>NC_135480.1:98835490-99519775 GCF_052094955.1 Ictidomys tridecemlineatus
GCAGCTCAGCTTTCCCTTTGGAATCCCTTCCCCCTGCCCCCTCCCCCAGCATCTGTCAGATTCTTGCAGAGTGTCAGCATTCCAGGAGGAGGTGATGGCTCCTAAAGCAGGTGTACTCTGCCCACCTGGCAGGTCTGCTCCTTTCCTGAACTGGCTCCCTCCAAAACCTGGTCTAGGTGCACAGAGTGGGAGTGCAAGGTTCAGAGGAGAGGAGAGAGAGAAGGGAAGGGAAGAGGAGAAGACAGGCAGGACTGTTTTGAAACCTTTGCAGGATTTAGAAGCTCTATTTACAGAGGCTCAATCCCACCCACACTGACAGGTACCTTGCAGTCCCACACTAGAAACACTTTATACCTGATTATTTATCAGTTTGGTTGCCGTTTGCTGGTTGGTTGACAATGTTATGGTTTTGTAGATATTTAATTAAACATTCAATAAATTTGATTTGAGTTTTCCTGTCTTCTCTGTACTTGGAGATCCTATTTTTTTTTTTTTTCTTTCCAGGTCTCAAGTATATTCACAGGCCTGGAAATGTTTACAGGACATAGGCACTGTACTTATTGACCTTAATGGATAAAACAGCCTTGAGAGAGAGAGGAGGGAGGGGCAAGAAAAAACAATGGTGACCACAGACAGGAAAAAACAAAATCAAAACCAAACCACACAAAAATTTAGCCACACAGGCAGAGGGAGTTTGAGAAATTTTACAATTGCTAGTTGGGAAGAAGAGAGCAGATCTTACCAGGCTATTTCCAGGAAAGAAATGGAGAAATGAAAAGCTAATCCAACCAGAGGGGAAAAAAAAAAAGAATTCTCTTATTATTCAATAATTTATTGAGCACAGGGCCAGATACTGCACTTGGCTTCAGAGATACAGACAGAGCTGGATCGGATGCAGTCTCTGCTCTCAAGGAATTTACTGTTTTATTGAGGGAGACAGAAGGGTAAACAAACAGTTCAGATATGAGATAAGGACACAAATTGAGGTAAGTATGAGGGATGGAGAAAGCACAGAGAAGCAACCTGAATCAGCCTCAAGGGAGGAAGATATCCCCTGAATATTCCAAGGCACAGAGGTGTGAACTTGGGGAGTTCAGGGTGGGACAGGGCTGGGGCCAGAGTGGTGGGGATCGCAGGGTGAGATGGAAAGGCCAAGCTAGGTTGATGGCAGGTGTGAGAGTCTCATTTACTCTGCAGGAGGAGGTCAACCAAGAGTGGTTTCTGAGGAGAAAGGCATCCAATGTGCTTCAGTTTAGGATGGATGATGGGCCTTGGGGGAGAGGGACAGGAAGCCTGGAGAGAGGCCGGTACATTCCTTTGGTTGAAGGTAAAGGGCTTGGATGAGGCAAGTCACATGGAAATGATGAGTTGGGTCAAGTCTGAGAAGGATTCAGGGGCAGTGGGCAGGAACTGGTAGCCAGCCAGAAGCTAAAGATGAGGGAGAGGGAGGGGTCAAGAATGACAATGGGGTCTGCAGTGTGGGAGGCTGATGATGCTCTTAAGTAAGAAAGGAACATAGGGAAGGGGGGCGTTTGGAGGAAGCTTTTCACTTCTCCAAAGCCTCATGACCCTAAAACAGATGCCATGCTAGACAGGCGCCCTTAAAGTTGCCATGGAAACTCAGCAAAACTCTGAGGTGGACAGTGAGGGAATCACTGGGAGATTATGATATTCTTTGGGGGCAGCCCTAGCCAAGACCAGAACATGACTCTGAGGCCAGCCACTAGAAATCTGTTCTGCCTCCGAAGAAAGGGGCTTGAAGCCCACAGAGAGGCAGCACCATAGATACCTCCAAGGCCATTTGGGGACTGGCGATCCTATTGTGAATCATGGTTGAAGGGAGTTTATTGGAAGTCAGCTAATGAAAGCTCCCAGCTATAACCAGGAGTCTATATTCTCCCTGGGCAGCAACACACCCTCCATAATAGTTAGTGTGGCAGCAGGGGTGAATTGCAACACAAATATCTATCAATCACAGCAAATTCATTGGGTTATACTCCCGTCACCCAGAGCTGACCCTTTCCTACCAGAGGAAGTAATGAGCTAGAAATAAGTGCCATCTGAACCTGAGTCTAGGGAAATGTGTGATCATGGACATCTCAAACCTTAACTTCCTTCAGTTTGGGCTTTTCAAAGAGATGAATACTATAGCATGAAATTGCCAAGATTAAAAAGAGAATGTTAGTTTAATACACATGGTGGGGCAGTGGCCAGGGCCATCCATGGCACAGGATTCCCAAATCTTGGCCAGGGACTCGCTCAGCATTCATGGGAAGTAAACAGCCTCAAAGCAAAACAACCACATTTCTTTCTTGATCTTGGATGTTGGCAAAGGGAAGACAAACGAGGGCACTCGGTTTGGGGACGGCATGAATGAGGCACACATGTCCATAAATAAACCAGGAGCCCTCCAAACACGCTGCTCGTTTGTTCACACAAAAGCCAGGCTGGCAGCCCTCGCCAAGCCATGTTCACAGTCGGATCCTTAATGCATTGTGAGCGTTCAATCAAACTTTTAGTGGTGAAACTCTGGGAGTAGAAAGCCAGCTAAGCCCAAATGGTCCCTTTGCTTTTCCATCTTTTGTGGCTGCCTGGCTGTGCTCTTATGGGTTTTGTTGTCAACAAACTCCTGGCTTGCCTTTGAGCACTCCAAATTATTGAAAATGACTACAGCTTAAGACTGGCAGGATGATTGTTAAAAACAGCCCTGGCATTAATCATAGCTTAAGAGCTTTTGGAAAATGATTCTAATTCAGAAGGGGTGGCTTACAAAGAGGCTTGTCGAAAGCGAAGCAGACATCAAATTCTGAAAGGCAGAGAGCCTCCTTGGTGCCCACACCTGGCTCCTCTTGCAGCCCTGCGGCAGTGTATGGGGCGCAGCTTACCTTACCAGCTCGCCCCATGTGCTGCTGGGAGATTTCCACGTGAGTCCCACATCAGCCCACCCCTGATCGGGGCACCTTGAGATGGGAAAGACTGTGGGGGGGGGTGGTGCCCGCAGTTCCCAGTCTTCCTGGCAGTCCTCTGAATAAGGAAGAGGTGGCTGGGCGCCTTGTTTTCTGTCAACAGTTGGGGTGCCTTAGACGGATGCTAAAATAAGCCGTGCGCACAGAGGCAGCTGCGTGGGCAAACACATGGTCAGCATTTGCAAGGAGCCAGGCAGGGCAACGAGCTAATACTTCTGCCTTTTGCCTGCCTGGCACAACAAAGGAGAATGATTTTTGCCATCAGCATTCTCCCTATCATGGAATCATTGCACAATTTAGTATGATTAATGGTTTCCATTTAGGAGAAGCTGAGACTGAAAACAGTGGGGGAGTGGTGGCACTCGGCTGGGGGCGCTTGCGGCTGCAAACTAGAGCAAAAGGGAGAAAGATGTGGCCGGTGCCTGCCGGCCAGGCCAGCCGTGCCCTCCACCTTTACTTCCAGGCACGATTGGGGAGACACATGGCTTTGACATGCATTTGTTTACACAGTCTGAAAGCTGCAACCCTGTGGTGGCTTCATTCTTGCAGCCTTCCCAGCGTTTGTGGCTGAGAGCTACTCCCTCTGGAACTGCCAAAGAGAATGTCACTCCCAGAGGTTCCTAACTGAAGGCCTGGTTGAGAGCCAGGGTATGGCGATGGGGCTGCATAGCTAAAGCTAGCAGAACTAACTACACCACTTCTTGACATTCCTGATGGCCACTCAGGGATGCCACACGGAGAAGGATCCCACCCTCGTGTGGGGTGGAAGTGGTGGTCTCCAACATGGCCGTCCGTCTCTGGAGCACCCAGGCTGGTGGGCCCAGTCTCGGCTCTCATCCGCCAGCTTTCCCAGGAGTCTTTCTCCACTCAGGAAACTTCTTTCTTCTCTGCTTCTGTAGACATTGCTTCTTCTCAGATCTCACAGCTGCTGCGGGTGAGTGGTGAGACAAAGGGCGCCATAGCCAGAGACTTGTGGGTGCTGATAGAAACCAACCGGGAAAACACAGAGAATTCAAGAGGGCCTGCATGTTTTAGCAAAAGGCTTTGTAACTGAAGCCAGAAAGGGAGAAAATTGGTGATCTTGGCTGGGTCTAACGTGACTCCAGGCCCTTCTCGATGCATTGCTGTCTCTGCAAGGAAATCTATTATTTTCCATAAACTGTCTTAAGCATCTCCCGGGCTACATTTCTGGCTGCGTTAAGAATCAAGCCATCAAGAACAGCTGTGAATGTTATACACTTTCAGCAGCAGCGATGGGCTTTGGCAGGGAAGTAGGAGCAAAAAACCCAAGTAGGACATTTCAGTTGACAGTAATGGCATTTTCCCTTCCTTGTCCAAACGATAAAAGATTCATGCTCCTAATTGCAACACTAGAGCTGCCCCCATCACTTTATTCTGGGAGAGGAGGTTAGAGAAAACAGGCCTAGAGAGAGGGAGAGAAAGAGAAAGAGAGAGAGATGGATAGTAATTTCGTCACTAGCTAACAGAGACTGATTAGTGCAGAAGATTCCCTTCCATAGCAATACTTTTTAATCAGGGCTGCTGTGTCTGGGCAAACAGCTTTTGTGGATTAGCTAGACTCGAGCCTGCCAGCATCCGTTGCAAGTTTAAACGATGAAATACACAACTACAGAGAAAACAAACCAAAAAGAGTAATAAAGTCACACATTTCAATATTCAGCAACCATTAAGGGATTTAAATATTTGCTTGCTATTAAAGGCTTGCATTAGGCTCTTCCAACACCAGCTCTGGAAGACTGAAATATCAATTACGGATCAATTTTCCCCCTAAGTAAACACTAATGCAGGATAAACAGTATTAGAAGATGCAATCGTAACATTGCTGACTTCAGGATGGACTTCCTGCTGGTAACAGCAAGTTTAAGCCTGGTGATTAATTAACCTGAGAAGATAGCACTTAAGGAAGATTTAAAGCGGGCACGTCTGAAATATGACTGTGAGCCAGTGCATGTTTGGAGGGCACCTAGAAAAGTCCCTGGCCTAGAGCATGTGTTGATTTGCCCCTCAGTAGTGGTCCTTACTTCCCAGATCAACACTTCAAAGGATTAGGAGAGAGTAAAACGGGAAGCCAGGGTGGGTATGCCTGCAGGTGAGAGAAAACAGTAGACTTGAAGTCAGGTTCCTCCTTGGAATGAATTTCATATTTAAATATGTAAAACTTGAGTTGTAGTTTCTCTCACTGACCACCAGGGGCAGTACACATTTTATGCTCATGTGGAATGAAACATCAAAACATAAGAAATAAAAACAAATGTAGCTCCCTATGTACTGGAGAGCATGTACTTTAAGGATTGGAAGACTTGAAAACAGAGAAGATTCCTGCATTCAGGTCTCAGTTTTGGAGTGCTCACATTACCCTTGTGCTACTGCCCTCTTCCTACCACCTGTAATAATGTGGCGGTGTGCTGGGGGCATTGAACCCCACAGCTCTATCAGAAGCACATTTTAACATTTTGAGATGAACACAAATAAGGTTCGGAGTATGGTTTGAATTTTTCTGACACATCATACTTCATTCTGAAGGCCCCTTATAATATACGATAACAACGTTACCTTACGGCTTTGCTTGGCCATTACTAAAAATGTCATCATTCCCCAGGAGGGTTAACAAGAATGCTGTTCTAGCAGATCCTTGAGAGTGATGGAACCAAGGGTGCTAAACTCAGAGCTGAATGGCTTATTTCTTCAAGGCCATGCTGAAAGCTGCCCATATTGAGGATGGGCTTACAAATGTCAAGGTTTGAAATACGGAATTGGCAGCCCCTGCAGACTAAGTGTGATGCAGACAACTAGGTGTTTGACTAGCTCCCTTTAATCAACTTGGAGGAGAGGTCACACTGTGCCTACCACTCAATTTCATATATTGGCCATAAGGCCATTTGGATGTCAGTCAAGAGCCCCTTTTCCCTTTATCTGCATGGCAGGTCAGGACTCCAAGTGCTTCATTTTGGAAATATTTCCAAACTATGTATGTGAGGCTGTGAACACTAATTTCACTCTGAAGGAGTTTGGCTGCTGGTTCTTCATGACTAAATCTGTGTATTCAGCATCCTGGCAAAGAGGTGTATGTAGTCCGAGGCAAAAAAAAAAAATTTTAACCCAATACAAATGCTTCATTTAAGGAAGGTCTTTCTACTCGTCAGTTGATGACTGTGTGGTTGCCTTAAGGTTCTGGATGACAAAATCAAAGGGACATTTCTCCATGGAGCAAGTCCATAGCACTACAAGAACAACATTTCAAGTAGAAGGAGGACAGTGAAAGATTGTACCAATTAACACCCGCATATCACCTTAGGGTTCCTGTTGATGTATCTGGAGAATGCAACCAGGCCAAAATATTTGTGAATACTTCATACTAAATGAAGGACCAGATTACTTATCAAGTTCCTACTAACGAGTGCTGCTTCTGGCACCTTCTCATTTGTATGCCCGGTGGACTCAAATGGTAAATGTGCAGCAAATTGCCACCTCATATCTGCCTCAGTGCAGAGGACTTCTGGGGTCCCCTCTCTGCAGGTTATAGCTGAATCTGGAGCCTCATGCTACAGGCAAGGGGAGGACTGATGAAGACTTTACACCTAATACACGCCTCATGGCTTGGAATGACTACTAATGAATAGTGACAGGAAAGGGATCATTAAACATTCTATGACAAGGTTCATAAGGGTATGATATGTCCATACATGAGTCCAAATAGCTCCCTCTAAGTAGTAACTACCCACAGCCATGTGGAAGTTTCTATGTTTAATCCCCACTTGCCTTTATCCTACATTATGATGAACATTTCCTAAGCACCGATCACTTATCTTTTTCTCCCCATTGATGCTGAGAATTGAACCCAGGGCCTTCTGCATGCTAAGCATGTGCTCTAACACTGATACCCTCCCACTCAGACTGTGACTGCTGATCTTACCTTACGGATAGAAGACCAAGGTGGGTTGGTTGGGGAACTTGCTTAAGTTTCAAAGCTAATCAATCATGGGGTAGGGATTTAAACCCAGGCAGGCTCACTCTAGCCTGCATATTCTTGCTTGCTACCCTAAATCACTCACGTGTGTCTCTGTATGGAGTTATGATCAATTTGTGCTCCCTTTCCTTTGGCAAAGGCTGGACAGGCCACTCATCTCAGCACCTCTGCCTGGACTTTGAGACAGCCACAGGGCTAATTCCACCCTCCACACATGGGTGATTTCACTCATTTTGCCACACACATGATCAGGCTGGCTAGGCCTACTGCCCTCTGCACCTTTGGCTTATTTCCTTCTTTGCTAAACTGTCCTTATTAAGATCCAGCTCTTGACTATACTCTGGAAACCACTTCAGAATACCCCTCACTATGCCTGATATATAGCAGGTGGTCAATAATTGCATATCTGTTTTTTTTTTTTTTTTAATGAAGGCAAAGGACCAGGCCTGGTTTTAAGAAGAAGTGACGGACACAGTCTTTCTCTTTTCTGGAGCTTACCTTTTCTGTCAGAGCAGAGCCTTTCCCATTATCTGACTAAGAGCAAAAAGGGGGACTCAACCACGGCTGGTGGGAGAGGGCACTTAGGGGCTGGTTAGATCTTATCTGCTCATTTGTAAGATCAGACACCATGACTGTGTGTGTGTGTGTGTGTGTGTGTAGTCGTTGCTTACTTCAGCCTGCAAGGCAAGGATGATGACGACAGATTGGATGCTGCTGTCACCCAGGCCTGGAAGTCCTAGCAACCTAAACACAAGTGAGAATAATCTTCCATAGGCAGCCACGCCACTTCTCGGCAGCTCACACTGTTTTTGTGAAAGGAGAGAGAACTTTAAATGAAGGAGGCAGAATGAATCGTTAAGACACGGAATCCCAAAATAAGAGACAGGTGGAGCAGGCAACACAGGGGAGTTGGTGGGGTGGTGGGTGAAAGAGGGGAGGGAGGGCGGGAGGTGGATCCACGGGAGTGTCTGTCCCTGGCTGCCACCGCTGCGTCCCGCACACCTGCACAGATCACCAAGTCCATCTGGAGGCGCCTCCATTCAGCCAGGCACCTGGCTCACCTGTCCACGGAGAGGGGAGAAAAGGATAAGGACAGGAAGGATGAGCAGAGGAGAGAGGATGCAATTCCAAGAAACCCGGCCGGCAGCCACTCCTGGCTCATACCGCCAGCTTGGGTCCCCACACTGGGTCCTAAGGAGGAAGCTGGGACCAGAGGCTGAGGCGTCCATAAGAAGTCCATAAAGAGATGAAAGGATCACTTTGTAACATTAATTTTTTTATTAAGAAGACAGATATTTTATAGTACTTCTTTTTTTTCTTTTTTTTTGTAAAAATGGTATACATGAACCAATACAAAATGCGAATGGGAACATATGGATATGGAGTTTCTTACACTGTAACATTGTCCATGTACACCTTAAAAACAGAACTGGCCTAGAGGGAAAAGTAAGACGTTGGTGTGACTAAAGAACAAGCTTATTTGGCATCAATTATACATCCTTCATTATTTTATATTCCTTTAAAAAACACAAAAAAAACAAGTTTGTTCTTTCTTCACTCTAAAAAAAGTGATCAACCTGTACAAAGTAATACTCAACAATACATTTCAAACAGTGCACTGTATACTTAAGAAAAAATACATAAACCAATATACAACTAAAATCCATAATTTCCTGTTTTTGCTTTTATTATTTTTTTCCAATGTGTGGGGCCTACACTTCGCAATCTACCTGAGACGGAAAACACCAGTCGAAACACATGAACCTGAGACATGTCAACATTGTAAGCCATAAAGTTACATCAGGAACACTGCACTACTGTACACTTTTCAAAACAGAAAGATGGGAGGTCCCGAAAATGAGATGCCAATTCTGTGAGCAATGGTAGTGTTTTTTGTTTTTTTGATTTTTTTTTTGTTTTTGTTTTGTTTTGTTTTTTCTAAAAAGAACAACTGAAAAAATCTTTCAACAACATGCTAAATGGTTCTCACCCTTTGATATGGTTACACTATGGTCAGAATGGGTGCTAAGGGCTCGGAATAGAGCTGCACATTATAAAATTCATTGAAAAAGGGATGTTCGTTGTGGCTTTTTGTCTTGATTAAGTGCCTAGGGATAGGAGAGGGGTAAACAAGATGCTGCTCGATAATGGATTTTCTTTTACATACCAGTCCGTTCCCAAAAGGCCCCCATATTGCAATGGTTCTATCAAAGGTTAAAATAAAGACAAGAAAAATAAACACGCTTTCAAATAACAAAGAGTTGATACTTTTTTCCCCTTAAATAAATCAGCATAAGTTTTCCACATAATGTAACAATAGTAAAAATGCACCTTGCAAAATCCAAAATTACTCACTGAAAATGTTATATAATATATATTTATATATATATATATATAGATCTATCTTTTTTTGATGCCATCTTTCCATAGGGACTGTTATCTGGAGTCTGGAGCCTTACCAAAACACATGGTAAGAGTTTCATTTGCGTCCTTCAGGACTACTTCTAGATTTCCTAGACATTTCAGTGAAAACCCCCACATCACTTTAAAAAAAATGTAAATGGTAACTTGACTCCTCTACCTTTTCCCAAGGCTCCCCATCTAAGATATGTTCAAGGTAACTTATTTGAGTAGCTATGCAGTATGGCTGCCATCATGCGAGATCAGTAATTTTTTGGCAGATGGTTCTTAAGGCTGAGGAAAGAGGCCAAGGCTAGTGTATGAAAGGTAAAAAGATAAAAACACTCACATTTGAGTTTTGATTAAGTAACTGAAAATCCCTACATGCTGTTTTTCCACCTCTGCTCTGACCTTTCGAGAACTGAGATCGACAGCAGACCAGTGTGAGAACAATACCGGCCCTTCTTTTGCACCTCCTGCCTTTGTCAAGCCAAATCTGAAGGAATGAAAGTTTCACACGGATTTGAGTTGGAAATCCCAGCATGACAAATATCTGTAATATACAGTACATGCAGGCCACATCCTACTGCCTTCCTAACTAAGCACAAAGGAAAAAAAAAAAACCTGTCCCATTCAGTCATTCGCACAACACGCGGACTTGCTTTTTCCTACAAATTAGTGAGAAGTAAGGCCGATTGGGAAAGGTGGATGGAATCATTTGGAACAGAAATAACCAGAGCAGAACTGTCTTTCCCCCCTCCCTACTTCCCCTCCTGTGGCAACTCAAATTTGTCCACTTCTATAAAAGGAACAGACCTCACCTGTCGGGTCTATTTAGGGCACTGAGAAAGGAGGAATCCTTTCTGCCCCAAACCTTTCTGGACAGCGTGGGGTATCTATACTGAGCCGTCTACAGACACAGAATTAAAGACAGATTCAATCTCATTGTGACACACCTCACTTGCAGATAACCCTGTACAGTAATGTAGTTCCACAGCAAACAGAACATTTTCTGAATCACAGTCTAATTTTCTAGTCTTCACTGCTCTAAGTATTTGAAACATGGGCAGCAGCAAAGAGTTTTCATTGTTTGTTCACCCAAATCTTTACGACAACAGAGAAGAATGCATTATGGATACACTAAATTCTGAACTATGAAATCTAAACTGTGCTGGTTCTCCTTTTAGGAAACTGAATTTGGAACCGAAAGCAGTTACCTCAAAAGTAAACCAAAGTAAAAACAGTAACAAAAATGGGGAGGAAAAGAGTTTAAGGAATCCCAGCAGGTAAATTCCAAAATGGGAGATTTTGGAAAAAATCCAAAACTCATTTGGGAAAAAAAAAAAAATGCTCACGAAGGAAAAGAAGAAGGAAAAAAAAAAAAGCAACAAACAAACAAAAAAACAAGGCACAGAATTTTCTGCATTCTACTGAAACTAAATCCAAGTACCCAAGTTTGACTTGGTAGGAAGAAATAAAAATAAAAAACACAAACAAACAAATAAAAAGAGGTGTCAAACAGCAGAGTGTACTTTTCAAAGAACATTTTTTACACAGCAAATCCCAAGCCTTCCCAGTCTCGCACTTTTCCACCCATTCATAAAAAACACACGAGTTTCTCGCAAGTTCCAATATCACTGTCTCTTTATCATCTAAATAGGGCCAGTTGGACACCTCATTGAAACAAAAAGGCTGATCTAGATGAAGTACTCTTTCTTTTCTTCGGAGTTGTTCTGTCCTCCTTCTGCATTGATTATAGCTGTGTCTGCGTCTGCTGCGTCATCGGCTCCTTTGGCTTCATGAGTGAAGTATGTACCTGAAAGATGAAGGGGTAAAGCACCGTGACTGTCTGATGGCCTCTGTGTAAAGTGGTACAGAGATGGCAACTTGCTTTATGGCCATCATCAGCCGAAGTGGTGTGCAGGCAGCAGAGGGGAAAAAACAATTGGAAGAAGAGAGCGAGGTGGGTGAGACAAATGGGGATCCGGGGGTTCCAAAGGCACCACTCCAACTGAACCGCTGCGATATAATTCAGCAAATGAGACATTAGAGCAGTGATTATGACCAGAGGATGTCAGCAGAAGAAGACGTGAGTGGGAGCTAAAATGCAGAAAGCTGGAGAGCTGCTGACTAACGCGTAAACAGTAAACACCAAGGACCAATGACAAGAGATGTGCACGCACGTGGTTAAAGACCAAAGCAAGGAAGAGCAATTAGCCAATAAATGAATTAGGGCCCCGATGACGCTTCTACTGTCATCTCCAATTGTCTGTTTGCACAACAGTCTCCTGGCTTCATGAATCATCACTGACTATCCATAGGTGAGAATGTGCTTCAACTTGCACGTATAGGTTTTATTTTCCTATGCCTTCCGTTTCAGAGGTGGGGTTCCAGATTGAGAAATAATTTGACATTGTTACGGCTGCAATCAAGGCTTCGGATCTGTCTCCATGAACAAGTGATTCTCTCTCATCATGTAACTCTAGCCCGGACCCGGATTCATGGATTTGCTAATTGGCACAGCCACTTTATAATGACAAGACAGAACGTTACAGAGTTGGTGACACTCGTATCACCAAAGCCCAAGAGTTTACATGGAGAAAGACAAGGACTGCACCTCAGTATAGTATGTAGATAGAACTTAAATTGCCTGGCACAATCAATAGCCCTCCTCCCACGGTACACCATATCCCTGCAGACTTATTTGTATTTAAAAAGGCTGAAACATTTTGCCATATTTTCTGGTTTTCAAAGTGACGAACTGAGAAAGCGGGCGGTCAAGTGCTTCCCTCCTGTATCCTCTCTTGGTCTGTAGTGACGCACACGCTCTCTTCCCCTGGTCCTCCAACGTTGCTGCTCAGACTCGGCCCTGCTCCCTGGCCTAACCTCCCTGGCTCTGTCAAGCTAAACACTGAGAGGCCAGAGTTCTCAGCCAGATAGCTCTGAGAGTCCCAAATTGTTATATGCTTGAGACGGACACTTCGTATCCTAAAGGCGGTTGTCAAGTACCTTGAACCTCCACTGCTGTGCTCAAGGGACTTTCCCCAAACCCAGGTTACAATCAAGCAGTATGCAAGCGCCAAGAAAGCCCTGCAAGCTCATTGCACAGTGCTTGAGAAAAACAACCGAGAAAGACAAGGGCCGACAAAGAAAAGGAAGAATAAATTACCAGGAGGGGAGAAGAGGCTCAGAGCAGCATGGGGCAGAGAGGAGGAGCACTGGAAAAGATGATTGCCCATCCAGACTGCACAGTTGCTAAGTGTGATGATTAATGGCAATTTAAATCAATTGCACTGATAATTTTAAAAATACATATTTATGTGGCTTTTAAGGCAAAGGATTTTCTTTAACCTGGGCACATCCCACCAAGGAAAGTATTCTAGAGCGCTCGTGACCAGGTTACCCAGAGTTCAGGGTGAGTAAGCAGGGCTAGTTTACCCGCCTCCTGGAGCATGACAAGTGGTGGGTATGCTGTTGCACGTCTGCCCTTCGGGGGTTCACACCACACCTTGCACACCAGCCCCTTACTTTATCGCTTTTACTTTATCCCCAATTATGGATTGGAGAATAACAACTCTATAAAGCTTTATATTTAGAGAAAATCCAAATCAAGGAGTGTTCCTCATCAACTCCCAGAGTCCTAATCAGCAGCTGCTAAGATTTCTGCTTTTTTTCTCTAACAGTTTCAGAATCAGAAAGGCTGTGTGGCCACATATGCCAAATTGCCTATCAAGGACAACCTTGTAAAGTCCCCAAATGCAGGGGAGGTGGTGACATGTGTCTCCTGCCTGCCAAAGCACCTTGCTTACCTTTATGTCTGGCAAAATAGCGCCCCAGAATGATGAGCAAGCACAGCATGGCGAACACCACCACCGCCACGACGCCGCCAATCACAGCGTGATCCACTGCCCTTATCGAGCCTTCTTCACCTGCTCGAGAATCTGTTGAAATCAGAAGAGGAATAGGGATGTAGAGCTTATTACAGGACACCAGAGGCCCTGGCCACACTGCCTCCAGGGTCAGAAGATCACCTTCTTTTTTAATGGAGGAGCCAGCGAGAACAATCCAGATGGATCAAGTTACACTGGGCGAACAGACTGACCTGTCCAGTGCTGAATTGATCTGTTCTCCCCACAAGGCAATTTCATTATAAGCAGCACAGGAGCACTAATGCGAGTGGAACAAGCTTAGGGAGGCAGGGAGGGGAGAGATGGAGTCTATCCGGTCCTGACCTAGTCTTGGTGTTCACTCTATCTGTATCCAGCTGCAGATCCTAATTAAGGAGGCAGACCTAACTATTTAAGGGCACCCTGAATGGCACCTTTAGGCAATCACAGGAACTGTGGAGGGGAGGACAGAGTATCTTTCTCTAGCTGCCCAGTGGCTTATTTCCTGATGGCGTAAGCACAGGAAAAGCAAGAGCTCAAAAGCCACAGCAGTCTGGAGATAAAACAAGGATTATAAGACCAGAGACAAGTGACCTGCTTGCTACATTTAGGATGTATGAGGGAGTAAGCCTCAATTTAAAAACCTAAAAACCTATTTCAAAAAAGACAGCAAGGAATGATTGTCCATTGCCACAGACGGTTTTTATTTTATTTATTTAACACCTCACGATGCAATTAATTTTCCTTTATAAGCATCCCTCCCTCAGGATGTCTTCTTCCGATTGAGGAACGACATGTTTGGCTGGGGAACAACTCCAGAATGAACCCAGAATGAGCTATGGCGATGCAGAATGGATGTATGGCAGTGTAAACAATTTTAATTTAGGAACGTGGCTACATCACCCCTTGCTGAAATCCTAATGGCACCCGAGATTTATAATGTAGTAAAAAACAATTATTCTCCCGTTGATTAATACATTAACATTTTGGAGTGGAAGCTAAACCATTGTCTTTTTTTTATTGAGTCAAGTACGACACCTCCATTAAAATGATTTACTAGCTGTACCTTACAATTTAAGCACAGCAGCAACAGAAACGGTAAAAATCTTTTAACTTTACATGATTTGTGAAGTCATATGTGAAGGATTTACCATTTAAATCTTTCAGTACAAGAAGCACATGGCCTATAAATCTGTCCCCCTTGCAGTTGCTGGACGCCTAAGAGAAATGCATTTCACCAGGAAGACCGAGAGTGCAAATTCAAGTCAATTTCTAAGAAAGATTTATCTCTGTCTCTCTCCAAAGAACAGAGCAAATCTCTGAAGCCTCCACCTCTAATAATATTTGAAGTTTATCGATCAAGTGTACAGATCCGTGACAGCTAAAGGTAATGGTGCTCTTTTGAGCCGAAACCTGATACAACGCTTTCAGCAGGAGGGCATGATTTACACTTTCTATCGATATTTCCAATTCTGCTTGGAGATTAAGTACTGAAGGATGTGGGGAAATAACTCGTGACTGAGGGTTCCATGAAAAGTGCTTTAATTAAAAGAGTTTAAATTAAAAAAAGGAGTATTTAAAGTGTTTCATTAAGTTACCTTTGAAAGGAGTACAGAAAAACCAAAATCCCAAAACCAAACAGAAATGCCAAATCAGAGGCAGCAGCAGGTCGCCCAGGACAACAGGATGATGGGAGTTTAATTGGAGAATGGAGATGGGTTGGAGGCAGAGAGCACTGCAGCCAATTAGCCCGCTCCGTGATGTGCGAGCCCCTCCAGCAACATGTCTAATAAGCTCGACTTGAAACGTGGTGGCGAGGAATCTCCCTTCTCAGCCGAAAGTGCTGCTGATCACAGATGCTACAGCCTCCATTGTCTTGAAAGTCCTTTCAGGCAGGCAGAACTTGGCCATGGAAACTTTTTTCCTTCTAGAGACAACAGCTTGTTGAACAGGCGCAGTCTCCTTGGGGTGCTGCTGGACCTGAGGTGTCTGCCGGATAAGAGTGCTTTACACACTGGAGACGTGCACCTGACCGTGCACAAATTCAAAAGTGTGCACAGGGAATCAAAAGTAACAGTAATGCCGGCCAGTAGTGCTCTCCTTAGGGAGCTCTAGGGATCTTGTGGGAATGAGAATTAACTAATGTCCGGCTGCGGTGACCTTCAGACCTATTGAAGTTTGTGTTTTTAACAAACCCCATCTACCTTAGAATTACGTGAGGAAGACAAAGTGATGCCATGATATTGAGGAAAGATGGTCTACAGGCTAGAAGTGAGGAGGAGTCCCATCCCAGGAAGACTGAGAACAGAGAGGAACTCCCGGAAGCTGCCCGAGACAGAACACTTTAACCAGCTTGTGGCAAGGCACTCTCTTGTCCACTGTTAAAAGAGTGCTTCCTCTATGCCTAGGCACATGATCATTCTAGAAGTCTAAGAAGAGCCAGCCAAAGAGAAAAAGAACACCTGTGTGTGTGCATTCGAGGTCTGGGACAAAGGAAAACAAATAATCTCCTGAAAACAAAACCAAAAAAGTCTCACTAGGGCATTAATTTTCTGAGTCAAAACTATTCACTTGACCTTTGCTGCCCATGAACTTAGAGCTAAATATGCTATTACTCCCCCCTGCACTTAACCCAAATTAAATACCTACATTCTAGTTATTTTCCCCACCCTCAAGGACATACATATTTCGCAGATACTTATTTATAAGTGCAATCTCTCTAGCTATCTTCTGATACTCACTTTGATCAGAAAGTTTACTACTACCAGTTAATCACCAAGACATTTTTCCTGCCTTCAATTACTACATACGGACACAGAAGGTAACGGATGTTTAATTTACAGGGAGAATTGCCAGTTATGTGCTCCTTACCGCCTCTCCCCTCTCCCACTCCCACCTCCTGGGTTTACTTTGTGAGGAATTAATGGAGTTGTGCCTCTTCATATGTGCTTGTCACAGTGTGTCCTCCCCATGAAGAGCAGAGCTGTTTCCAGACTAATCTCACTCCCTTCATTTCCATGTGTGGATGGTGAGGGTCCTTAGAATGCCACGGACTGGTTCAAGGAGGCCCGGTGACAGGTTCCCTACCACCAGTAAGAACTGTGTCCACGTGTGGGCGGGGCCTTGCTTATGATATGACAGGACAGCCACGATGCTATGGAGAAGGCACTGTGCTGACCCAGAAGGTGGAAAACCGGAGGCTGAAGGAAATATTGACCACCAGAGAAGCACGTCTCCAACAAAGCCCATTGGCCCCTTGACCTTTCCTGTTTCTTCTCAAGACGAGAGCTGACCAGTTCCTGGAGAGACTATTCATAAGCAGAATAGCTGTGACTTTGCCATCAGCAAGAACTTGCTCCTCTGGGGAAGCAGACCCTTTCATGAAGGTCCTGGTCAGTGCGGCTTTTCTGGGAACTTGCTCTCCAGATTTCAGACTTCCTTTTTGAGTCAGGCAGACAAAGAATCCAGAGGCAGACTCCACAGCTGCCCCCAACTTCTCAACTGAAAAATAAGTGGGAATGGAAAGCACTTCTAGACATGCCCGATCCTCTGGCAAAAGGACGCTTCTTCGGTTCAGAAAGTCATGTTTTCTTGTTTCCTAAGAGGCTACATTGTTCCTCTTGCTTAGTAGCAGGTGTAAGAGTGTCTCTATTCTGGGTCTAAGCTCTGCCTCCATCATCCTGAGAAGTGAAGCCGTGGTCCACTTGGTATATCCAACCTCGAAGAACCAAGCATGCTTGGACAACACAGTCCACGTGGAGTTAAGAATCTCACCTCCAAATCATCTCACATGTGACTTCACGTGAATTAGAACTGGTGGTTGAATAATTCGAACTTAGATGACACTGTAAATGCTGGGAGATGTTCATGATAGCTCTCAGTTCTGGTACAACCTTCCTGCCTGTTCTGTCCCATCCTGCAGTCACTTCTACAGCTCTAAGTGTGACAGACACATCATGAGCTGATTAGTATTCGTGAGTTAGCTTTTCTTTTGGCAAAAAGCTGAAACAACTTGGCTTCAGGTGAGAGTTTACAAGCTACTTGCAGAATGTTAAGTTGGCTACTAATGCTTGGGTCATAGTTTCAACCACCCCAGGCTCACTTTAGCATCTTAGAAATTGTAGGGGAAAAAAAAATATCTCAAAGAAACTCCCAAGAGGGATGCCCCACACTGCTCAGCTTTCTTTACCTTGGGCCAGTTGACCTGGCCTGATCCGTTCTTCAAGAGCAATAAGGAGTATGGAGGGGAAGTTTTGGGGGCAGTAGTTCCCTAGGGCCTGACAAGAAAATTGATTACTACTGGAACTTCTGTTTCCTTCTCCCTCTCCATAAGGGACTCTTCTCTTTTCTCTGATTGCTTTCACTCCTTAAACCATTTGACAAGAGTTATCCTTAATACAGCACTTTGGCCACCATGCTGCCTGTGGTCAGCAGGGCTCTCTGAACAGGATCCCAGTTTCTAAGGCTACTCTACCACCCGGCATGGGACTCATAATATGAGCAGCCAAAGCAGGGATTCAAAGACAACCAGGGAATGGCCAGTATATATTAGATAAGCCTCTGGCAAGGAGGAACTTTGACAGAGCGGTCCATTGGGCAGGAGCCTTACTGTGACTACAGCCTGCTCACCCTGAAGCCAGGGTATACAGAGCCCAAGGGCAGTCTTTTAACCAAAAGGACACCAACTTTTCTACCTCTGAGGAGTGAAGCGTGATACCGTAGTACACAGTGAAACACAGCTTAGGGCACGGCAGCCATGCCAAACTGGCTCATCACTCTTCAGACTTCCTGGTGCAGGCTTTAAGGCACATTTAGCTCACTTGATAAGAGCGAACCACTCTTCTTAAATGCATGTATTTATTCTTTTCATAAGTTATAAACT
Source organism: Ictidomys tridecemlineatus (assembly GCF_052094955.1). Classification (NCBI taxonomy): domain Eukaryota; kingdom Metazoa; phylum Chordata; class Mammalia; order Rodentia; family Sciuridae; genus Ictidomys; species Ictidomys tridecemlineatus. Next base: position 98,853,614 of record NC_135480.1, read on the forward strand.
ACTACGGGTTTCCTCTTAAAGATAAATATTTAAAACGTGGAGGTTCTCATGATATAAGTCCTCCTACTCCGATTTATTACACTACTCGGATCCTCGACCTTCCCCCATTCGTGAATGAGCTGAGAAAATGTTAGAACTGTTGACTTTTTGCAACAGTTTTGTCATTTGGTTCAGCTGAGGTCTTGCTGGACAAGTCAGTTTAATTAAAAACTCTTAGAATTGGTGTTTATAATAGAAATGCTGCCTCTAGCTTCCTCAGGCTGGTAGGGATTAGTCTATCTCAGAAAAAGCTTAATGACTATGATGTCATTTGCTACTTCTTGCTAGGAAGAAAGGAAAAGGTCTGGCAGTGGATTTTCCAAATCTGAAGCAAAAACAAAAATCTGACTTCACAAAAAAAATAAAACAAGACAAAACCAAAACAAAACAAAACAAAAAGCAAAGACCAAAAACTAAAACACATACACAAAAATCCTGCTACATCTGAAAAATGTAGCTACTCATTTTCATCACCTATTGAAGCTCTCATTTATGGCAACAAAAATAAGTGTGCATTTTAAAAAGCACAACTTTATTACTGAAGGGGAACAAACTGAATGGCATGCGCTGACAAAATGCCACATTATTTGCTAATCCTAATATGTTATTCTTCTTTAAGATTTGCTTTTCTCAGCACCAATTCAATTATAGATGCTACAAATCCTTCTGACATTTAATTCCCTCTTGTCAGAGAGTAGTAAATGTATACAGTACATGCACAGCTTTCCCATTAAGATGTTAATATATATTGGAGCACACTAGCCTCTATGCAGCATAACCTTTCTTTTCTGTCTTAGAAAATGGAAGGGAAAGAATAAACGTAGGCAAGAAAACCATGAAGACTCCCATATAGCATCCCAAGCGTCTAGTACTACCCGTCAGCTGCATTCAATTCTAGCAGTGTAGCTGCAGCTATACTAACATTTCAAAGGAACTATGTTAAGCTACTTAAAGGAAAACTGCAGTAATCATCCTCATTGTGCTACCCAGAGCTCAGTATGTGTTCATTTAAATTAGAAGTCCTGCATGCAGATCGTGGCTGCACATCGTTCACTGATCAGACTCAGGCTTTCTTAGACTGTTTCTGCCTATGCTGCTGTCCAGAAAATGGTGCAAACAGGGGACGAGTTAGGAGCTCATCTCCTACATGGCCCATGGGAAAGTGCCCTGGACTTGCCATCAGACCTGGGATGGAAATTGAGCTTTATTACTTTTCTCTGTGACTTCAGGCAGGCCACTCAGGCACTCTGAAGCATTGAACACAATTATACACGTCCCAAGGCTGCTTCGAGAAGCCAATGTGCTGCTGAGTATGGAAGCGCCTATCTGGCTTAGGGCTTGACGTATCACAGGGACTCAGTAAATGCTTGCAAAATTTAAATCTTCTATATAAAAGCTGAAGGAGGGTTTTTCTAGTTCTTATCACAGACCCAAGGCAAATAATTATCAGCTTTTTAGGGTGAAGGGTTGTAGTGCATACTCAGCATTGTTCACACATAGTAAGATACCCAATAAATACTGAGTTGAAGTCACCAAACTCTTTTCACTTACATGGAACAGACACCAGTGTAACTAACAGCCTCTCTGTCCTCTATGATAGTCAAGGCTGTGGGCCTGGCAGCTGAAGGCCATCTGGTTCAAGTTATGATTCAGGTATACCATTTGAGTATCAGGAATATGAAATACTTGTTGTCAGCTAAATATGAAAACAAGTGTTGTTTGTTTTTTTAATGTCGATTTTTCTCCCTTCTCAAGCTACTCGATTTAGTTAGTTTAACCAACAGTGGAAATTACTTGATTGAGGCAACAGGATGCAAATCCTCCCAAGGCATTTAGCTTTTCCAGAGAGACCAAAAGCCAAGCTTACAAGTTGGCTCTGCTCATCTCATAACGATAAAGGCTTGGAAGTGTGACTGCCTCTTCCATTTTAAGAAACAGAAAGGCACTGAGGATGACACCAGAGTTTTCCTTAAAGAAGTAGACACCTGACAAAGAGGAAAGAGTTGTAAAGTATTTCCAAACACACAATTCCCACTAGAATCTCTCTCTGCAGAAAGATGCTTCAGTGGATCTCAGGCATTTGGGGGTGTGAGGAAGATGGATTAATGAATATGGTGAAGTCACCCCAAAGCAGTGTCCAACCTGTAGAACTCGAATCTACACTTTGCATTATGACCTGCCAACTTTTTTAGTTTGGAAAAGAAAGTTCCTATTTGGTGGTCTCCTTCCTCCCCATGGTGAAAGGGTAGCATGTTGGATTATGAGAAAGATCAGCACTAGGATGAAGTTCAAACTTATGCTTGGGAAAGGTTGCAGACAAGCTGGCATCAACCTCAATGTGATTACTTATTTATTTTTAAATTTTATTTATTTCACTTTTTTAGTTTACTGAATTTACTGAATTGAACTTTTAAAGAAGAAATTTGTTTTAACCTTTTCCAACCCATCACTTTCCTATGGCATTTAGGACCACTCAGGGGGACACTGATCCATAACTCAGGGGGACCAATGGGACTGTGGACTTAAAACATCAGAGCAGAGTTTAACTTTTCTCTGAGGGGGAAGGAGCTTGATTTGATGTCAGAAAAGACTTTTCCAGGTCACTCAGCACGTGGCTTTACATCTGATGGTATATGTGGAGTGCCTGACTTTTCCCTCCTCATTCCCTGGAGGCACACCCTGAGATGACAAGGGGCAAGACAAACAGGATTCCCAAAGACCCCAGAATGGCTGTGGATTCCACACTGGGAGGGCAAACCCTCTAAAACAAACTCCTCTATTTCCTCTAGAGGCAGGAGGACCTATGTTATGTCTGTCTCTTAAGTAAATCACTTAGCCCCTGGAGCCTGGTTTCCTCATTTACAAATGGAGACTAACAACCCTTCTTTAACAATTGCACAGGATTGATTTTCCTGAGAATCCTCCCAAGGCTACTCATTCTCATCCATCAGGCCTTCCACTTCCAGTTGCCTTCCTAGGTGAGCTTTCCTGAACTAGCCTCCACCTCTCCAGTTCTAGTCCTCACTTTCATATCTCCAGGTTCCCTTGGACCCAGCATTGGGTACTGTGTGAAACAAACTCATATCTTGAGTGTGTCTCCCCCACTAGGAATTCACACATTCGAGCAGGGCCTTGGTCTGTGAAATCCATGGGCCACCTCAGCTCCAAGCCAGTTCTGTTCACTGCTGCCTGCCAGGTAACAGCCAGTGCCCAGCACATGGGCCTCAAGTAGGTTTGTCGAATGGATTGAGATCAAATGAGCGAATGTGTATGAAAAGCCTTTTGAAGCTATAAACCATGATACAGACACATGTCAGATAATACCACACTTCACCTTAAATGTATCTGTCCAGTCCCTCTGTTTTCTGACATTTTCTATGTTATCATTACTGTTAGTCTACCAAGGACATTAAATAGCCTGTTTGCCAAAATGGAGTCATACTTTATGTGGGGGTCAATGAAGAAAGCATCTCCTTAAATGCTATGGTGACTAAGTTTCTCATACATTTTAAGCAAGTCAGCCAGGCTTTAGGGCACTCTGGTGACCGATGGTCTCATATTCCACACTGACTGACAATGGGATCCTACAGGCCTTTAAGTTGTTTCATCATCTAAATTTAGAGCCCATGCTGCATATTATAACACATTTAGGGAACTCCAGTTGATTCACTGGGTCCCTCCTAACAGCTAGGCAAGGGTTATTAATGTCATGCAGAATTTGCCCTCCACTCATACTTTTTTTTGTGGATTGCTGAGGGACATGTAGGACTTTTTCAGATCACTTTCTCATTTGTAGAGCAAGAGTTGAAAACAGCTCAGGTTATTTCTTATTGGTGCCTTTGTTTCAAAAGCAGAAGTCTGATGGATTGCTTTGACTGTGCTGGAGGGCCATTATCTGGTACACTATTTACCCTGTTTACCTCCTCACTCCACTAAACAGATCCTGAAGGCCCCTCCACTGCTGAAAAGAGGGAGGCAGTTGGAGATATTTTTTGAAAAGTTTTAAAATCAAATAGAAGGACAAATATGCTTAAAGCTATTCTATTCCACATGGGTGGCAATAACCACCAGCTGTCACCAGGAAACAGCAGATGTAATTGATAAAACAATTCAAAAACTCATGCAGATCCATCATCAATAAAGTTAACACCCAAAAAAGTAAATGAAAGGGTTCCAAGTAGAACTGGATGAGCTCCCTAGGTCTGCCAATAATTAAATCATTGAACTACACACAAGCATCATTTTTTTATGCAGATTACAAAGGAGGATCAGCTGGGTGACTTGCTTTGCTGGGTGAGGATGGCACACCATATGCTGCTTATGAAACTGTCATTAACTGAGGTATCACTGATGAATGGGGGAGCAGGGCCAGAAGGGCAAGGGAGAAGACAGACCCTCATTATTTGGAAGTATATAACATTTATCCATAATATGGAAAGGGTGGAATTTCTACCCTGATGCAGCAGGGAATAGATAATATTATTCATTACTACAGTTTAGCATTAAATGTGCAACACCTACTCTAATTTATTGATGGGCTGTTTAAGACGGGTGTTAACCTGTTTGTCTTGTATTATAATTGAATTCAATCTCTAGGCTACAGAAATTTGAGAAGTTCATCCTTTCTCAATCAATATGCTCCCCTTCAGTGACCCATTTCAAGACAGCTTCATAAAAAATAATGTATTTTGTTTTAATAAATTTAAACACTATGACAGCTGCTCAATTTTTATTGGTTGTTTTTTTTCCCCTTCAGATGTCTCTTTGCTGCCGAGTGAAGCCAAGCTCACAATCAATAGTAATTGATTAATCAGCATCCCCTTTGAACAAAGGTGCTAATCAGTTTTTGATTAGTTCATCAAACCAGATGCAAAGGCAGCCCGGCCCCAGCCTGCTAGTTCATCAGTGCTGTACATGACTTACTGCTCCTGAGCAATAGGACTGTAGTGTTCCTGGAGGGTGTGGGGGAGGGGGACAACATAATTATTAATTTAACTGAATTATTATGAACACAAACAGTTGTTGGTTTATTGCTCCTGACTTGGGTGATTGATAGAACTGCAGCAGAGACCCATCTGACTTGGTGCAGGGATGAGGCTTGGAGTATTCCTAATTGATGATGCTAGAAGAAGGGGTGGGTAGCTGGTTTAGACCCGTTTTCCTAAAGAGGAGAAAACTTACTTTTGCCTATCCTAGTAATCCTTGTCTGGCTCATATGCCATGAGGGATCAGGGCCAACCTATGAGAACTCCTGTCTTAGAATCCTTGAGAAGCTCCAATTTCTAAGACCACTGTGTCAGAGTTGTTTTATTTCGGGTCAGTATCAGAATGGAGACCATCTACAACCAGGAATGCAAGCAGAAATTGCTTACTTCTGGCATCACATTTTAAGCAGGAAGAAGGACTTAACTCTTATTTTAAAAGAAAATTAGGTTAATGTTTTCATAACTTCTCTAAATACAACACAAATAAGAGGCAAACAAAAACTATTGATGGGCTGGCTATCTTTCTCATCTTCTATTTATTTATCTAAATTCACTGGGATTCAGATTTCACTCATTCATCCAACAAGGATCAGCTGGTGCTTACTATAGGATAGGTGTACAGCAGTGAGCAAAACCAGCGTGGTCTCCTGGAAGTTTTCACTCTGGAACAATTTAACAGCTAAGTGCACACTGGCACATGGCACATAACAGAAAAATAAAAGTATGCACAGCGGGCACTACTTCTATTGCTTTTGAAAAAACTGAGCAGTACTATCTTGTTTTCACACTGGGTGAAACTTATAGTTGGGACTGGACCTCAATAAGCTGCTGTTCAAGGGAGCTGCAGTGGAACTCTTTGGGAAGAGGTGATGTGGAACCTTTTTTTCCGACAGACCGGAGTGAGCGTGCACACCCTATGCCTTAGTTTCTCTGTTGTGATGACAAGGAAGGATTTGCTTACTGATTTACCAAGTGACTGATCAAAGTGTCCAAGAAGCTGTAGCTGGTTGGCAGTGAAGTCTCACAACATCATGGGAGCTCAAATAATTGTTTAGCTCTGACCACTTTAAATCTCCTCCCTCCCTCCTTTTTAGGATATGCTTCTTATTCTGGATTAGTAACACCTAAATCCTGGAATCAAGCATGAAACCTACTTTTGCAAGAGCTCAGTGTGCTGTGAAAAAGGTCTGAGGTGGATAATTAGTTTACATCATGGTGTGTGACAAAACAATTGTCCCCCCCTTCTTGCCTGCCCTTCCCTACCCCCTACTTCTAAGATAACTATGTCATGGCTTTTCAAGTCTATTCCACAGAAGTAGACAGTCAATATGAGTTTAAGATCTTGTCACATAATCCAACATCCTTAAACTGCTTTGTAATGCAACAAAATTTCTCCTAAACCATTCTATATCTAGGACATAAACATTATTTTAAGCCACTGAACACAGAGTGGCTTTGGGACAATCCCAAAGATAATTTGACCTCCACTGCATTAAAAGGACTGGCCTTGATCTGAAGTATAAATATTATTACTACCACAGGGAAGAGAGATGGGTAGATGAGTGGGGAGGGGAGGAAGAAAGTGTCAATAAAAATTTGTTCTTTTATTAGTATCAAAATCCGTACTTGCCAATTGATTGCTCTGCAAACCAATGGCCATTTTGTAGAGAAGTGGACAGACTGTCCACAGGTTGGACACTGCAGTGCCTTACCTAATGACTAGCCCTTACCTGAGAGATCCTCACTGTCCAGTTCTTCTGCGGAATTGGGCAACTGAGTAAGGCCTTACAAGTAAAAACAAATCGTTTTTCTTTTCGTTCCTCGAGGGACATAAACAAAACACTTAAGAACTGAGGATGAATTTTTTAAAAAACATGAGCCAAATCTCTTGCTATCTCTCGCTTTTTTTGGATAGCTTCACTGTATTAATCCATAAATTCATGTCTTCAATCATGTAATTTTGTTATTGATACACAATCGAGGCAGAAAGATTCCTCAGTCTCCACTGTTCAAAGCACATGAAACATGAAGGTGAATGTTTAAAATCACTCATTCATAACAGCATGCAAAAAGAAAAAAAAAAGAAAGCTTGATTGTTAGCTGTTGATGCTCTGAGACATCTCTTAAATACAAATGTATTTAGATGTTACATACTGATGTATGTAAGTTGTATTTCACGTTTTACTGTAAATTGAAATCCTTTGCCAATACTGACAAACACAGTTCATTATCAATTTATGATGATCTTGGATCACATATCTCAAAATGGTACAGCATCTGCTAACTGCAGATTGCAGGTTATGCCTTCATCAGAAAATCTGATGTGCAAAATTATTTTTTTTAAAAAAGAGAATTTCATAAATCAATGGTATTCCTGAAAAATAAAACCCTCAAAGCTGAAAAAGCAGTTAGGTCAGGAGGTAATCAAGTAGGGGCTTGAAATGCCTAAATCAGGGTCAACCCTGATGTTGGCTAGAGGAGGATGGTTCTCAGCAAGCTCTGATTTGAATTAAAGGAGGTGAAGAGGGAAGTAGGTAAACAATGGGCAGCTCAGCTAGGAGATGGCTGCCATTTCCTCCTGCTTTGTATGGGGCTGGTCTTTTAATGAAGTTTTTAAAGCCACACCAAAGGCTCCACAGTCAAGGCGGCCTTGCCTTGTTTGTTGCTCTCCTCCAAGTCCAGGAACTGGAATTCCCACAAAGGTTTATGTATGCTGCTCTAATAGAACTGCCACTTCTGAGGATGCCTGTGAACCTATACAGCTGCAGGGTGATTGGTGACAGATGCAAGTCTTATTTAGTGTTGCATCTTTCTCTTCTTTCGTATGGCCAAGCACAAAGTGTACTCTCAGTTAGTATTTGCTAAATTAATGATTTGGGAGTAATCCTCAGTGAGACACCAACCAGAGCCTAAAAAGCAACCAAAACAAATGCTCTGGAACCAAAATATACTGATTGCCCTATTTGAAAAAACCCAAATTAACCAAAATGATCCTGGACAAATGGTTACTAAAGCCTGGGTTTATAAAGAAGCCAAGTGAATATTGATAGCCAGGTTGGTTCTGTGAGTGAAGGCTGTCACATCATCAGCCTGAGGAAGAATTTCCCTCATGACTCCTCATGCCAAAACACAGGTGCCCAATCAAAATGAGAGGATTTCGAGTCCACAGGTGTGGACTATAGATTTAGGCAACTAAAGGGAAAACATGAGTAATGCAATGAATTATAGAGGCAACTGAGTAGAGATGCTGCCCATTTGTTCTGAAATCTGATTGGTTGAAAGCATTCCTATTTCTAATTGGCTTTATCCATTGTATAAAGACTGATGAATACAATTATTTGAATAACTGTTATAAATGGGCAACATAAAGTACCTCTCTGTTGTTAATTATGAATTTGCAGTTCTCAGAAGGTTAATCCCTCACTTCTGTGTGGCCCAATGAATATCAAAGTGTTCTACATACGTGCTTGGTGCCCACTGAACCACATTAAACAAGGATGTTTCAAGCAGGCAGCTTTACTGATGGAAGCTTGTTTCCTTGGGGAGGGCAATAGAAAGCTAATTTTAAAAAATAAAGACAAACATGTTTATGAAATATCGATATGCAAAGTTTTCCATTAAGAAGCATCAGACAGTTGATATACACCTCATTAAAGCTGAAACTGTCATTTTTAATGGCATAAACTTTAAAATATACCAATTCATCTGGAATCCACGGCTCAGATTATGTTCCAAAGTGAGAAGCCATTTAGGCTAGTGGCGTTAAATTTGTTTTTTGCAGTACTATTGTCTTTTATGAATCTACAGCACTCTGCCATAGTTGGATAATTTCTGAATAAATACAATTAGGAAGAGTTTACTGAAGCACTGAGTGTACAAGTGAGGACAAGCAAAATTTACTTCCTAAAATTGCATTGGCTTAGGTATTTTTCTTTCATGTTAAAAATTATACACCTCTCATTTTCTCAAAGAAAAAGACAAAGATGCATTTTATGAAGCAGAGATTACTCTTCAAAAGGCAACTTCATGATTTAACAATAAGTGGGAAATTACTTCTTGATTCTTGTTTTTTAAACTTTCATATCACCTATTAAAGCCCTTCCTCATCAATTCTAATTAAAATGCATTCAACAAATTTCTTTACATTTTGTTAAACAAATGAAAGTTTACTTTTTGTCCATACGGGATTTTTCTGAGCAATTAAGAAAACCCTAAGGTACAAATGTGCTAATTCAATATATGCACAATGATCGTCTCTTTTGTAGAGACGTGTGTTTTGATTTTTGCTTTTTCTTTGGGTTCCAACATGCTGTGACATACCCTATGCCTTTTCAGGGCTTCTGTGGTTATAATTCCTCTTTTTCAACCATCACTGCTGACTTCTCAATGTGGTATGATGTGGCAATTTTAAACCAGGGGAAAGAAGCCTCAAAAAATTAGAAACAATAAGAAGTACCAGACATTTAAGTGAACTCAAGGTCATAGTAAAATTTAAATGCTTCTGGGTTCTGTTCATCAGGGTATCATTTGTTTTAGTAAACTTCAAAAAAGAATGGTCAAATAAAACTTAGGAAACAGAACAGCCCACTGGCCCTGGTACCATTCCCATTATGAAAAACAAAAGTAGGCGACGGCTCTCTCTTACCTAAGCGGCACGCATCTGATCACTTGGCCATATTATGGAAACTGTTACTTCCATCACCAGCCTTAAGAGTTCAGACGCCCCCGGTAGTTTTAATCTAAAAGCTCAGTCATCCTGTTCTTCCTGCTTTGTCAGCTTTTGTGGAGAGTTTTTCCCTTCTTCCCATTAGCAGAAATTTGGTTCACGCCGTTAAACAGTAGCACATTGTTTCCAAACTGCATATCAAGGCTGAAACGCAATCTTCAGGTCCTGCAGCCATTCGTAAACCTCTTTAGCTTTGTTCTTGGGTAGAACATACAATGTCTGCAGAGTCCCTTGACTGAATGACAGCCTTTGAATGCCATTGTTATGTACGCATACAGAGAGATGTACATAGAGGTACATACACAGATGGTGGACATAGCGGTTGTAATAATGCGCACTGCTGGCTATTTTTCTTTAAAACGGGCTTAAGGATTTCCCCACAATTGAATGTAAAGTAAGATGAGGAAATTTTATGTGCTTTTAGAATTCTGCACTACTCATGAAATAGTCAGGGAAAGGGAGATTCTGGGGCAGCAACCTAAGGGCAGCAGTCTAGGGGGCGAGCATGTGTTTAGTACTGGCCAAACATTGTGAAACCCAAACTGAAAATGAAAAATTATTCTTCAGAGGGGTTCCCAGTTACAGACTGAATTAAGATCTATTTAAAAACTCATCTGGGATATGAAAATTCATGAGATCATCAGCCTCTACTGTATCAAGAGGTAGAAAGGCAAGAGGGCAGGTAGACTTGAGAAGAGAGAGAGAGAGAGAGAGAGAGAGAGAGAGAGAGAGAGAGAGAGAGAGAGAGAGAGAGAGAACCTCAAACCCAAAGGAAGCCAGCTGACTGCAGTGCAGCAAAAGCACAAGCACTATTCCAGACCACGGGCATGCTGTCACCCGACCCCTCACGTAGGGGAGGAGGGGGGGCAAGGGAGAGGGGACACACAGAGCAGAAAAAGAACAAGGCACAAGACACAGAGAAGCGCCCACATTTGAACAAACAAACAAAAGCTGTCACACACACCCACACGTCAATAATCATAATAACGACTACACCACCCGTGCGTTGAATCATTCATGCATTTCTGCCGTCAATTTCAGACAGTGTGGTATCAGGATTTGGCAGAGTGTTTTTTTTTTTTTTTTTTGCATTGCTCAACATGCACACATAACACAGGATTCTTCCTGTCCAGGCCTGTAAGGATGAGCTCCAAAACACAAATGCTCAAGATCCTTATTCAGAGAAGATCCCTTGTGTCAGCCTAGTCTAAAATCTCATTCTTACACTCATATTTATCGTGACTATCAGATCCTTAAAAACATATTGTGGCTGATTATTGTTTGGTTTTCTTTTTGGAGAAAATCCATTTTGATTTTGAATCATGCCCATGCACTTCTAACCTTCCAATACATGCTTATTCCAATCAGATATTGGTAAGAACAAATGGTCAACATACATCAACAACTAGTATAAACTTCATACATACTCTAGCAACACAAGCTTGAATAAAATATTTTAATGAGTCTTCAAAGGGAAAGTTTTAAAAAATTTCTTTTTCTTTTTATGAGATAAAAGAGAAATATGGAAAGAAATCTAGTATGACAACTTTTAAGACCAGTAAGATGGTCACAGCTGGCTGACCTAATATGTCTTGTCATTTAAGTTGCCAAGTTATCAAACCACTTAACATTTTTCTAGGCCCAGATCACCATTAAGAACATCTCAAGGTTATCATCAGATGAACGTAAGTCAAATGGTTGCTGTACTGAAGAAGTTGGGTTTTAGCCACAGTGTACTAGAATAAAATCATTGGAAATCTGATCCCCTGCTTTCCAATTTTCACCATGTTCTATTATCTTTTTATCCTGACAACTGACTTGGAAGATTCCCCCTCCCAACAGGTAAAATTTTAGATATTACTTTGCTTTTTATTAGAGATTTTGCCATGGGCTAGAAAGTGTGCTGTTCAAAACAGTTGTTGGAGCTCTTTGTGAAAATTCTATGAGGATACTGGCCAAGCTGAAGAATGTATTTATAAATGCATTATACAGGGATCAGCTTGGATTATCTATCACTTCTCTATTCCTTTGCTGTTAAGGAGTCCAATTTAAAGAGAGAGAGAGGAGAGAGAGAGAGAGAGAGAGAGAGAGAGAGAGAGAGAGAGAGAGAGAGAGAGAGAGAGAGAGAGAGTGTGTGTGTGTGTGTGTGTGTGTGTGGTTCAATAAGGCTGTTCTTTCTATTTCCCCCTAAATCTCACATGCAGTGTTGGTCAATAACATTCTATTGAGGTATCATGGGCTTGAATATTGTCCCCAAGCTAATAAGACAGTGGTTGCTTCTCATAATACACACATATGGCTACTTCTGGCCACAGGAATTCTATAAAGTCCTATTTCAATCATCTCTTTATCATACAACAAAGAGAGATCACTTTCCCTTTTTCTTTAAAGAGGAGGGCCTAATTAAAAACTGAACCCTAAAATCTGGAGCAGGCCCCGAGTTTACTTTTCATTTTTCAGGGCAAGGGACAAATTTCATACTTTAAATATCTTGTCCAGGTCTTTAGGGATGAACCCCCCAAAACACATGAATTTTACTGAAGGAATCTAAAAATACAACTCTGGAGCTTTAGGAAATAAATGATGTCTATTCTTTCAAAGATCATAGAATTCAGGAATCTTATGGTTACATTTGACCCTGTAGTTAATTATAGGAAGCTCAGAACTTAAATTATCTTCAAAAGAATAGAACAAAATCTCTTGAACTACATTAAAATAACCTTAAAGCTCTGAGAATAATCGATAAAAGTCAGGAGGTGCTCAATTAATGATGAAACATACAAATAACTGAGCTTAATGGAGTGCAAAGCCTGAGATGTAGCAAGCACGATGGGGCATCACCTTAGCAAGCACAAGTTTTATACCTAATTGATTTCTCATGATTGTCAATGTACCTGGCCACTTTAACTTATTTTATTAACTTTTTCCTTTGTGTCAATGACAGGAAAGGGCAGAGTGAAGTGGAAGTGGATGGGATCTGTCAATCCATTTCTGAGCTTGCTCAACTCTCTCAGAATTCCTCACTAGGAAGTCCAAACATGAGGGTGAGCTGCCAACTCTGACCATGGGCTGATATCTAAGGACAAAATCTCAAATTTTGTTTTGAGATTTCCAACTGGTAAGTTATCAAATGCAGGTCTTTTTAAGGAAATTGGTTGGGGTAGGAGAGGTTACTCTAAAAGCTGAATTAATACTACAAGGTTGGCTGATCATCTCTTATTATTGAAATAATAAATTTCCACTCTGTACAGTATGCAAAGTGACTGAAGGAGGCCCTTTACCCAACGATTCCCTTGGATTCAATTATTAAAATTCAACTCATTTTAAAACTAACATATTCTCTAAGCACAATCTAGCCAGGGTTAGATTTGAGGTAAGCAATCAAGTAATATACAGATGAAATGATTCTCATTTTCTGATGAGAAAGACACAGGAAAGTTAATAAAATTATCCCAACCCAGTGAGCCACTGGCGAGATGGGGAGACATCTTACTTCCTGATGTCCCTGTCTAAACTTTACTCACTCGTGTTTTAATCCCTTTTTGGTTAAAAACGTTATTTTGCCTGCAAGGCACTCACACAGCAATGACTTTTTATTTTTAAGTGCCAGCTAATGATGTTCAAATTGATGTATAGTATCACTCTTGGCTTGGGGATGTTTTCTGCCAAATGTAAACATAAACTTAAATGAACACACAGAGATTTAGAGTGCATGAAATGGGGTAAGGGTCTGGGGTAAATACATGTAGGAATATAATTAAATTCATAATTTTTCTAAAGAGGATCAATGACCATCCTCATTACCACCTTGTGAATTTAAACAAGAGATATTCCTCCCTGACCTTCAATCTCAACTACTAAACCATACATATGACCCCCTTTGAAATTTACCTGGGACTATGGCCTACAAATGCAGAAAGCAACTGGGCCTATGATTCAGATGTTATGTTGCTAAGGCAAATATTAGTGTGTTTAAAGTCCCATGTATTTCAAGATTTGGTGGAGTTTTATAAGCAAGGGGACTACATAAAACTGAAACTACCGTCATGCCACCAGCCAGTGAGGAGGAGGCCTCATCTCAGATTGCAACCATTGGCTACTGAACTCACAACAAAAATGACAAGACTCGACATCCTTTCAAGCCTTAAGAAGTTATAGTATATTTATGATATCAGTCTACTTGGAACATGAGTTCCCTTGAAGACTACATTTCTCTTTTTCCCAGCTTGCCTTGCCTCTCAGCAGCGCTGAGAAAGTAGATAAACAGGAATGTGATACCAACCGTGAACTGCTGGTTCTGTCGTCGCCGTTGTGTCTACAGACGGGAACAGAGGATTGGAGGAAGGGAGGAAACAGGAGGAACAGCATGCAAAAAAAGGGAAAATGGAAAAAAATGGAACAGATAATATATGAGCAAGCTTTCAAAGAACATCGCGTGACAAGCAATAATAAATGAAAAGCAAAAAGCATTTGAAGTGAGTTGCACTGTTTTAAGACATGCCTGGAGCTCAAAGCTGCGAGCCAGTGAGGAAAACAGTAAATTCTTTGGTTCTGGGGGTCTTGCCAGGACACATATATTTGCTCGTCCATAGTCATGGGAACATGCAAAGTGACGAGAAACACCAGTGCAAACTCAGTGGCTGGTAAATGGCTCTTAACGCATCAAGGCTCAAGACTGCGACAGAAAAAGCTCAGTCGGAAGCTGGTTAAACAATGGATTCATACATTCAAACATTGCCTTTGTTTTAACCCAACCCACCCGGGCACTTGGGCTTCTTGACTCCAATCAGGTATCGCTGAATCAGTTGCACTTTTAGGATCCTTTCACTGTTTACGCTCAGATGTCTGTAGATGGATATGCAATATACAGGCTCGAGTTTTCAATTCATTGTATTATTTCAGCAGAGCTTAGCTGGAAAGTTCAATTAACTGTGAGGCCATAGAATGAACATGTTCAAGGTTTTCACAGATTAGTTTCCACACACACGCACACAGACACATACAACTAATTCACTCTTCATTCTGTAGCTCTTAATATGTTTCAAGTCAAGAGCAGAGCCTTTCATAAAAAGACACAAGTCTACACAATCTGCCAAATGCCACTTCTAATTTTATGACATTCCAAAAATTTAAGTATTCAGCCATTTTTTTTTTTTTTTTTGCTCACAATTGAGAACCAAGTTCACAGTTGTGAGCTGCTGGGAGTTGTACCCTCATAGCTAGATTAGGAGACAGAGCAATCAGTTTTTTCACTGCTAGGTGCACTTGTTGAGGAAGAAAATATGGCTTGTCTCTTCTTCCTCTTTTATTTCTGATGCTGTTCAACTTTTCTTTTCCTTCTACCAAGCTTTTAGACCTGGCATACCACAGGGGCTCTTCTTCACAGGATCAAGGAATTTTCTCTTTATTTTTGGCAAGAGGGGAAGTGGGATAAATATCTAACAAAACACATGACGACATTCTTTTTCCAGTCATTTTAACACCACTCTTTTAGCCAATTTCATTTCAATGTGAACCCGCACCTGGCCGAGCTTTCTTTTTCAATTCTTTAACTCTCCCGCATGCTTCTTCTACAATATTCTTCCTGCCAGGAAGGAATGGTGACACTGGGACACAAGCTAGTTATCTCTAGTCAAAAGCTGGTGACTGAAGTGGGGTTGTGGGTGAATGCTAAGAGAAATTCCCTGTCTTTTTCTCTAATGCAGCTATTTAGCTGGTAATTGTTTTCATAAGTTCTGGAGACTCCAAAAGACTTTTGGATTCGACACAGGCAATGTTTAAATGCACTGGAGTTGAACGTAACTTTTTTAGAGGGGAGTCAAATGAGCCTGGAGTTTCAGATTTATTAATAGAACACATGAATTCACACCGGCGTTCCCCTTCAGTTGGCATGCTTTCCTCAGGACCCTATACCATCAAAAATTAGAGCCCTTCTAAGGAGCCAGAATTAACCAGAAGTCTGAGAGCCCAATGCAGCTTAATATAACTGATAGCTGAATCTCTCAAGAATTGAGGAGGGAAAGAAAAACGTAAAATATACCGCATAAGAACACAATACTTACTTATAAGACAAGTCTGTGTGCAAAAAATAGCAGTAAAAAACAATACAGGAAATTGTACAGTTGAAACAACATTCTACACCAGATTCTCACAACAAAGATGATATATCTCCTTAGTTGAAATATCCAAGTCCAGCATTAGTTTGAGACACTTTAAACTTGAGGGGCAAAATCAAATGCACATTTGTACAGAAACACTTAGATGCATGTTAATACATTTTATGGGTAGGCATTGGCTCCTCTCCAAAATAGAGAAAATAAAACAATGAACACTTTGGTCCATTACTTTTGTGGTAGCACTTCTAATATGCTTTATTATTATTATTATTATTTTAAAATCAGGTACACATTAGTATGAAATAAAAGAAACAGGGTGGAATTAAAACCTCAGGGTTAGAATCTTTAAACATAATATCTGAGCATTAACCAATGACCCCAATTTACTGTGTTCCTGCATCACAACATTATGTCAGCTTCCTGATGAAATTAAACCAACTGAAGCTAGGCGTAAACTCTGATGTGGGTACTAGAAAATAAATGAAGGCAAGTGCATAGCGCACCTTGCTTTGCCATTCTGGGGATGGGAAATCCATCAATTGCACCCAACAGAGAGGACAAAAGGAATTGAGAAGGAAAAAACACGTTCTAAAACAGTTAAGCAAACACATGTTCAAGTCAAACAACACAGTTCCTGCAACTAGAAATGGTTAACCCATGAACAGCAATGGAGGAGACCGCAGAGGAAACATAGTTGGCTACAAGGTTTAGATCAAGAATGAGGGTGCATGTGGGGAGCCAGTTACTCTGGTTCTCTGAAAATATCTGTATATTACCTCAACAGAGACTATTTCAAGGAAAGTTGTTTTTTTTTTTGGTATGGGGATTGAACCCAGGAGCACTTAACTACCAAGCCACATCCTCAGCCCTTTTTATTTTTTATTTTGAAACAGGATCTCACTAAATGGTTGAGGCTGGCTTTGAACTCACGATCCTCCTGCCTCGGGCCTCCCCAGCTGCTGAGATTACATGCATGTGCTACCATGCCCAGCGTAAGGAAGAATTCTTTACAAGTGACTTTGTGTTCCCCACAGGAGAACACTATATAGCAGAATTTAACTCTCCTTCCTAATTGCATTATTACTTCATGCAGAAATCATAGACACCCTGTGAGTACAGCTTTGCAAAGCAGGATTTATTAGGGTATCTTAATCACAAGGTGAAGAAATGTGCAAGATCACCCCTCTGAATCAACTTGTGGGTTCATCATTTTGTACAAAATGCAAACAGAATACTTCCAATGTAAGTTATAAATGCTATAATCGGCTTGAAAAATGAGAGTGTCTAATTGCCTTAACAAAGGCTTTTTTAAACCTCATTTTGTTGCTGCCTTAAAAATATAATCTTTGAGCCAGGCCTATAAAAAAATGGTCGCAAAAAGTTAAATTGGACTTATAGCGGTATTGGGTTATGAAATTAAAAGGGCCTAGGTGAGCTATAGTCTCTATTTTAATTTTAATTACAATGAGGGCAGATTTATTATACATTTATTTTATATGGTCAACAAAAAAAAAACAATCCTCTGTTCTTGCAAACCCAGTAAGTGTGTACAGTCTTAATAGTCACTCCCTGGCTGTTTTATGAGTATAATCAAACAAGGTGTCCGAGGAAGGGCCCTGCACTGTTATTTGAAAGACACATATTTTACTAAATATTGACTTCTCTTCTTAGTCTCCTAGTCCTACAGTTGATGCGACCCTGTCTTGAATAAATGAAAGATCACATGTATCTCATGTCACAGTAAGATATTTATAAACTGAAAAAGCTCTGACAATGTGTGAGATTAGAGACACTAGCCATTTAACCAAGTAGCAAGAAATTAAAAAAAAATTACTGCATGAGCGGCAGCTGGGCAATATTTAGTTGAAACAGTCATGTGTAAGCTCCACTGTGGCACATTCTAATCCTTTCATATGGATTCTCTCCAACTTAGAATTGTTCATTGAGTGTGACAGACTGGGGGTTTAAAACTAATCCATAAATTAGTCTGTGGTCTCAAACACAACGGGTGCCATAAATGAAAATGAAAATCCTAGAACAAAATTAAATTCACAACCTTAAATACTTTTTCTTCCCAGATTGATCTGTGTTGCTCCCACTTTACAATGCACACATTCACTGTCGGGCTGTGTTTTGGGGTGTGTGAGAGCAGGATGTACATTAAAAAATGCACAGTGGAATAACTCAGAGAACCCAATCTACTCAGAAGCAGAGCTTAATTGTAAAGAATTTAAATTCTCCCATTTTGATTGTCATAAGCTTAAATGAAAGCATACTAATCAGTCAGACATATTTTAATACACTCTCCCCCAGTTTATTTTCTTAACTAAAGTCAATAAGAAGCCAATGGGTTTTCATTTTCTTAATTGAATTCCCTTCAGTTTGTATTTTGGAGGTGCTTTAAATCGAGATACCAGGGCACACAAGGAATTCCTCTGACAATTTTATTTCATAGTAGTGTTGTGCTGGCCAACGTCTATTAATACAGGTGTTTCTCTTTCTCTCTCTTCTCTTTTCAACTTATTTGAAATCTATTGAAAGCAAAAATAAATGCTGGAAAATTAAACTTTGAAATTTATTTTCTACTGGTTTCCCATTTAATTTCCTTGCTATCTGTATTTTGCTTTTAGTTAAACTCCCATTTCTTAGGGATGAGAGAAATAGATAGGGACAAAACAAAGCTAAAGGCCCAAACAAGAGAGCCACAGTGAAGCTCTTTTACTTTTTAATGTCATCTACCCTTTTGAGTGAAAAGATTGTGTGACACTGAACAGCAGGAAGGGGAGTTGATTTTTTTTGTGTTTTTGTTTTTTTTGTTCAGCAATTTCCAAGTTTTGTTAAAAGCTTCTTCAGAATTGTTCACTCTGTGCTGCTGTGCCCCAGAGATCTTTTCATTTGCAAACCAGATGTTCTGCAAAATAATAGGAATCTGTATAGTGGTTTCATTTAACAAGGAAAACAATTCCTATAGCATGGTGTGTGTGAATGCAGGGAGAAAGGGGGGGTTGAGGCAGGGAGACAAAGGCCAGAGGAGGAATAAAAGAGGGTGTTGCATGAGGGCAAGAGGGTGAGAAGGAGGAAGTTCTGCAAGTCTAACTAACATCCATCTTGTGCCAGATACAGGAGGGCTGGGTCTTTTCTGCCAAGTCCTTTATTTCCTACTACCAAGATAGCTGCAAGTATCATCTTCTAATCCTGAATTGTATTAGGGCACTGGGAGATACTATACTCATGAAATTATTACTTATTTGAATCGTTGATAGACCTTTAGCATGGAAACATGCCACTTCTTTATATCCAGGATTATTTTTTAAATAAAGAGCATACAATTTTGGAAATTATAATAGATGCATTAGGAAAAAAAAATTTCACCTCAATTCCCATCTCTAATTCCCTTTTAAAAATGAGGACTCTGATGACTTTCAATATTTGTCATATTCTAATTTCTTCCTAAACCTATATGGGTCAAAAGCTGGGTGGCTATGATACTATTAGTAAGAGGTTTACAATCATCAGCTAAATAAAAATATGGATAGGACAGCATGAGAAAAAAAAACGGACATGCACTTTTGGTGTAAGAATCTGAAAAGGAGATTCACCAGGTAAAAAAGGTCGTTCCCTACAGCATTCTCACCCGTTGGCTGCCTGGCATACCAGTAACACTCGGTAAGTATTCAATTCATGATGAGTAGATCTCAGCTCCAGAAAAAAAGGCAATTTGTAAACATTCTAGGATGAAAGATGAATATTTCCTAGCAACGAAGGCTTAATCTATGCCTGGCACATCAATAAATGCAAAATACACACACACACACTGAAGATAGATGCTTGAAGTGACGTTTGCTACCTTCTCTTACCCATGTTCTGCCCATTCTTTGATGGCACAAAGTCCATTTCTCCTGTGATGCTTTCCCCAATCTTCTATGTGCCTGCTGCCTGTGCCACTGAATCATCTCGACTATACAGGGTTCTGCTGAGTTCCAAATATGTTTAATATTTTCTCTCAACCACATAGCAAGGGGTTCAAGGAATCTTTTGTCTGTGCATATTTGTTGAATGCATGCATAAAAAGTAGACTAGCTTATACTCCTTGTATCATACAAATATCAGTAGCTCAGTAATAGGAATCATTAAGCTAGCACTCTGGGGAACAGAAAGCTCTAGGTGAAGCAAAGCTCTCTATTCTAATTTGGATGGTAGAGCCACAACTTGTCAAGCACAGGTGTATTTTTGTCCTTTGTACCTAAGACTCCATACCATGTGCTCTGGTATGGAGTTTACCCATTTTGGCATATTCCACAAATACCACTGAAGGAGAACGGCAGTACCCACCTTCTTTAGTTATATGATTGAATCCACTTAAACATGAAAAATGTTTATGATAGCAGGCTGTGAAAGCCAAAATAATAATATGGAGCTGGGGGTAGGAATCATTTCCTCCAAGGTATATTGGATTTTTAGTGCTTTGACACCAATAGAAAAAAACATGCTGTTTTCTTTTCTAAGAAACACAAAATATTTAATTGAATACGTACTTTAAAAAACTCATTTAGAAATGACCTACTTCATTCTTATGAAAGGATTTTTTAATGTGTTTCAGAATTTGGCCCTATAGCTATTCATTTCTTATTCTAAGGTGGTTTTAATTTTTTAATTTATGGCAGTCACATGTAGAGTGTGACCTACAGGTTGAAATTCTCCCGGCCTGAATTTTATATTTAACTGCTAAGGGTGTTTATGACTTAGTTCTGAGTCTTCTATGGTACTCATCAAGCATCTAACTCAGGACACAATCAGGCAGGAATAATACAATATCCAAAGTAACTAAGGAGGGAAACATAAGATGAGGACAGGAAGAAGCTTGACCCAACTGGGAGCTTGGCACTAAAGCTATCACCAAGCACAGAAATGGATAATTTTATGAACATCCAGTACACAAAGTCAACAACTATGAAGAAAGTTAAAAGCAAAATAAAACAATTTAAATTATGCAGTTTGCTCTCTCAGCATATATCTTCATGGAATGAGATGAAAGAGACCACATAGACAAACTGACATGCTTAAAAAAGAAAAGAAAAGAATGGGAGCTTCCAAAAGCAATAGTTGAAAACAAACACATGGTCAGAACATACTGTATATGAAAGATGCAGGGTGGACAGGAAGTAGGACTCCTGGCTCTCACTCCTCACACCCATGAGGGCTATGGTTTTGAGGGGGGCAAAGTAGAGTCATCCCTCCAAAGTGGAGTAGCTATCCGTTTGTTACACTTATAATTCCTCTCTTTCAAGGGACTCCAGGATGAAGCTTAAACATGTTTTGAGCGAGTCAGGTGACTTGGAACAGACAACGACCAGCTTCCCTAACAAGGGGAACAATTTGATTATCCTGGTTATGGGAGATAAAAGATAACACTGGAACACTTCCTTTCAGAGAAATCAGACATCAACTATGACCTTTTTCAAGTTTAAAAATATTTTTTCTTTTGAATTTGTACATTTTTCTGGTAATGAAACTCTGACCTGGGGAATGGGTTTCAGTTATTGCATTTGACTGGGAGGAAAGGAATAGATGACTATGGGCTCCACACCCCTGCCCCCTTTTTAAGCTCTGGTTTTATGTTACTGTCACTGGATTTGGCTGTTGAAGTTTTTAAGGCTAATAGTGACTGTAACCAAACAGTACAAGAAAGAAGAAGAGTGGAAATTAATTTAGCTATCCATTTGTTGGGATTCAGTCTGGAAGATTTTTTAGGAACCAATCTAAATCTAGGGGATAGCCCGGACTTTTAAATTGGGACACAGAATCATTCAGCTCCATAACCTTTAATCTGTTTGGAGAAAGGAGTAAATGTTAAACTCTACAAGTATACTTTCTGGGTAAGATAAATATATATAAGAGTGCTTGTTAAGACATAGTAAGCCTGTAAGATCACATTCGTTAAAGCAACGGGTTCCACGATGTTGTTTTAGTAGCAATTTTAGCTTAACTATTCTTGGGCGTGCCAGTGAGAATGTGAGCATTCATTACCACAGATGCATTTGGTGTGCAGAGAGAATCCAAACACTGCCATGGAGAAGCTAAAATGCATCTATGAGATCATCTTACATTACCTTACGCTGGGAGGCCAGCCGTAGAGGGACAGAAGCTAGGACGGTTCCTATTAAAGATACCTTTGATGCAAACAGAAATATAGCATTGTTTATTTTCCAAATTTCCTCTTAAATGGAGTCTCTGCAGCCACAATGGTGGTAAAAGTGAGTTGTAGATGCCTGAGGACTCCGGATTCGCTTTGGTCTGGAGTGAAGGATGAAGAGCTGTGAACTGAAGTGATGCTGTCGATTTGCTGAGATTGACTGTGGCAGGGGGAGGGGTTCAGGGAATGTAATCAGTCATTTAAAAAAAAGCCTAAGCTAGTGAAAAGGCCAGCCAGAAACAGAAAGAGTCTGATACACAGTGTGATTAAAGCCTTAACTGCCTCAAAATGTAAACCTGGATACTCTGTGGAAACTTTTGCCATGAGAAGTAGCAAGAGCTGGCTCATACCTGGCCAGCTTCTGCAAAGACAATACAGATCACTGACAGGCTGTTTTTTCAGGGTTGACATAAGCAGGACAATGGAGAATTAGGTGATGTCATTTATGTTGACAACCAAAGGGTCTTTCACTGGAAACTTCAAAGTAAGGAGAACACAAGACCAATTAAGCTTACTAATTAGAGACAAGAAATACTACCAGGATATAAACATACTGGGGCTGCAGTTCAGTGATAGGATGCTTGCCTAGCATATGTGAGGCCCTGGGTTCCATTCCCAGTACCATGGAGAAAACAAACAAAAAAGATCTAGTTCTTGATATGAAAAGTTGACAGCATGGTTACTCTGGAAGTCCTCGTTAGGAAGAAGTATCTTTGATATGCTTATGAATGACATAGAAAATGTGGGAAATCGATTGGCCACACAACAAACCAAGTTCACTTAAGAAGCAGAAGGAGCTAACAGCTAAAGCAGGAACACACATGGACAAGAATTAGGAAGCGAATTCTCTAGATGGAGCCCCATTGAGAGTGACACAAAAACCAATTGATGGATTTTCAGAAGATTTTAAATTAAATGCAGGCACTAATTGTTTTATAACCAATATTTAGAAAAATCTTCAACAGTGGCTTATTTAAGGGTTCTCTTTGTTCTACTGTAATAGGTGAAGAAACTGAGATCAGGGCATCTATTGTTATATGTCACCAACCGATGAGGCCTCCTCTTTCACTGAGCACTTTGCATTTTGTCAACTATCTCACCAGCTCCTGTGAAAATGGAAATAGTCTCCAGAAAGTCACTGTAACCCTTGAGACAATCCTTTAGGATACCTGCCATATCTTGGGTGCTAAGAGGAGCTGAACATGAAGAGTGATGAGTGAGACATTCAGTGTGTATAAAGAAGTCCAGTGACAGGAAGGGACACCAGGGCACATGACTCAGAGACCTGCAGTCTCTGCAGATAATGGATTGAAGTGGAGAAGTTCCTTCATCAAGAGATTTTGTTTTCCCTCTCATGGAATAATTACTTTGACACGTTTCTGTGGTGGGTACCTGTTTACAGTGGGGAAGGTTGTATCTAAGGAAATCTGCGTGTCGAGTTGCAGCCATCAGCTTACCTACCTTGGTAGGCAGAAGACACTCCATTGGTTCCAGAAAAGCAGGACCAAGCAATATGAGAGCCCCTGGAGAGCAGGAAGGGGAGGGAGGTCACATCACCTCCCTCTGTGACAGTTAGAAATGAGAGGCAGTGAAACTCATTTTGAGTGAGAGTTTTCAGGGAGTCCAAAGAGATAAAGCCACACAGTGAGAACACTGCGGCTGCCTCTCGGTCCCTCCACATGTAACTGAGGGCAGGGAGGGGCATGTGAGCTCTAGGCATGGAAAAGACAGGGACTCCCTCTGATCTCTGACTACCCAGGCAACCTGAGTAGGCAGCAGCACTGCCAGCAGGTGCTGTGTAGAACAGGAGGGTAACTGAGCATTTAGTAGCTTGGTCCAAAGAGGCCTGCTAGAGTGAGGTGTGTGTATTTTCTTCGTGTGGATTAAGATGAAATTAAGACAAGAACACAATCCACAGCCACAATACTTACCATTTCATCAATAGTGGCTAAATGAAGCTATCAGCATGTTCTTTAGAAGCCAGGGCTGCCATTTTCCTAGAGTTTTGCTTTGAGTAGTGATGCTTAAAAAAGAATTCCCTTATGCATAAATTGCAAAATATCTGATCTACTATAAAATGCTTGGATGTTAGAGGTTTTCCAAGGTCCTTATGATTCAATTTAAGAATATAGTATGTATGTAATGTCTTCCGGAGTTCCAAGATAAAGGAACAGTTAAATTCCAAGGACTTACAGGGAACTTTTAGGTTTCTTTTTATGCATACCAGAAAGACAATATACATTCAGGACATTTTCAATGGTAATGAAGGTACCATACCTGTGATGATGGTAAGGATGGTGGTGGTGGTGGTGGTGGTGGTGGTGGTAGTGGTGGTGGTTGTTGTGGGAGGAGGGATAGTTGTGGGGGGATCTGGATAAAAAAAAAAAAGGAAAATCAAACCCACAATGCTGAACACAACAACGACAGTAATGACAAAACAAAGGCATGAAGACATTGAGATGTTTGTTTGATGACTTCCCTTTTTAAAACCCAAAGTTCTTTCCCCCAAAGATTTAGGTCTTATAATTATATCCCAAAGCTTAGCTGGAAGAGCTGAGAAGAGAAGAAAAGAGATTTCTTATTAATGAAGTTAATTAGGGATGAGGAGACATGAAATGGAGAAGTGAGGAAAAATCTAAACATGTGACTCCACACCAGATCTTAAGGTGAGGCTGAATTGACTCAGCGCTGAGAGGGGACAATGGCTGTCATTTCACTCATGCTTCCACAGATGGGAGGGAAGAGGAGAAGGTGGTGTTCTATTTAAAGGGCTCCTATCGGCCAAGGATGAGTATGCCCTGCACACTTGCTCTCTACGACAGCTAACTTCATTATTCTCCATCAATACTTCCCAGCAGGAAGTAAAACTACTTCTATACTTGTAATAAATACAAAGAAGAGAGAATGTCACCACTAAATATCAAGTTCCAGGCATGTGAGATTTTACTGAGATTTTATTTTTTAAAAGTCAATAAATTTTACAACTTATAAATATTAATAAGTTGCCTTTGCTCATGTTAAAAGCTTGACCTAAGTGGACAACAATGATAAAACTGAAAGAACATTCTCTATCTCATAAACAAGAGAGCTAAATATAAATGAGGTTTGACCCTCAAAGCCAGGAACCCGATAGGGAATCCTGTCTGATATTTGATATAGTGTATATCTTTCTATCATCTCAAAAATTATTTGGGGATAAGGGAAGGGCAAATATGAAAGAGAAAAAAATTCTAAGCCTAAATGATCAAACTGAATGTGTTAAATTGTCAGCAAGACTTTGAACTAAGCAATCATTCTGCTATAATAGAGCATAAGACGATGTGAAGGCTTTTGATTTTAAATTTTATCTAAAGCACGTCAACTCTTTCTCCCTGACACATCTGGTGTCCTTTTATCTTCAAGTGAGCTCTCGGATTGTCTAATTAATACATCAAAACTTTAATTATATATTGCACCTTTCCTGGGTTTGGCACAACTTCCTGAAAGTTTATGAAACCACTATTTTGGTGCTGAGTTGCAAGGTCTACATAAAATGATTTCTATCATTGATCAATAATCCGAGGTTTTAATTTTCCTCACAAACTGCTTCTGTCACACAAATATACTTGTAGGAATTTGATAAGAAGAATCAAGAGCAAATGGTTCTGTTTTATGGAAGACTTTGCTCCTTGAAGTCGGGGATACAAGCATATTAAACTATTGTTTAATGCAACCTCACGAGTCCAAAAGGATTTCATTAAAAAAACCTCATTCTCCTTCAAGAAGTAGGGATGAATTAAATTAGTGATTTTAAACTACTTTTCAAAATAGAACAGGATGTGAAATACTGTAATTCAGGCAGGATATTCAATCTTGCTCATGCACTTTTCATGGTGGCTACACGAAGGGAAGCATTTTGCAACATGGCTACTCTGTTTGATGCTCCCATACCTGATGCAAGGGCCAGTGCAGAGAGGGATGGATAGAGAGAGCACACTGACCCCTGAGACCAGCACTGCAGCCATCCTGCTCTTTCTGCTAGACAACTAAACTATGTCCATAGAGGTGTCTCCTGCCCATCATGAGGACAGCTACTATAGTTTTTGTGTGGCTTTACACACAAATATTATCAATTTTATACAATATTATTACTGAAAAGGAATGTGTGTACCTGGAAGATGTCCCTGACATACTATAATGCCATACTACAATACCTTGTTATAAAAATATTGGCACAAAGTGTGTGATGTGTATAATACAATAAAAATAGATTTGAATGTGATTTAAAAATATGATTAGGAACCAAGAGGTGGACAAGACTAACAAGGCACAGACTTCAGAGAAAGGTCACCAATCCCTCTCATTTTGTGAAGTCGGATGCTTTTGATTATCTTCATCACTACTAGGGCAACTGCCGTCCTCCACATCTGGCTCAAGTAACTTGAATGAATTAGATTCCATGAACAGGTAAAACCTCCATGCTTAGATCATTTCTAGAAATAAGAGCAATGAGAGGTCATTATGTAAGAAATGACCAAAAGAACAAAATAAGTTGGGTCTCAGACACTAACCAATTCAGTTCTTCAGGTACAGAAGTGACTTTCAGAAGATTAAACATTTTAGAGGCATTTTAACTTTCAGTTTATAAACACTTCAAAAATTGCTGGAGTAGTATAATAAATTAGTGAGTAGGAAGAAAATCTACCCACTATCTTCCCAAATTGCTAAGATGAAGTATTAATGGACTATCAATCCCTTAGGTTGGTATTTTAGACTGTCTACTGCAGAACTATCAAAATCCCTAAACCAGGACATGTGGACCATCTTATGTTAGGGAGATACAGGTATGCAGATGTGTTTATCTAAACAGGTGGATTCCTGTATTTCTTGGTGTTCAAATAATGCACTGTGGTCCAGAGGGTTAATTCCAAAAGGACCGCCTTATATTGGAGAAAACTGCTCTCTTGGAAAGAAGAAAGACACTGAAATCATAATATTGTATCTCTAAAATATTTCTTGTAACCTTGTGGACTCTGGCAAAATTATATTATCTTTCTAAGCCTCATTTTATCATTTGTAAAATGGGATAACAATAATGCTTTCCTCCTGGTGTTATTGGGGAGAACTGATGAGATCATGTATGTAAAATTGTCACTGGAGGGCACAGAACAAAGTGAGCACCTAACACATGTTAATTATAAGGTACTATCCAAAATTATTCAAATATATCATTTTTCATACTCTCAAAATGTTTCTTTTCTTGAGATATAGGAATAGTAGGTACAATAAATTAAAACCATTTTTCCAGATAACTTAGTCTTCTGAAACACAGAAGCATATAACAGATAGGGGGCAAGTTGTCACTGCTTTTTAAAATCTGAAGTTTATGAAAAGAGCTGGACTGAGAGTCTCTGTAAACTTGGGCAGCCGCAACGTAGGAGACTCCCACGGGGCTCAGACTCCAGGTTGAGGGGGTTACATGCAAAAGCAAAGAGAGGATTTTATCTTCCACCCCTGCTGAACAATATGAGGAATGGAGGTGGCTCTGCACATCACCAGCTCCAAAGGGGGCATGGTGTACTCACTTTTCATCTAAAAGAAGAGCCGTTTCCTTCACATGGGTCTCCTTAACTACTAGGGAGAATTAATGCTACCATATATGGCCACTAATGACATGGGATGGTGTGCAAAGAAACCATCTGCAAAAGTCTACAAATAAGGTGACTAGACATGATCTTTTAATCTTGCATTATGCAAGAGGAAAAAAAAACTCAGGTACAAACTGAGGATTATGTCTTAATATCTAGGTAGATATGGTGTAAAGCATGCTTCTATTTAATTAAGAAGACTGGCACTACTATTTTCTTCAGAGAAAACGTGCTAAGGTTCTAAGACACAAGGGTGTAAATATTCCAAATGTATAATTTATGTGTGTCTATGCAAATATTCACATATACTTGGGATTATTTATACTGCTAATGTGAAGAAAGAAATACACCTCCCATATTAAAATATTTATGACACTGAAATTTTGATGCCTCTGGTTACTCATTCTGTGTCTGGTCAGTTCATGACTATTTTTCTTAGTGTAAAACTAAAGACTTCAACTGGAAAGAAGAGACACAATGGGAGGGAGTGCACTCAACTAAATAGAGAATATCTGCCATATACAAAATGAACAATACGATATAAATGAGAAATGCCTGGCACATAGTTGGTTATCAGTAAATATTTGTTGATTAGAGGATGAAATTCATGATAATATGCTTTAATAACTCTGTAAAAAAGATATTGGTTAAGAAAACAGACATTTTTTAAAAAGGCTCTTGTATCCAAAGCAATAGCTATAGGTGGTCTATATGCTAACAAGAACCTTGTATTCATTCCATGTATTTACTGGCTTGCAACATCTTCTGGAATTTAATAGGTTTATGCTGAAAATAGGATAGTTCTGCTCATCAAAGCAGGAGAAAGGCTAGCCCAGGCATCACATGAAAACACCAGTGGGAATAAACTTTCTGAGCTGAAAGCCACTAATTGGTAAGGTTGAATTTTTCAGTCATTACTTCTAACATAATCTCTATGGCTTGTGCCTGAGGACACAGCTTCCCTACTCAGCATGACCAGAGACTGTGATCTACAGGGAAATCCCCAAGATCAGAGGAAGAGAAGAAAAGTCACTGCTGACCCAGGTGGAGACACTGGGGTCCACCTCAGGCCAGCCTTCTTTAAGTTCTTGAAGGAAACCAAGTGGTTTTTGGTTTTCAACTTGACCAAACATGTTGGGAGTAAATCCTGAGTAGCAGCTACATGTGTATGAGTCTAGTAGAAGAGCGTTTTATCTTCTCACGTACCGTATACATACAGCATATAATCCGAATGAGCTTTCCCCACTATGTTTGAAGCTTCACAGCGGTATGTACCATTATCTGTTTTGTTTAGGTTATTGATGAACAGGTTGGGCCCAGACAGGACGGCGTGTTGAGGCATTTCATCATCGACTCTCACCCAATTTACCATCACAGGCCTGCAGAGAAAAGGGAAGAAAGACAAGCCATGTTATTATTTCCTATTAAGATACCTGCATCAAACTTATCATCCACACATTAAAGAATCACATGCAGGGCAACACAATTAAAGAGAACCTACTGGAGATGTTTTAAGTTCACAGAACTACAACCATGAATTCTCCAAAAATCTGTATGAAATATAAATTTTCCTTCTTTTAAAAACATGATCAGGTGTTGAAAGTTTTTCAACAGACACAAGTAGGAGTCTCATTATTCCCAATTCATCTTCAACACATCAGTAAATAAACCAGTGTGCCCTATGTTTGTACCCTGCTGAGTAGTTTCACACCAATTGAAGCAGGACAGAGCCCACCCATTGTTAATCATCTCATTAATTAGGGGAAAAAAATCAAGTCCACGGCTACTGATATATGCATTAATATGATAGTTACTAAGATGCTTGCTTGCTCAGAAACTCCTTGTGATATTTAAGTGAATTTTGAGAAATAGACTTTTACATCTGAACAGCACTTTCTTCTGGCCTGTTTTTTGAGAAATCACTTCTGATTCAGGAAAGATGCAATCACTTCCTCTCCCCATAACCTGTCCTTCCCCTCCCAAGATGCCACTTTGAAGCCCTGGTCCACCTTGTCTATATGCTCCTTGGCCAGCAACTGCCTTTCTTTCCCAGCTCTCATAGGCTCACTTATTGCTAGACTTTTTCTCATGCATGCACCTGCAGTCCTCCAGGCTGAAGATAGGGCTCTCAGGTTAATCACCGAGGAGCACATCTCCACATGCATTCCTCAGGTACAAGAGAACTTGCTCATCAAAGACAAGTCTGTTTCAGTGACTTCAAGTACCACATTTGTATCCATTAGGAAAAAGCAAATTTCACAAGATGTTCCAGAGCCAAAAATGAATTCACTCAAACTCACTGAATTTGAAACTTTTGTTCAAGATGACTCCTTCAACTGCCTATGAAATTAAGGGCACATCTAAGAGTATGCCTGAAAACATCCATATTTCTGTGTGTGTGTGTGTGTGTGTGTGTGTGTATACATGTGGAGTGGAATCCAGGGCCTTGCACATGCTAGACAAGCCCTCTACCACTGAGCTATACCCCTGGCCACAAACTTTAATGTAAAAGGAAGAATAAAAGAGACCTGAGAACAGAAGTCACTTCCTTTCAGTTCCTGTGGCTACCTCTAGGAGCAGTGACATGACAAAGAGTCCCATGCTTAATGATGAACGGATACTCAAGTTAGCCCTGTCAAGTAGAATTCCAATTTTCAAATGGGATGTGAAGTTACAATTTTTCTTTAATTACACATGGGTTTGTCATCACAACCCAGTAAATTATTTAAAAATTAGTACTGCATATGTCCTCCTTGTAGGCAATGGCAAATGGGGCTGCCTGGCAATCAGACCTAATGTCCTGCTGCTTGACAGCTGAAACAATCAGTGGGGGTAAGTGCCGAGAATATTCACAACATTTAATGGCAAGTTAAATTACCATTTTTATTGTATGCAATTTCTTGAGAAAATAAATAGGTAATATGCTAGAAGGGATAGCAGCAGAGTAATGCGTGCTTGCTCACACAACCATATACCCGTTCCTATTTGAGAGGAACAAACAAATACCCTCTCTGGCATAAATGTCCTGAAGGAAACATGTAATTTACTGTCCCCGTGGCACATTCAATTGAACACAGTACCTTCTTCAGAGGAAAAAATACAGAAACAAAATATAGGTTAGCAAGCCATATACTGTAAATGTGGTTAATGTGGCTGAATACAGGTATTGTGAGTGGCAAGAGGCCTCTGAAAAATTTTTTCCCTCCACTGGATTGTTCTGGAGGCAAGGTAAGCTGCTAATTACGGCATAATTCAGTTTACAAAACATAAGGTCTAAATCTTTTTACAGTGCTCAAAAGAAAAAAAAAGATGGTTAGATGGAAGCTGAAGGTGTTCAGAATCAAATAACTTCAGAATACCAGAGGAAGTGCAAAACAAAACCAAGACCATTTTCCACCTCCCAAAGGTCATCTTTAAAACTCGAAATGGTTAGACAGAGGTAAGGGTACTATAGTCTATGGAGAGGTAAGCACAAAAATAGAGAGGGTTGAAGTGAGAACAAAGAACTGACTGCAGTCACCTTCACCTTTGGCTCTCTGGAATCGTGGCATAGGCCATTCGTTAGCTATCATGGGGAGAATTCTTTCCAAAGATTTTTTTTGGAAGCTTTGTTATGTATTGTATGCTAAGCTCTTTATATGAAAACTGTGACAACCCTGCTTAGGAAAAACCTTGTGAGGGGGAAAAATGTCATACCATAGGGACAGCAGAGGGAGCTCAATGTTTTTTTGTTGTTGGGTACCACTAAAAGTTTGAGTGCCCTTAATTCCAACATTGACCTGTTCTACTTCCTGATTCCAGGGATTCCCCCCAACAAGGAAATAATTAAAAACAATCTTCAATAGGAAAATGAAAGATTCTCCATTCTTCAAGCAGATGAAAAAATATTTAAAGTGGTATCATTTCTCTCTCTCTCTCTCTTTTTTTTTTTTTTTTTTTGCTATGTTAGTGGTTTATGTAGTTTCTCTAATTTACTTTAGATCATTCACAGGAGTAAGTAAAGTAGCTCCTTTATACTTTTCAATAAAATGAGTCTTGGTCAGTTCTCCTTCAGGAAAGTTCCTGAACCTTTCCTTACTAAAAAAAATATTTTTCAGAGTTAAAAATGATACTTTTCTCTGAGGGAAGAAGATGCAATATTAAAGGCAGGTCAAATTTGTTTGCCTATAGTTGGCCCTAAACACAGCACTGAATTTGAGTCTGAAAACCATCTTTCCAGCAGCGTACATATTAATATAGTAAGTACTAGATATATCATTAGATTGTGGGCACACTAAAATTTTATTAGGATTATTTTGTGTGTACGTAAGAGAGAAAATAGTCCTGACAATCATGTTGATGATAATAAAACAGAATTAGCTGAGATTTCAATTTTAGCTGGCGTTTAATTTTTCTCCCAATCCTGACTGTTAAGAACCAAGATATTTATTCCCACCTCATCGAATATTCGTTAGTTTCTAAAAAAAATCTTCCATCCTTTACAGCAGGAGACAGGTGACAGGCCAACGAGTTGTGAATGCACATCTTTGTGTTGTGACATTTACTGCTCATGACCCTCTGCCAACCTTGGCCTTCAGAACTTACTGGGGCTTCCCGATGGCTTCACATGTTAACTCAAGCGCGTCCCCTTCCCGGGTTAGGCCTTGTAGAGGATAAGTCATCTGAATATGCACTTGAGGCTTATCTGTGTGACAACAACACAAAGTATAATGTTTAGCAAATGATATCATCCAGCAAAAAAAAAAAAAAAAAAAAAAAATCAGACTTGCATGCTGCCACAAACCCGACACTACCAGCACTTATTCTCTCCCCACCCGTATGCCTTCAGTAACATCCTTCTAATTAGTTAGTAATCCTGGCATTTGCTCAAATTAAATTGACTAATAACTCTAAGGAGTGAACCGCGAATAGATAAGAGATTCATAAGCCAACTGCGCCACATCAAACATTTCCTGTGAAATACATTTTGTTACATTGAAGTTTATCTCTAAACTCACTCAAGCTAAAGGAAACTCATTTGCCTTCATGCTGAGGTGAAGCCACAGATATTTGTGGTGCTCAGAATTGATACATTTTATCATATATCATATATTACTATGTGACAATATGTTGTGACACTGCATATTAATAAGTTTGCCTCTTCTATGCTCTTGTTTTCAAATGGGAAAGGCGGAAATTCTGAATTCCACTCAAAAGGCTTAGGAAGAAAAGAACTGGGAGGTTTCGGCGGCCCCCAGTAAAATGCTGACATCTCAGCATAAACCTAGAAGAAGAAAGGAAACTGACATTTACTCAGAGCCTATTATCATAGGACCCATCAATGGTAATGGCATAAGTCCAGTTTTAGAGGTGAGAATTCTGGTACCCACAGAATGAAGTTGCTAGTCCAAGGTCATGGAGATAACCTAAGGAGAGAGCCCCATGGAATGTATATTGGGGCAGACTTCTAATTCAAAATTACATTTCCTAATGGCAACCCACAATTGTCACTACAGTAACTATTTGGGATGTTATGTAAGTAACTCTTAATTTCCATAAGCGACTTAAAACCGTGCTTGCTGCTGTGCCCAGTGGTGCACATCTGTAATCCCAACAACTCTGAGGCTGAGATGGAGGGATGTCAAGTTTGAGGCCAGCCTCAGCAACTCTACAAAACACTTGTCTCAAAGTAAAAATTTAAAAGGCTATGGATGTTGTTCAGCAGTAAAGTCTCTTGGGTTCAATCCCCAATGTCATTAAAAAATAAATAAATAAAACAAAACCAAAACAAATAAAAAAGCCTGAGCTTGTGAGTAAGGGTATAGGTATGAGAAATGAATGAGGGGTGGTGTAGAAAATGGGGAGAGAAGTGTAAGAATAAGAATTAAAATGGATAGATATACAACTACATTATAAATAAAACCTGAATGAAATTACTTTTTTCTATGCCGAACTAACAAGCTACTAATCCCTAAATCAGTTTTCTCATTTAATTCTGTGGTTCTTTAAATGTATATTTTTCGAAATGTACCCAAGAGTAATAAGTGTGAGAGGGCAAGACAGCAGTTGGCTGAAAGGTCGAAACAATTACCATAGTTTTATTTCTCAGGCGATCACACCACCTAAACAACAGCCCCTTGCCTTTTATAAGCAGTGGTGAACTCATTAACATTCATCCTATGGGATAAGGGAGAGGATGGAAATATGGCTGGGCTCGACCAATTTCACCCTGTACACAGCTCTAGAAGCACACATTGAGGTCCTCTCTAGCCATGGCTACTTCTGGATGCATTTTTATAGTCTTGTTCCTATCACTGTTCTTTCCTGTCTCTGAAAAGCATGTGGCATTCAAGAGCCCCCTCATACAACCACTAATGTGCAGTGCACATTAAATTGGCAGTACTTTCTGAGAAGCTACGTCTCTTGCCAGAGAACATCAAGTTGGCAAGCCCAAAAGCTCCAGCTGACCCTTCCGAGTAACAAAGTTCTAGTCTTGCACTTGTTGGCAAAGGAAATGTTCAAGAGCAAAATAGCAAGGTTGTTTCTGGATACTGATAACCGAATTTGGAAGGTAGTCATTAAAGAAAGGCAGAAATACTCACAAAGGACAAATGGGATGACCCTGAACTAGCACTGGCTTCTGGGCTGAAGCCAGAACTCCAGAGCACCAGCTTTTAGACCACATCTTAGGCTAAATACAACCACAAGATGATATATGTGGGTCTACTATTTTTGGTGCTATACCCCCCACCTGGTCCCCCTTACCAAACTGCCACTTGGTGAAGTCCATTTTTAAAAAGATGCAACAAAAATTAATGGGAGAAGACTACGACACTGAACACTGATAACAAATGACCAGCTACCTAATAGTTCATACTTAGAAACAGAATGGCAGCACTATGGAGTTTCTGGTTAGGAGACCTCTGTTATTTTATCCCCATAAAACATTCTGGGCAAGGCTAAATTTAGAGCTCAAAATTTGGGCTGGAATGTAACATTTGCTTATAGGTTAATCTATGATCCACAAAAGGGCTACATTTTTCATGCATTGCTGACTTAGGATCGTTAATTAAGGAGAAACGAATGCTTGCTGGCTTATGAGGGCAGTTTTCATTGGATTGTCCCCTCCCCTTCATGTAATTTACAAGCAAACAGAAAGGGTATATTTTTCAGTACAGTGCGCTAAGGGTTTTACATGCTCAACTTCCATTAATAATAAAGAAAGTATTGAAAAAAAATATCATCTGCCCTGCCTCTTCAGTATCACTGAGTTTGTTTTAGTTAAATGCTTTTTTATGTTCCTAATGAGCTGTTTACCAGTTGTCAATTACACACATAAATCAGGAAAAACAAGCTAAGGACTTGCTATACCTGGAGTTAATATATAAATGTATATAAAAAATCATGTTAAGCCACAGAAAATATACCTTCAGATAACTGATTTTCCCAGTGTACTTTCTAAGCTTTGCAGAAACATCTAGCATGTGTTTAATAGGTACAGCTGCCAGTTACCTTCATAGTTGGCTCAAAAGGTAAACATTAATCTTTCTTGTATTACACAGGAAAATGACCCCCTCCATTGACAAAGGCAGTATTTATGGGCATATTACTTGACCCTGGGAAGCTGAGTTATCTACACACCCTATGAACCAAAGAGAAAGTCTATGTGCCACCATCTGTCCTTGGGTGATGGAAACTTAAAAACAAATTCTGTTCCCTTTCCTTTGTCCCAAAAGAAGAACTTAAGTATTTTCAACAGGTGGAACAGAAACCTTGGGATTCCACTGACACTTCTAGGACTCAGGGATGTTAAATTTTCCCAGGAAGAAGATCCTGACTGCAATATAAGTATGTCAAAATATCGAACAATCCAGATGGCTGATTGAGTAGCCCAGAGCTCATCATTTATATTTTAATTATGTCCATAAATCAAAAGTTTTAACTCACCAAATCTTTTCTGAAACAGAACCAGACTCCAAGATTTATTTTTAAGTAATGAGGTAAAGCCTAGTACATTTTCTGGGGGATCATTTTACACCTCGGTTGGTGTTGTAAGGCACAAGGCTAAAAGCCAGATGACACTTTCTACCCAAGTGCAATAACTGTCCAAAAATGTATCACTCAGAATGGTTTAATGTCATTATAAAATGGAACTGCTATATAAAAATAAGAAAAATAGTTAGGTCTGTGCACTTAAGGAACATTATAGTTATAGAGATGGCATCACCAACAGCCAATCAATTAGGTTGAGGGATCTGAGGTTTTCATAATACACTGTAATTTTTTTAAAACCCTATAAAAGACACTTAGCAAGACTGCTACAGCAGACAAAATTTGTTCATTAGTCAAAGTTGCACAGAGGGTTAAATACCAGGAGGCTTTAGGTCACAGTACAGTAGCAACCAATTAAAAAAATAATATTAGAAAGACATTCTGATTTGATGAGACTTTCTTTAAATGTACTTTGCTCTCTCTATAAAGAGGAAAAATATAAAAGGAAACTCTTAAAGAGGTTAGAATGGCTTGCTGGCGGATTACAATTGATTTCATGCCAGTCTGACCTTGCACCACACTCTATGATCTTTTCAGAAGATGAAACTCAAGATTCTGTAACCTGTATTTCAATTTCCTATGTAAATGAAAAAGCACAGTCTTCTCTCTGGAGCCCAATGCTGACATACCAGCCTTTGATTTTTTTTTTTTTTTTTAAAGGTACTTTGCAGTTTCATTTTACCTGGAATGTCACACTTCTCATGTGGCACAAGGAAGAGCTGAGGCAAGGGGGAAGGTGTCCTGAAACCCTGGCAGGAGACCTACTATCCCAGGGGCACCTGCCACCTTCCTTCTCTTCCTGAGAACTTTTAAAAGAGAGAATGTGGGCATCGGAAATCCTTCCGTGTGCTGAAGGCCCCAGGGAATGAGTGCAAGTCTGTTCCTGAAACTTCATTTGGGACACAGGTTCTCCATGTCCCTTACTCAAGATTTCATCCAATATTCCAAAATACTAGTGAATATGGGATTTGACATGTGTGGATCAAGGGCTAATTGTTTCAAGTCCTACCCAGGAGAACTCAAGGGCAGCAAGGACACAGATGCTATCACAATGGCTGAGGAGAGGGTATGGGTCATCCCTTGTGCATTCAAGCAAGGAAGCACTGACTGAAGAGTCTTTGTCAATCAGGGGAGATTACTGCAGTTTGGAGTAGAACGACAATGCAAAGATTAACCTGAGATTTGGTGAGTATTAGAAGCTGTTTGAGCTCAACCCCTACAATATGGTTGTCTAAATTGTTGGGAAAGCACAGCTTTGTAAGGAAAGGAGGGCAATGGTAGCATAAAAGAAGAAGAATATCTTGTCAAAGGTTTGCTTTGTTTCATCATAAATATGTTCAAGGATAATTTCCATTGCTGATATTTTTGTTTGTTCTCAAGGTGGCAAGCCTGAGAACGTGGGTTGTATGAATTATGGCACTTCAAACTTTACTTCCTGAGGTGAGATGAACTATTAAGAGGGGCACAAGTCAACTCTGGTAAACTGAGGTGGGACCAAAGAGCATGTGCCACATCACCAAAGAAGGCCATTGCCTCTTGTTGAAACTTGCATATCATTTTGTGGAGAGTAAAATCACTGTTCCACCCACCAGAATAAAATTTTATTCTGCCCTGTTGTGGCAGAAAATTTTGTTCCAATGGTTTTAAAATGGGATAAATCCAGAGCACTTTGTCTTTGAAGAAATCTTCGCATATTGGAAGCAAAAGGTTGGCAAAGCAAATATTGCACAAGAGCATTACCCTCAGTAAGAGGAGAGGTTTTTTTTTTTGTTGTTTTGTTTTTAAATTCCTGGTAACTAGAATAATGCCAGCAGCTGCCACACAGTAGACATTCAAAACATAAGTGCTGAATAAGTGAATGAAAAAATGAGTGAACGAGAAAGTGGAGAAACATTGGGACATGGACTTCTATTCCTCACTCTACTACTGATTTAAAAAAACAACAAAACAGACCATGAATCCATCTTTGTCCTTGTCACAGAATATCACTGTATTTTCTTTATGAAAGTTAATCCAGCTCCCAAAATTTGAGGTTTAGCCCACGAATTACTGTTTATGTCCTTCTATTTAATTATACAATTAATTAGCATTTCTGGTATATCTCAAAGTGGAATCATAAGGGAAATCATAAAAGATGTGGTTTTACCACTCTTTTTAGAGGTCAACTTCACAACCATTTACCCTTTCACAGAATCAAATTTTGACCTTGAGTTAAAAACCATTAAGCCAAGGGTGTACACAGGAAGTCTAGTTTTGCTATGTAAGTATTTGATATACACAGCAAAATAGACACTTCTTTAAAAACTATACCAGGTCAGTGAGAAGTGGGAAGTGAGTCCTTAGGAACACAGGCCTCTTCCTGCTGGGTGTGCCTTTCGGAGGCAAAGACCTTTTCCCTAAGGCTCATTCAAGATTTGCTTGTCATGTATCTGAACCAGCATTCCCTCCTTCTATTCTAAATATTAGTTACTTGACTTCCTGTTCCTTTTGCTGCTGCAGAATCTATAACACTTAGAACGTTGGGAACTTGGAATTGCCACTGCTCTGTGTTAAAACACAAAAAATGACAAGTTAAAAAATTAGCTCCAATCAGGGGGTGTCTCTGTGTCTTGATTATTTCTCATACGGAATAATAAATACTGAAATAACCTCCCTAAAAATCAATTCATTGCTTTAAAAAAATAAAAATAAAAAGAAGAGTGGAAGGAAAAATAGGTTCTGTTAAAAAAAAAAAAAAAAAAAAAGAGACTGGAGATCAGACAGAAACAGGCCAAATCTGAAACCGGCAGCTATTATGCTTTGAAGAATACAACCTGGGAACAGGATTGATGGGGGAGAGAATGTGACAGAGGAGCCACTCTTGGAAACTAAGTCTTATCCTCCACTCCAACAGGAAAGAGTTGCCAATTTCCAGGTTTTTCTTCCTCCTTCACCGCAGGGCACTATCAATACCAGAGAAACATTTATTTTGTCACAGATAAAGAACAAGTTTTGATCATCTCCTCAATGCCCAATTTTCCCCCAGATGAGGGAATGAAAGGAAAAAATCTACCATCCTCTGGACCTTGGATGAACAGGAATATGGATTTATAAAATACCTGTCTACATCTAGTCAATAAAACTCATTTTGAAAATAATGCCCACATACACGATTAACTGTCAGCTGCTGATCAGGGCAGGGAAGGCATTCACACACCCATTTCTAGAGGCTTTGTTTTCATTCTCTGTTTCAAAACTCATCTCTTCATTATTTCTCTTTTTATAAATATGCACACACACATGAAACCCTCACAAAATGAAGATGTTTGCAAAACATGATAAAGAGTAAGTTTATGATGGGTGAAATCAAAGTCACACAGCAGTCATTCAAGAGCTTCACATTTGCCTCCATCCAGAGTAAGGCTTTCCTCCGTTCTACACAGCAATCTGAATTCTATACTGAGGGTCACAGCTTGTCTTTGAATCCCCAGCTTACGTCGCTATGTGTTGCCACCTTGATGCTATTTAGACAGTTTTCTTTTAACGTGCAGACAGTGAACTGTTCTCATTTAAACAGGCTTTCATTTGACAAGAGTGCATTCCCTCAGATCTGAAACTCTACCAACCATGCTACAATTGTATCACGCGCTGCTATAATCAAGCATGTTGTAAATGTGGGCAACACAACCTATATAGACATTTGCACGGAAAAAAAAAAAGCACAGAAAGATTTTCAGGTCATATAGCTCAGAACATTAAAAAGCAAAACTGTTCTCTGCATAACATCTAAGAAAACAGAGCTTTGAATTCTAGCTTGAGAACATAATTATTTTCTGTTTTAAACATTTAACTGCATGCTGCTGCTGTACCCTTGCTGGGTCTCAGAATGAAAGCTAGGAAACTAAGAGCCCTACTGTATGTTCTTCATTCCCAGCCACGTTCCTATGAGAAAACCTTATTAATGAGCTTGCAAACGAGCACCCAACAGGGAAATGTCACAAACAAGAGCGGCTAATGCCCCAGAAAATCAAATAACTGAACACTTGGCTGATTGTGGTGCCTTTCATATTTATAATAAAAGGGGGGGGTTTAATTCACTGATTTTGAAGGGGTCAACACCTTGCTGAACAAAACAACTCATTTATTTATGTTCAGAAATCTCCAGATGATAAATTACATTGATGTTAATCACTTCAATGCATACTACACAATTAATATCTGTACTCACCAAAAACTTAAGGATTATTAAAAGTATGACAGCATACACATCTGGCTGATTTTTCACATAATTGGGCACAACAATTTCTCCTGGTACCACAAATAAGGGTACTAACAAACAAACACCACAAAATTCTGGTTCAATTAATTAGGACTTAAATCCACAAGACAAAAGCAATTCCAAGTTGTAGCTCAAGCCCGGTTGTCTCCATTCAGAGTATGGCTTTCCTCTGTTCTGCACAGCAATCTGAATTCTATACTGAGGGTCACAGCTACATAGTATGGAGACACCCATCTTAAGTGGAGAAGTATACCCCTTTCCTCTCTTATCCTTCCTCTCTTCATTCCTTGTCATACTTGAAGTATTCAATGGCATACAAGTGGCCACTGTTTATTTTTCCTTTTAACATTATTTTTTTAAAAAAGATATAACTTATACAGAATTCAAATCTATCATCTGTCCTTGAACCCTAATCATAACCTGGCTAACACTCATTTGTCTTAGCTGGAGTAGAGACATTTCCATAAAACTTCATTGGCCAAAATAGGCCAGGGTTAAACCAACTGAGCACACTTAACAGCATTCAGATCAGGATAAATTGCCCCAAGGTGGTCTTATTCACTCAAAGTAGAATCTGAGGTCCTTAGAGGGACTCAGTACTTCCTGGTGATAATATCTATCATTGATAGTATAAGCAATCTTTTTAGGTAGCAAGGAAAAGGACATTTAAAAAAGAAAGTGTGCCTAACAAAATAAAATTAATATATTTACATACATTATTACATAGGTCTTGGTTAGGTTAAAGCAATAAAATGATGTAAAAAAAATGTATCTTATAAAGCAGCCCTAATAACTCTGAGGGAGAAATGGACTCTTCAGATTGTAAGCTAAATGTGGTAAATATGTGATCTTATTTACCTTTCCAGATGTATAGCTATAAAAGGAATTTTGAAGTGATCCTAAAAAGGCTGAACTGCAAGCTTCAAGGGTCTGGGTCAATTAAAAATACAGGTGTACTGTTAATCCTCACAAGGTATCCACAATTCAACTTTTATGTAGATTGGCTACTTACAAATTAGTCTAAGACTCTCGTGCCTTCAGAAATCTACTCTTTCCTCATGACCATCAATATATGGTGCTGCCTGTCTGCAGAGAAGACTGCTATAAGGGACTGGAGTTGGTCCACTACCCACCACTGGTGAACAACTGGCAGACTGTAGAGCCCAGCAACTAAGTGCCACAGCCACTTGAGGCACGCAGCTCTTGTTATTGCATAGCTACTGGTGTTCAAGGAGAGGAAACTTGGTAGGAAATAATGCAGCAATGTGCAATTGTGTTTGAAGACGTGCTTAGGGAATTCCTGTCCAGCTCCAGAAAGTTCTCAGCAGTGCTCTAGGAATAGAGGGTAGTGAAATATCAAGTGACTTTCTTAAGCACTGACAGCCTTATTGAAGATTTCAAGCCAGACCTAAAATTCCCATTTGAATTATACAAAACTTTATAATTCTTAACCATCTTTTACATAAGAGATTTCTCCTTATTTATATTCCAAAATGGAACTTCAAGGATAAATTGTTTGTGTGGCTTATGTTGGATAAAAGACGAGAGAGCTGCCCACAAAATAAATGCCATGTTAGAGTTTGAAATGATCACATCCTCATCTATGGAAGATGCTAAAGTCCCTTCCTGTAGGTAGAAGCCAGGGGCACTTTGTTATATTGAAGTCAAATGGATTCACTTATAGAGCCTTATTACTTTTCTTAGAAGGACGAATCTCTTGAATCTGTTTATAAGGTTTATAAGGATTAGTATCAAGTTTTTCCAAGGGGGAGAAGATATACTGCTTGAAATATTTTTGCATTTGGAGGAGTATAATTTTGTAGGTGGATGGGGCTACATTTTGTTTAAAAGACACCCTGGGAAACTACTTAAAGAGTTTAGGGGCAGAAACTGGGCGAATATCTACTCAGGACTCACAAAGGAGCTAATGTATTATTAAAGCTAATGGGCCCCTACAAAGAAAGTTAATGGATATTAAGTTTGCTTAAATGAATTACATATTAACAAAGTCACAAGAAATCTACTATCTGCCAATTTAGATAATATCTGATCATTTCTGTTTTCCCATTATAGGGACATTACACCACAATAGTTTTAGTGATATGAAAATTATAAGCATGATGCTCATAATGAAGCTATATAATGAAGTGGATGAAATGAATT
This sequence comes from Ictidomys tridecemlineatus, assembly GCF_052094955.1. Lineage (NCBI taxonomy): Eukaryota > Metazoa > Chordata > Mammalia > Rodentia > Sciuridae > Ictidomys > Ictidomys tridecemlineatus. Next base: position 98,895,752 of record NC_135480.1, read on the forward strand.
AACAAGAAAAACCTGCATTATATAATGTTAAATTGAGCCAAACTCACAGAGTAAGAAAAGGTTGGAATGGGAGGGTCTTTTACAAGCAACTTTTAAAAACTTTCCCTGCCCCTAGTTTGCTCAGAGAATTGAAACATGGTAAGGAATGCATCAGGTTGATCCGTGGCCTCCAAAGATATGTACAAGTTCTAATCCTTGAAACCTGTGAATGCCACCTAATATGGGAAAAGGGGTTTTGCAGATATAGTTAACTTAAGGATCTTAAGACTGTACTGGATTATATTGGGTGGGACCTACATTCAGTGACAAGTGTCCTTGTAAGAGACACACAAAGAAGAGAAAGCCATATGAAGACCGAGAATGGAGTTATGAAGCTATAAGCCAAGGAACTCCTGGGGTCCCTAGAAGCTGGAAGAGGAAAAAAAAGATCCTTCTCTAAACCTTTGGGGACGGGGGATATGATCTGACTGATTGACACCTAGGTCTTTTGGTCTCCAGAACCGAGAGAATTAATTTCTATTGTTTTAAGCCACCAAGTTTATGGTGCTATAATTTGTTACTGTGGTTCTAGGGTACCAACATAAAGATTCACAAAGGGTAACACATTTCCTTCATCAGATTCCCAACTTCCGCCATCCCAACCAAACTTTTAAAACATTTTCATTCTGTATATTCAATTATCACCTGAAAGTTTTCAGAGGCCAAGTTACAGAAGCCTTTTGATGAAAAGTGAGAAGCTGGCTACTTGGCCATAACCTTGGCACAAGAATGAATTTGGGCAGAAACCAGATTTTTTTTTTTCCTTTGATGCAGAAGGGTCTAGAGGAGAAGATGCGGAGAACATATTTAGTCTACAGGGCACCATAGGGAGACAGCCTTACTCACTACAGTCTAGTTTTTATTGATGAAGCCATCAAGATGTGGCACTTATCCCGAAGAGTTTGACTTTCAACTCACTGCTATAATTTAACCTCAAACAGAAGAGAATGTATAATTAAAACAAAATGCTGATGTGGAATGGAAATAAAACACCTCCTTTAAAACAAAATCCAATGCTTCTGATGGGATTGAAAAGGGAGGGATTACTCCAGAATTTGAAGCTGGAACAAAAATGATGACTGTCTATATTCAAAGAAATCAATTTTGCATATGTTAAAGCAGATTGAAATAATTTCAGTTTTTCATTTGGATTAAATGTGGAATTCTCATACTCTCACTGGCACTTTGTAAGATGATAGTATTTCTTAAAACAATCCTTTGATTATTTTTCTACCAAGATAACAGGAAAAATATTCTATCAATACTATATAAAATGTATGTATGCATCTAACAAATGGCATCTGAAGAGGTTCTAAGTAACTGCCGTGCTATGCCCTCAGAGTAAGATGCTCAGGTACTCACACTGTACTTCTAGATACCGTTGGGTCTGCAAGTTTCCGGTGACCGCAGGGTGCTCCACTTGACAGATCACTGGGACCCCGTCATCCTCCTTGTTCACCTTTAGCATCAGCTGACTGGTCACAGTGTACATGTCCGACCACTCTTCCACCTCCGATTTGCCTAGCAGGAAAGGAAATGTATAAATAACCAGAGATGGTAGAAAGAATTTGCATCATTCCAGTTTTAAATTCTCTTCTTTCCTTCCAAACTCAACAATACTATTTTAACAAATATAATGGAAGTTACCTGGAGAAGGGAAATCTGTGAATGGATAACTGATAAAAAGATTGTTTCCCTTAATTTCCTATTTTTCAAAACTTACAGAATCATATTTAAGATATATTCGACCCCAAGCAGTACACAGTATTTTTACTGAAGTACATTATATGTTTCTTCTATCTCAACCCCCCTAAAAAGTCAGCAAAAGGTTGAACCACTTTGATATCTGGCTGTTCCAAGGTATTTGGAAGGAGGAAAAGCAAAGCGTTTTTCACCCTAATTACAACTATCTGAACTTGAAATATCTCTGAGGCTGTCATGCCATTTAAAAATTCCAGGACATCATCCAAATCCCCTAAGTAATTCAATCAGCAGTGGAGATATAAACAACCCTTTTTGCCTACCCCCATCATCAACAATTAAGAGGGAAAGTAACTAAATGGATTTACATAATTGAAATTGTAATTGAAATGTTTAAACTCTGAGACTTCTGGAAGACCATAGAAACGCAGTGGCAGTGGGCTAGAGCAAAGTAAGATACAGGGCTTTGGGCCAGATGGGAGACACGTCCAAGAACACCCAGAAAAGCGGGCAGGAGGCTTCCGGATAGAATGAATAGGCTGGGGCAGTCCCTTCCTGAACCCAGCACTCCCAGGAACATGGCACAACATTAACTTTCTTTTAATGTTTTGTACTTATCGGTACACATTTAATGGCTCAGTTCACTTAGACAGAAAAGCAGAGGGGAAATGAGAAACTCTTTCCTTCTAAAACCATACCTAGGAAATGGGAGATTTAAACAGAACAAGCTTTTGGAAACTTTAGCTGTTAGATATAGATTTCTCTGTTTCCATATATAGGTTTCTGTATCACCTTTCTAAAAGGGTTTATTATTTTCTTCCTCACACTGTTTATTTATTTAACAAGCACACAGCACTTAAGTTGGCCCAGGGACTAGCTTAATAATGCTTTACAAACATTCACTCATTTCACTTTCATAAGAATCCTATAAATTTATATTATTATTTTAGAAGAAAGTGAGGCCCACAGCTAGTTTTCAGTCAAATGACCAGAGTAGGTCAGTCCTTTCTTTAGAATACTACTTGGAGGTCAACCTTGAAAAGAAAGGAATCTGAACACAACATATGTGAAAGGCTTAGGATAAGTGGCAAAATATGGTCCAACAGGGTACAGGCTGTCTCCTTTCTCAGCAACAGCTGAGGTGGCAGGGATTGAGGACCTAGGAGTCAAATCTGGGATGACTCAATTCTGAGGGAAAGCCAACTGCAGCATGACTAAAGGAATCACTTGCACTGCTCCCACAAAGGCAGAGATGCAAAAGAACAGACCAGTGAATTGGGCATCTGAATTATAGGTTTCACAAGGGTTGTGGTTACTGTAAATTCATAACTAGGATAAAATTCTTTGTCTACTTAGTGCAACCTCTCTGGAAGGAAAGCACATGGTCAATACAATCGATAGTGCAACAGATATTAGAATCTGGAATTTTAAAAAATGCTTATAAAAATGTGGGGTTTTGACCCAGTCTGAGCCAACACAAAATGCAGGGATTTTGTGTAATGAGAACTGAGGTACAGAAATGGTCTGAGCTGAGGGAATACCCCCAACAGTGGCTCTTCTGGCCTGAAGAGTTCTAGTTTTCAGGTTTAGTTTTCTCTAGGCATTTGAATAGAGCAACAAATCTCACCATGAACCTTCAAATCACACGAGAGGGTATGAATTAGAACAATGCTGTTATGCTTTGGCCTCAGATGTCTTTAGTAATTGATTATGAACCATACCTAAATAAATACTTTTATTTAAGGGGCATGTTTTGCACCTGTTCCTAATTCTCACAAAGCATACTTGCTAGAATCAAGGACCAACTAACAACTTCAGTACAGGGTGGTTTCTCTGTTACCTTTGAGCTCCTTGTTCCCTTTGAACCATCTAATAGTTGTGGCTGGTTTGCTGGCCATGGAAGTGCAGTTGACTTCAATCTCCTCGCCTTCCACCGCAGTGTCTTTCTGGATATCAATCATCAGGTTACGTGGTGGGACTGCAGATTAAATACATGTGCTTTGTAAATACAAAATTCATTTCTAGACATATTCTTCCATTCATCAGAAACTAGCACTATTGCTATCAAAAAAGGGACAAAATAGTGGACATTCCTGATAGAAATTTAAGACAAACCATCACAAGAGGAGCAAATGCCTCAGGCAGAGGGAAGAGAAGGGCAAAGCCATCACTAGATAAAATGAGTTATGCAAGATCAGTTAATTTTTCTCTTACATGTATCATATAAAATGATCAGTTTTCCACTATTAAATCATCACTAACAATGCTATGATATAGTTATTTGTTATTCATCAGTCATTACAAAATTGATCAGAAAACAGATATAAAACAAGGAGGAGTACACATTATTGAAATTACTGTCCTTACCTGGAAGCCCCTGAAAGTAATACTTCTGAACTCAATGCTTGGATTTCAATCTTCATATAAAAGATTTCAAAGTCTATCAATAAAGGTAAAAAACTGGGGGTCCCTCAAAAGAATCACTCACCATAAACATACACAGAAAAATTATATCAGGACCAGTTCCATTTAATTAAACAGAGCCACAGAAATCCAGAATTCAATCATGTTCTCCAATGGATGGCATATTAATAAAACCCTTTGAATATGAAGATGCAATAATAGAGGGAATGCCAATTCTCTTGAAGTAATTTTCCATATTCTGAATTCCAATGGTCCTGATTTTAGAAATGTAAGCAGATTTAAATAGAATTAAAACTACTCTTCTATAAGCACATTAAAGATATGTGTGATAAAACAGCCAAAATAAAAGATTTTAGGGCTGACATACTAAATATCGAATCAAGAGTATGAAGAATATGATGGTGGTGATGATGAAGGGAGTTTTTTTGGTACTGGGGATTGATCCTAGGGGTATTTAACCACTGAGCCACACCCTAGGAGTATGTTTTGCATCTGTTCTTTTTATTTTTCATTTTGAGGTGAGGTCTTACTAAGTTGTTTAGGGCCTCACTAAGTTGCTGAGACTGGCCTCAAATTTGCAATCCTCCTGCCTTAGCCTCCCGAGTCACTGGTATTACAAGCGTGTGCCACTGTGCCTGGCAGTTTTTCTTTTCTTCTTCTTCTTCTTCTTCTTTTTTTAATGAAACTAAGTTGACAGTGAAACTTCATAAGGTGCAACCTTACCTCAAGACTGAACCTCTTGAAATAAAAATCAGTAAGAATATGGAATTCAGTAGTGTAAATCTAAGAATATGTGTCCTGACCACCATGAATAAGCAAAGACAGTTCTGAGACTTATGATTAATAAGTTTCTCAACTCAGAAGAGAAACAAAAAATTAAATATGTATAAACATGCCATCCCGATGATCAAGTTGAATAATACATCTCTGATACTGCTTCAATAAATTATAGGATTAAACCACATATTTGGGATTTCCAACTGTTATAGTCCAACATGAAAATTCTGCCCACAGGAAGACTTTTATACTGAATTGGAGCAATAGAAAATTCTTATAGGGAATGATGAAAAAGGAAAAGTAAAGTGATTTGTTGCATATATTTCTCAGCAAGATAGTGTGCTGTGGTCGGGGAGGGGAACAACAACTAAAGCAAAAGCATTCCTCTTTGTTCCCTGTGTAAAGGAAAACAACATATTTGCTCAGTTGGACGTGATGCTAATGTGATATGGCCCAAATGAGTAGTTAAGCATGGCAAAGAACTATCCTAGCTTACATTTCAAGAAAAAATAAGGAAAAAGAGGGATAATTTAACATCCAATTTGGACTTGCACATCTGCCAGCATTTTAAGAGACACAGAAAGGCAGTGACAAAAGAAATGATATGACTTCAGCTGGTGGTATCCTTAGCATAGTTTATCTCCTTGGTGATGATCAGGTCAGTTACACATTTTTATTCCATAAACCTAGGCAGTGGATAGGGGATACACAGAAATGTTTCAGACCAGCAAATACTACTACATTCTGAGTGCGGTAGACATGAATTTTTTTTTGGGGGGGGGAATGCCATTATTAGATGGAATATCAGTGGAAAAGACTGTCCAAGGCTAAAGGAAACAAGACCTTGGCAAACAAGACCGTGATAAGGGATACTAAAAAGAGATAAGAAGGAAACAAGGTCCTCTCAAACCAATGAAGGAATGAAAGAGAATAAATGGTCCATTCAAGGTCCAGGCAAAAACAAAACTAGAGTGATAAAAACAATTTTTGATATGGGTACAGCAATGGCTCCCAGTGAGAACTGAAAGTGAGTAGAGTAAATGAGGGGACATGAAGCTAAAGAAGGGCTCTCTTAGGATGTGATGGAGGCAAAGGGCTAAATCTACTTGCCATCCTGGAAATCCCCACAGAATGGGGTGGATCTGATTCTATTATTCTGGGAGAAATGCCTTGGTGATCACTCTGTAGAAATCTGGGAATATTTTGGATGGAAACAGATCCAGGAGTTGTTAAAAGACTCTGCTACAGAGACTGCTAAATCTCAGAAGAGTTTACTTAGCCTTAAATGTAGTCTGTCAGACAGCTGCTTTCTGGCCTCCTGGTGATCTTGCCTTTCTCTTGTCTCTTCTTGTTGAGCCTCATACACCTTAATACACTTACCCCAGGCTCCACCTAGCCCCCATCAGCTGTTCATCTCCACTGTTATCTCTTGGTGGAAAGTCTTTTCTTACTCTATTTGGTCATAAAAATGGTGGCATGTTCTTTCCACATTATATCTCATATAGTTTTCTCAAGACTGTGTCCAGTATTTCAAAGAAGAAAATGAAAATGGGCAGATGTAGATAGGACAGAGAAAAATCAGTGGTGTCCTCTAGATGTTGTTTAGGGGTTGAGAGCTTGACTGGCAGGGAGGTTCCTATCTGGGATTCTTATTGTTTGGTATTACCCGGTTAATTACTCCTCTGCTACAACGGATGCGTTCTAAAGTTCTATACCCTTGAGAGGGATTCCTGTACCAATGTTAGATTTTAGGATTGCCTTCCTAAACAGCTGACATCATCTTTAACTTTATGGCCAAGGTAAAAGTGTAGAAAACTTCAAAAATCAAGTATAGAAAAATAAAGAACTTACTTGTTGTTGAGCTCATCATTTTGAGAAATAGCTGAATGATTTTTCCCACATCCATAAATAGTTTTCTCAAGACTGTGACCAGTATTTCTAATCTTTGCTAAGATTAGAAGAAATGGGCAAGTATAGTGGGAGTTGTTTGATTTACAAATGTAAAATAAAATCTGATAACATGAGTCATGATGAATTTTTTGATATTATAACTGTGACTTCTCTCAGAATTTTTTTTTTAAGAGCAAGAAAGCTTTGGAAAATATAATGAGGTTGTTTAAATCTGTCTTTATGAAAAAAGAGGATTGGACAAGGAAAAAAATTTATTTTGGTCTATTAATCCTACCCTGCTTTTCCTTTAACTTCATAATGTCTATTCCAATACAAAAGAGGTTAGTAAAGTATAAAAATCCATTTATAAGAAAAATGAATTAAAACTGCTGCTAACCAGAGAATACACTTATACATGGTCCACTAAACAGACACATTTAGTAAAAACTGCCTGCAGCCATTAATGAAAATAACCAAAGATATATCTAAGGAGGTACATATAGATGAAAACCTGAATGAAAACCACAGAGGAAAATACCAGAAAAAAAGCAATGAAATGTCAAGGTCCTACTTAACTAACCTATAAGAGTACTAATTATAAACATTACGCCTACAACATTTAAAAAAATCAGCAATATCAAGATGAGTCACATTAATTACAACAAAAGAGTCTTAAACCTGATCAGCACATGAAATCTCACTCTAAGACCCTTTAAAATAATTAGGTTCTCCTGTTCCTGGAATCTTAAGAGTGAACACTAATCTTAGAAAGACAGGATTGTAATAATATTAGCTACTATTATCAGTAACTACATTAATCTTGGAGCAGTGTTATTTTCTCCCATTCACCTCTTCTCATGAATAGTAGCATAAAGAGTCCTACACTGTGTTCTGGAGAAAAAAAACAAACTCATCACAAGTAGAAGGAATGAATGAATATTCTACAAGGCAGCCAGATCAATGCAAGGTATCACAGGAGAATTTTCAGTTTTTGCACAGATGAGATTGAAACATAATGTTAACTATGAAGTAGCACGGATAACATTAACAAATACCCATGTCTATACGTTATAATTATGCTGAAATTTTTGCCAAATGTGTCAAATAACTAATAAACATATGCACTAAAATGTGCAACTTCAACCTATCAAGAAGCTTGACAGCTGTGTAAGCATATATGGAATGCTTTTCGGAGAAACATAGATAGTAACGAAGATGCTAATACATCATTCTTCATTCATTATAATATCTGAAAACTCTAAACCTTACGAGGAAGGTTTGAATATTTGAGTATCAGAGGAAATTGTCAGATTTTTGGAATATGAAAGACTCAAACACTGATGACAACAATTTTACTCTGTCAAGGATGCCTAGAGTAAATTCAATGGAAAGAATATTAAATGAATGCATAATATCTGCAAAGAGAACATTGACTAACATTACTTTCAAGTATATTTAAGTTAATGCTTCTATAAAATACAAGCAGGAACCTATTACTTCTAGAATAATGAGACCTCCAAAAGGATTATAGGCATAATGCCTCTCAAAAATCTAGTGCTGGTACATTGACTCCCAAGCCCAGGGTGTATTCATAGTCAACCTAGTCCAATACAGTGGTTCTGAGACTGACAGGCAGTAACTACTTGCCAATGACCAGCTAGACTCCTGAAAACCAAAGATGTGCATCTAAGAAAACTTTGAAATGGCAGCATTCAGGATTTAACTGAAAACAGTCTAACCCCGAAGGCACAAAGGCTGTGAGACAGAATCATCAAATCTGTTTTGAATTCTCAGATTCTTGATTGTCACTGAATACTTTGTAACTTGGGCAGGATGACTAACCTGTTATTTTTCTTCTGTGAAATTAAGCTATCTATATTTCCTCCAAACAGTAAAATATTGTGAAAATCCAAAATGCTATTAATATATTTCCTTTCATTGCTATCATTTTTGTGGAAATGCCACAAATGGTCAATGGATGGCTGGTCAATTTGAAGTCTATGCAGCTAATGAAGCAGGGCAATAAGCAGTCTATTTTCAAATACTTCTACACAAGTGGACAGACAGCTTCAAATGTACATTGGTGAATTGGTATATCTGCAAAGACCAAAATAATCACCCCCCAGCAAAACTTCCATGCCTTCTATCTCTGCAGGTCTAATATGGATCAAAACTAATAATGACAAGCTTGTGCACCTGAAAAGCCATCACTAAACACAGTCCACATTAGAAACTGTATGGCCAGATTTCCTGACTTCCTAAAATCAGTATTCCTCTTCTCAAGGGCATATATGTAAGCTTTGGGAACATGTTTTAGCTTAATGAATAAAAAAGTATTTTCCCTTTTACAGCTGTGTTTAAATAAAGTAATGAGGCAGAAGCTCAATATGTACATCCATAAATACATATATGTGCACACACACCAAGCAAAAATGTCCTTCATATTTATCTTTCCTCTTTAATCTTCATATCATTACACCGAAAAGCTGCAGTCTGCCGCTTCAAATAGACTTTGATTCATCATCTTCCCGAAGGTGTAAATCAGAGATCTTGCCTTGTGCTACAGTGTATGTCCTTGAAATTTCAGTTTCAAAAGTCCAGATCAGCTGGTGTTATGCCCTGGAGTATATGTTTGTCTAAAAGGTGACTAATTCAGATCACCTTCAGTATACTAGGATCTGCTAACTATATAAAAATAAAAACACAGAAACCTGGCTACTGGGATTTTGCTGAAAATCACAATCTGGTGATCATAAATGAAGATACTCAGCTCACTAGAGATGTACCTAGAAGCCTGGCAATGGTGCTTTGATTGTTCATCAGTTAAAGAGCTCTTAACTCTTTTATGTCCAATGATTGCACTTTGTGGCAAAGTATGTGTTCACAAGGTATGACTTTTTATAGTATAATCTAGAGTATAAACAATAAACAAGGCAATAAGTAAAGTTGAAGAAAAGGAGAGCAACAACATTAAAAAGAGGATGTAACTCAGAAGAGAAAATCATTACGTGGATTCCATAATAGCTCTGCCATGGGGTACAGATGTGAGAGCCCATCTTTCCTTCTGCACAGAAGCAAAAAAATCCTGGTAGTTAGAAGCAATGACATTTCATGTGGTGAGTGATTCATTTGAGGGCTCTAAATTCTCTTGATCTTTGCTTCTAAAGCTTGAGGTTTGAAACCCAAGAGCAGGTGGAATCTATAAAGACTGCTGATTGCCATTCCTTAGAGCGTTTGGTAAAATAGGCTATTTTTAAAATTCAGCAAGATGGGCGGTGATTCTTCCTAAAACAAGTTGGAACAGTGAAATCCACCATTAACCTTCTCTTTGCTGCTGGAAGCTATTTGTTAGTATGGGCCAGCCCACTCTGCTTCCCAAAGTGAACCCGTGCATTTCTTACCCAGGACAGTGATGGTGGTGTAACTTTCCTGTGGGGGGTCAGTGTAGAGCTGGCAGAAGTATCTCCCTTCATCAGAAATGGAGACATTTGTCAACGACACCTTGAGTTCACTGCTAGAAAAATTCAGCAACTGAAACCTGCTGTCCTTCAGGGCTGTGAAACAAAACACTGAGTCAGTGACTATGAAAAGACAATGGCAATGGCAGTCTATTTTCCTTAATTTGGGGAGGAAAAAGTCACATGGCTAAAAAGGCAGCCACAGAGTGGAAAAATTCATTAAGCCTTTCTTTACCTGTTGGGTACTATTTTGGGTTTCTGAAGTAATTGCATATAGACAACTCTACCCAAAGAAAAGACACGCACACGCGCGCACACACACACACACACACACAGTGGCACAATTGCAAGCACCATCAGTTTTTCAGCACTTGCTCATAATTGTTTTCAGTTTCCTATAAGAGATAGGCAAAATCAAAACAAAAGGAAAGGTCATGTCCTGAGTCCTCTGTCACTGAGAAGCCAGCCCCTCTTAATCTTTAGGTACCAGAAATTCAGAAACTGAGGCCAACAAGCTTCTAAAAGGTCTCTAAAAATCCGAGGCTTAAAAAAAAAAAAAAAAAAAAAAAGCAGTTTCAAATTATGAAAGAGAACTAAAATTTCATTAGTAATAGTCTCAAAGTGAAATCTAAAAAATCACTTCAAAAATTATTTCAAGTTCCTAAGCCACAACTTGGATCCATCTTAATTTATTTGATATGATTTAAGATGGTGTTATCAAATGTGGACGACCTAGGGCCACAGAGGCCATAAACTCATCCTGTAGTTTTCTAGCTATCTTCAGCTTCACAGTTTGAAACTGATTAGACAACATGCAGGAAATCAAAGTCACCACAAAAGTAGTGTATGTGGGCTTCTTATTTAGTTCAAATGTTCTCTTCTAAAATCCTGTTAATTTGGGCAAAGGCTAGCTTAGCCTATATTTTAAAAAAATCTGGTTTAAGAGTAAGAAGCTGGCTTCTCCTTTTAACCTCTCTTATCTGTGTAAATGTTTCTTAGATTTATCAACTCTTTTTACAAGTCATGAATGTCCTGCAATATTGGGAGGAAAGGGGCCAAGTAGCCAGAAAGGGATATCCTGGATTCTGCTTTGGTCAGACACTAATACTCTCAAGTAGAATTTTCCCAAAGACTTAACTCTTGCTTTTGCCAAGCCCTGACACCCATTTGAACTATTTCTGTTACACATAATTTAGTTTCAATAAATGGCTTTTATTATATTATATTTGGAAAGATTTCAGCATATGGCTACCCCCACATGAGAGGCTATGGTGAGATTTGGTTTGTCGATGCAAGCATAGATTGCCTTAGAAACTTCAATCTTCAAACCAAACAGATTACCTTTCAGAATGCTATATTTTCCTTGCCTTACCCCATTTGAGTTGTTTGTGTCAGTTAAGTATTTGGGACTCAATTGCAATTCACCTTGAATTACTACAATCAATTCCTATTGCAAAGTAAGACTGCCTTACTTTTAAAAGGGACCATTCAAGGTTTCTATTAAGTAGAAAGATTATGATTGCCTGTCTCTTCTTCCCTCTAAAGAATTGACTCAACTTTAAGCATCTAACATTAAATTTAAAAAAAGGTGGCCTTAGCAATCTCGTTATCAAGACAACATGGAGGAAAAAAAAGTTGTTGGCTAATACAGTAGGGATGGAAACTTACGCCTGAAGTCCCTGAAATAAATGGTCTGCCTGTTGGGGTTCAGTAGTTGAATCACAGAGTCGTCACTCTTATTGACTTGGCAGCTGATCGTTGCGACTTCTCCTTCTATCACTGTCACGTCTTTTGTAAACAAATTCTGTCCATCACCTTAAAAAAAAGGGGAGAGAAGAAAAAGGTCAGAAAAAAATCTCCATTAATTAAAATTTGGGCTCATATAATATGAGAAATAAGAAATAAGAAGTATATCAGAGCATGAACATAAGTAGCAACATTTGGTATGATGGTTCTAATACTTTTCTCTAAAGTTCACAAAATGAGTCTACTAAAGTAAGGCAGACACAGGGATAAAATACAACTGAGCCTGGAACCACACATTCAAAAGCTGTAATGCTGAGGCGTCGGCCTTCAAGACTTTGCACCGTTGAGTGGTGTAAGCTGACGAGGTCTGAGGAAGGTCAGAGCGCTGGCTTTTGTCATGAGCTGAAGCTCTCACAACTGGAGGAGGAAAGTTACACATGGTTGACCCTAGCTCACACACCCTTGAGCTAGGTAAGCTATCTGGTCACTGCACAGAAAACCCAAGGAGCCACTTAACAGAAGTAGGTAGGAAGGTTCATCAAATAATCTTGTCTTGTTAGTAGATGTCGACATTCCCAATGTACAGGCAGTTCATTTAGTCATTGTGTGGGAGTGAGAACTGAACTGACTATGACTCTTGGGATCTCAATAAAATCTGGGGAAGGCTTACATAAGTTGAGTTTGTTAGTCCGCTCTCAAAAACTCATACCTTCAGGACTCACTCAAAGCCCCAGGCAGCCCTGAACCCATGACCCTTTCTGTAGATCACCCTTCTCCAGCCGTTTAGAAAATCTCTTTCAGAACATGTCAAAAAGTCAAGGGTTTCAGATCCACGGATATATGACTTATCTCCAAATCTGCTCTAGTTTGTTGCTTCTAAGATTAGTGACAGCAGCCAAGGCACCTCATAAATGTCATAAATGATCCACAGCACATGTAGGAGAAGAGGAGAGTTCAATTCAGAAGCAAAAGATGAAGCAATTGTTGAGAGTTCAATTCTGCACCTGGCATAGCAGGGGAGAAGGGAGTATATGACAATGTCCTAGGCTTCGAGAAGCTGCAAGGTGGGTAAAAACTGACACCTAAATTCTACTTACAGAACAAGAAACAATAGTATCGGCAGTAGAAGCAATGGTCAATCAGGAAGGGGGAGAGATTGCTTTTTAGCTGTGTGACCTCATGAAAATTATTTCAAGTTCCTAAGCCAGTTTCCCATCTGCAAAATGGGAACAGTAATGAAGAGCTATCTCATAAAGCTGTTATAAATATAAAGCACTTATCACCGTGTCTAGCTTCTCATAAAACTAAATAAACAGTAGCTGCTATCATTATCATCATCATCATCATCATCATCATCACATCATCATTGTCATTCTGTATGTCAAATCCAAACTTTTATTAAGCCATTATTACTTGTGAGGAGTAGTGTGAATACAAGAGTAAATGCTCTCTGTTCCAGCTTTCAAACTCTTTTATGTATCAACTCAATGCTTATTTATTCCTTAAAAAAACATTGAAACATTGTCACATTAAGAAACAAAGGTCAAAGATAAATACTAATCTAAAAAAATGTAGACAGAATAAATAGAGATGCAATTAGAATAAATGGAGGATTTCCACCTGCTATCATATTTCTGCTGAAGGATTCTTTTTTTGGCAGGACACAGTGGGAAAATGTGAGAAGGGGTGTCTAAGATGGCTTTAAGCCAAATCCACCTAGAAATAGACCAGCCCCTGGCAGAGGATTAGAAGGGAGGAAACTAGAAGGATAAGGGGGAAAAAATTATTAGAGCCACAGATAAACAAAAATTCTTGGTGCTTGAGGAGCAAACCAAAATGAAACCCGACCTTGAGCTCCATGATCCAGGGAATTAACCCAGGTGTGAGGATGCAGGCCCACAGGGCCTGTAGACAATGAGAGGGTAAATTTCCCTTAGCTGGATCCAGCAGTGGAAGCTTAGAGACTGAACCATGTTACAGAATAACAACAAAGAAAAAAAATTATCAGAAAAAAAAGAGGATGAGATGATTTTAAATTTTTTTCCCTGAGTGGGTTACTATGATAAACACAGAATTCAGAACCAAGCTAGAGGGAATAGTTTATTCCCAGATTTGAGAAAAAAACAAGAAAGGAATTCCTGCCAATCAAGCAAGCTTTTCAAGGTGGACAGGATGGCCCTGGAAAAAGTGGGAACAGAAAGGACATCGTTTTTATATTCTCAGGGTAATTCAATCTAGTAAAAAAATTAAGAAAAAATTAAACTGCATGATTCAAGTGCTAGGCAAGCCTTTAAAAATGGGGACTTGCCTTCAGGAAACTAGAATACAAATGGGAACCTTACTTCAGTTGTGGGAAGGATTTCTTGTATCTGAAGAAAGTTTATTAGCAACACAAATAAGAATCTTCCACTTATAAAATGTACGACCTCAAAGGCATTAATCCCCTCAACAAAAACAAGGCCTCACAGACGCTAACTACTATCTTGAAGCTAATGGGACTTAAAGCCACTTGCAATTCAATTAGGCACTAATAGAATAGTTCCTGTGGAAACAACCATATGCTTTAATTTTAGTTTCTTATTAGAAATCCTAAGGCTGGTATATTCTGTAAGGGATATACAGTATTCATATTAAGACTATAAAGCATTTATATAGGGGATGGAAGCAGAGAGGAGTTGACTATAACTTTACATTTTAAGCAATGACGGTAATAAACAGAACCAGAGGCATTTCTGTGTGCTTTTTATAAAGCCTAAACATTCTTAATTATTACTTATAATTAAAGACCGTAGCCTTATAATGTGTAATTACTGAGCAAATCATTCAGGTAAACTTTTCCCATCTGTAATTTTGTGCCCTTGCTGCCTTCAACAAATCCATGGTGATGTTGTCAACATTACTGTATTATTTTTTTGAAATTATTAAGACCAACCTAAAATCTAGTTTCTCAGAAAATACCAATTTCTAGCTGTGTTAACATGGTTCTAATGCCAATGCTAAAAAATTATAAGTGATAATGAAATATTTTGCTGAAAGATATCAGAGTGCTTTGCCTGATGGTGGTGGCCCAAGGATGTCATTCTATAAAAATCACCAATAAATTATACGGGTCAGCTAGATGGCAGTTATATTAAACAGAGCTCCATACTTTGAGGCACCATAAGATGGCTGCAATGGGATAATAATGACCTATTTATTTGAGGCAAAGGAAGTGAATGACAGTGATGAAAATATGGTATGTGTGTCAGTGCTCTTAACTGCCTGAAGCCTTTATGTAAAAATAATTTCTGCTCACATCCTCAACTATTTCTTCCAAACAGAAGGGTGCACTGTGACTTGATAAATTTCCCCTTGAAATAGATATCATGACAATTAGGTTGTTATAAAATACAATTTGATGTGTAGTAGAAGTATAAAAACAGGCTACTTTGGTGCCTTTCTTAAAAACCCCATTTATAAAACATTTCTGATTTTCTCAAGGTCAATTAGTGAATATACTGTCAAGGCAGAAATGGCACATGTTCTGGGCAAAAGAAATCAAATAGGCACAATATACTGTGGCCATTAAATAAGGCTATTAGCTGCAAGGTAATTTAAGGGTGGAACAATGTCTGGCATGTATAGACACCTTTGACGGATAATTGGTATATATGGGTGAGGTTTGGGAGTGAGAATCTGGATTTCAGTTTATACCAGCAACTGTTATGTTATAGTGAGTACATTCCCCATATCTTCCAGACTCGCCCCAATTTCCAAAAATAAAACTCTGGCAATGGAGGGGCCTATTCCCTCATAAGCAAGTCTCCTGTAGCAAACTGGAAGTTGTTAGGCCATTTATCACAATCAAGAGAGAGATTATTATCTAAAAAAAGGTAAAATTATTTTCATGATTAGCAATGACCATTACTGCTGTGTTGGAGTAGGGGTAGGGGTGCAGTTGGCATATAAATCCCCTATTAATTCAAACTTAAATTAAGATAGCTCATGGATTCTCTCCTAAAACCTCATTTTATAATAAACTCCATTTAGATGGCATTGCATAAATTGGAGTCTATTCAATCAACAACATGCCCTCCCTTAAGGAGGTGATGGGGAACATCTTAAAAGCAAGAATTGGAAACAGTCAATGGGGAGGAGAGCAGTTATCCGGTGCTGAGCGCTGTGCTCACAGCTGCATTACATACTTTCTCCTTTTAATCTCTTGGAATTTTTAATAACCCCACTTTAAAGATGAAAACCCCAAGACTCAGAGAGATTTGAATAAGTTGCCTGATACAATTCAGCCAAGGGGCTGAGCTGGTTTTTGAACTCAGTTTTGCCAGGTTCTCCCGCCATAAAGCTTGTCCTTTTTACCAGCCAACATCAGGACTGGGTGCCAAGGTTCTACTGGCTCTGCCTTGGAAAATTTACTTGTTTTTAAAGAGGGTTATTTCCCTATGAGCAACTTCTGATTTTTTTTATTTCCATAATTTATCCAGAACACAATTACACACTTCAAGATGAGAGAGGAACTGTCCTGAATGTAAAACACCTTGTTTACTACTGCTTCCTTCTTTCAGTGCTCAGCACACTCTGCCCCCAGAGAAAGCCTTTATTACCAGTGCATGGCGGGCATTTGCCAGCACTGAGAGCTCTCGCCCCCGCTGCCTGGCTGCTAATAAATAAAGCACTTCATTTACACTAGGGGAGTCTCTCCAGTCAAGTCCATAATAAAAGGGCAAGTCATAGTTAAAACAGAATTCAGCTTATGCTATGGCAACTATGTAAACTCTTACTGACACTACAGAGCACCCGTGACACTAAACTAGGAAGACAGTTTGCCCAGAGAAAGCAAATAATGTTCCTGACCTGCTCCTTCAGTAGCAAAGTCATGTCAGAGAAACTTTCTCCCCCTTCCTCTGCTCTATGGAAGACAGAACCTAACATTAAATCAGCACAGTGTGGTCTAAACAGGAAGGACTCAAACCCAAAATACAGATGGCTAAAAAAGGAAAAATCATCCTGCTTTTGATCAGTGTAGTTAAAAAATTCCACTATAGTTCTTGAAATTTACTCAAATGAAAGTCTCAGGGGTTTTCGTTCTTACCAAGAGACATCCAGGTTTGAAATTTTCAAAGAAGCAAAACACTTGCATGCTTTCGGAGGCCTTATTTTCAATTGGTAAATGAGCCCTCTCTGACTTGAAGCTTCCACTGGCTTGAAGCCCAAGTTCGCTTCTGTTGGATCCTATTTTTATAAGCGTGTTCAGGATGTGCCCAATTTGGAAGAACAGTGTCTACCCCTACCTGAATAAAACCATCAACACCAGAAGATGCACCAAAATTCCTGCTAATGTTTCAGAGAGTTAGTACAGTTGAGAACACTACAGACAAAGAAATAAAAAATTACGATCCTGTTGAAACCCAGAGGGAAAAATCTTTCTAACTGCATATGTTCACCCAAGTCAACGTAAACACAGTGTGCACTGCAAATCATTAACAAAGCCATTAAGATTTGATTTCTATCTAAGCAATTATTGTCAGCATATTTTGTACATTTCCTTTAAAAGACTCAATCCTATCTTTCAATTCATTAATCTGTTCCCTACATTTACAGAGTTTTATATCAAATCAGAAACCTATTTGAATTAATAAGAATTACAGGAAAAGTAATTTGAAAATAAATTATTTGAAGTTCAAGCCACGAAAGCTTTTGATGAAAGAATTCAGTCCCATTTAAACATTACAGTAACATTTTTTAGTCAGCCAATGTCTTGATGAGAGACAGTGAGGACCAGTGTCCAAAAAGAGGGGTCCATCAACCGTGGATTAAGGTTAAGGGCAAGACCTCCTCAACACAAATATAATTTTTTATTTCAGAGAGAGGCAATACTTCAACCTTCATGAATACTTGAATATTTATTTAAAAATCAAAAGCAATCAATCTGTCTGTTGTTTACAAAGCTTGTTAACCTTTTTGATCCTCATCCATGTTTTGCTATCCCAAACTGTAAAGTTGAAATGTTGATTGTCTCATCCAAGGACTGTGTCTTTAATGTTCAAAATAATTACAAATATGTACCATACAGATCATAAATGTAGAGATAAAAGAAGCATAACCAAATAAACAAATAACTGAGTGGACAAGAACATATGACATCGACCCAAACATTTCATTTATACCACCTTCTTCTTTATAGAACACTTTTGGAATCAAAGATCAATAGAACAGCAAGGAACAGAGATCAACTCTCACTTTATAGATGACGACTCTGAAGCCTAGCAAGGAGAAATGTCTAAAATCATATGGTAGGCATGAAGCACCTGCCAAGAGCAGAGACCAGACCTCTGCTTAAGTCATTAAGCTATTTCTGTTCTTGGCTATTTCTAAGTAACATGTATTGATCTGTTTTTAATTACAAAAAGCAATATATGCTCAAGGTTTTGTTGCTGTTGTTATTTTGAAAGTTTTGTTTTTACAGTATGTGTTAATACTGTATCCTATGTCATAGAAATGGTCAGGATCCTGTAAAAATCTCCTGTGAAATAATTACTGCTGTATCGCTTGAGTTTATGGCAGGAAAAAATATTGAGTTTAATCTAATCTCCTTTAATAATCAGTAAAAGGTGAGGCAAATTTTTGAACGGCAAGTTAAAGAGTAATCTTCCTCAGAGCCGGTTTTTTCTTCAATTAAAATTGTTGATTTCCCCTGAATACAAAACAAAAAAATATCATCTGACACAACATTAAGCTATTCATGAATATTCTGTATACACATTCTTGTTTAGTTGACTAATGGCAAATTAACGTTCTCTATTTTAGCTTAAACACATAGTATAGGTATGTTTGATTAGCATTGAATTCCAAAAGCTGATTACTATGCATGCTTTGATTATGTAATTACATAATAGACTATAATGGCTCCTTTGGAGTCATTATGATCTATATGGCAAATATGTTTCAGTTTTGCTATAGTTTAAATACACGTTGAGATGACAGCTCATAACAAGGTTCCACTTTTCAGTCTTATCAGCTAAATGGGCATTTTCCCATTCATTCTAACATCTCCTTGACACCAATTAAGGCCTATTGTGTCAAGCTGCATACGATTTTGAGAAATTCCCTTTGTTTTCTTGGCATTCAAAACAGGACATTAATTTTAAAAGCTGTATTAAGCAAAAGGCCTTGCTTAAAAAAAAAAAAAAAGGCTGAAATTCCATCCTTCATCCACACTTTGAAAGGTCTGCAGGGAATCACATCTAGTTCATTAATCACTGTTCAGACAACCACAAGGGGGTTAAAGATGGAATTTCACCTTTAACTCCAAAATGCACATGAAGAGAGAACAGCCAAGAATACTGATGCTTACGGTGGTGGCTCACCACAATGTACTCAGCTCAGGGTCTAACTGAACATCAACCACACCAAGTGACACAAAGGCCCAGTTCTGCAAATCTCTTTTCTTCCACTATCCCTTATATTTTGAAGTTCCTTGGAGCGGGGAGAGGCAGCTATGCAATAGCACAGCAAGATTTCTCCTGCACAATCCCCAAACTGGGTTTTTCATAGATCTAAGGCCAACAAATCTTACCCAGTGAATAGATTTTTGATAATTCCATCCTGACCTTACAAACTGGAAAATAGTCTGGCTTTAAAATAGGAAAAAAAAAAAAGTTATTGTAAGGAATTATGTAAAGTTTTTCTTGTCCCCATGAAATTCTTTAATCTCAGTTGCAAGAAAAGTTATTTCTGCTTTTCTCTCCCAAGAGAATGATCTTATATTCCATGCCAAACCAAAGGTGACCAGAGCCTTAACTTAAAAGACGAATAAGAACCAAGCTATTTTTACCTTTGTGGCTATGGGTTTTCAGAAGACTGAAGAACTGAGGTCAAACACAGTCCAACTTGTATTTACATACAGGATGGGCATCTCTTTTATGAAAGGAAACATTGATTAGATGTGTAAAAACTGTTTTCAAGGACAACTGTAACAAAAGGAAGTAGTTACAGCATCTGCACTTGTGCTATTTCAATTTCAACCATCACATTAGCTGTCTTCCCTTTAAAAGACTCTAAGCTCAATAGGACTTTTTAATCAGGGCCCACACCACTAAAAGGGCCAAGCAATTATGACTCTTAAGGTCTGAGCTGCCTGATCCTGTCAAGGAGGAGGTGTAAGCCACCCTACAGAATGTTTATGTGCAGTGATACCCATCCACTAAACCTGAAGATCTGAATTAGCTTTTCCATTAAAATTCACTCATCAAAGAAGCTAATGTCAGTAAAAGAAACAGGAATATAAAAATAAACCGTAAAATAATGATCATTGAATCCTTTTGCTCTTTTCTCTGAAAGGTGAAAGCTCCAGACTTGTTCCGTCCTCTCTTTCCCTTTCATGGCTGGACAGGTAGCATGGTCTTTTTTTCATTGATAAGATAGCATGTTTTATTTTTCTGAAGAGAATATTGCCTAACCCTGAAGAAAAACTCACTCCAGTGGATAGGTTTTATAAAAATTAAAAGAGAGAGAAAAATAGAGCCCCCAAAGTAAAAAAAAGTCCCTGTTTTATTTGCTTTTGAGATGACATTGAAGTCACCTTGTGGAAGAGTCATGTTAAGCCTGCTAAATCTGCTTAGAGGCTCTTGGGAGAAAGGGGCTCTTTAAAAAAATATTAATTAAAAAATAACCACAGTCATCCAACTTGGACTTTGGAGAAGAACAATCTGAAGACAGAGGCTTCTTATAAAACTAATTGTGTTGGCAAAGCAAGTAGTTTCTTCTCAATGGATTTGATTCTGTGATGCTCGTTTATGGCAAAAAGAGAATAAAAGAACAGTTTCAGATTGAGCTGCCTCAGTACAATTCAAAGCTGGCTGGTATTCCAGCTTTTCAAAAAGATATTAAATTTCTTTTAGACAAAATGGAGTTGTGCTGAAGGCCAATTGTTGATCTTCTGCATCAACCACTTTGCTAATGAACTGATAATATGATATTATATTCTCTGAGATATATTAAATGACTGCTTTGCAGAGTGGAAACAGGTTGTATAAAATCCTGCTGCCCATGAGCATGGACTATTGGGAAGAAAATCACATTCTGAAAGGGATGAATTGTTTAGTTGGTAGTAACAGCTGATGAAGCATAAACTCTCACACCATCCACTGTGGTGATCATGGGTGCTAAACTCAGCTGAATTCTGAAATGATGGGAACTACATGTATTTCTAAAACCACACCCTATTTACAACTAAAACCAAGGGTTTACATATCTAAAACTCAAAATACATGTGAAGGTTCTTAAAAATCACAAAGAAAGACACAAGTAGTAGGTTTTAATATTCCTACAAAGATTTAAGGAGACCTTCGCAGATTTTCTCTCTTGCCCCGGAAGAGAACTCAGTGGCCCAAATAATTATATATACTGCAGCAGCCTCAGCTGAGTTCTCCCTCTGTAAAAAAAAACATAATGCTGCCTTTTCCTAACCAAATGAAGAGAAAAATTTAGGATTTCAAAGTCATAGGGATGGCTGATCTGCTGTGGTCTCTTCTACTGAACTGATGGTTCTCAATTCCCACAAGCTGTAAGCCTATCAGGGGCATGAATGGTTCACAATACTTGCCAATACTAGTTATTCCTCTACAAAATTCTTTAAATTGAATTTCTGTAGAACTCCAACCTCAAGTCTCAATGGAGATAGCACATGTATTTCCCTTACTTTTTATACCTTGCTATTAAGCACCCAATTTAATATCATTTTTTCCTTTGATAAGAGGTACCATGATTAAACTTGGGTCATTTTTTGCTTCATCTCACTATAAGCTGGAGTTTTTTCCTTTACATTTGCCTCCAGGGTATTAAAAGATTAACAATTAATGTAAGGATATTTAAAATCACAAGGCTATAACATGTAACAATAATTACTACGCACACAGAAGAAAAGGAAAGTGACTGCCATTCTCTACGTCTGGAGGCAAGAAAAACAAATTATTTCTTATGTGCTTAGTACTATTAATTTTTTTAATATCAAGAAAACTCCCACTATTACCTAGAGGAAGGGCATTATTTAAACTGTCTACACAATAACAACAACTAATATATATTTTAAATGTTTTCTGTGTTCCAGGCACTATGCTTCATTTTTTTTTTTTACATTATCTCATTTAAACCTCACAACAATCCTACGTGGTTCAATCTTATTATCATCCCCAATATATAGCCAAGGCAACTAAGATTTAGATAGGTGAAATAAGCGGCTAAAGCCAAAATCTGAACCTATGTCTGTTTAACTCTAGATCTTGTGCTATTAACTATTATGCTATTAATGAGGTAGCTGAAAAGACATTAAGCTTTATGATGCTAAAAGAACAAAGAGAAACTAATGGAAGTATCTACACCTTCTCATTGCTATGACTCAGGAATAAAACCAAAGTAATATAGGAAGAAACCTGAAGCCAAACAGCCCATCTATCTGCAATCAGTATGCTCCAATACACAGTACTGATAAAATCAGCTCTATAACCAGAGCCCAAATATCAGGTCTTTAGTATTTGGAGAAGAGAAGTCTGTTCTGCTGAAATGATCCAGGCTCGAAAGCAGTTCCACTCCAACTTCAGGCATTTACCTGCTTCAAGGGCATTCATTAGTATTGACAGTCTATGTGACTGAAATTTGGCCGTAATAGCAGTCTCTCTCTACATCTCCTCCTTCACTTTTCCTGCCAACAAGAGCCACTGAAAACCTTCCAAATTTAAAGCTTAGAGCCGACAGGACAAGCAAGTAAGGATATCAGTTGGAACACATCAGATATGGACTCAGAGTGAATGTCAGCTTCAACTGACATTACTACAGAAACAGAAAATAGGGAAATGGGAGGGGAGAGAAGTTTCATATTCTCATTCTAGAGAGTATTCCGAGTGTATGTAATGTGGTTTGTTCAAGAAACAGCTGTAAATCCACGATAATCATCGTGCTGAATAATGCCGCAACATTCAACTTACATCTCCTAGGAGGAAGCCAAACAGCTTTGGACTATTATATGAAACAACAATTTTTTTAGCTGGAAAATTGGGTTCCGTGACTAAGGCTCTTATTGGTGAGTTATTCACTGTATCATCTGTCAATCATAAAAGCAAGTGGTGGTTTTTTCTTAACCTCTGGGCTCTGGAATTGCTGGTACCAGCTGAGTCTGGGAAGTAACATATTAGAGTTAGAAAGCTCTGTTAAGCCAGAGTTTGATGAAGAGGTTGCATAAGGAGAAAAGGCAGTGGCCCAGGGAGATTCCACATTCTACTCTCATGCTTGCTGATTGCCCAGTGCAGAGCCTATGTCAGTCAGATATGCACAGTAACTAACCAAATTGGTGCCATTATAAAAATAACTTGATTAGTATCGTCCAAGTGTGGGCTGCTGATTAATCATCATTGAAATTAGAGATAAGTGATAAAGACATTGCTCGTGATTTGTTTTTCACTAGTAAGGGGGCAGCAAAGGAGAAATGAGATCATCAGACTTGGGAAATAGGAGTCTCTGCTGTGGTTCTGAGCTTCCAAGTGCTGAAACTCTGAATCTGTGTCTACATTTTAAAATGAGTGAAAGGTGTCTCTCCTGGGCTTATTAGGAGACTCAAGGGATAAAATGCATAACAGTATTGTTAAGTTCCAAAAATGCAAAATAAATAATAATAATCTCCATATTCTTCTCCAGCTTCTGTCTATACTACTAAGACCTTCTTACAATCTTCCATAATCTGCTGAAAATTTTTTTTAGAGGTTTAGGTGTCAGTAATTTTATTCCAAAGCTAACTGAAAAGCAAAGAGTAAATTAAAACATCTTCATCAAACATTTATGTTAAATAACAAATTAAATCACTGTGTGTGTGTGTGTAAAATATAAGGCAAATCACAGAACTGGACATTATTTCCTGGGTTCCCTCCCTTTCTGTACAAGTTCATAATTAGTTCAAGAGAGAAATCTCCACTTCTCAAGGTATACAGGGTGACCAGAGACAGGTTGATAGTATAACACACCATCTTCTTTGGAAAACCCCAACAATCAACATTTCAGCTATCTGGAATCCTGAGGGAATATGATCCACAGAAGTCAGCTTTCCATATAATTGAATCTCTCTCTAAATGCCAAAATTGAAACTCAACAAAATGAAAAATTACGTAAAGCTTGCTAACTCCTCCATATTCTTCATCCTATTCTTCAATACAGGAAGGACCCCATGAATTAGTGAAATATGTAGGAATGTTTGGCCCTTCTCTAACCAACCTTGGCCTGTTAGGATTGTATATGTCCTCTGCTGCTTCCTCCCAATACTGGCTGCCTCTTTTCACAGATAACTCCTTCCTTTATTACTAAGTGCAAGAGCTCTGAGAAAGCTACCGAATGTTGAGACCTTTCCTGCTTACTAATGAGTTCCTGGGTGTGTCTAGGATGTTTGAGGTCTCTAGAAATCTAACCTTCACTAAGTGGTGTGCTCCTGTGGCATGAGGGGGTGTAATTTCTCCCTTCCATTTGACACTGAAGAAAAGTGCACAGATAAAATTTAATAATAATATTTGATTTAGCTTGACAATTATACTCTGACACTAATAGGTATTCTTAGGTAAAAATATATCCTTGAATGTAGGAAGCAAATCAATACATAATTGGTGACTGACACTAGTTTGCTATTGACATTAATTTCTTATTTTATTACTTGATCAAGTCCACCTATTACTAAACTATTTATAAAAGCAGCAAAACTGGTCATGGAGGAATTCCTGCTGGTCCTGCAGATTGAGCTCAAAGCCACTGGCTTTCTCTAGGACAAATGCCCAGTTGTCTGGACTTCTAACACACAGAGAGTCTATCTGTCTCAGTCCTTGAATGCTGACTGTTCTGGGATCACTTGTTTATAAAACGAGTTGCTTCCTTCATTTGATTTTGATCTGGTATCCTAGTTATTAGCTGGACTTGGGCAAGTAACTTAATCTCTCTATGCTGCAAGTTTCTTATAAAATGGGTATAAAAATACCTCCCTTAGGATCTAGGTTATTTTGAGTACCAAATTGTTCTCATTTGGTGGGTTGGAGCCAGATCCATATATTCTTGTACAGTAGGCAGTCTAGCACAAGAGTTTCATGCCCAAAACATTATTATTTTAATTATTTTTACCACTAACTTATGCCTTTTTGTATCGCTGAAGCATAGCATAGTGTCAGCTTGTGGGCAACTGTTCAATTAATGTTTATTGAATGAAGTTACTAAATAAAAGCCTATTTTTGACCTTCACAGGCCCTAGGCGCTCTCATTTTTGGAGATAACTAGTCCATATAACAGAAAATATTAAATATACCATAGTAAATATAACTTTGAATTTAAAAATTTTAAGTATTTAATTATTTTGATTTTGAGATTATTTGTGATAGTATTTTATTTGAAGTCAATAATTTTCTTTTCCATATTGCAAAGGTTATCTACAAGGCTCTTGAAAAGAAATAGGCCCTAGTATTGTGCCTACAGTGCTCCATGGAGAAAATAGCCCTGCTTCAAGAAGTTCCTAACGCTTCAAGAGAGACAGACACACTCGCGCATGCACACACAACAACAACACAATGTGATAATACTCATAAGTTATAGGTTACTAATGTGGCTCTAGAAACTGTGAAGGATGGAGGACCCACTCACTGGGTCTACACAGGGGAAAAGAAAGGATGGTTTGAGAGGATCATGATTTATTTAGAACAACATAAAGAGTACAGTGTGCCCTGAAGAAAGAAGAAAAGGATGCTTTCTAGAAAGGTCAGTGGGACCAGATATTGAAGGACATTATATGCCAGGCTAGGGAATTTGCACTTTATCTTTGTAATTAATAGGGAGCCATTAAGTGATTATAATCCAGGGAGTGATATGATCACATCTGTATTTTGAAAGATAACTTTTATGTGGAGAGGGAGGAGGGACTAGAGGCAGTTAGATCAGTTAAGTGACTTCAGTCACACACTAAGTACTTAGGAGCTGATAAGAGCCAGGTGAAGGGATATGGAGAAGAAAGAGCAGAGAGCTGGACTAAAGAAAGTGAGGAGGAGTCAAGAATACTTCTAGGTTAAGCACATGGGTTTTGCCATTGGTTTTCAACTCAGCAAAAGGGAGAACTCAGTGTTCCTCAGTAACCTCTACTCGACTCTAGTTAATGTTTAATGGCCTTCTCAGGAAAGCCCAGCAAAGAGCTCACTTTAAAAAGAAGCTAGAAGGCAAAGGACGTACACATTCTCATAGCCTGTACTGTTCACTACACCCCTTTTACCAAAATATAATCAGAAAATCTGGTGCCCCAACGCCCCCACTCTCAGTTTTACTTACTTAGTGTGGTTGACCAGCAATTTTGACAATATCTAGGGGACTGTTAAAAATGTAGAATATCAAACTCACAGCAAATTTACTGAGTCAGAATCTACCTTTTAACAAGAGACTCAGATAATTCCTATCAACATTGAAGTTTGAAGAGTTCTGACCTACAGTAGGTTAACTCTCATCAGTCCTTCTACAGGCATTACAATCTTAACTGGAGACTAATGGCTTAACCAGGGAAGATCTTAGAAAGTGGTCTGTTCCTAAACAACTTGTTTTAAGGAAACTGTGACTCTTGGGGAAGTTGTGGGACATAAAGTTCATGAATCCCCACTACCAGATTGAGGTCAGTTTCCAGGAAAAAAACATTTTAAAAGGGACTTTCAAAAATTGCATGAAGATAAATTGGTACGGATCATTCATAAAATCAGTAGGAACTAGAATCTAGCATACATCCTCAAGTTCTGCACAACAACCATTGCACAAATGAAAAATCCTCTCCCAAAGCAGCTAGCTGACTGTGACCAAAGCAAATAGATTATTCTGCATTTAGCTGCAAAAAGAAACAACTACTTCTAGCCAGTGCTGTCACACTTAGTGGGGTTTGTCAGTTCACATGCTGTAGTACCCTAGTTAAATTTTTGCTTATTTGGTTTTACTGTGTGTTTTGTGTTTGTAAGCGTTAAGCCAGCGAAGACAAAAACAACCGATCAGGAAATAAAGCAAGTGGTCCAAAATGAAAACCAAAAAGAGGCTGCTGAGGTTTGTTACAAAAGTGATGAAATTCAACTATATGATTTGCAGACAGGAAAAAAAATAAAAGCTATTCTACCTATGACAATAGGCCTTTTCACCCTGTTTAGTAGATAAAATTTGCCACAAAAATAGAGGTAATGGCATAAACAGAAGTATAAGAGAAATAAGATTCTTAGGCTAGAGATAGCAAGAACCAGGCTTCTATAGAGCCTTATAGAATGCTCAGAGGAAGAGTAGGTAAATAATGGTTTCACTTTCTTCACCCACCCCTTAATGAACATCCATGGATCAGCCCAGACCTCTAGCTTGTTCTCAGCTGCTGGAATGACTGTGCCTTGCCACTGGGATGCAGGTTAATAGCATCCTTAGCAGCTGCTCACAGGAGAGAAAAAAGCACTTCATTGAAAGCAAAGAATTCAACTCAGAGTAGGAATCTCAGTTTGAGGAGATCTTTTCTATTGCTCTGAAGCTTCATTAACCTAGAACTTCAACTCCTATGTAAGTTTCCTAATAAACTTTTTTGGGGGGTGGGAGAAGGGGAATAGCAAAATGGTCATTGCCATGTTCTAGTTTCTGATCTTCCTGTTCTTTAACACACAGCAATTGCAACTGGTTTGCACTTCATTTCTCTAACAAATTTGCTCTTGTATGAAAGCTTTCAGTGGTTTTTCTTTCTTCTTCTTCTTTTTACCACTGGTGCACCCAGATGCTTTTACTGCAATGGAAGCAGATCTCTGAACAGTTTTCTGCTGGGTTACTAAAGTGCATTTTTAGAGAGAATAATGTTCTGAATTTTGGTCTCTTAAAAAAGTCGTTAGGTTTATAGGCAGTCATGCTTGTCACATTTAGAGCATGAATTACGTACTTCATGGAAACACAGTTAAACCCCCACAGTTGTGCACAGCCATAATTTCTGCTGAAAAAGCACCAACAATTGAGGAACTTTATTACTACTACTTTTCATGTATAAGATGCCAAAAATCAACACTTCCAACATTATAAGGTAGATTTTCTTTAAAAAAAAAAAGTTTCTCCTTTTTTCTTTTTTAAATAAAGCAAAAGGAAAAAAGAAAACCCCTAATGGGCTACTTGCTGTTCTATTCGCTTTTTAGATTTGTCAATTTTTGAGTGACTGCCAGCACCAGGGACTCTTTGTAGCACCTTGTACTTGGGATATAATAAAAACATGAAATGATTAAAAATACTGTGAGTGTAACCACAGAAGGGACTATATATTCTGGGCCCCAAGGAAGGCCATTTCTTTGCAGAATCAGACTCCATTTACGTTATTAAATTGTAGCACTATTCACTGTCCGGGCTGGAAGCTTCCCGACATGTCAAAAACACTAAATATGTCCAAAGCATTCATTAGAAACTTAACCTTTAGAATGCTGGTATCCCCTAGCCATGGAAACCAGAGGAGCATGGGAACTGGCATATTTAGTTCTATGACATTGTTCACAGGTCAAAAATGTTTATTGGTCAAAGAATGTTTACTTTTACCACTAATTTGACATGACTCATGACTCACAAGTGAATAAAAAAATAGGAGGAATTTAGGGAGGGCCTGGACACAGAATAAATTATTAGTATAACAGGCAGGACTGAGTAGTAGGGATAATAAAGCCACCAATAAAATGCTGCTTCTTTGAACACTAGCTCTGTGTCAGGTATCAGGCTGTTATTTTGCACATATTTGTATTCTCAAACTGCTGCGTGCATAATCACCTGGACAGCTTGTTTTCTGAGACCTACCCTAGGGTTTCTAATTCAGCAGGTTGGGGGTGGGCAATAATCTGCACTTCTAGTGAGTTCCCAGGTGATATTGCTGATGTAGGAACCATACTCTGAGAATTGGCATACGTGATCTCATTGAATTCTTCACCATCTATTGAAGTTTTCTCATGTCTATTTTATAGATGAGGAAACTGAGGCTTTAAGGGCATTCTACCACTTACAAGTCATATAAATTCAGGTAAGCTATTTAACTTCTCTAGTACTCTGGAAGGATGACCATTCTCATTAGGTCTTTTCTCATTGCCATATCTCATCCTTTCCATGTAAACGTGACTTTATCCGAATGTTAATCCATGTCCCTTTTTTTTTTCTACTGCATATTACTAGTACCATATCAGCGCAGATTTATGATCTGCCAGCAGTGTTGTGATTAGATGTCATCCCTGTCTTTCTATTACTCCGATATTGATAGATAAAATTCTGTGGTGATGCATTGCCTGCCCTTTCAAAGGTTACTGCCAGCAGATGCTAGGAATCAATACAGTTCTTATCTGTCACAAACCACAAGAAAAGCATGGTAAACAAGGCTCAATGAAAGGCCTGTGAACAGGTCAAAGTGAGAACTCCAAGATGCACTGTGTCACCAGTTTTGTTTCCTGACCTACACTAGAACCTACCTTTGCCAGATCTAAACTGTCTAAGTTTTGGGCGGCATAATACAGTGGTGCTCAGAACTAGGCCTGGAGTTCAGCACCATCTCTGGTGGCCTCTGTTGTGAACACTGGGAGCTAAGGCCAAGAGTCTAAAGCTCTACTTTTGTTATAATATGTTACCAAGATCAACATGATGCTTAAGTTCTTTGGAGGCAAGTGCTAAATAAATCTAAAAAGATGTAGTAGGTTCACTTATACATTTTGTTTTCTCCATCCATCTTTAAAACAGGAAGAGTCCTGCTTTGAGGGAAAATGTACATAAAATGCACAGAACAGACTTTTTTATTTTTTAGATGCTGCTTAAAGCATTAAGAAAATATACAGTGCAATAGGTGTCTTAGAAAGCTTTTTATTTTGTTTTTAAGGAATATAAGTCAGCATTCTAATTTGATTTTTTCCCCCAAGAGAACAGTTGATAGCTTCAGAACAAAGTAGAATTTGGGGTTCCCACTTATCTCTTAGGAATCTGCCCTATTGAGGATAAATATAGCCCAAGGGGAGCTAAAGGAATGGTTTCTGCAAACACCGTACAAGTAGAAGTCTTGCCATCCAAAGATCTCCTCCTGAACTATTCTGCATTGTTACTTCCTCTCCTGCCCCTGCCTCTAAGCCTTGCCTTGGTGTTTCACGTTGGTTCCTCTCTCATTTGCTCCTCAGTCCCATCCCAGGCTTTGGCTCTTCTCCTTCATGGTATCCATCTCTAAGATAATGGTTCTTCTCTACCTTCTCACTTTAATGGCATGGAGTGACCCCTGACTTAGTCTCATGGTGGCCTGTACAGATCCATGTGCATAAATAAGACAGTGGGAAGTCAGAACTCAGCACTCCAAGAACTGCTGTTTCCTTTCCTAGTTTGTCACCTAAGCGTATTATATAAGGCAGCTCCCAATGTGGCCAGTGGGCCTTTTTCTTTGTATCTCATGGCCTGAGTGGCCCAAGCCAGGCCAAAGCTTTCAGAATAATGATGGGTGCAGTTGTTCTCATTAGTTCTAATGGCCACATGAGAATGACCAACACTGAAAGATGAGGGTTTGTACTTGTTGATCATTGTGAACAATTTTAAGTAAAAGATTTCCAAATGCTTTTAATGAGACTTTTGGTACCTTTTAGGAATTTGCAATGTATTATTTACCTACTTGCTACACAGGTCAAATACTTTTCAATGCTTGAGACTTAACAAGCAGTGAGATAGGAATCACGTGTGAGCTAAATGTCATGAGGTTACACCATTATGGACACAATGTCTTTTCCTATATAAAACCATCAAAGACATTATTTTAAAACAAAATGAGAAGCAGTGCACAAAAATAAAGCAAAGATGAAATTATTATTTATGCTATACAAGAAGACTTAGGCTAGCTTTCCTGAGTGCTAAAAGGATTCTTATTTTAATTAAAACATTCATTATTCAACAGATACATTGGAAATCCTGGGACCTCTATTCTACTACTTTTAAAGATATCTCTTAAAGATGAACACTTCACTATTTTATCAGAATTATAAAAATTATACATAGTCATGGTAGAAAAAGTAAAGTAAAAAAAATATAAACAAAACTCCACAATACCACAACTCTTTTGAGATATTTTAGATTTTTTTCCTTTCCATGTGATGTACATGTACATGTATATGTGTATATGTTACACACATATATACACATTCCATAATTTTAATGACTATATTTTGGTCTATCATATGGATAACACTGGAAGTCATTTCACTATCTCATATTTTGATTACCTCTAAGGTTTTTTTTCCTAAGAATAATACAATGAAAATATTTTTGTATAGATACCTGTTCTATTTCAGTACATTTAGAAAATTAACATTCAATTTTTGCACAAGAATACATTTTTTACTGTTCAATTTTCAAAAATAGTAGCAGTTATATATTTATTTGTTATACATTTATTGTTTATTGTTGTTGCTAAATCAAACTCAAAATAACAATGATTCCCACCTTAATGGGCCCCTTTACTCCATACAAAAGCTCTGCAGCACATCCTAGGATCTGAGGAACACACAAAACATTTAAATATCATTCTTAAGACATTTGGAAACTAAGAGGATGAAATCAACTTCAAATTTAAAGTAATACTAAGTATGCCCTGCCATAGAAGACACTGAACACACTTTAAATGAAGGATTTAACAATGGGCTTGCTCGTATCACAAAGGATGGTTAAGGAGCTATTTCCGGCCTCCTATAGCTGGGTTAAGGGCATCTCCTGTGTGCTTCCAGTCCCATTTGTCTTAGTTCGGCATTTGTTCAAACCTTTACATGGCCCACTAGGCATGACATTAACAAAAGCAAGTGATGACCAAAAATTCTCTCTAAATCAGGCACTGTACCAAGCTCTGCAAACAAAGAGCATACCTTCAACTGTATCCTCAGCATTTAAATAGTTTTTAGTAAGAAATATTTGTTGAATAAATGAATAAATGCATGAATGAAAATGTGAATGAATTAAAAAAGGATTAATTTTTAAGATTGCTTTATCTAAGCTTTCCTGTGCCCTTGGTGGGTCTTTTTTATTTTATTATTAATATTATTTTAACATTTATAGAGTTACAGAAAAGTTGCAAAGACAGTATAGGAAGTTCTCATAAACCTTGTATCCACCTTCCTCTAATGTTAACATCTTACTCAGCTATTTGTCAAAACTAAAAAAATCAACAGTGGCACATACCACTGCTTGACCTTGCCAGGTTGAAGAGTACCAGTCAGTTATTTTGTATAACATCCCTCTATTTGGGTTTGTTTGATGTTTTCTCACGATTAGATTGAAATTATAGATTTAGGGGAAGAATACTATACAGGAGAGCTGTCCCTCTCTTTGCATCATATCATGGAGTACATGACATCAAATGTTATCACTCTCTTTTTATTGGGAATGTTAACCTTGATCATGTGGTTAAGGAGATATGTGCCAGGTTTCTCCACTGAAAAATTACTACTTTTCCTTTTCCAGATATTGTTTGCTGGAAATGGAGTCACTTAATTCTAACCAGCACTCCTGATTAGACCAAACTCCACCTCCTAGAGATATAAGTATCAAAGACTTTGTGGATACATGCATATATTAAAACCCCAAGAGCAACTAATAAATATCTTGAGGAAGAAATCTGGAGGCTCTGCAACTATCCTCTCTCTCCTTAACCTTCCACCCATTAATTTCTGCATCCACTGGTGGATCTTGCCTGTAGCAACTACTATGTAATTCAAGTGGTAACGTTTTTTTTTTTTTTTTTTTTTATTTCTCTCACTTCTTTAATTGAAATTCTTCTAAGGAAGAGCTTTACTTTTTTCTCCCATTTAACGTTTATTCACTTGGTAATTTATTTATATCAGTATGGGCTAATGAATATCTATTTTTTTTCCCTTGGTTTCTAATCCAATACTATCTTTATTAATATCATTGTTCAAATTGCTCTACCTTTGACCATTGGAAGCTCTTTTGTTTATCAGAATTAAGGAGAACTTAAAATTAAGTTATTAGGAACAAATGTAAACAGGCAAATAGAAAATGAGTCAATTGAACATATGAGAAACAGATTGTAGGAAAAGATAAAGAGGAATAGTACATTGCTTCAAAATAAGAACAACGGCAGCCAAGAGAGCCAGGAATCTGCAGTAGTGCTGTCTAGATACTTCTTTTCTAATTCCAGTGTGACAGTTTACATTCTTATAAGGCGGCTGGGTGGTGAGGGCACTGTAATAAGAAGAGGAAGATGAGATAGAGAGTCAAATTCTAACAGACTCAGATGCTCCCTGCAGACTGCTGCTTCCACCCCGTATGTTTAAATACTACTCAATTAGGATCAACATTCATTTTTTATTAATGCTCTTCTGAGACAATGGCTCTTTTATCTGCGTTTTATCTTCCAGCTACATTAAGACCAAGGACACTCTCACAGAAGATCTGAAGGAGGAGACCCTGATGAATTGGGAGTTTAAAATACAAATGGAACTTCCTTTGTCAGACTTGACTTGTTTTATTAACATCTGAAGGTTGATTTATAGCAGATTACCAGGCAGGAGAGGACTGTTTGTCCAATCGCTTTACTTAACACACACAATTAGAAAAAACAAACATTCAAAAATGTTTCCTTTCTATTGGATAATGGATGGCACATTCAGTTCTAAAACAGTCACTTCCATCTCTGTCATCCACTGTAGTGACCAAGGACAGGTGTACCCTATCTCAAGACCACGAAAACATTCTCTGCAAAATGAAGGTTTTAGAAACCTTAGTTTTCACCTGAGCACAAGGAAAGCTCCTGTATAAGGATATTTGTGGTAATGATGTGAACTCTGATTGTGGAATCAGAAAAATCTAGGCACAAATTCTGTGTTGGCTTGTGTCAGTTTTGTGACCTTGAGTAAGTTCTTTAGCCTAAGCCTCCATTGTGTTACCTTATAAAAAGGAAAGCATTAAGAAGCACTGCAGGTGACTGATATGAAGATTAAATGAAACAATGCACGTGCCACTCCATGAAATTATAAGGGCTCAACAAACATCAGTTATATGATAATAATGATATCCTAACATTGTTTCCAAACCTAAAACAAGGATGACCTGGAATGAGTGGGAATGTGAAAGAAGAGTCTGTTGCTTGACCCCACTTACCAATCAGGCATGCCATGGAGGTAAGTGGTAGTTTTCTTTTACTTTTTGGAATGACATGTATACATGCACACTGCTATATTAGTAATGAAGAATCCATTAGCATTAAGAAAAATTCAAGGCATTGATTAGACTGTTTATTCTTAAAATAAAGTAGACTGCTTCCTGCCTTCCACCCTCCCTGACCTTCCTGAATATACTTATATCAGGAGAACATAGTTCTGCCCATTTTTAAGGAATCCTACCATCCTCCTGTTTTCAGGAATTCAATGCCACTATTGAAATTTCCTCTTTTTTCATGAGGACAAAACATGCAACTCAACTTCTAAGAGGGAAGGAATCTGAGGGTTTTATTCATGGAACTTTCTCCAGTGTCTAGAATAATACCTGGTTTTTAATCTTTCTGACCTCTGGCTTCTTGTTTATAAGATGAGGGCTGTGCCAAATCCAGGCACCTTGGCTGGTGTAGTCTTGCTGTTGTTTTTCCTTTAGGTTCCTGCCTGTCACCACCCAGACATTTAGTCTTGTTTCTAATCACAAGGAAATGCTTTCGGTTTGTATTTCTTGTCTTCTTACATGGTCCTGAGTTCATCCTTCAAAAAAATCATAGAAAAGGTTCCTCATTTCTACCAATGAATACTTCTATCTGTGCTGAAAGTACAAACACTATTCCTATGGTATAGGCTGTCTCACAGAGATGTATTCAGGACTATTAATTCATTGGATTATCAAAAAGGATTTATGTGGGAATCACAGCAAAAAATTGCATTTGTTTTAAATTAAAATGTTTGCAGTATATATATTATAAATTATAATATATAGTATATTCTAGTATATTCTATACCATAGTATATATAATATAGTGCATATACTATAGACTATATAGGCTATATTATAACATAATGCAAACATTTTAATTTGAAACATATAGATAGACCTATATTTTCCTTTTGCTTACTAATCTTTTGGTATAATATCTAGGCCTTTTTCTTGGAGGTGACTTATCAACCAATAAAATTGACTCCTGGTATGCATGTCACTCAACTAGGTCACCAAATGGTCATCCTTGGATCACAGCCTCACATCATGAGGAAAGTTGTCAGAAATGCAAATTCTCAGGCTCCCTTCCAGAAGTACTGAATGAGTCACTGTAGGAGCAGGGACAGGCAGTCTGTTTTAACAAGTCTTCCAGGTGATTCTAAAGCCTCCTGAAGTTTGAGAACCATTGTGGTAAGAGAAGAGGTGTGGAAGGCAGTCTTTACCCACTAGCATTCCATATGCTGTGGGAATGCGCCAGCAGGATTTGCGGAGGGGCTGCACTCTATCTGTCATCCAGGGAGTTGGGTTACTGTGCTTAAAATAAAGGTGACATTAGTCAGCTATGTCTTCATATTAGGCAACTATTCTTGAGAGTGGCTTTGACAGATGCAGCTCGTAGCAGCAAAATGTAACATTTTTGAACCATAAACTAACATTTACAACTCCCAATTTTTCTCAAATAGTATGACTTTCTCAGCTAGGCTTTCTGGGCAGGCCTCTCTATATTACTTTGCCTATGGCTTCCTTGAGTGCTATGTCTCTGCATTATGTCTGACAGTGAAAACCTAGTGGGGGTGGTGAATCACACAGCAGCGCCATGTGGGACTGGGCCACAGAGGACTTCCTCATGAAGCAAACCCACATGTACACTAGGTGTGATCTTCTACATGGACAAAAGCTTATGCCAAACAAAAAATAGCACTCTTCCTTCTACTAGTTAATTTATAGCCACATGAGTATAAATACTGGGTTCTTTTATCATTCATAACTTTATTCTGTCAGTAATATCTGTCATTCTTTGCAGCTCAGTAAGCTCTTTCAAACCAAGATATCTATATTTCTAAATGGAATCTGAGATGAATTTTGATAAACATGCATTCTGTATCTTAATAAAAAAAGGATTTTCCCCCTTAACTACCTGCATATATAAATGTTTAAAAAGTTTCTAAAACCTGCCTTTGCATTAGGCGAAAATTCAATGTCAAAATAATATTAAAAATACACAAAACTGTAGGAAATTGTTTTAACCGTGATGTGATAAATAATAAATCAGAATACAAGTTACTCTGCGATTATAGGTTTTCTCCATTCTTTAAGCTTCTTGCTTGTTCCACATCAGTGGATCGACAGCCCTTTAGTTTAACAATTATGCACAGAGGCAATCTTGTTAGGACTTGATAAAACACTGTCACTGTCTTTGTCACTGCCATGTGAAGATGCTACAGTAAAAGCTATAACGCACGAAGCTGCTACACACGGAGGCAATGTGCCCAAAACATGAAAGTTCAAAACAAAGTTCCAATGGATTAAATGCAAGTTTGAGTGCTCTAGGGTAAATGTAAAATATCAAACCCAAATACTATTTGTTTATAGGTGACCCTCCATAATTAGAGCTCACACTAACTTTTAACTTATTTGCGTAGCTACTACACCATGCTCCTTTCCTGGATGCCAATGTATTTCAGTTGCTAAACCTTCTCCAAAAACCAAAGGCTTCATTTTTAGTAGTGTAGTCTCCTAGTAGCGTATTCTCTGACGAGGCCAGCCAGTGTGCTATCTCCTTGAGGGATATTTACTTACATATTCAGTTCAAATTTACAGTGCCTGGCTTGCGAATGAAATGCCACTTAGGAAGAGAATGCCACACCATTGTGGGAGATAAATCAAACAACCACTTCTTATTTTAGCACATGCTGGAAATCACACATTTCTGAGGCAGTATGTAGGTTATCTGCACAACAGAAACACATTCCAGCCCTCTCTGTACATTTCCCTGGCTACTACACAAACTAACCTAAAATTGCTTTCTTCGGCAAAAGTCTCTTTACTGAAACTGATTAACCCCTTCAGTTCCTTTAAAGAACATGATGATCTTGAGGCAATGTAGGTAGGTGGAATGTTTAACCTCAGAGAAGGACATTTTTCAAAAGAAGTAAGATTGAGAAGTGGCCCCATTGGAGGCAGAATCCTACTTTTGACATGGTCACTGGTTCAGTTCAAATCTCAAGAGAAGAAAAACAAGTGAATAAGGTTCGTCTTGTTAGTGAAAGGATTATGTACTCCCGAGACTATATCCTTAACATCCCAACCTCAGAGAAGCGATTTCACACACTGTTCCTTCTGCTGATGCTAGTGGCAATGAATCCCCTTCAGTTGATCTTTGCTAAGAATTGTTTTTCTGTAGTGCTGAAGGGTTTGCATGGAATCATTCACACCCCTGGCCTTGTAGCCACCAGCTCACACATCTGTGATGCAGCTGGCCTGGGGGACAAGACACTAGTTCTCAGTTATTAGCTATAGATAACTGCTAAGGATTCAGAGACACACAGTGTCTTTAGGAATCATTCTCAATTTTTAAACTTGTGCTTTTATTAGTTTCCTAAGATGTCTGCAGGATCAGGGATCTGCATTTCAGCTTGAGAGGTGGAAAGTGGCTGGACAGTACTTGAGGCCTGTTCTCAGACTACCTTCTTCACGAAAGGAAAGAAAAATGCTTTACCACCACCCAGTCTGTCAACTTCCTTGAGCTATCCTCTTACTAACTCTTAAAGTTTTCTATTAGGGTAAGTGAAGGGCCACAAAAGACCTCAGGCTCTATGCTCAGTAAGAAAAACCATGAGTCTCTGAGAAGGAAAGAACCCCCAGCTTCCAGTTCAGTGCTCTAGAAACACTATTGAGGGTAACCGGAGCAGGGCCCAGCACTGCCTCCATTTATTGTCTGCAGATTTTCTTCTTTGCTTTCTTGATGAAACTGTCAATCTTCATAATGGTGTTAGCAATCACAGGGATGCGCTGTGAAGCGGCTTTAAAGGCATCTGATAAAGAGAAAACCTGTGCTCTCCCGTTCCTGAGCCCCTCTTTAGAGTCAGTTACCAGTGATAAGGTTGGGCATTCTGACTTGTACAGAGTACAAGAAATTTGACTTGGCAAGTCAAACTGCCACCACCTCGACAGAATGAGCGGGGCTGCAAGGCTGCAATCTTTTCAGCTCCACACACAGGGCAAACTTGACATCGCCACTCTTCTGCATTCTGGTTGGTTGCCCTGACCAGCAAGTGGGGAAAATGCTTGGGTATCAGGAATGAGTATACATTCTGGACTCCCTAGTGCAAAGACTTTCTCTACCTGGCCATAGCTTCTAAACTAGACTCCCAAGAATGATGTAAACACAGCCCAGTGCAACTTCAGTGCTCCAATCCAAGTACCATCCACATGCTGGCATTAAAGCAAATCCAAACTAACCCAGGGGCCCATATTTTGTTCTTACATCATCCAATATGGCAGGATAGAGACCCCAAGTGGTTATGAGAGCTCCCCACCTCTTGTAATCCCCCCAAACTGCAGTCAGAAACAAGCCACAGTCCTGAGAGCGCCTGCCATTTCTTCCCAGGGCTGTTCTCCACCAGCAGCTTACCCAAGCCAAGTGGGCAAATTATCAAGCTGCAGCACGCTTCAATGCCCTCTTTGTAGGCCCTCCATTTCCGTTATTCAGGTCTCCTAAATTGCAAACCATTCAAGGGCAAAGTGAGGTTTATGCTCCCAATTAGTTATTCTTGAAAACTAGGAGCTGTACTACACATTAAAAAAGGAAAACTGCTTAGTACATACTCTGTGGGGGCCTCCAAACGGCAGGTGCTTCCACACACCATATGTGATTCAACAGCCAAAGGCACCAAGGGGAGAGGAGGGCAGGGCTGGAGCGTCAACTCTGACTCCCAACCACAGAAGCCAAGAAATTTAGCTGCAGAACTGCAAAGTCGTAGGAGATTTCAGATACAATAATACCTATCAAATCATGTGACTTAAAGCATCTGTCCCCAGCCCGGTATCTTGCCCTCTGCAGACTGGTAGGGCCTAGGGCCGTGCCCATTTGGACTGGAGCACCAAGGGAAGTTAGGTCCCTCTGGATCTGATGAGGCTTTTAAGGAACAACTTCCCTACTCCAGTGTCTTAGAAAGAATGTTGACTGAACCAAAATAGGTCATTTGTCAAGCAGTTATTTGCTGTATTTTTCCTGCTGGAAATTATGCCTTCTGCAGGGAAAGTTTAGGCGACGAAGAGGATTTGTATAAAAGTGTGCTGTCGTCAACTCCCACTATTTCCTTCTCTTCAAATACATCCCAAAAGGGACATGCATTTAAGTAGCACAGCAGGCCAGTATGACCAAAATGACAGCGCTCTTTCCAATTTATACTTCTAAAAGAGAATAAGCAGACACACAATAACAAAAGCCTTTAGTCTAGATTTCATATCAGACACTTTGATGAATAGTAGCCTAAAGGGCAACATATTTATAAGTTTTAAGTCTCTCCTGCAACACAAACTGTCCTGATTTATCCCTATGATAAAGGCAGTTCTGAGAGCTACTTTACCATATTTATTATTTTACAGAGGGGGAAAAATGTTGATTCAGCCCTCAATCTGCCACTGTTGGAGTTATAAATGTTAGTAAGAGACCAATGCTGATGTGTATAAATATTAATCTCTTCGCCATAAGTTCTGGGTGCCCCCTCCCCTTTTCTTCTGGAACATTTCCCCCTTATTCTTGTGGAAATCTACAGAATTTGCTTTATTGTTTAAAATCTTATACAGAATGGAAAGGGTAGCCTCTTTGAAGCTCAGTACTGGCTGGGTAGCTGATGGCCCAGCAAAGCTCCAATTCAATGTTTATTAAGCAGAAAACTTAACAGAAAAATGTTGAGTCCTCTTCTGTCAACTGATAAATAAGTGTCATCTGCCTCTATGTACACCTTACTGTCCCCCCCCCCCCGACTTAAAAAAAAATTGGATATGGAATACGACCTAAGATTATATAGCCCCTTATTTAAAATATCTTCTTACTTTGACTCTTGAATTTAGAGCATTTGCTCTAAAACTTTGTCCATTCAGTTTACAACATAGTTAATAAATCATTTTGGGGATGCACCTCAAGTCACTGCTTACTTCAGCTAACTGTGAACTGCTGGGAATTTATTCATTAGCAGGTATAAAAAACATCTGAACACAACTACCAGATTGTGTTTGTCTACAGTGTCAAAGTGAACTGTTCATTAGCATCTGTGAGAAACATTCAAGTCACCAAAGGGTATTAAGCCAACCCAGGTGAGGGATAGGGGCTTAGGACTGATATGTTAATTCACTCTCCTGGATTAAGCACCACAGATAGGCTCTCAGTACAGCTTAACCTTCATCCAGTTAGAAATAGATCCCCCCCTTGGAACTGAAGGGCCAAGAAACATTATTACATTTGTTGCAAAATAATTAAAGTTCTGCCTATAAGATTTTGAGCTAAGGACATTCCACTACTGCTTTATATTGTTGTATAATATTTGCACCATAAGAGATAGACAAGGTCATCATCTTTTCTATAGAAAAGAGTCTATTTTCTATTCTAAGAAGCACTTCTTGGAGAATCTGTAAGGCACAGAGACTAAGGCTTTTCAGAAGTTTCAGTGGTTCCATTCTTGGCTAATTTTGAAAAATGCTTGGTATAAACACTATATGTCCTGGTTGGATTGGCTGCCAAAGATCCACTGAGATGTGGTATTCCATGTGGATATGCATCTTTAATTAGTCTCAATAGATTTTGTATGTATTCAACATTAATCTATACCACCTGTCCCAGACTAAAAGCATGAAAATGGTTCTTCCTAACCACTCTTCCACAGAAAATTACTCTGTTCCTTTATCCAATAAATTCTGAAGGCCTTCTGAAAGATCTCAAATATTAGTTTAACCTTACATTTTTTTCTGGTTCATTATAGTTTTTTTTTTTTTTTTTAAAGAAACTAGCAAAGACTATTGCTCAATGATTTTGGTGAAGGCAAAAGAAAGCAGTTTACAGAAGCATTATTAAAATCCTGACCTAAGACACAAGCAGGAGTCTCACAGCCGCATTGTAATTGTAGCCAGTGTATTTCTCATTTCTATTAAGCCTCCCAGCCAAAGGATTATATTCAGCTGCAACATTTCTCCATATTTTGCATCCCAGCTTAGAAATCAGTTAAGAGTCAACTCTTATTTCTGCTCTTCCTTCCTATGATGAACTGATTTTCTTTCTTTCCTTGCTTATTACCAAATTGTTTACTTGGGTTTCAGGTTCGTTCCGGTAGACATAAAAAACCACTGCTCATATTTTTAAAGGATCATTTTAAAAGAAAAAAATTGAAAATCACTTAGAACAAAAAGAACTTATACTACAACTAGGTCATTATGAGTATAGCCTCAAAACAACAATAACAACAACAAACTTTTAACTCTGCAGTATTCCTCGAAGCTTAGGTTTTCTAAAGGCAATTTGAAGGGGATAGACTTCAGGATATTCCCAAGTATTCAGAAAAATTACGACTCAACAAAAAGAATATTCCTGTGTCCAAACGCTGGCAGAAGACACCTATTTGGATTTAATTTTCCTTCCTGAGGAAAGATAGCAATATCAGAAGTCTTTACTATGGAAAGGCAGATTGAGAGTAAAACTTGAACTGTCCTCATTGATAAGCAGATCAGAGGCCTTCAATGTCAGGGTGGGTAGGGTCAATACTGGATGGAAAGATAAACCTTCTGCTTAGGCAGGCGTGTTTCCTAGAAAGCTACTCAGTTGTCTTTTCATGAACACATAGAAGATCGCCTCACCAGATACCAAAAGCTGCATTTCTGATATGAAGGCTAAAGAACAAAATTATTTGCTCTATGAAGTCATCTACTTTATGATGATAAACATGCCAAATGTCTAAATGGCTATGTCTATCCTGGAATATAAAAAAAATATAAAATCAAAAAGTAAAATAAAACTTTGCTTGTCTACAGTCTCTGGGCCTGAATCATCACTGCTGTGTAGATAAAGTATGTCTATACCACAGTGGTGGTTTATCATTTTGCTATCACATTAAATTCAGAAACATCTCTTAAATGTTCTTCATTAACTGAACACATTATTCAATTTTGTGCTAAATTTCAAAATAGCTCTTTTAACTAGAAATGAGAAACAAGAAGCCATACCGGATATCAGTTTGATAATTAAATGAGTTCACCAGTGTTTCAAAGACAGAGGGAAAAATGAAACCCACTGATCTTTGTTACTTGAAGCATCATGATTTTTATCACATATTTAACCAAAGAACTAGGTACCTTAAATGCCAGTTACAAAAATAAATTGTGTTTGGTTTTTAATTAAGTCTTTATCTTTGTGTAAAAAAAAAAATTTAGGCCTGGGGGTTTAGATTGTCATTTTACACAAAAGTAAATGGTAAATGCCTTTCTACATGCAAAGCCATTAGATATAATTATGCAATGGGTAAAGCGTGTATCACACTATAAATGTCATTTGGTTTTACAGTTATAAACTCATCAACATTTATCAAAACATCGCCTGGAGAAAGAATGAGATGGCTATAGCTCCTGACAAATTCAATGCCATCTTTGAAAATACATGACAAAGGAGTGTCACAGAAAACACACAGTGACATAGTCAAGTGGTGGTCTTCATACCCATTTAATAGAAGGTTTGTTCTCTCCAAAAAAGGCCCCAACTACAACACATTTTGGTGGGGTTTCAAGGTCTGTTCTCCTCCCTGAAAAATCATGCCCCCTACTCCATGCTTTTAAACATTGACATAAGGTGTGCATAATTCCTGCCAACTTCTGCAGGGAGAGGAACGTGTGAATTCATCTAGATGAGCTTTAGGGTTTGATTTCAATTGCTTATTCAACCACAAATCTTAGTGCTTCTTAGTTAGTAATCTCTTAATGGAGTTCTGTTCAAATGGAAACCCAGGGACTATTCCTGCTAGGTTCCCTTTAG
The DNA here is from genome assembly GCF_052094955.1 of Ictidomys tridecemlineatus. NCBI lineage: Eukaryota > Metazoa > Chordata > Mammalia > Rodentia > Sciuridae > Ictidomys > Ictidomys tridecemlineatus. The sequence continues at coordinate 98,938,775 of NC_135480.1, forward strand.
ACAACAGGGGTTTGCTTCATATTTCTTGCTCCAAGTCACAGAATAGCACAGGTGCTTAAGCACGAGCACCAGGCTCTGCTAGCACACTGTGTTAACAGTTCTCCTCTCTGAGTGCCATTTCACTATCCCCATCAATCTGGTAGTTATCACCCAGGGAGATTTGTCCCTTGAAAAACAAAATGGCTGGGCTTAAAAAAGTCTACTTCTTCCCTCGTCCCCATTTCAGTTTCACACAACTTGTTAATACAAAATCTTGACAATGGTCCAGGGTAATAATGCCATTGGCAATGTTTCTGTCAGAACTACTCTTGTCCTTTGTAGTGCCTAAAAATTGGGGGGAGTAAAGGATAAAAGCAGCAACAAAAACTGGAAAGAATAACAACTAGCTCTTGAATGTGTAATAAAGAAGGTAGATCCATTGGAAGCGATTTTGATTTTAATCATGCTATTAATAACTACATTATACCCTCCTTTATAGGCTAGATGCTTCAGGCATCTAAAATTTCTTGGGTGGGAGGCTGCCCAGGGACAAAGCAATTGCAATAGGAGTGCCGATTTTATGTCTGTCCTCAGACTTGACCTGGTTTTATCACAAAGTACCCCCTTGGTCTCTGTCCTAACTCTTCCCACAGCCTTGTTCCTCTGCAAAACCTCTTTCCCATGAATTTGGCCCTGTCCTTAGGGCTCATTTCAGGTGAGGTAACTGAGGTATTTCCCCCCCTTCTATTAAGATTGTATTTCAACCACTATAAATGTTCATATACCATTTTCTAAACCAGCTCATTATATAGAGAATGACCAAGGAAACACTTGGCAAACCCAGTTCTTTCAATTCCACAGAAATTCCTTTCACACTGAATCACCACCAAGAAGCAGGCCCACTAACAGTATCACACTGCCCTTCAGTTTCCCCATGGCTGTGGGGACACAGCTGTTTCCATGTGTACTGGAAATAACTCCTCTCTCCCCCACATCCCTCTCATCCCTCTGCTGCCTGTTTTCTTCCAACTCCTTTTCCCAGTCTCAGCTCCAGTGCCATTTCCTTCAAAAGGCTTTGCCTGACTCCACCCTCCTTAGACAGCCTCCAGACTCAAGACCTGTTCTCCCCCATCTTAGGACATTCTTTACAACGTAACCTTAGGAAACGTGCATTAGTGTTTCCCATCTGTGGAATAAAGAGAAAAATCTCTGTCAATTATATTTGTATGGCATATAAGATTGAAGATAAAAGGTCCATACAGCTCTTTGATAACAAAGGGACATAGGAATTCAACATATTATAATTATTTGCTCTTTGATCCTAGCCTTGTACTTTGCAAGTAACTTATTAAAGAACAAGTGAAGCATAACTAAAAATAAAGATTTTTTTTTAAGGGAATTTGCAGGGAACTGGAGGGGAAAAGTAGGGATGTATGAAGTTAGAGGTTCATTTTAACTATTCTAAGAGGACCCAGTGAGCCTTAATAAGGAGCCAAGGAAGCTGCGTTAGAGGACAATGATGCGCTGGCTACTTACAGTTCTACATTTCTTGTTTTCCACTAAGAGAGATGAATTTTTTCTTTAAATTCAAGCTGATCCTATTAGTAGCAATTTTCAATTTAATAGTCTCTTCAAATAGCCATAGAACATCCAGAAAATACAGAAAAGTGTCTATCCCATGATTAAGGTTAGCAGAAACTTAATTATTACCATTACTTGTATTTAATTTCAAGCTTGCCAACTCATAGCTTCAGAAAGAGGGAAAGAGAAAACAGGTTATTTAAAATTGATGTGTTTTATCATTACCCATCATTAAAAAATGATGCTGTTGTACCATTTCAGAAGTAGCAGGCAGTGAATATTTAATGCTTATGCTAGTATTTATTAATTTCACATCTCTACAGTTCCTTATAGAATGACTATTTTAAATGACTATGATTTATATTTTTTACAGACACGTTGGCATTTAATTTCTACTTGCAAAGCATTTGTATTTGTGCTTAAAAAGCTACTCAGTAGCACCTATAAATCGAGGAACTGTTTAAAACAATAGTCACCATAAGGATTAGGAGGGGGAAAAGTCAACACGCACGGGCATTTGTTAAAGAGACAGCATACGGGGGAAGGAAAAGAAGTAGCGGCAGCATGCCACTCTCAAATCTCTGTAGAATACATTAGACCAATAAAACAGAGTCAAGTCAACAGACAAAGCTATGCAGAGACAGAGAAATGCACACAAGAATACAGGCACACACACTCACAATGACAAATAAAATATTGTATGTAAAACCATACATGTCCCTGATGATATTGGGGCTATCAACATTAGTTTGTGTCCTCATTACATCATAAACATCTGGTGGGCAAGAACAGACTTTTATATATTTAAGTGTCTTTATTTTTCATGGATCCAGAAACTTACCATATTTTTATTGACAAGAATATTTCTTTGACAATTAGCTGTTGATTGGAATACAACCAAAAGCTTCATGGGCATGAGCTATTTCTATCATCTTGCTCCCATCATCTCTATACTAAGCCAGCACTCTGGTTTCTCAGCATCTGAAAACTCCCATTCTCCTGTCCTCATACTGTCATCTGTCCCGTTTCTTCCCTGCACCAAGCATCCTACCAGCTCTGCAGAAGCGGACAAAGAAAAGTCGATCTGTGCTGAACACTAATAAAGACCACATTTTCTCAACAAGATTGCATCCAGTAAATTGCAAGCCCGAGGGCAAAGTACAGAATGGGGAAGGCTTGTCAGCAAGGAAACATCTCACAGTTGGTAGCCAATAGCCAGTTTGAGTAGACAGGAACATATTGCTGACCAGCAACACAATACCCTACCACAAAGTCGGCTATAGAAACATATTTTGCTATGACAAGTATTTGTTTTGTTTTGCCGATGAGTATCATTATGCAGCATTGATACCCTGCAAGCTTACAATTGGCCACCAAGCTCTAATGTTGTTACAGAGACTTGACAAAAGCCAAGACCTCACAAAATACACAGGGCTCACAGCACCTGGAAACACATGTTAAAGAATAAGGTATGCTTTCTTGTTTAATACCAACACAATGTTTAGAACACTGTCACTTCTACTACTATCAATAGTTCTACAGTCCACTAAAATTATGGAGACTGTTCCACTGAATGTCAAAATAGAAGTGGATCCTAACTAACAGGAAAGCTAGTTATGATCACCCCATTGCAGCCTTTCTGAAGCCAGAGATTAAAGCAACACTACTTTCAGGGTCAAACTGGGAAAGACTTTCTGTACTTCATAAAGCTCCTGTTCTAAACAGGTTTCAGGCACCATCCCCAAGCCTGGTTCATAGAAAGACGGAGAGAAGACTGACTGTTGGAATATTTTTATTTTTTGCTCCACAGTCATCATCAATTGATGCATTTGCTGTAACTAAATGCTGAAACTACAAAAAAGAATCAAGCTGTATTTCTCTTCTTCAAAGACCTTAGGGTTTAGCTGTAGAGACAGGAGAGACAAATACAAAGGAGCACAAGGATATCAATCCACTTGTGTGAATACTGAGTGAGCGGAACAGGCACTGAGACGTGCAGAATCCTTGTCCCTACAGCTGCCAATGCACAGTACTCATTCCCATCCTTCGTTTCTTTCATTCCTGGTATCATACTTATAGGGCCAGTGATTCTCACCCCCTCCCCAAGCACATTCTCATTCTCCTATTTAATGGCTGCTCACTTCTATAATAAAATTTCTCCCTACTGGACCCTATGGATTGCCATGAAGCCTTGTCTGATCATGTTGTGTAGATGTGGTCAACTCACCATTATGATCGGAAATAATACCTGCCTCGGAGCCAAAATAAGAAAAATTATGTATAGCTCTTAGATTAGTAATTAGCACACAGCAAATGGTCAGTAAATGTTAGCTTTAATTATAATTGGTCAGAGTTTATTATAATGATATGTGGTAAATACAAGCAAGCTAAAGGAGTAGGACTCCGGATTTAGTAGAATAGATAAGTCTTCATAAAACTAGGTTAAAGGACAGGATGTTACAAAAATTACATGAATATTTAAGAAAGAAGTAGTAGGAGTTAAGATGGGAGGAGGAGGACTTTACTTTGCGATCACCATGGGGGGATCTGAACATAAGGAAAGAAATAGACTTTATCCTGAAGACGCTAAAAAGTGACTCAAGGAAGTTAAGTCTCCTGAGTATGAAGGAAAAAAGGTAAACTGGCATCCTGTACCACAGTGAAGCCCAGGAGGAAGAATTCTACATAGAATTGAAAGATTATGTGATGGGGGAGGGAGTAGGTAGGCCACAAAAACAGCAAAACTGTAGCTAAGAGGTTATCAGAGCATTGGCAGGAAAGCCATACTGACCTGAACAAAGGTAAGATGAGTGACAGTCATAAATAGGAAAGACCAGGTCCTAGGAATATTAAAGAGGAATTCATACAACCTGGTTGATAGCAAAATGGTGGTGAGAAATGGGTAGAGGGAATGAAAGTAAATACTAAGACTGCATCTGGAGAATTAGGCCTATCAATGAAGATGAGAAGCCTAGAGATGTGGGCAGGGAAGAGTACCCAATGCATGAACTACCTGAATGATGAGTAGCAATACATTCAGAAGTGAGCTCAAGGATAAATATGTAAATTGAGGAACCACTCACATGGAGATAACAGTTGGATCATTCCCTCAGAGGCCACTGGAATGTAGACAAAGCCGCAGGGTCAGGCAAGACAGTCCTGTCCCTAAGAATGCCATCCCTTCCAAGCCTACCTCCCACTAGCCATTTTGTGGAGAGATCTTTTAGCAACCTACAAATCTGAAAACTAGATCCATTAGCACTTATCTCTAGTTATAATTTCATTAAATAGAAATTTCAAGGTTGCATATATGGATTTTAGGTACAGTTAACATCTACCAATGGGTAAAAAGTGAAGTCAGAAAAGTTTTAACATTTTCTACCCCAATCCAAATGTTTTATATAGACCACCAGAGAAAAGCTTCAGCCAGAGAAAGGGAGAATATCCTATGTTCAACTCTGATTTTCTCCTGGAATTTCCAAGATCTACTTTGTGCTAAAATTGCTTTTCTTTTCTAAATGATAAACAGTTAAGAAGCCAGGGATTTATACTATGCATTCCATATTAGATAATGCTGAGACATTTCATTCTTCTGTGTTACAAATTTTAGGAGAAGACTGAATCTTCTCTAAAGAAGAGAAACACTTCAGGTCCAGGGAAGCTGTTACGACTTTTCAGATTTTATTGTGCTGCCCACTATCAGTAAGGAAATAACTGTTCCATGGTAAACAATATTCAAAACAAAAGCCTTTTAGCAAGGATGTAAGAGTGAGGAGGAAGCAACTTATGAAAGAAAATACATGTAATTTTTCCACACATACCCCAATAAATTAAGTACATGCTTTGCCACAGGCACCAAATTCAGTTTAATTAGAACAATATTCCTTCCTCCATCAGAAATATTTAGTTCTTACTCAGCTTATCATGCTGCAATGTTCCCCTGTCCCCAAATGAAATTATGGCAAACCAGTACCCTAGGACGAATGCGTGACTTGCATACTGCATGGTTGCACAAAGCGAAGCCCCTTCTCATAAAAGGGACAACAGACTTGGCCACACTGCATGCTAACATCAAGCTACTGGACTTAATCCAGTTAAACACAAGCCTCAATTAGCAAGACATTTGCTACCCAGTTAAGGATGTGAATCTCAAGTTAATAACCTCTACAGGCTATCTTATTTCTGTGTTTTAAAAAGTGATAAAGCAAGAGAACCAGTGTGTGCAGAGAACGCACGGGCAGTGGAAATATCTGTGACAAATAGGCCACCTTTTCGGTGACTCTGCAAGAAGACCAGACACCAGTTGCAGCTGGTCTTGCCATCCTTCCAGCACTTGGTTTGGGTAGTAGATGTAAGCGTGGCCACAAAATGGAATGCCTTTTTTCACTAAAATGGAATCTGAGCAGTTTTCTTTCTAGAGGGGTTATAAAAATAAGCTTTTTATTGCTTGCATCTCCAAATTGCTTTATTTGGCATAGTGATGAAAAATGCTGGAATTTGTATATAATGTAGCCACCAGATAAGAAAGCAGAAAAAGAAAAGGAACAGGGGATTAATTATCAGTCCTACAGAATGAACTTTACCCTGATAAGGTAATATAGTCCCTGTAGGCACAGAAGATGAAAAAATTATAGCAGGCCTAATACACAGACAGTTATTCATATTGTATACAAATCAAAGCAGGCTTCATGCAGCAGCCAAGGCTTAGATCTTCACAGATCCTCAGTGTATAGCCACCATCAGAATTAAATAAGGCAGCCCGCTCCAAGTGGGCAGCAGCTCTGCTGACCAGGCTGGCAGGCAGCAGGATGTCAAAAAGGTACATTTTCCATCAAGATGTGGCTTAATCAACGAGTTTACTTATTTACCTAGGAATGTGGTCTCTCAAATGATTAATGATGAGGAATTCTACCATGACAAGTAACTTATCCTTAATGCGTCCTGCTCAAAACGAGGCAGCAGAGAACTGGACATCTCCCTAGACAGTTTGTCAATTTCAGCTTCTCAATGGAATAGAAATAAGAGCTCACTAATGACAACTGCAAGGGCCACGGCCCCTCTGGCCTTGACCTAACATTAGCTATAAATGGATTGGAGCCTAGAAGATTGGGAAAATCCACCCAAGTACAAGGCAGAACCTGTTTCCCTCAGATGGCAGAGGACTACAAAAAGAACCAAGCTGTTTTTTTTTTTTTTTTCCTAAGCTTTCCTAATGCAACGGGTCATGGCAGATCCTTGACCACTGTTGTGCCAAGCTGTTCTGAACAGACCTAATGAACTTCTCCAGAGTACAGGAGGTAGGCTCTTTTGTAGTAAAGGAAAGGACTAGGAACTTCCAATAAAATAAATAATGGGAGTATCAGTTCAGCCAACATCAGGGGTTTAATTCTAGAAAATTTTTTGCCTTCAAGACTTGAGCTCAAAGAGAAAACCAAGACAAACACTATTTTTTATATCTCGGAGGGAAATGGATTTTTAAAGAGAAGGGCAAGACATTTTCAAAATAATTCTCAAATATTTTTTAACTGATTTCCTATTACAAATTATGCATAAATTTATTTCAGAGTTGTTGAGCTTTTAAAAAATCACTGTTATCCAGCTTTAGATTCTGAATGACCACTGCCAGTTTCATCTGCCAAATAATGAAACTTGTTCTTCAAGGAAATCATTTAGTTCTATGGGAGTTTAAAATGAGTCTGCTAAAAAAGATGGATCTTCAGATTCAGGGCAAATATGCAGTACAAGGTACACTTTAAGTGGAAATACATGAGCTGTCTATAACTACAGCAGTTTTCAATGAAAAAAAGCTTAGTTCCTAATACAGAAAAGAATTTACTTTTCAGCTAAACAACTGATGTGCAAAAGGTAAGTTAAAAGTTGTAATACTATATTTAATAGTTAACTGAAGAAAAAAGACAAAACACCATGTTATTGATATTTAATCACCAAGTTAAATACCTGGCTCATTTTTTTAAGTGCTCCTCTATTTACAAGACAATTTGAACTAGCTTTACAAAGTGAAGCATGTATCAAAGACATGCAAGTCATCCATCTTGGAGTTCTACTGAAACTGTTTAGTTTATCTGGATTCAGTGAGTTCCTTCTAGTTCCTTTCATCATCATTATCATCATTATTGTAGATGCTTAAAAAGAATTTTAAGATAAGTATTGCTGATTACCATGAACTAAGTACTACGGTGATTGAAATGTCTTGCTATCTTCACAGTATGACACAGGGTCAGTAAGTAACCTTATTTTGCAGATGAGGAAACTGAGAGGTTAAACAACCTGCCTAAGGAAGCACAGACAAGTAGGTGCCCAAGTCAGAATTCAAAGCCAGGTCCATGGACCTCATAGGTCAAGCCCTTATTTCTAGGATATAATCTCACACGTACTTTTTAAATGTAATGACTTAGCTATATAAGTGCAAGGAAATGGAAAAGGTCAGACCACAGTATTCATATACAAATCATAATACAGGAAGTATCCTGAGTTTTGAGAACACCATAGTTAGCAATCTGGGTTAACAACCACTGCAGTATTCTCACTATAATGCTATAGGAAAACATAGCCTAGACTTTGTTCTCTCGTTTATTTCAAGGAAAATGTTGGTAATTTGCCCTTTGGAGAACTATGAAAAGTTCAAAGCAATTCAGTGTAGGACAATTGCTTTGCAGAAAATGTAATAGGAACCCTTGGACATGTATAAGCAAAAAATGGTCTAAACCTTATATCTCATATAGAGAGGACCAGCAGTTCTGCTAGGGTTCTGTTGTAGGAGACACATGACCACAGTCACCCTCCATGGAGGCTATATAGGTTTCTGGTCAACAGATCTTCCTATACCATTTTCCTTAAAGGTGAAAGGAACCAAGATCAGAATGGCTAAAAATAAGGAGACAGTTGGGATCACAACAAATATTTACAGAGGAAGGAGAGTCTATAAATTAGAATATATGGATATTAACATGGAAAGAAAAAGTAAGTGGGGTTAAGAAAGAATCCAGGGTTTATAGTTAAAGAGGGTCTTCTACAGGGCTTAGAAATTACTGGCCTTTAACATACACCAAGGAAATGGCCCCATGAATCCATCTTGAGCCTCTCTGCAGGCTGAATTATACTCCACACGATATACTAAAGACAGCCATGAACAGCTTTTATAGCTTTGATGAATGGCTTTTTAGTTTAGGTTGCATTATGAGAACAAAACAAGTGGTCGTGAATCATAACATTTTATGGCTCTGCTGCTTCATATAGTTCTCTAAAATTAAGCCTCTAAATTATACTCCGCCCTCATTAGGAAAACAGTCCCTGAAAGAGGAAGGCATTTTAGAGTCTATGCAAAAGAAGCAATGGTGGATCTGTGCCTGGAGAGCCTGAGTGTAATTAAACTGATGGGAGCTGGGGAAGAAAGGATGTAGAGTTGTAGAAAGACAGGTGGCTGCCCAGGAACTGAGGGCCAGAAGACACAAGTTGAAGTTTGTGACCTATGAGCACACAAGAATCAGGGCCCACCCATGTTCAAGTTATAGAAGGCATCAAAGGAAGGCAATGAGCCATCTGTGTGCACCGCCAAAAGAGAAAGGGGAGTTTCTAAGCAGATCAGTGTTTACTAAGTATTTACCATCCACTAAGTGCTTTGCAAGACTCTATAGGGTCCAAAAGGCAGCTTAAAAATATAATATAATAAAGGCCATTACTTGAAGGCCATTCAGTCAGGGAGATGACAGCAGGCAAGGAAGAGAACAATGGAAGACAGTAAAAAATCAAATGCCAATTTCCTGGAAGCCAGTGTAGAAATTGTAGACACTCCGGGCCACGTGAGACCAGTACAGAAGACTGGCAAGGTCCGGCGAGGTGCCTATATTGAGTTCCCACAGCACCCTGTACACCGTGCCACAGCACCACACTGTCATAAGGGTTGATCTTGCCTACATCCCCACTTCACTGTGCAGTCCTTGAGAGTGCAGGCTAGGCTCACCTGTGCATTGTGGCACCCTCCAGTGTCTAACACTCAAGAAACATCTCCAGAAATGGAATAGATGCAATGGAATAGCAAACAAAAGCTTTTAAGGGGGCTGAGCCTTGGACTAGTTTCTGAACCATTATAGAATTATTGAAGCTTTTGAAAAGGCATTCCGGGCAGGGGGATCTGCAAGAACCTGGTGGAAGCTTATAAGCACAGGTCATGTGTGTCTGGTGAGGAGGAAGGGAAGGTAAAGCAGATGTGGCTAGAGAGATAAGCATTGTAGTTTGAAAACGTCCAGCTCCTAGAAATGGGTCAATTATTTTATGGCCTAAAGATGATTCATTATTACATTATTACTACCAGAAATAGATGTGAATTATATTAATACCACTGACAATGTTGTCAGTTAACTGGAAGAAATAATTCCAACACAGTATAAGAGGGGGACAATAGGCTGGCCAATCCTATACTCGATTAATGCTCTTTGCCTCCATTTCTTTTCAATAGATTTTAATGTCAGTTTCACTGCTCCAGTTTACCAATTACTTAAAGGTTATAGTCAGTCAGACAAGGTTTGTTTAAAAAAAAAAAAAGCAAAAGACAGAGGAAGATAGTCTTCAAAAAAGAATAAAGTACATTCATGCAAGTTTAGATTTTGTTACCAAGAATAATTCCAAATGTTCAGTTTCTCCCTTTCTATTTTCTACCCACCATCACTGAGCCCTCCCCCCAGTATCTGATAAACATGGTCAATCTGGTGAATTAAAAAAAAGCGAGAGAAAGAAAAGGAAATTTTTCTAATGCTTTAAAGGTATGCTTTAGGTTATACGTTAAAGTCAAATGTTATTTATTACTTTGTGTCTCAGAATTTTTCTGATTTATTTTTAAAGGAATTTAATCAATAACTAATGTTCTCCTATTTTCAATATGTCTAAGTGGTTAACATAGGATATTCTAAGTTCATTCCTATTAAATGAACTGACCAAAGTCTTTCCTTCCTAGTTAAATGGACTCTATCCAAGAATGCCATGAAAGACAAAGAATCCAACTGGTTCAGTGGCTCAATCCAATGAAGCATTCACCCTCGGCCTCTGACAGCTCAATCTCAATGCTTCCTGACAGTATGAAGGATTGCTAATTTCTTACGCTCTCACTGGTGGTTCTTAAATGCTCACCAATGAACCAAATGTTGATCAGTCAATGCCAAGGAATCAGAAACCAAATTGCCACTCCCCCTGATTTATGCAGTCCAAAGAGTAAGGAGAGTATCACCTCACTGTTCAGGTTTCAAATCAGATCAAACACTTCAGAACTTACTATAATGCTTTAACAAAGGCATTTGTAGTGAAAACAATTGTGAATGCAGTTTGCAATTTAAAAGGAGAGAAGCTAATATTATAGCTCATAACATCTAATATTAGTTGAGTACTGACTATGTTAGGAACTTTCTACGTACTTTAGATGCATGAGCTCATATATCCTCAATAAAACTCCAATAGGGGAGTAGTATTACCCCATTTCATAAGTTAAGGAAACTGAGGCCCAGAGTTTACTAACTTGTTTAACACTGCCAGATAGTGAGGGTAATATCTGAAATCCTGGGTAGAGGTTTATAAGTGAGCTACAAAGCAAGATGGTGTGATAAAGGGAAAGGAAGAGAGGCTTGGGGTAGTAATATGAAGTAACATTCCCTGAGAGACAGTGTTCAATGTTTTCACATCTTTTGTTTCATAAAACAAAGCAAAAACAAAACAAAGTGGGGAAAATGTAGCCTCATTGTAATAGATGAGGAAGCAGAGAAAGTAAGTAATTTGTCTAAGAGCACATAGGTGGCTGTGGTTGAGCCCAGAACTCAGGGGCTCCAGGGGCACCCTCCCTGGGCCTCTGAAGCTCTCTAATCACCTGTTGCTGTGGGACATAGCTTGGATCTTACTTGCCATGAATATTTTGAACCTAGACTGAGCCTGGCACCTTGGAAATTCAATATTTGCTTTTACATAGTGGTGTTACTTAACTTCTCTGGGTCTAAATATTTTTTATCTATAAAGTTATCATAGTCATGGCTGTAGTGAGGAGAAAAGGAAATGATTTCTAGGAGAGTGCCATGTATACTCTGAAGCCACAGACACATGTCAATTGTAAGAGCATCAATAAAAATAAGTACCATCAGCTGTCAGTGCTTTGCTTGTTCCTCCAAAGGGGCTGATATTTTGATGTTTATGAATAAGTTTTATTTTTCTTGTTAGAAAAACTTAAAATTGTTACTCACCCTATGCCCATCGAACTTTATTTTGCAATTAACGAAAATTTGTACCGCCACAATATATATGTTCATCAAGGGTAACATAATGCTACACTATAATCCTCTTTCTTCCCCCTGACCGACACCTCCACTTTTGCCCACAACAAACAGAAAAAGAAATCCAAAGGGAATTTCTTTTTCCTTAGGCCACTAAACACCTATTAGCCATTTTGCTAAAGGCCAGGATATTTGGCTTATATGTAAAACTCATTTCTACATGTCTTTTAAGGGGAATATAAAAGACCTGACAATGACCTGACAAAGAACACATTCAAGAAACAAAATTGTCATTACCATGCTCTAAATAATAACATAACAGACTTAAACTCAGTCCTATTTTAATGTTATGATAAAAGCCCAATTCAAAGCTAGCCTGTGACTGCTGAGGATTTCTAGTTGAATCAAAACCTAACCAGGGTAAAACATACATTCTGGTAGTTCAATTTGTTATGTTCTGGATGGCGCCAGTCTTTAAAGAACTACCTTTCCCCCCAATTAAGGAACAATTTTGCCAATCAGTTTTCCTAGAGACTCAGGCTCACAGAAGAGAGGGAAGGCGAGAAGCAGGGGTGTCAGGGAGGTTGCTGTACCTCCTGTCACATCACCACTGATTAAAGAGGCTCCCAGAGAACAGAGGAAAGTGCATTTCAAGAACAACAGAACCTTTCAGTGAAAGTACATTCGCCTAATTGAAAAGCAACTCGAAGCTGTTATTTTTATACCCCAAAATGCTGAATCATTCTTTAAACAATTTCACAAAATCAATAAAAGAGAAGTAGTTCTCTTCCGACCCCTTCTCCTAACCATCGCCTTTTTGAAACACTGTTTTTCCTTTTCTCTCCTGTTTAGATTGGGGGCCAAGTAGCCAAAGACAGGCAGCAATACATTGGGCTCTTTCAGTTAAGAATGGTGCGCTCTCCAGGAAAGGGAGCTAGTGTACCTTGCACCTAAGTTTCTCTCCTGAGGTTTCTACACTGAAATTTTATAGCACTGAAAACAAGGTGATTGGGGATGGAATTCTACCATCTGCCTTCCTAAGATATTTTGTTGACAATTATGATGAAAACAGGAGAGAAAATGGGAGGGAGAAAGGACAGAAAGGAGAAAGGACAGAAAAAGAAAGAGAGGGAAAAAGTCAAGCCCAGATGATACCTGGTTTAAAATGATTAAAACAGATACAACATCAGAAAAACAGGATGGTCTTTTGAGATTGCCAAGACCCTAGTCCCACAGACACACTGTGCTGCATCTCCAGTGTATCAAGCCATTTTGCAGGGGCGAAGAGGGCAAATACAGTGAATTGTATTTGGACACTGCCACAGGAGAGTCAACCCCGGCATCTAATGAAGTGCAAAGCATCAGGCCATTTGGTGTGGTGATAGTGAGAGTGGCCTCTAAGATTAGGCTACTGACAATGACTGGATTATAATCAGCTACAAAACCCAAGTCTCAATTATCTTCACAGAAGGAATAGTCAAACAAATTACCAGAATGGTTAATCAAAGCATTCTTTTTGATCAAAACAAAATGGCTCAGTAAATATCTATTTATGGAGACCTACTATATGCCTAGTACCCTTCTAGGTGCTGCAGAGGTTGGTGAACAATTGCAAGCCCCTATCTTCATGGAGTTGACCTTCTAGAGATAAGATTCAGACCCTAATAGACAAGAACACATAACACGTCAGGTGACGGCCGTGCTTTGAAAACTACAGCTGGTCAAGAGGAGTTGGGATGACACGTAGGGGCTGATTATTTCATGAGGGGTGGTCAGCAAGTGTGTGTGATGAAATACATCTGGAGGACACGAGGGAGATCATCATATGGGTAGCTGGAGGAAGTGTGTTTAATTCTAAGCAAATGAGCAATAAAACAATGGTCCTACAGGGAGAATGGGATTGATGTGTTCCAGAAACAGCAAGGAAGCAAGCATAGCCAGGGGTGAGAGATGATGCTAGAGAAACAATGGCTCTTCATCAGGAGTCACACTTGGCACTCAATAAAATAACTTTGCTTTCAGAACACCAGAGGAAAACTGTATTTTATAGTAAGCATTTCAAATGAACTGTAAGGTTTTGCTACTTAAAAAATTTTATGATGGCTTATTATATATAATCAATTACTACTGACCTGTTTCTATATAACTTTTTAAAAAACCAATTTATTCTACAGAAGGATATCTGGGAGACAAACAAAAACTGAATTTCCAGTACCACGTGTAGTCCGTCCCTTTCCTTCCCTCCTTTCTCCCCAATTCCTATGAAGTCAGGGACAAGGCCCTCAGAGTCCCTGTAGGCTGATGGCACTTACCATGCTGTCTTGTCACTGTTTGACCCTTGTCTCCTTCCACTAGAGATAAAATGTTTTGTACTTTACTGCAATAGCCTCTTAGTGTCTAAGAAAAATTTGTAGAATCAATGAAAGATTGGACCATGTCCTGTCTTGCCCTCCTCTCTACTTCTACACTGGAGGTAGATGCCTCAGGTAGCCCAGAAGGAGCCTAAATCCAGTTGTCCTCCTCTTCCCTGTTCTGGGTCTGTATACCTCACACTACTCTAGGTTAGAATGAGTAGCATGTTGACTTTGTTTAATTAAAAATGGCTTTTCAGGCTGAGTGTTCTCAGGAAGAATTGTGAAAGATGAAAAAGCTTAAGCATTTCTGGAGATGAAAAATCAAAGTTAGGTATTTACAGATTTGCCTCTTTAACAACTGTTGACCTTTAGGATGTTCTGGACCAGTCCTATATATTACAACTCCCTCTTGACTTTCCTGTGTACATATATGGATATACCACAGTAAGTCTCCACATCATGTACAACCACAAGACTGGGATCCTAATTAGAATAAGATGTACTCCATGTTTGTATAAATATGTCAAAACGTACTCTACTGTCATGTATAACTAAAAAGAACAAATAAAAAAGAAATAGTACTTCCTGGGATAAGGGAAAAGTTCTAAATAAGCCTTTCCAAAATGGTAGTCACTGAACATACCTGGCTATTGAGCGCTACTGAGTAGCTAGAGTGACTAAGGAACTGATTTTTATTTGTATTTTATTTTGGTGCTTAACTTAAATTCACATAGCCACATGGGGCTGAGTGGTTTCTGGAATGCACAGCGAGGGTCGAGAGCCTCCTATAATAACGCCTTCTCCTTTAGACAGGTCAACATTGATTGGAATGCACATGTGTTCTACAAGGCCTTGTTGGTTGTGCTTAGAGTCTGGGGGGTTCTCAGTGAGGGTCTGGGGAATTTTACATGAACACATGAACAGAGGGAAGCACAGGCGGGTGAGGTCAGGGTCTACAGAGTCTGGCTGTACTGTCCATGGACAAACTGGCATTTTCTACCTGTGGTAGCTCTGAAACACCGAGACTCTTCAGATGGGAATGTTTATGTGGTCAACACAGTGCATTACTGTGTTAGGCTTTTTTTAAAACAGAACATTTTTAAATTAAAGAACTCTTTCTGGCACAGGGTTGCTGGCTATACAGAGCTGAGTGTTCCTGCTCTAGACCACTGCAGGAAGTGTGATAGCCACTCGCTTAATTCCTCTGCTCTCTTTAAACATCTCAAAAGTCAGGCTTACTGTGTGAGAGGAATGCATTTTTTAGCCTCATTTGCGATTTTGAGTAGGAAATTAAAACCTGTACACAGGAAAAGAACGAAGACCTGATGTATTTGATCAGGGATGCTTTATGAAGAATTTATTATCAGGTAGGAATATCAAATGAGAAACAGAAACAGTCCAGAAGTCCCAATAAAACACCAGCATTTGAGAGAATAAAACAGATGTGGATGGGCCTGAGCTGTTGATGGCTGTGGGATAAGGAAAATAAAAGGAGGAAATTAGAACAAATAAGATGGATGATGTAATTACCAACTGAAAACAAGTAGAAAGGAAGAGAAATTTGAGCTGTTGGCCATGGAAAGTAAGCTATTTCAACCTTTTAAAATCCAAAGTAAGGTATGTTTAGGGTTTATATATATCGAACAAAATCTATATTTAAATATCCAAGTATCAAATTGGGCCCACAGTGGACTAAGGGTTTTCGTTGACTGGCATCCTGTCTTCAGCATACCAAAACATCTCCAAATAGAAAGCGCGGATCACCTTCAGCTGCCTGACATTAACTCCATACTGCTCCCCACTCCTTGTTCTCATCTGATTGCCTTCAAGATAGCGCAGTGCCCAACATGAAAGGATTACTATAGCAACACAGGAAGCTCTTTTATCGGCATGGAGGAGGCTCCGTGGAGTGGCGCAGGAAATCCAGTGGGGCGAGCAACAAGGAGTGCCCACTGTCAAACCTTCTTGGAGATTCTTCAGTGGAGGATGCGTGTTCCAGAAAATGATTAATGCTTTGAGGGGGAAAAAAATGTTCTAATTGAACATACAGTAATTCTGAATTTTCTTTTTTGTGTGACAGATAAGATATAATCATTGAATTTCTTTCTCCAGAGGCTTTGTAGAAAAAAAACCCTTTGTGGAACCAATATCTTTGGTGTCTGAAAGATAGTCTTTCTATATGAAACAAATTCTGCATTGGGTTACTAAAAGCATCCACCTGCTTATCAATCTAAAAGCTGCATCTTTAAAGGTCACAAGTGAAGGAAAATCAGATAGACTCATTCTAATTCCTAGCAAACGGGAGCTCATTTCTCACCAATCCACCCCGCAGCGCTCAGTAGCATGACCTTTCACTTACAAAGAGAACAGCAGATTTCTGTCTCTCATGTGCTAGCCTTCCTTCCTCTTCAGGAATTAAATGCAGTTTTGATATTATCATTACACACTTCCATAATATTCCCCTGAAAGGGCCTATAAATTAGCGTTACTTTGCCAAAATGTCCAGCCAACTCTCTCACCATTATTTGAGCTTGAAAGGAATGCTAATTAATATTACTAAAACACAGTTTAGTTCAGAGTACTACCCAGTCCAAGAAATCTTATAAAACCTGTAACTTAGGGCAGTGAGTAAATAAAAAAAATTTTTTTAATGAATATTTAATTGTGTGTTGCGCTTTCAAATTTGGCCTAAACATTCAGCTGGGAAAATAATTCTGACAGAATGCTGCCTTTCTTTGGCATTTCTGAGTGACATTAGAAAGTAATCGGTATATCAGGAACCTATGGTAAATACAACAGGGAGAAAAATTTCACATCTAAGAATAATGAAGACAATGGGCTTATCTTTTGCTTCTTACCACCCACTGAAACAACAGCTGGAGGGATCAGTGACCTGGTGTGATGGCAAAAACAGTCCCCTCTGAGCAGTCACTGACTACCTTGTTCGAGCCCAAAGTCAAGAGCTTTCAAATACATACATGTACACTAAGGTGTGAGTATTAAGTGGATCAGATCTGGGCAGTCATGTTTACAGTAAAATGGCAAGCACTTTTAAGACCATATCATTTTCAGAAGAAATTCTTTTCTGTAGCCTTATGCACTGATTCTAAGCCATCTGAATTTAATTTATACTAAGTGTATTATGTTCATTAATAATATGCAAGGAGAAATGGTTTAAATGAAAACAAAAGCAATTTCATTTCTACATGACTCAATCTCCCTAAAATGAAAAAGGGCAGCCACATCACATACTTATCTGAGCCCAATTTAAATTCCATGTGGAAGCCAGAACAAATCAGATGCTTAGTACATTTTAAATTAGTAATAATTAATAATTCAGAGATGACAAAATTCTTTCTGTAATAATAACAATCTACACTTGTATAGCATGTCATGGTGTACCAAGTGCACTGCCACACTCAATCTCCCCAAGAATCTGTGTGTTAGGCAGGACAGACAGAGAATGCCCATTTTGTAGATGGGGCAAATGAAACAAGGAGCAAATGGCACACAGAGGATCCCTCAGTGGGAAGCCGGAATCTACACCTGTCAAATCTTGACCACCCTGGTTTTTTCCTACTATCTGGAAACAGGATTAACATTTGTCAGAAATATTGTTTTCATTTTGCACATGTTGAATCAATATTGATATTCTAATTTAGGAGACAAGGATATCTTTTGTTATTTGCATATTGTAATAGCCTTCACGATAATTATTGGATAGATCTTTTGAAAAAAAGACACTACATGTTTACACTACTTCACTGCTTTTAGAAAAGTAGGATATATGACATTTACCAAATGCTTCTGCACAATTAGCTATCATTTACACTACCGTGAGGAAATAACATTAAAAAAAGGAAATAGACAGAAAAACCCAAATTTCTAATGATTTATTTATAACTAAAAGATTAAAGACAACTATTCTGCCCTACAGAGGACCCCAAAATAGTCTTTTAAAGATTTCAAGGGTTCTCATCCCTTATTCCACACCAAAGAATAACAAAAACCAACCTGTACTTAGGTTTCTATCCTATAGTCTCATCTGATGCAACACCATTAATTTGAAGCAAACACACAAAATATTAAACTCCCATGCTCTGACGCCAGTATTGCTAATAAGATGACCATAGTAGTTTTTGTCTCATCATCACCTAAATACTGATTAGTACTGACTGCCATTAGATCTATTATTATGTTTATTAAACTAAAAAACAGCCTAAGATTTTGAAGATTATGAATTGGTAATCAGCATACTCCAATTTACTGAAGTCCCAAATTCAAGCACTGGAATAAAACCAAAAACAAACCTTCTTACCTCTAAGCCAACAGGCCAGTTATTCCTCATAAATAATCCTTGGGTTCAAAATCTATAATTTAGAGGGGCAAATAATAAAAAAAGATTTCTCAAGTTATTTCACAAGCATGAGTAAGGAACCATAAATAATATTAAGAGCTGATGGCTTCCTGGTATCCACCATGGTTTAGTTTACAGAACCAGGCGGAGAGAAGTAACTCAATGCTATGGGTAACAACCAGACATGGCTGTTGACAAGGAAATACAATCAGAGTGAGAGCCTGCCTCTACAGATGCAAACTTGAGGTGCATCCTAGTGAGGAGACTACCACACCCACTAGTCTCCTCATGAGGAATCCAAGCTGCCCTCTGAAGGCAATTGCAAAAGGAGGCCTTGGCTTGTACCATAAGAAATGTGGCCTGTTCTCCATTAGTGTTGTGTATACTTCCCCTCCAAACACTCCTTCCTTCAGCACTTACAATTTTATTGCAACCAAACTACAGGTACTCATCTCTCTAAACAACTTTCTCTTAGACACTATACCCAGCAGCCTGAGCTCTGCCTCAATCCCATCTAGTAATTAATGATGTGCTGACTTGCTCCCACTTCCAAATTCTCTGGGAGACTTAGATTTCCTGGTTTTCCTCCTATCTCTGGCTATTTGGGGTTTTCTGCCCCCCTTCCCTGATTCTTCCTTCCCTTCCTGCCCACAGAATGTGGTTATTCTTCTTACTGTCCCTATAAGACAATAAATAGAGGAGTCACAGGTGATTGCAAAATCTCAAAAAGCCTAAATAGGAATTGTACTTGAAATAGGCTCTTCAAGCCTATACAGAATTATGTTGCCTCAAGGAGATAACAATGCTATTATTTAATAAATGTGGTTTGCTTAAAGATATTTTATCAGATGTTGTCAATTCAACTATTAATTATACATTTATTTCATCTACTCTTATGTCCATACTGATAACAAAGTCCTGGACATCTCCACCTGGATTAATGAGCATTCAATAAGTCCAAAACAAAACCTATCATATCAATCTATCTACCTGCCCCTTTTCCTGGCCTCTCCATCACAGGTTAGGGCATCCATTCTCACTACTCATTCTGACTGCTCTTTTTTCATCAATTGCCCTTTGTACATCCTACCTCCTTGAGGTCTTCATATTTATCTCCCACTGCATCTGCCCTGGTTAAAACTTGGCATACTCCTTATTAGACCACTGTGATCTGCCAGTCTTTGGTCTCTCCCTTCTTCAATCTATACTATTTATATATATATATATATATATATATATATATATATAACATACACACACACACACACACACACACACACACACACATCTTGCTATTTCCCCTTTTTAGAAGTCTTCAATGAATTCTTGCTTTCTACTGAAGAAAATCCAAAGTTCCTATATGATATCTAAAGGATTTACTACAATCTATCTTTCTAGCATTATTTCTCATGATTATCTTTCCCTATGCTTTGGTCCAACTGATATACAAATAACATTCTCTCAATAGGACTTAGACTTGCCTGTTTTCACGCTTTGTTTAGAAGGATACCATCAACTATTACATTCTAACGTGCCACAAATCTTCCCTGCTTGTCAATGCTCACCTTTAAGGGCGCCCTCCTTTCAGTTTTGATTGGCCTGACTAAAAGTGAGTTAGTTCTCCCTCCACTGGAGCACTATACTACACTACTTTCCAAGTATTTCCTTATTGAAATCAATATATATTATTCTTCTTATAATTAATCTTATGTATCTCATCTTTTTAGGATGGGAACAGTATCTCACTTTTTAATCACATACAGGGTCCTACACTTAATGGGTTTGTCTTAATAAATATTTACCAAACGAATAAATTTATAAATTAAATCCCTGACTTCCTACAGCCAAGTTATTATTTTTTTTTTTACACAAATCAATTTTGAGCAGATTTGGGAATCTAGGTAGAACAAGCTCTTCTTGTATGCAGTACACATAACGCTTCAAATATTCCTAAAGCATAGTCCCTCCTTGCTGCACAGTATTTGGCTTTGAAGAATAAATTAGCACAAGGGCTTCACTGGATATGCAATAGAAATTAACTTCTTATAAAATAGTTCAGTTCTAGTTTATTAGAAAGCTCTCAGTTTTACTGTTTTGCTTTGTGGAAATTTTTGTGTTAACTAAGATCAGAAATGGTGGAAAGCAGAGCTGCATTGACAGACCGTCTAGGATCAGAGAGACCCGGATGATGCAATTAAAAGGTGGACAGACAGGTAGACAGATGTTCAGCTGCATGATCAGGAACAAGATTGTGTAAAAAGGCTTCTTTGATCATTAGAGATGCTGCTATAATGAAGCCCTGGATACCTACTCGGTGTTTCTGCCGGCTCTCATCTCCAGCAGGTGTCTTATAGAGAAAATAAGGCAAACACAAACAGATCCACTGCCAGCTAGTCAAAGCTGCTTGGCATTTTTTCCTGTTGATTAAGCCACAAATAAAATCATACATGTTGTGCTTCTGACACAGGCAGAGTATGCAGTTCGTGAATCATTACAGAATACATCTTTCTGAAATATTTCAGCATCCATTACTCTGCTGAGATCAAGAAACTAATATCTGCTCAATAGTGTATCCTATGTGATACAAAACATCCCCAAGGGCCAAGAACACGACACAAAGAGGAAGCACCAAGATGAATTTAAAAGCCAAACAAATATGGAATAGTAAATTTGGGAAGATGTAGGTAAACTGTGAACCAACAGTCTGAACACTGAGGCTTATGAATAACTAGCTCTTGGTTATCTGAAAGAGTAGAGAACTGCACTAATGTGGATCAGCCAAAATGGCAGAGTCAGATGCCATTCTTATTTGCCTCTAGAATGTACCGCATGGTTACTTAGAAGTAACACCAGCTTCTCGTTTAGTTCCTGCACAGTTGAAGATGAGAGTGGATTCCCTGATCACACCCAGGCAGAGTACACAGCTGGTAAATTGTAAGAGATTCACTACCACTGACAAAGACGTAGGTGGTAATTAGGGAATCCTCTGAGAAACAAGTTACTGTGAATAATCCACTAAGGAGATGCGTAAGCACGCAGATCTCAGCACTGTTATTGACACCCTCCTATGTTGGGCATGTCAATTCATCTCCTTGTCTTGGGTTCCTCATCTGAAAGAGAAACAATTGTAACACTTGTTATTTGCCTGGTAGGGATTTTAGGGAGTGTAGATAAGATGCTATAAGAAGCTTTGTGACTCATAGTAGCATCATCTCTTGCAGAATTCATGGATTGATTCTGGTGCTAAGGTTAGGGTAAGAGGGAAGAGAAAGAAAAGAAGGCAAGGAGAGAAAGGAAGAGATCCAGGCACTAGCTCCTATTTTTATGGTTTGGACAGAAGTGAATGCCTCAGTCAATCACACTTTGAAAGACAGATGTTCCTTTTGAATCACATTTTCTCCTTCTAGAGTCATCACTCCATCTTGGGAAAGTCTTTAGCTCCATATATTCATGAATCGCTGATGTTGTTACAATTGTAATGGGCCCACTCTCAAAGATCTGATTACATTTCACCAGCATGGAGGATCTTTGATGAAGATATGGAAATATACAACATTTGAAGTTACAGGCTGGGAAGTCAGCTAAGACACCGCTGTTTTCCTATATCCTTCTTTACATTTACAGTTACAGAGTTATTCTCAACACACTTTAATTAGTCACTCAATATCATGTGGCTTTTGCTAAATAGAGAAGTATATCACATGGAGCAAGAGCCAAATGAGGAGAATGGCAGGGATGCTTCTCAGTTCAGTGCTTCTCTCTGCACTAGATTCCCACCAGCAGCCCTTTGCATCACAACTTGAAATCTCAACATTACAGCCCAAACCTGTGATGCCACCTGAACATTGTCAGGTCAAACTCTCTCAGAATACTAATATCAAGGAGATCAGCATGACATCTGCCTACTGTAGGTAACAATGACCAACCATAAAGGTAATCTTAAATTGAGTTCTCTTTCAAGATATCACTAACTCAAATTGCTTTTGTCATAGTTCTTTTCAAAAAAATATTTTCAATTTAGAATTGGAAGGAAACATGAAAGAGTGGGCTTGACTGCCCATGAAGTTCACTGCTATTGCAGAGCTAAATAGGCACAGACTGGGAAGACAAATGAAATAAGACAAATGCACTCTCCTTTATTTCAAGTACAGTATTTAATATAGCTGAACACTATTTATTTTTATATTTGACATGATCAGAAATGGCCACTAACTTTATTTACAGACAGGATATTCTCAAAAGTATTTTTCCTGTCCAAAAAAATTCCTGTCTGAATTTTTTTTCAGAGTTCATCAGCAGCAAAAAATTAATGAACACTGTGTATGTACATCCCACTCATGACCATCATTAAAGAGTCAATAGTGACTCTTAATGAATTTCACAAATAACAGCTGAAATTGTGTAAGAATGGTAAGACTGGACACCAATGTGCATCCTGATGGAAGGCTGTTTACAGGTATTTCCTCTAAGTTAGGAGATATTTATATAGTATATAGAATCTCAAAGTTGGACTGCTTTATTATTTTGAAATTCGTTCTTAGATTCCTGCAGAGTTTTGCAGTTTGACCTATTTGTCTTAAGGTTGGACTGCATTATACATTCTTAAGAAGCAGAGGCAAGACAGAGATGGCCTTGAAAATCACCATCAACATTGTAATCAGTCTCTTTGATAGAGGTGATTCAGAGCACTGACACCTTAGTCGCCATTTTCCCTTAAAATGGTATTCTCATTCATTTGAAGACAGAAGCAGAGGCCCTTGCCTTGAATTTGCAATGTTTAAAAATGGGAGAAATACCCTATTTGATTCAATGTCCAGACATTAACAAAGTTAATTCAAGGAATCTAAATTAGGGTGGGGGTTGGAGGGAGAAAACTTTGTAGTAATCTTTCCATTAAAACATCCAATATTCTTTTCTGATTAAAACTGTGATTTCAGATTAGCTACTCTCAATATATTATAAAGACCAAATGCAACAATTTTTTTTCCTAGTTGATCCAGCCTAAGTTAGGCTATATACCGTGAAGTAAAACATTAGGGAAAGAAGGAAAACACTACCTAAATAGTTACATCAACTCTATAGTGTCCAACTACAGTGATAATCATGAGAAACATTTCCAGAGATCTACTACAAAACAGCTTTCATGGGGGCTCTGTCATCTGCATTATGACAGTAATTCATCCCTCTTCATCATAAACAGAGCTACAAATAGAAGAACAACACTCACTTCCTGATTTGTAGGTTTTTAATACACACACCTTCACATTAAAAGCAGATCCCATCTTTTATTTGTCTTTAGATTGGAACCACCTTTCTTAGAGGAGGGAAGTTCTATGCTGCTGCCTTCAGAAGGCTCAAATTAAAGGATCCAAGCATATAAAAATCAATTTCACATTAATACCTAGCTTCCTTCCTTTTATACCAATATAAGGAGGATCTTACACAAAACAAGTACACGCAAATTCCATCCTGAAGAACTCACTCTTGAAACAAATCTTTAGATGCAATATTCCTCAACCTGGAATACAAAGGGAATGCCTGTATTTTTTATTCACAATGTATCTTAACAGCCTACATCTGCTATCATTAAAATTAAGAAGCAGAGGGGCTGGGCTTGTGGCTCAGAGGTACAGCAAGACCCTAGCATGTGTGAGATACTGGGTTCAATCCTCAGCACTACATAAAAATAAAAATAAATGTATTGTGTCCAACTACAGTTAAATAAATATATATATATTTTTTAAATTAAGAAGCAGAACTACGAAAAGGAAGGGCCATAGAGAATGTAAACACATAAGACTGCTTCTTCATGACTTCAGTGCCATCGTCTCTGATTACGGCCATCCTGAAGAGGTGAATACGTTTTTTTAAACTGTCCAACATGTATGTAGGCTGCAGGCTTAAAATCACATTTATTCTAGTCATGCTCAATTTCAGGCGGGTCCCAGACTGTAGAAGTTTTGAGGAGAAGGGAGCGCCTCATACCATGTATGAAACACAGTTTGGCCTCCCTGCCCTTTGCCTTAGCCCCCCCTGCCCAAATTGAACTTGAGCACTTTATTGCCCACAGCTTCTTTTGCATTTCAGGGGATTTATTCTGAGTGATGGCAGAAGAATCCCTAGTCTAAAGCAAAATTCTGTATTGATATTTAGGATGATTTGAGCATCAGCACATTAGAGTGAAAGTGTGGATGAAAGATTCTGGTTATTATTCCTAAAGCTGACTCACCCTCACAGAAGAGCCCACAGCTACTGGAAAGGGTTTTATTTTTCAAAAGAGAGATAGGATAGTGTGAGTTGACCATGGCAAATGGAAAAGCCCAGCTTCGGTTTCTATGTGAATGACATAGCCTGGGGGAAAATAAGCATGACAGTAATGAGACTTGGGCAATGGGAAGTTTAGTCCCCAGAGCATTAACGGTTTCCAGCGACCCCAAGAAGATGTTCAATTCAGTCCTCTTACCAGCCTTACCTCAAGTCAAAACAAACAAATGAAAAGAACAAAACAACACCAAATCCATAGTCTTTCACAATCTTTTGAGAGCACATCAAACAAAAACATCCTGTGAGCCTCCCTCATCATGTTTATGTCATCTAAAACTAACCTGTGGCCCTTTATACTTTACTAAAAATACAGCCCCAAGACGTTTTCTGAGAGTGGTAAAATGAAACAGGCATAAGAGCTTGGGCTCTGGATTTAGAACTGGGTTCCAATCCTGACTTTCCTGTTTACTAGTTGTGTAACACTAAGTTAACTCAATGTCTCTAAGTCTCACTTTTCTAGGCAAACAATAGATAAAAATAGTAAAGAGAGAGAGAGAGAGAGAGAGAGAGAGAGAGAGAGAGAGAGAGAGAGAGAAAAGTAACAGTACACATCCCATAACAGTGAAGAGAAACAGCAAATGGATTCAAATTGCTTATCATATTGCATAGGAGTGTCTAGGGCTGATTGAACTGTTCTGTATCTTGATGGCATATATACATCTGTTCAAATTTACAGGACTGTACACACACACCAAAAAAAATTTTTAATGTATGATAATTTTAAAATGAAATAAATATATATATATATATATGTATTGATAAATAATGTTAGGTAAAGCCACACCCCAAGCACTCACCACAGTGCTTAGCACATAATAAGCACTTAAATATGCTCATTATTGGTACTTTTTGCTGCTGGGCTGCTGCTCTCATCATTAGTGAGACAAGTAGAATGTATGTCACTAGTGTGACAACAATAAAGGGGCAAGTGGCTGGCCCAAGTGAAGTTCTTAAGTAGGGGAATGGAGTGGCAGAAAGGAAAACAGTGCCGTGCCCCGCCAACACATCACTGGGATCCATGTGGGAACTGGGCTGTGTGTGAGTGGGAGAGTGTTGCCATCTCTGTGCTGCTCCCAGGTTAAGAAGAAGACACATTACCAGTAGCAATTACGAGATGCCAGAAGAAAAAAGGAAAGAAAAAGAGCAGCTATTTCTGCTGCTAGACATGAAAACAAACCAACTGAGAAAAGTGCTTTGATGAGCAAAGTGTATGCTGCGGGGTGTGTGGGCTGGATTCTACCTCATCCGCTGAAAGGGAGGGGATGAATAATCCTCCAGGTTCAGACTCAAAGGGTGCGGTATAAAAAAGCCAGCCAAGTATACATTCTATTCCTAATAACCTTAAATTCTGTTCTCTTTTCTAGCGTAAAGAACCAGCATACAAAGTTGGGGAGGGAAATTTTTTTTTTTAAGGAGTCAAAGAGGGGAACAATTCAATATCAGATTTCAGTATGCATGCAATCATGGAGATTTTCTAGGCCTGCATTTTAAAAAATGATGTTTTTGCTCAAGAGCCAGTAAGCCATTGGCTGCCACAGACCATATAATGTGTTGACGCTCCCTGATGGGCAAGCAGACGACAGGAAAGCACTTATCTGGTTGTGAAAATGCATTCCCTCTCAATATGCAAGTCTATTTTTCTTCCTGCAATAAACTACATTTGTTTGATGTGGTATCTGATAGTTTTATAGTGTTTGTTCACATACTCACTAATTTGCAAGATTGGGTAATTTGCAATGGGTCTCATAGGTCATTAGTGCAAACTAACAGCATTCTGTAGAAGATAAAGCAAGAAAAACTGGCATTCTGCTATGGTGCGCAGCTAAACATCATATTTCAATTTAGGAATCTGACACTTCTGAATTCATTCTTCCATAGTAGAAAAAGTAGATCTTAACCACCCATGCCCTCACTCATCCTAGTGCCCTGGGCGAGGTGGGAAGAATTAGTGGAAGAGCTTCTAATCCACCCCTTTAATCTCCAGTTTGTGATACATTTTGAAAATATACAACTATATTAACATCCTGGCACTTGTCCACCCGAAACAGTTTACTATTTATATTTGAACCTGAAAAGAAGGCACAAAGGCATCCTTTCTACACAATCCCCTAGGCCTTCTTTTTGGCATGGAAAGCACACACATTTTTGCAAAATTACTCAATGTATACAGCTGCATTCTACAGTTTTCATTAAGAATTCAAGAGATGAAAACTGTTGGCTTCCATAGGAAGGTGACTAAATCTACAGGGATATTATGTACAAATAGTCTGGTTAGAATAATAAATGCTGCATGTGCTTTATAATGTTAGACATGTGCAACATGGATTCATTTGTGATCTGAGTCTCAGATTTTAAAAAACGGATCCTTGCCTGCCTTGAGATAAACTTAAGTAAATAATGTTTGCCATCAACTCTAAATGAAGAATGACAGTTAAATTTTATAATCATCTTCACAGCTTCAGGACTTACTTTATATTTTCTCAGGCTCATGACCCAAAGGTTGCCATAGCAACTAGGAAATCCTACCTTATCAAGCGCTTACATTTACATTCCTTGCAGCAGCATCCCTTTATGAATTAAATCCATCATGGTCTTCTATTCTCAAAATAAAAAGTTCTTAGGATTATCTTGCAGAAACAAGGATCAAATGCTTTGATAGAAATACACTATGCAAAAGTTAATTCAATGGTGGTTTTCTTTAGGAAGAGATATAACTATGGCATAATAAACAGCTTATGTCCAAACTTCCTGGCTTCAAAGAAAACTTAAATAGAGACATTGTGCTAAAAAGGACACATCCACTACCTATGTATTTCATCCTAGAATTATCAAAGAAATAATCTGATTGGATATCCATACTTCAAACAGGTAGACAGGCATACAAAGAAATTAAAACTGCTGAAGATAAAACCCTGTTGCATGTACATAGAAATATTAATAACATGAATAACGAACAAAAAGTATGCTTAAATTCACAACTCAAATTAGGAAAAGGAAACAAATGAGAAGCTTCACTTTTATTAAGTCCCCATTTCATAAGTTAGTTTTGTCCTTGTTTGTGGAGTAGTCAAGGTAACCAGTGATGTAATGTTATTTCCTTTGTGTTTCTAGTCATATATACTAATTATAAAAGCAATGAAATGCCAATGGGCTGGCCATCTCAGGAAGATATGAAGAGGACTGCAATCCAAGACTGGCTAGACCTTCTCAACCATGCAAGAAATAGAAACCTGGGGCCTGGCACAGTGCTGCCTGCCTATAATCCCAGCAGCTCAGCAGTCTGAGACAGGAGGATCACTAGTTCAAAGCCAGCCTCAGCAAAAGCGAGGTACTAAGCAACTCAGTGAGACCCTATCTCTAAATGAAAAACAAAATAGGGCTGGGGATGTGGCTAAGTGGTTGAGTGCTCCTCGGTATACCTTCCCACCCCCTGCAAAAAAAAAAAAAAAAGAAAGAAAGAAAAGAAAAGAAATAGAAACAAGAGAAGAAGAGAAGAAGAGATAGATTCTGATAAGATGAGAACTCATTCAAGTAAGTGAGGAAATAGACTTTTGAATGGTACATTGGTATAGGAATCACCTGGAGCCCTCAAATCATTGCTTGACAGGAGTTTAATGGAGAAAAGTTCGAGAAAGAAAAAATTAAGATTCTAGACTCGCTTGCCATGCAACCCCTAGAAGAATGAGATTATTTAGACTCCTGCTTATGGGCACCTTCTAGCTAAGACAAGTCTCTGACCAGTTTGCATTGTCAGAAGGAAACTTCCTCTCATGGGTTCCAACATGCATCTAACCAGTGTTGTCTTTGAAATTCTTCTCATTTTCTCTGTGTTCAGCCCTCTGCTTCCTCTAGTCAGATTTTGCTTTTTTGTCTTTTTGGTCTCTGCTGCTTGTATGCACTTTGATTCTCAATCTTTTCTCTCCCTTCTAGCTTGGAGAATCACATCACAATGCAATAAAGAATAAATAGAGCATTGGCTGGCCACAATGGAAGAGGAATTCTTTAAAGTTCGATTAAAACCTAGTTCCTTCTACCACCACTAGCTCCCTCCCTTTTGTGTTTTCTGCAGCTAATAGGGAACTGGCATCTTGACTTCAGATTTTTTTAGATGGGCAATTGCCCAAGTCTAAAGTGTTCAGAGGTGAAGCACAAGAGTGCCCTCAATGCATTATTACTGACTCATGTTAGAGCTGAAAACAGACTGGCCCATCATTCATTTCAAGATTTTAATTCTGATCAAATTCTGCTAAAAGTGGAATAAAAGAATATACAGTGTAAACTTTCTGGCAGTGTAAGATCCAATTTCAATTATATAAAATTCCTACATGTTTGTCTATGCATCAGACCATTCAGCAATATGCATGATTTATTGTCAAAATTTTAATTAAGGTATGTTTGCAGGGAAACACACACACACACACACACACACACACACACACACACACACACACCCCACCTATTAAGATTAATGATCATTACTCACTTTTGGAAGTGCACTATTATTAAAGATTCCCATAGTCATTAATACAAGAGAGAATCTGAGAAAACATTTCTTTGTGTACTGAGCACAGTAAAAAAGATCTCTTATATATGTTTAAGGTTTCAGAGTCACTGAGAACTGGGATTATATAGGATTGTTATTAAATTAGTAAGCAACATGAATTGTCTCAAGCAACGTTTCTTAACCAATTTAGAAATAACTGAAGCTTCAATACAAAGAAAATTTATGGGAAGTTCTTTGATGAACATGACTCTACTATACTTTGATGAAATCCACAAAGATATGCCAATAGCCAAACATATAGACTGCAGGGGTTTTAATTTGGTTAATGCACCTCTCACTCATTATTGGACTTCAGTAAAAACCTGGTATCCAACTTATGGATGCATTGCCTAATTACCCATGCTTCACTTTTCAAAATGAGAAGTATTTAAGTTGTCCATCAATACTTCAAGTAGGGTAGCAACCAGGATCGATGGAGTGAGTGAGTGAGTGAGCAAGTGAGTAATGCACAGTCAGAATGTCAAAAAAGTGCACTGGCAACGTGCTGCCACATTAAGATAAGCAAAGAAAGTATTTCAAGTCAATCAGATATACATTACAAGATATTTATAATGTATATATTTAGATGCTTTTGCTTCTACTGATCTGCATTTCCATACTTGAGGGCAAATCTAATTTCCCACATTGTAGGGATATTAGTTATAGATAGGCTTTAAATCTCTAAACGTATTTGTTGGCCATATTTGGTTTTAAAAAAATTCAAGTACAAGTAAGAATTTATGATAACTAGAGCTTAAATAATTTTTGACAACATAATTTTCCTTTGTTAAAAGTAACTTGAAAAGGTAAAATGCCCCAGGTAGCCAGATCCTGCAAGTCAAAAAATACATTCTTCAAAGGACTCTACCTTCCATCAGTAGGAACACCAAAAAAAGCAGTTACCCTGCTTACAATGAGACAAGAAGACAAAAAATATAAACACAAAAGAAAAAGGTCAGAAAAACATTCTAAAATGGATTTTCAACTATTTAAGCCAAGAAAAAAAAAATGCCAAGGCCCAATTACGAACATCACCTAATGCCAAGGTTGATGTTGATCCTTACATTCTGCTTTAAGCTCTATAAGATTAATGAGGTCCTAAGTATATAAGTTCTTCCTGTTCTATTGTTATACATGGGTCTTTAAGTCTGCATAAGGTGAGATTTTATATTAATAAGACTAAAACTTTCAAGAAAAATCACTGGGATTTATAGATGAAAAAATTTTAAAAAACTATTACCCATCATAACAGTTGCCTTGAAAAGCCAGCTGCCATTGCCTCTACTTATTTTGAACTATTCCTTATACTCTGTTCCCATGCATAAGAGTCAGTGTATCACATCTACATCCCAGTGGTTTATAGCTACATCTAGACTTTCTTTCTTTTAAATCTACAACTGCAGTGTCCACCTTAATGACATGATTCCAAATGACTTTGTTTCAAATAAATCGAATTACCCTAAAGGATTAAGATCTGCTACTACTGAGACTATCTGAATAATATCCAAATAAAATTCATAAAGAGAAATCTTGGAAAAGGATTTTGCTTAATGGCAGCCTCTGTGAAATAAGTCTTTGTGACCTTCTAAAATGATTACTGTAAAAGACACAAAGTATAAGGTGTTTTTTGTTTTATCTACAAGAATGTCTTTGTCCTTAACAGATAAAACATTTAAACAATCACAACAGAAAGTTTCGATGCATTCTGTCAACAGAAGAAATCCAGCTCTGTTTTCCAGAAATAATTTTTGAGAAATCTATGGCTGAAGTTCAGACATAAGGGAGGTTAAGTCATAAACAGTAGTAGACACAGAAATAGTAGTAGATACAGAAATTGGAAACACCATGAATTCCAAATCTGCCTTTTCAGTCACTAAATATACTAGAAAACATTTACATGAAGACCATGCAAAATAATTTACATATAGGGCAAAGCTGACTTAATAGGCCACTGTGGAAAATAGTGAAATCTTCCACAAAGTAATCCTATTTTATTTTTCATATTCTGGTTTTCTTACAGCAAGATGTAGGTATCAATGACATCACCAGAAGTTTTTTGGAGTAACTGAGCACTATTCCTAACTGCTACATATAGTATAAATGTTCTCATATCACCTTTTTACTTTTTGAATGAGATTCATTTATTATTTCTTCAACTTAGTCTATCAATAAATATTTATGAAAGGCATCGTTCTAGATACAAATATGAAGGATGATTTACCTCTCTCAACTTTCAAAGTATCTAAATAGACAACAAGTCCTGAATTAAGCTACATGTTACACAAAAAGATAGAGATTTGCTTCCACAAACTGGCAAGAAACATTTAAGCAAGGCGTAAACCATATTCACAATTTAGAATTAAATCAGAAATGCTCTGCTGAAACCAATAATTTGGGGTTTCAATTTTCTTTTATCTTCTTTATTCTTATACCAGCTATAAATCATATCACTACCCATTCATTCTTCTAAGACACGGGAACATTTAAGTGAAGGTTCTGTTTATTCTTTCTCCAAACCAGTGCCTAAATTTAAATAAAATGTTCTTGGGGTTAAAGGAACATGCCATTTCTTTTTAAAGCTGTCAACCCCTCCAACAAAGTTAAAAAAGGAAAACCAAAAGAAGGAACTGTCAATGTGGGATTTCAAATATACAGATTAGCTTTAACCCATTGGGCTTTTCAATATACAAACCAAGAATTCTGTCAAAGTAGAAAAGAAAATAAAGAGTAGATGAATGGGGGAAAAGGGTATCATGAAATATTAGTGCTTTTAAAATAGTTCATTTTCTTTCAGCTAGGCAATCATGCCAATCCAATCACCCAAATAAGCTTTAATAAAAGATTTCAACCAGTCCTTTTTTCTTTTTGTCAACTAGAAAACACTAATCTCAGTTCTTCTAAGTAATGTAGAATTGAAATGGGAAGACGAGGAACACAAGCTTCGCTTCAATCTAAGCGTGACTCTGGCAGCCTCACTGTCTCAGCCACAGACAATGGTCCCATAGCGGGGGATGTTAGTTCTTGTTCTTCCCTCTGGCAGCAAGACTTGAGGCAAGCCACTCAGTCTCCCTGCACCTCCACACTCTCATCTGTAAACAGCATGCCAAACAACTGCTGCTCTGAGCATTACCAAGCGCTTTCTAAGTGCATATCTTGCTAAGTTCTAGTGATGCTTGAGAATACTCCCCAGCCTCATGCTTATAAATCTAGCCATGGAGGGGAAGTAAATGCTAACAGTTCTTTATTGTTTGTTTGTGTTTTGGTGCTGGCTGTTGTTTATTACCTAGGATGAGGAGCATAATACAGGGTCGGATGTTAAAAACTAAAAATATTTCAACAAATTCAATATTCAAGACACCTTAAATTTCTCTGAAGCTAAAGGTTTATTTTAAATTCCTTCAAGGAGAAAAATAAGGTAGAGGAGAATCAGATATGCATATGGACAAAGGAAAACATTAAAAACTGAAGGGTAAGATTATGCCCAAGAAACTTCAGCATTAGCTGAAAATGCCAGAGAAAGGAGGATTTTCTGTTTATCTGAAATCCTTATGAAGATTACTGTAGAACCAGTTTTTATTTAAATTATATTGATTAACATGTTCTCAAAGTTTATGTACTACCTGCTCTCTTAAACTGAGCAAAATAAAAAAAGATTTCATATTTATTGCTGATTCAGGTCAATATTTGCATCCTACTAAATATCATTGATGAATTTTTCATGCTATTTGAGTTTAGTTGTATCCAGCGGCATCCCCCAGCTCTGTAGCTCTCAAATCTTCAAATTTTCTAGTTCTAATGTGTGCAGGTCGGGGAAAAAATAACTAAGATAGCTCGGGCTTTGAGCAAATTCTATAGGAAAGTAGAATTAAGAGGTTTCCTTTGAATAATGTGCATAAGCTTAAATGCAGAGACTTTGTGACATCTCTTATGGCAGCCCCAGAGGCCTTTCCAGTTCACTCTCAAATCACCAGCTGTGGTCCAGATAGCTAAGGTTATCTGATACATGACCTTCAGATAAGTGAGGTGGCACTATACCCCATCACCAGATCCTAGAAAGAAACGAAAATAAAGATTCTTTTCAATGAAATGCTGGCATGGGGTAACTTCTTAAATATATTTCAGTTTCTGACCTAGAAAGACACATTTTAAAATGAAGGGGGAAAAAAAGCAGAGTAATATTTGAAGGAAACACAAGAGTCTGCAGCATCTTATCATTTCACTGTGCTCTGAGCAAGCTTTCAGAACCATCTGATAGCAAGGGATTCTATTAGTTACACGCACTGCACGCCGGGAAAACAAACAAGTCCCACTTTACATAGTTCAAGGGATCCATGATATGACATCCCTATAAGGTAGGACAAAGAGGATCATATTACCTCCCGTTTTCCAGGCTGTGTAGAAGGACCTCTACATTTCCCTGAGTTCTGTTCATGGGGATGGAGGCTACCATTGGATGTTTTCTGTAGAAAATTTCTTTTTAAGAGTACAATGAAGTAAAACAACAACGAGTAATGAAAACTTTAAAGATTTAACCGTCAAGAAGAACCCTGAGGAAAAGAACAATCCATGGTAGTCATCATCATCATCATCATCATGGCTGATATTCAACGGGAGCTTAACATGGTGTGAGCTGCTGGCCTAGTAAGCACATTATACCAAGTGTCTCATGGTAAAGAAACACACAACAGCCAGAATGCAGTGAAGTCACATTGGCCACTCCTGTTCACAGAGGGTACACAGGCTAGGGGAGGCAAGGAGCTCGCCTGAAAGATCAGACTTCTTACCTGAAAAATATCCCCTTTTTCTTATGAAAAGCTTTGTTTTCAATTGACACACCATAAGTGTACATATTTATGTGGTATAGGATGACATTTTGAAATGTATGTAATGCTCAAATCGGGTTAATTAGTATTTCCATCTCCTTAAGCATTTATTCATCTCTTTTTTGTACTATGAACTTTAAAATGTCTCTCTTCTAGTTTCTTATAAAACACATAATAAATTGTTGTACACTAAAATCACCCTCCTGTGCTTTAGAACACTAGAACGCATTCCTTATATCTAACTGTACTCTGGTCCTATCATCCAACCTCCCTCCCCCACACTCCTCCCAGCTCTACGCCATCATTATTCCACTGTCCACCCCTATGGATTCAACTTTTCTCATGAGTGAGAGCAACTAATAATATCCTCCAGTTCTATCCATGGTGCCACAAATGACAGGATTTCATTCTTTTTATGGCTAAGTAGCATTCCATTGTGCCTATATCCTGTATCCACCGGACACTTCAGTTGCTCCATTATTGTAGCTACTGTGACTAACATTGCAATATACCTGCCAGTGCAGGTGTATCTTTGATATATTAATTTCATTTCCTTTGGGTATATATGTGGTATGGGATAGCTGGACCATATATGTTAATTTTTCTTTCTTAATCTTTCTTTCCTTTTTTTTTTTTTTTTTTTTTTTGTGTGTGTGTGTGGTGCTGGGGATTGAACCCAGGGCCTTGTGCATAGGCAAGCATTCTACCAACTGAGCGATGTTCCCAGCCCATCTATTTTTGTTTTCTTGAGGGATTGTTTCTGTTTCTATAACTATGTGAATAAAACAACAGTTTCACATGCATGATTCAAAACAAACCCCAATTCAAAAAAATGTTACATCATTTTAGAATATATGTGATGTCTGTTTTTCTTCATTTTTCTAAAAGTAAAACCAAGTCATCAGATAAGCAGAGAAAGGCAACAAAAAATTCCCTACACCACTTATGCAAACCCTGAGGAAATGTCTTTTGATCTAGTTTTCACCTACTGGAATACAATTTTCCTACTTTAAAGTATTTATTCATCTTTTAATTTGTTCATCAACTATTTATTGCCATGCAAACATGAACGGCACATATCCCCTTCCTGCAAGAAGTTTAGAGTCAGGCACAGAAGACTGAAATGTAAACAGAGAATTAGGGGATGATGTGACAGTGCAATGACACCACACAAGATGCTGTAATAAGTGAGCAAGGTAGGGTGGAAATTGGTTGATGATTTGTTTCCTGTCACTTTATTTAAATTTCAGGGACTGCATTTTTGGATAACTTTTTAAGATGCCCTAGATATTAAGCACATTCTCAAAAAGTTGAAAACAGATTAATATCACCACTAGATAGGTGTGTTTGCTCCTCATCACCTCTAGCAAGCAGTTCAACACTAAAGCATCTCATGTTTTGATTACTGGAGGGTAGGATGAATATAAATATGCTGCCAGAATGTATTAAACCATGAATAGTAGCCACAATGTAGCTAAACTCATCTGAGGTGAGCTTATAGTGAACTTTATACTCAGAAAACACTTCAAAAAATATCCACTCCTACTTCAAGCAGTATCAATACTAGAGCAAGAAGTTGTATTGAGGATGAGTATATGTACAATACAACTCCTTCTATTTAAAATAGAAACGTATATTGACCCTTGCTTAGAATACATTTATTTCTTGCCCCTACCTCACCAAAAGATAACAAATTCAAGATGAAAAGATTCTACAAATAAACAAAAATTAGGTGTCTAGTTATACTAATACTTAAAAAGTCAGATAACTTTCACTAAATCCAACCTTAAAAATAACATTTATTGCAAGCAGGAACCCTGACAATCCCTTGTTTGTGGGATGGTGGCAAAGGAGATGAAAGCCAATCTAAACATAGGTTTAAATGTCTCAAAGATTTGGACATATTTCATCTTAAAGATTCCAGGAGATGGTTGGGGTATAATTTCACTAAGCAATGTGAGCAGAAAATCAGATATTGTTTCTAAAATCTAATCAAGGTAGGAGGAAATATGCTGTAGATGATTTTGAGATCCTTGGAGGAAGTATACTAGAATAGCAGAAGGCAATAATATCGGCAACGATTTCTCATGTCACCTCAAGAACTGTTTGTGAACACAGATCTTGAATGGAAACCTAATTTTACATTAGGCAGTGACCATCTGTATATACTATACAACAATATTTGCAGATGTAGTAATTATACCTTCTGGGTTTTTCTGTGTAATGACTAGCATACAAACAGTACATGTAATATCTTTCCCCAATGAAGAAAAAAGAAATTATAAATCTACTATAACTTCTCTATTCTACTATGCTTCCCAGAGATTAAAAAAAAAAGTAGAAGGAAATGAAGCAAGCATTCAAATGTTGTGTGATAGCAAGCATTTGTCAGACAGATGTACATTGTAATTTCTAAGTATAAAATTATGTGTATGCAAAGTATTAAGCCTTGATATTAACAAGAAGAAGGTGAGCTAAATGCTCTGTCAGTTATTATAATTATCTTTATAAATAATTTGGGCCCAAATAAACTAAAGAGGGAAATAATCATAATACACAGTGCTAGCTATTATTTAAAGAATAAGATCAACTGTAAAACTTTAAGAAACAAAGTTGCTAGACAGTTAATTGGTTAGGAGAAGCCTAAGGTATAAGAGGCTAACTGCCCTCTAAGTCCATTCTCTTTGTTCCATCAAGCCTGGAACAAGTCTGGCCTACAACTACATTTCCTTGCATCTGGTTGGTCAGGTAGGTATCCAAGTTCTATCCCAGTTGAGCAGAAGTGATGTGTGCATTTCTAGCCCAGTGCCTACAGAGAAGGCTTTCCTCCTCTACTTTCTCTTCCCCCCTTTGGGAAGCTGAAATGATGCGGCCAAAGTGACTCCAGAAGCTAAACACAGAAGGTGGCAGAGCCACCACTTGCCTCAGCCACTGAACGACTGGGTGGAGACAAGCCAATCAAACATGGAACGCCTACACTAGACCAGAAAGGGCAGGAAATAAAATGTCAAAATATTCAAACTACTGTAAATTTCACATTTTCTATGAACATTAACATAGTCCCAGAGAAGTATTAATAGAGATGAAAGACACTGAGAGCAATATCATAGATAATGTTCTCAGCTAACTGATCATAAGTGGCCTGCTCAAGGTCAACCATCGAAGTCCTCTGAGGCACTAGTTCCCCAGGATAGTCCTGTACAAACAACATCATAGCCATCTTTGTTGGGTGTAGACACATTAATACGGGGAAGGGTAAGAATAGAAGCCTTCTCCTCTGATTCTCTACTCAAAGCTCACTGGCAAATACTGTGTAAGAGAACATGGATAGACACTGGAGGAAAGAAGAATGGTCAATGAGCTCAAGTTTCTATATGCATTGACATAGTTATTTTTTCTTCTCATCCACAGTAAATTATTTCTTCCATGAATATAAGAAGTTCACACCCCAAAAGTAATTGCTCCTGCCCTTCAACTTCAAAGGACATGTCTCACTATAATTAATAGAAGCGAGCCTTGCTAATTTCTAAGAAACATGAGAAGGGTGGATCAGTGAGGCCTCCGAGTCAAGAGTCTGTGACTAAGCCTGTGTATGGTCGCCTAGAAGGGCTCACTCCCCATTCACTTATGAAAGACTTACTTTAAGAGCCTCTGAGGTACTATGCTGGATGTCATGGATGTGGTAATAAACACAGTGCACATAATTCTTGTGCTTAGGAACTCTTTTTTTTTTTTTTAATTTTTTTTATTGGTTGTTCACAACATTACAAAGCTCTTGACATATTAGGAACTCTTAAAACTGGAATTTCTGGAGTTGGTCTATACAACAGCCACAGCATCAGTGGAAGAGAAACAGTAACAAAACTGCCCGCTGAACAACCACCCACAACCCTGCCAGGAGAAATCAAAACTGGAGAGATTATTTCGTTTTATAGGCAAAGCGACCATACAAAAACAAATAACTTCTAAAGCTAAATCAATTCTGACCATGACATATTGGCATCTAGAACAAATGGTCACTTTGAGCAAGAACTTGTTTCGTAAATGAGGGGAGGAAGTTCATGAAATGTTAAAAATTCCAGCCAAGCTACTGGGATGTAAATTGTGATCAGATTCAGAGTTGACACGTTAAACAGTTTAATTTAGGTACAGCTCTCAGCAGTGCTGGGCATATGCAAGAGAAACAGATGCCTTGAATCATTTCAAAGTACCTTCCTGTCAGAAACGTCCTTTGTGACACTGGAATCAATTTCCTACGCCTTTACTAACTGTTCTACCAAAAGAAAAAGGAGGGAGGAGGAGGGAAAAAAAGGACTCTTTTAATCGAATGTCTTCCCACTGAGGCAAAACTAAACCCAAACCTATTAAACAGCACAAACTTATGCTCAATTCTTATAATTAGCGTGGCTTTGACAGAAAGGACGGCAGGAGGACAGAATGGGATATGATTTGTTGATGTTGTGGAGAACTATGAAGTTTTTGATTCGTCCTGAGGAAGAAGAGAGACTGGATGAGAGTAGTTATATGCAAAAGTGGGGCTCCAGTTCTTGTCCACACTGGCTCAGAAATCTGCATGAGAACCAACCTACATTGTTTTACTTGGGAATCCCGAATGCTCAGCCATGGTCAGAAATAGCTCTTTCCCTCTCCTTGCAGACTATAGAGTTGATAGAGTCACCTCCTAAAATCTTACAGGGCCTCTTTAAATATACTTTATGAAGAGTGCCTGTGTAGTTGCCTTGGAAAACAATTAAACACAAATCTCATATGTTTAGCCAAAAATAAAATTTAAAAAAAATGTCATCCAACAATACACAAATGAGAACATACACTGAACATCTAAATACTGCAGCATGTCACATCTCTCCTGAAGGGGAAAAGGTTCCTCTGTCCCCCTTCCTGGAGCAATACCAATTAAAAACACAATCGTATTTTCCTTTCCTATTTTAGTTATCTAGACCTACCACAAAAGCCCATACTTTTGCCAAAAACGGAATAATAATATAGTGCCATTTTCATATTTCTGGGAGAGGGATTTCTAGCATACTTCTCTCTACTTGCTCATCTACATTCATTTAATGTAGAGCCATACATAAAGCTCCTCCTGTGTTCAGGCGCTCTGTGAAGAGTCCCTGGAAAGTAACATTCTTCTGGAACCCAGATAATTTTGCCTGCCATGACCAAACCTAAGATTAATCCCCATCATCCAAATGGAAGTCGTCATTCATTGCACTAAGGTGTACATATGTTTATATGTGTGCATATAAATATGTGTATATATATATATATATATATATATATATATATATATATACTTAATATTCAGTACGTGAGTTTTTCCAGATTATTTGGCTTTTAGAGAGTCACCTAAATGATAGTCATCCATATAGTAAGCAGCCTACTTTGGATCTGAGTACAAGTCTTTGATTCTAAACCATACACTCAGACTAACTTGCATCCTACAATGTGTGATCACAAGTTAGCTAGGAAAATCTCCAAAGTGACTTATCTGTGGCCATTGAGAAAGGTGTTCATCTTGGGAGATTGAATGACTCAGTAGCAAAATAAGCATTCAAATATCTGAACAAGGTTCTCTTCCCCAAGCTTGTTGATATTTTTCATTCTCTCTGTGACTATCAAAGAAGAGAAAAAAAGAAGAAGCAGAGGTTTGGACCACAGAGTATGATATTTCTGAGGTAGAATTTCCATCCCTTCCATCTGGCACCACTTCTTGCTAAAGCCAAGTAGAGACATAGACACCAAGGCAGCATTAAGCAGATGCAGGGAATCTTACTGGGGTATAGGAGCAATAAACTCATCCTAAAACCTATATGTTGACATCATAGTCATTTTCAGCTATGCCCCAGAAAACTGTTCTGTTCCTTTAATGAGACTACCCAGCCACCTCTAACGTATGGACAGACACATGAACAATCTTTCTTTTGGGTCCCAAGGAGAGATTCAGCATGTTGGACAGTATGAGAAGCCATGCTTAAGTTCCTTGGGAATAGTCCACTTCTGTTTAATTTTTTAACAAAGAATAAAATGACTATATAGCAAGATAAAGTGAAAGAAAACCCAACATGCTAAACAATCTTCCTAGTCAGCAAAAGTTAATGAGTTGCAGATCACGAGCAACTCAATGCAAAACCATAGTGTGTGCATGTTATGAAATTACTCCACAAAAGATTGCTTAAGCAAATTTACAATGAAAAACAACATCAAAACACCAAGGAAGTGGAATGAATATAAATACGAAGCACACTTAAACACCTTATTTTAAGAAGGAAAAAAAAAAGGATCTTCAACCTTCAACAATGACTTTCCAACTACAAAGCTAAATTAGAGTCTCCCGGTCTTTTTCATAACAGTATATATTTTACACAGACAGGCAAGTCCAACCCCAGAAAACTGATCTTTAGTCAGCCCTGCAGTCATGCAGACAGCATGCAAAAATCCATCCTTGGGCACTCTTTAAAGGGTCGAAACTGAATACACAACACCTGGAGATGAACAAGAAAAATTTAAATGGGGCCTGTGGGTCTCTAAAGAGCAGTTTTTAACTGGCCCATAAGCTAATAAGAGTGGTTATAAACTGTGAACAACCAATGCCCTACCAGGAGGAACATTTATCACACTAACATGCCTGTAAAGTGGAGAGGGCTCATCCACATGCTCTCTGCAGCTTCTATTAGAATGTTAATTGTTCATACTGAAGAAAAGGAGACATAAGGAATGGCTTTTACCATCATGTGTTAAGTTTATTTTTGTTCTCCTGACCAGTTCCCAAGGGGCAGGAGGCTAATGACTGTTCTTCATCATCAACTGCAAAGGATATTTACATCCATCCTGTAACCATGACAGCTGTGTCACTAATTCCCTAACTGCCTCCACCACATGAACCAATCATCTGGCATGAAGCTGCAAGATGGAGTGCCCTGCAGTCATTAGTCACCAAGCACTTTCATTAACAAACTGCCCTTAATTACAGTGGTAATTGCAAAATTATTTCATAGCAGCAATTATTTTTCTCAGCCAATCCAGGCTATTTAAGTAGGACATTGCCTACAAAAATGGCATAAGGCCAAGTAATCTATGACCAAAGATATGTTTTAATTGTACTACCAACTTAGTTTCAAAATATTGCATCAGAGGGCTTTGAAATTATTTTATACATCCCATTACACACTCCATACACACATATACATACTCACACCAATAAAAGTATAGCTAACCTTTCCTACTTCTTTAATTTGGAAGCAAAATGCATTCGTACCATCCACATTAAATACCTACATGAAGGCCATTGTCTTGCAAAGTAAAAATAATGAGTTTCTGGATCTAAACCTATTCTTGAGAATTGCTGAACAAACTAACCCATCCATTAGAAAGACATTTCCCCTCCACCCATTCTTTTTACTTAAGAGTCCTTTGTTCTTTCATATTTATAAATCTAGCTTCTCAGGCAAGATGAAGAGTACTGGTATACCTGTCTATCTACTGACCTCATAAACAAGGTCACAAAGGAGTTTCTAGAAATCACAACCTAATATTCAAAATTACAGGCTGAAACACAACTGTGCTTAGTTGCTTTTTATTTCAACTAGAAATTTCATTAAAATTTACCCTGAAGATGAAACTGGAGTCACAATACCCTATTTGGAGAAGAGTGCGTTTTCAATGAAGTTAAAATACAAGAAATGTGTGATCTGCAGATTAGGGAGGTGTGGCTGAATCAAGATAATGCTTTTAATACTGCAGTCAGATGACATGAAGGCTATTGGATGTTATCTGGTAGACAGTGGGGACTTGTGGAAGCCAAGGGATGAAGACAGCTTGAATTCAGAGAGTGGCAATGAAACGGAAGAATGAGTTTGAGAAATCCATGATCAATTTGGTAAAGTGGAATGATTCCTGGTGACTGTTGGGTACACAGAGTAAAAAAAAGACATAGTCAAAGGTTACTCTGAGGTTTCCAGATTGTAAGAATAGGTAAGTAATAAGGATCATAATACATTTGAACATTTTTAAATTTTAAGTGTCTGTAGGACATTAACCTAGAGACATTTAGGAAATAGCTACAAAGAATAATAATTAACATTTATTGCTTACTTCTTATATTCCAGGCATTGTGCTAAATACATTAGATGTATTAACTTACATGATATGCAAAACATGAGGATCATGAATCAGATTTTATTTTTACAACCATTTTTAAAGACAAAAAATTGCCCAAAGTTACTAAGGCAGAGAATACTAGTTGCCTAGCAAACATTCATTCTTCCCTTCATCCTTAGTAACAGAATCCCCCTTTTTTTAGCCACCAACAGTAAGGACAATATTTCCTACCTCCCTCACATTCCAGTCATGAGCTGTCAGTGAAAGTGTTGTATGATTTAGAAAAGAAACTGGTTCTCCAAAAGCTCTTTGTTGTCTTCTTTGCTGCCTACGATGCAACTGCACAGGATTAGAGCTCCATCTTAGACCATAAGATATTCGTAAGAGAACTTCTAGGATAAAATCACCCACTGATGACCATGAAGCAGAAAAAGTCAGAGGCTGAATTTCTGAAGATGGCTTGGAACACCGTATTAGCTCTGGAGTGCCCATCTCCTGACTTCTTCTAGATCGAAAAAAATAAACAAACGATTGTTTAAACCACTATTGGCAGTGTGTGTATGAGAGGGGGAGAGGTCTCTTTTTAGAGCCACTGGGAATTCCTAAATGGCAGTCGCCTGTTTAATAAGTAGCATATGGATCTGAGAGCATGTCTTTGATTCTAAATCCTATGATCTTAGCAAAAGGGCTTGACTACTGAGGAGAGAGGCTAAAGCTAGGATGCAGACTGTCAATGATTAGTTGGTTTAGACATATCCTAACAGATTTTGTTATTTCCTTTATTTAAAAAATACAAAATAATTAGCATCATTATAAAAGGGAGGTATAATCATTAGATACACATTCAGATGATGGAGAATTCACATTTACCAATTTTAGAAAACTCAATCCCAACAATCCTAGAATTATTGGGAATAGTTTCAACTTCCTGTTGAGGCCCTATACCACATTTGAATCAAACAAAGCTACTGAAGAACTGGCAAATTACCTATGTATTGAGAATAGGAAATAAACTAGTTCTTTTCTAAATTTTAATTATAAGGAAATCTAATTCTATAAAGAAGTGAAATATCAATGATTTTGCAGTGAAGTGTGTTTCCATCTAAAAATATCCCCTGTCATCTCCTATCAAAATCTTTAATAATTTATAGTCTGAAATAAGTTATTTCAGAGAGATGTTTATAAGATATTTCTCTATATTGCTTACTTGCTAATGTTAAACTAAAAAGTTAATAATCTTTTATTTTTACAAGAAGAATTGCAAAATTATGATTTCCACCTTCAGTTTTATCTTCAAGTACTGGAGTATTCTAGAGTTGGTGGGAAATGCTTCATTTAATTAGGGTCTCTAAGTTGAATATCTGAAAAGATACTGTAGTCTTGTGTTTTGGGGTTAACAACATCCTAAAAAATCAAGAGTTTCTTGGGACTAAGAATACAGCTCAGGGATAGAGTGCTTAAGGAAGAAGAAAAGAAAGAAAGAGAGAGGGAGGAAGAAAGAAAGAGAGGGAGGAGGAAGGGAGGGAAGGAGGGAGCAAAAATCAAGAGTTTCTTTATAGAATTTAGGGAGATTTTTCAAGATAAAAATGTGGATTTTTCCAAAGAGAAATTATACTCTTGCTAAAATATTATTTTTGAAGTTCATGAAGTTAACTAGAATTCGCGACTAGTCTTCGTAGCAGAGAGATGAGACAAATGTATTATTCTATGTAAAGTGACCACTGCTATATTTTAAAGGATCCTCATAGTTCATAGTTTTAACAACATTACCGCCAGTAAGTGAATGTATTTCATTTTGATGATTTCATATATTGCATTAATGAGAAAAATTGAGGCATATTATCTTAGGATCTAAAATATTGTGCAATTATAAGTTTTATGCCAGCTTTCAAGTAATTCAGTTTTGCAAAGATAGTAAAGGGAAACGAATCTAGACAGATAGTGTGTCCCTTAACAATGAGAGAAAGTAATTCTACTTAACAATTGGTTTTCTTCCTGCAGAGTTGCATGATTGGTGAAAAGCACTGGATTAATTCCACATTCTCTCTGCTTATGTATGTTTTTAACATTCTCTGGAGTAAATATGCTAGCAGTAAGCACACAGTTCTTGGGGGAAAATGCATATTGTAGGACACTCTCTAAGCCCTCCATAGTGACTAAAAGCAAACATAATAAAACAATCTGACATAAATTCAGTACTTCTCTATTTACTGAATCTTCTCTCAGCACTTTAAAACATGCAAATCATATTCCAATGCATTCTTAATGTTTGACCCAGATTACACAAAAGAATACAAGGGTAATAAAAATCTTCATATACTTTATTTGCAAATATGGAAAATAAAGATGGGTGGTAAACTACTACAACCATAAAGTCATGGATTCTTCCTCTTAATTTCCTAGTTTCATTAGCTGCTAACTAATAGAACTTCCTGGGTTT
Source organism: Ictidomys tridecemlineatus (assembly GCF_052094955.1). Classification (NCBI taxonomy): domain Eukaryota; kingdom Metazoa; phylum Chordata; class Mammalia; order Rodentia; family Sciuridae; genus Ictidomys; species Ictidomys tridecemlineatus. The sequence goes on from NC_135480.1 coordinate 98,983,562, forward strand.
CAGGTCCTACTATAAATTGTCCTCCAAGATTTTCTGAGTACACCATTACCACATGTTTGTCTTCCCAGTAATTTTGCAACAGTGGTGTGACATTGTAGGCAAAACATTCCATAGGGTTAGAGCGCTAGTTGAGGGAACCAGAGGAATGCAATCATCACCCACAAATGCACCATCTGCTGTGTCTTATTGCTTAATTAAACTAAAACTGGTAGGTTCTTAATTCTCACAGCTCATAAAAATAAAGGTCACAACAGAGCATTGGTATAGTGCATCATCCACATAACATACAATTGCTAAAGTATATTTTACCAACCTGTCACTCAAAGAAAAAAAGAATTGTACCTTTGAGCTGACGTCAAAGTGTAGCATGATTCTATCAGACTGACATCAGATCAATGATAGGACAGCTGAACTGTCAGCCTGACTCAATAGAAGGACAGAAGGTTCAATTCTCAGCCATTGTTCTTTCCTCTTCTCTCACAACACTTGCCAAAAAAAATTCTTCCACACATTATGAAGCTGTTTGTTTAATCATTCATTTACCTGTTCTTCAACCATTTATCAAGGGTTACCATATGCAAGGTACTTCACTTAATATTTTGGAAGATACAAAGATGAATCACATATAGACTAACATAGCTGGTAACGACTTCATTATATACAGCCTCATTTTATATACATAAATAGTTTATTGAGAGATGATTCAAATAACACAGAAGTCATCCATTTGAAGTATATGTTTTGGTGAATATTCTAAGATATTCACAGAGCTGTGCAACTTTTACTACTTAATTTCAGAACACTTTCTTCATCCCTAAAAGAAATTTATATTCATTAGCAGTCATGCTCAGCTTTCTCCTGCCCCTGGAAACCGTCACTTACTTTCTATAACTTTGTCTTTTATGGAGATTTCATATATATAGTATCATAAAGTATGTAGCCTTTGGGCTTCTTTTATTTAGCATATTATCAAAGTTTGTCCATGTTATAGCAAGTAGTACTATTTTATTTTTAATGGCTGCATAGTATTCTGCTGTACGGATAGTCCCCGTATTATTTATCCAATTATCAACTAATGGACATTTGGATTGTTTTATTTTTGGTTATTATGAATAATGCTGTTATGAACATTCATGTAAATGTCTGTGTAGGCATGTGTTTTAATTCTCTTGGGTGTACAGCTAGGAGTAGAACTGCGGGACCATTTGATAACTCTATAACACTTTGAGGAACTGCCAAGCAGTTTCCAAACTGTCTACACCATTTTACATTCCCACTAACAATGTATGAGGATCCATTTTTTTCACATCTTTGCCAACACTTATTATGGGTTATTTTTTAAAATTTTACCCATTCCAATGAGTATGAAGTGTTATCTAACTGGGGTTTTGATTTGCATTTTCCTAGTGACCGATGATGTTGAACATCTTTTTATTTGGCTGTTTGCTGTGCATATATCCTCTTATAGGAAATGCACTTTTATTTTGAGCAACTTTTAATCAATCATTTGGTGGAAATATATGAAATATTACATTTGGACTCTTTCAACACCAATGTGACATTTCCCATCAAACAACTAATATATTTTCTTACCCTCAGGTTCCTTTTGATGTTTAAATAAAGACTAATGCAAATGTCTAAAAATAGAAAGGCTGTGAATTCCATAGTGCCATTTAACATTGGGAGTAAGAGGATGGGTGAAATTGCACCTGACAAGATAGCTCTTTCTAGCCAATAGCCTATTTCCCACATCTACTGGAAGTCAACTAGCAAGAATTTCTGAACAAGACAAATGACTCAGAAGAGGCTGAATTACAGAAAATTCAAGAGGATGAAATGATAGTAAAGAGAACTAAGGATAAACTCAGTTTCAGAACAAGGAAATTCAGAAATGTTAGAGAGGTAAAAAATCAGAACTAGACTGATTTGGACTGAAGATAATTATTTGCCAGAACAGTGAATGAATTATGATGTCATTTGCCTAGAAGCAGAGGGAGGAGGAGAACCAAAACAGAATATAAACATGCTGAAAGAGGACCAGTCATGTGGCAAGTGGTTTTCATTGCTTTTTTAAAGGAAGAGTTATGAAAAAGGAAAAAAGTAAGATCAATCTCAGGTGATCCACAAAAGATTTGATCTAGAATAGTAGGTCTGTGGTGTAGGGCAGGCAAGGGGAGAACCATACAAAGAACCTAGCTGGATGCATGAACAGAGTTCAGGAAAGGGTCTGGATGAGAGGTGCTAGTGGGAAAAGGAAACTTCAGTCATTCAATAGCAAGGAGCAAAACCCTACATTGTTCTTAACTCCTTTCAAGCCAAATCACTAGTTAGGAACAATGGGGAATTTAATTCAGTGATCTAGTTATGAGAGGCTGATGAATGAAAATAATTGATTCTCATTATCTCTTCAACATTCTTAATGCACCTGTAAGAGTGATCACGTGCTTTTCTTTAGACATCTCTGAACTGAATCATGCATCTTGAACTCTCTTTACTCTATAAGCTGTTTAACTTTCTAACATTTCTCTCCAAAGAATACAAAAAGAAACAAAACAAATACACAATGTCTACAATAATAATGATGATCTGGATGCCACACTCCGCACAAGAAACAAAGGAAAGCAAAACTGTGAAGAAGTCAGCAGTACCTTACATGCTCTATACTCCGTGGCCTCAAATCGATAACCCTGCTCTCTCTTGTTGGTGTGTCCATGGAAAAGGTGCATGACAGCAGAAACAGACAGAGACCTTAAAAAGCAATTAAGGGTGAGGAATCTCCTGCCAAACAGCTAGTACAGATGTAACCTTTTTTTCCCACAGAGCTTAGCCTTATTCCATGGCCAAGAAGTTTGATAAATACTGTATGTTGAACAAGTGATCAAATTTATAAAAACTAAAGATGAGGAATGACCAATGGGAGAACCCAGGTGCTTCAGAGGGAGCTGAACCAGTTATTGTGTTTCCTGTTTCCTGTAGGTGGCGCCAAACTCCTTGAAGAAGAATCAGAGAAAGCAAGTTAAAAGGCTGGTTTATGTGTCTACATTGAAGCGCTGAAGAATTTGCTTGTGAGTTGGCAATTTCTCTTTCAAGGCAGCTCTTCTTCACTGGTATTGGCAAGCTCTAGATTTCAGAACTGATTCACCTGCACCGCGTTATTTATGAGCTGCTTTTTCCCTTTAAGTGCCCAGCCTTACATTAACAGTATGACTAGCTTCACTGCAGAGCTCAACTATGTCCATCACATAAATGGAAGGTTCATTAGAGCATCTATTAAAAGGATTTTCAAAGGTAAAAGAGCATTTTAAAACCATTAGGGTCCCTTAAGTTAGGTTCTACAGAAGAAATGTTACAGAACTGCTATTTAATGCCATCAACCAGACACAATTGCCACAGGTAATCAACAGTAATTTGGATTACCTTGCCAAAGGTCCCTGCCAAAAAAAGAAGCCATTGCGGATAGTGAGGAGACAGAGGCTTGGTCAAACTGGAATAAAAAGTGGATGAAGAGAAGGGTGAGTCTCTGAGGGCAGACAACGGTAAGCACAAGTTAGATAGTTTGTCCCAGGTTTTCACTAGCATCATCTAGATCCGATTTTTATAACAAACAAACATTTGCTGCCAACCTCCTAAATTTTTTAAACAACAGCAGCCAAGACTGACTTCTATTCGGCACAATTACATAAGACCAAGCAGTGCATTGCTCTCGTTTTTGAAGCTTTGTTTTAAGCTCCCTCATTAATCTTTCAGTCTTTTCCCATCTCTGCCTGACTATAACTGCCCTGAATTTATCCAAGCCTGCAGCATGCCAGGCTCACTGGTGTCTAAATCACTGAGAGCTGAATACACATTCTACTCATGGGACTCTACATTTCCATCAGAAAGAACCAATCACAGCTTAGGAGAGGTAAACCTCTTTTTAATTGTATTCTATGATACTAACAGGCATTCATTACACATGGACCTTAAAACAAGATTTGCTCTTGGCTGCTCATAATTGTATTTCTACAGCAGTTTAAACCGTTGGCACCTGCAATTGCTAGCAGGCCTGAGCTAAGAATTTCTATTATCCCAGTTTCAAGGGTTACATTTAAAATAAAACTCAGAGGGGCAAAACATTACATACACACATATTTACACAAATTAAATACTATGCACAAGTCAATACCTTCTGCACACAAAACTACATTAAACTCAATTAGCCCTAAGCAAAACTACAGGAAGCAGGATTTCTGTGAACCAACAGAGCTGTTCTGTATAATAAAGAATATAAAAGCAGCTAGATTATAGAATTCTGCAGAAGTCAATAAATGTTTTTTATAAAATCATTATCAATCCTGATCTCTAAATTAATTAACTTAAGCAAAATTAACATAAAACAGTCCATCTCAAGAAATTTATACACAGATAACCTCTGACTTCTGAGTGCTAATAAAGGAGGGCTTTTAGCATATCTAGGTTGTTCAGAGCTTTTCCAGAAAGATATTCCTAACAATGAACCACAAAAGTGCCACCAAACTAAAGTACAATGTCCTTCTTGTTATGGTTTCCTACTTGATTATGACCAAAATTAAATTATACAAATATTTCACTAAATATCTCTCAAACCTTATAAATATTAATATGAACTCAATCTCCTATGTGCCCAGCATTTAAAAATCCATTTAAAAATCTTGGAAACTAATTTAAGATTTCCATCTAGAATACAAATTAGCAAGTCCTCTTCCTAGCTGTTTTGCTCAGCACCCATATCTGCACATTTAGTACTGAATGTCAGTTGGTAGCACTTAAAGATGATGAATATTAAAAGCATGCTTCTGCCTGCTAACATATTAGAGCTCAGCAACCACTGAATTTGTCAGAAGCTGCATTTTCAGTGAACAAACTACTGCCTTTAAAACACCAAAGCATTCTGTACGTTCCCAAATTGTGAAAAGGGTACACAGAGGTTAAAATTTTACCATTAAATATATTATCTGGGAGGACTGTACCACATTAAAATCTTTTCTAAAACTTACCATTTTAAAATACCACTTTGCTATGCCTTTTAAAGTATTTACATCAGGACTGTATCTGAACAATAATGTCAGCTAATATTAAATACGCATTATGTGCCACGCTCTGAGCTAAGCATTTCATATATATGTAGGTGTGTATAATAATGTGCTATTTTCATATACATGCTGTTATGCACATATCACCTTTACATTCACACTACCTTATTTGTATACATGCATACTATCTCCACATATATGCTACCATATCAAATTCTCCACCAATAAGTTGAATGGTTTTGTTATCCCTGGAGACACACAATGTAGTTGAAGTAATAAGCAAATGAAAGAAGAGCAATTCAACCCAAGTCTGTCTTCAATCTATACAGACTATGGAGCCAACTTTCTGGCTTAAAGAGTTGGGTGTGGCAGTGCAGCCTATAATCCCTTCTATTGGGGAAGCTGGAGGATCCCCAATAGATCCTCCTGGAGGCAGGAAGATGACCAGTTTTAGGCCAGCCTTAGCAACTTGGTGAGGCCCTAAACAACTTAGTGAGATCCTGTCTCAAAATAAAAACTTAATAAGAGACTAGGGATGTAGCTCAGTGGTACATGCCCCGGGTTCAATCCCAGTGCCTGGGTGTGGGGGAGGGTGGCAGGAGAGTTGCTAAAGCAAGAACCACACTTGCTCACTCTTGTTGGGTCCAGGAGCTTTGTACCTATTTTACATCTGTACTAAAAAAGCCTTCTCATATGTAAGTCATTCCCCCCCCACCCTGCAAGGATTCATTCATCCAGAAAACTAAACAAAAATACACTTTGAATGGAATACACTAGCTTATTTAATTTTTTTAAACTTAATTAAAATGTCTTATTTGGATAACCTAGCTAGAATATGTAAAATCAGTTGGGTTACTCAAATTCCTGCACATCACACCTTTTCATAGCCAGTTGCCTGGTTTGAAAGGCAGGAGAGTATGACTGGATTGAGCTCTGGGACAGGGTTAGAAATACAACACACTACTTCCTTCTAACCTCCTGACAAGGCTCAATGTCCTTGCTTGTAAAACAATGATAATGTTAGTACCCATTTCACAGATTACTGAGTAGATAAAACAAAGGGATACATAGAGTGTGTTGGATACAGTGAGTACTAGCTATTATCTTTCAATTTTATCAAAACATCTTTGCTACTTTCTTGAAATGCTATATAGTTCTTTAATTTGCCTATTAAGATCTGTCTTACACTCAATGAGTATTTTTCCTGCCCAATTTTATGTCATCAGCTAGCCTTACAGCTCTCCAAATCATTCTAAATTATCCTCTGTTTCCCTGGACTTTTGAGAGACTCAAATTCTTTTTCCAAATTATATACTAAGCTCTCCTTTGAGTTGATTTTTTGAGCTGCTTAATCACTTCTGTTGACCTCTACTTTTCACCAGATTGGCCAAATCTTTCTGATATGGAGACTTACAGAAGAACATTCTGAATTAACCTCTTAAGAACCTAAAAATTAGGACTCATTGAAGTCCCTTCTGATTTCTGCCTTCCCCAGCATTTACCACCATGTTCATTACCACATGCTTATCTGGACATTTCCTCCATTTCTTACATCATGGCAGATGTTTTCTCCAGATTTCTGAGTACATTTTTCTCTCCCTCTCTCTTTATAAAATAGGGAAGAAACAGTACAATTACTTAAAAGTTATTTAAAAGCTACTGTTTATAGATGAAATTACATCTTTCCAGTAGATAGTTAAGTTACAAGTCTTTATTCATTCCTCAACAAACATTTATTTAGTGCCTACCACATACCATAGGAGTTGGATCACATGCTTTTGGAAAAAAACAACAACAAGGAAACACTTTATGTGAATTTAGGTGCTAAATTCTGGTGCCTGCCTGTGTCACACAGTTGTTTGAAAGGAGTGCTATATAACGTTTAATCAAATTCATTAAATATTATTTAGATATGTTACATACATATGATTTATATTTCCAAATCCAATCTCTCTTTTTTGGGGGGGAGGGGGCTGCTAGTAGACTTAAAAAGTCCCTATGAAAGTTGTCATATATTTTATGGGATGTGTTAATGAGATATAGATGTGGGCCTATAGACAGAGGAATGTGGAACTGTTTTGTTTTTCTGTAGCTGGATGGGATTATGGTGTTTTATTTGATTCTGGTTTCTGTATTGATTTTTATAGCCATTCTATTTTTTCACTCTTATTAGTTATAAAACTTTTACTAAACTTTCAACCACTATGTATCTTCTCAATGTAACCCAAAACGATCACTTTAGTCTTCTTTTAATGAAAGACTAGTAATTTAGCATTTTTATTTTCCTCAATGTACCAATCAGTTTTCTAGTTTAAAGACAAAAAAAGTCCATATCGTTCAATGTTAATTTGTAATTTGAATCTGCTGGGCATGTGGTGTGGTCTATCAGTACCCAAGATCAGATCTCTTTCGGATCTGAAAAATGCTCCTCCAGTATTTATCATAGTTGGTTCATTTGTTTTGCTCCATCTTCCACATTTATCCCTGTCACTTTCAGACTACTCTGTTTGCATTCTGGGCATTTTCCTGAAGCTATCCTCTACTACTGGCAGGGTTTTTAAAATAAAGACTGCTTTTTATTTACAATGAAGATTTATTTTACCTGTTATAGTTTTCATTTCATTATATCCTCTTCTAAATTCTCATTTACTAGATGCAGCTTCTTTAGGTGTCTTACTTAATTTACAAGGCAGAGATTTTCTAACTTGTTTCATAAAGCAAATCTATTTCAGAAAGGTTTTGCTGCAGCTTTTACAACTTCTTTGCTTTAGAGCTGTAGGGTTTTAATTATTCATCTAGAACAATTATTCATCTAGAACACAGACTTGGTTTCTTTTTTATATTCTTGAGCTTAGCACATTGACCTTGGTCCTCAGTGCCTACCACACTTGAGGATTGCTTAAAGTGCTTTCCAGCAATTCAGTTTCACTAATGAGTGGACAAATCTCTACAATGCTTACTGTGTGCTAGGCACTGATCTTGGTATTGGGGAATCCATGAGAATAACTCCACCTCCAAGCCCCAACTCTTCCTTCCCCACTTTTAGGAAGCTTAAGAGTTTAATGAAAGAGACAATAAAATTGTATGCTAGTGACTGATTATAAAGAGGTATTTGTAGATGTCATAGTGTCCAAAGCAAAGCCCAAGGATGGGTAACAAGTGCAAATTCTGATTCTTCACTTCAAAGTAATTAAGGTCACAGAGCAGCCTAGAACTTGCCTGGGAGCAAGGAGTCCCTGCATCCCAGAAAGAAGCTGAGGAAGAAAGAAAAGAGGCGTACACAGGGGGAGGGGAGGTGTTAGGCACCATTAGAAGTTCTTGAGCAAATTAGCTAAAACAATCAGCAGCACTAGAAATGAACAAAAAGAAACACAGGCCAGTACTGGAGAGCAGGAGGCCAATAAAAATGGGCAATTGAGAGGAGCCATCAGGCTGAGATGCGGGTTGCTGAAGAAGGAGCAACTCAGTCTGATTTCAACCACAGGAAAGAATGCAAAAATTCCTTCCAGAAACTAGAATGGGCTCAATGCCTGATACTCACTGTGGTTCTGGGGATTTGTTTCCTTTTCATACAATTTCATGGGTATTTTAAAGGAAATAAGGAAGACATTGTTCGAAGCACTTCCACTCACTCTGCTGTATTCTTAGAAGTCAGTGGTTCAATCTCAAATGAAACTTCTCACTAACAGTAGGTTTAGTTATTTATGCTCTCTAAACAATGAGTGTTTTTAGGCAAAGATTTTCTAGCCTATCCAACTAAACAAAAGAGCCTCCCACGCAGAGACACACATTTCCATTCCGAAAGCCCTGCAGGCAGATCTGTGAAGCTTGCCATCATAAGACTCATTTAATTTTAAATTAAATTAAGGGCCCAAAAGGTAAGCACATTGTTCAGGTTATTCCAACTAATGTCCTAAACTTACAATTTCAATGATTCTTCATCCAATTGATGACTCCTACTGTAATAAAGAATTCATGAACCATGGAACCAACTGACAAAAATAAAATAAATAAATATCACTCACAGCTTAGAAATAAGAAAAAAAAGCATTCACACAGTCCAGTTCCTAACTCACAAAGGGTAAATATCTGGGGAAATTTGTATTCAAGACTGTATCAAGACTGTACCTGTAAGGGAAAAAAAAAATGAGCATAAAAAGGATAATTTTCAGGAAGAACAAAGTTAGGAAGGTCCCAATTTCTGAGCACTGTCAGTTGACACATAAATATCCACATAGACAAAGCTAGTTGAGATGATCAGATGTAACTAAAATGAAATATAGGCCTTTGTTCTTCTATACAGTTGTAAGGTTCCCCTCTTCAGGCTGGGTGGGATAAATCTGATAAATTCCTTTATTAAACGCACATTTATTAATCAAACTGCCCCAGATTGGGTGGGGCCTTCTAACAATATCCAGTTGCTTAAGAGTGTGAGTAGTGGAGGAAGAGATGAGGGGGGAAAACCTAGATTGGAAAATTCTCAAAGAATACCGAGTGAGGAAATCTCCAGGTCAAGTGCAACTATTATGGAACCAGCTGATTATTTCTGGGCAGAGCACAAAAGCAGGCATTTGAAGGTGGTTGTCAGCCTCCTCCCTCTTCCCCTTCTCACTATAGAAAACAAGGACAGAACAGGGAATGGGAGGGAAAAAAGAAGACTGGTTCTGGAGAAACCAGGGAAACAGGGAGGGAGGGGCGGAGATAAGTTAGAAGGCTGTTTCAAAGAAGAAACTAATAGAGTTTGAAATATTGAAAGTGGAGCAGATCTATTAGGTGTGGCATGTGTGCACAGCTCAAGTGGAGTGAATATGAAGGTCATTTTAGTTGAGGGACTCAGAGAACTAGGAGATGCGGTGATTAGAAAAGCCATCAAACGGAATGCTGTACTGAGGATTCTGTTGAATCGCTGAGGAAAAGGTGAGACTACCTTGAAACACCATAGCTCCAAAACTGTTATTACAGATGGGGCAGAAGTAGTGGGAAGATATTTAAAGTTGGGTTGGTATGGCACTACATAGTGTGTAGCTGCATCTGGACCACCCCCCTGAATGCTCATGTGTTGGACACCTAGACCCCAGCTAATGATGCTGCTGGGAGGTAGTGGAACCTTCAGGAGATAGGACTTGTGAAAGGGAGTTAGGACATTGGGGATGTGCGCTTGGAGGGGATATTGGGACCATGACCCTTCCTCCCTCCCTTCCTCCCCCCCCCCTCTCTCTCTCTCTCTCTCTCTCTATCCCTCTCTTTCCATTCCAGCTGCCATGAGATGAGCAGCTGCTGTGCCCGACACTCCTAAGAGGAGGTAGAGTGCTGCACAGACCAAAGGCATATGGCCAAGCAACCACAGACTAAAGCACTTAAACCAGGAGCCAAAATAAACTGCTCCTCCTTATCTCAGGTATTTTGTCACAGAGGTAGAAAGCTGAGGAAAGTACCTATGCATGACTGTTAGTTGTCTTAACTAAGAATGAGGAAGATTCTAGAGATATTAGGGAAATACCTCCCAACCCAGGTTTTCCTCCATTCCCCCACTAACTTGGAAGGTATGTTATAGTAATTCATACAAATTTCATGAATTGAAAGTCATTGAGAAATGAAAATGGAATAACTGTTAGTAAATAAGAGGGTCATGGAATATGCATAATCCCTACTTCTTGACTCAGGAGCAGAATTACAAAAAAAAATTTCATGTTCCCTGGCCACTCATGAGTGAATCTCCCTGGGCTTCCTCAAACACATCACTCCAACCAGATGCTAGCTGATACTTTCCATTGTTTGGTCCCCAACACTCTTCACTTCTTGCTCTGTATACCCTAAGCAATGTCCCCCTCACCTCACCAGTCCCAAGCCAGCACTTTCAATTGCTTACTGACCTTTTCTCTATGGATGTCCCATCAGTTCTTCCAAATCAAGACTGGTAAAACTAAATTTGTAATTTTCCTGCTTTCCTCTGTTTCAATTTACATGTTTAATCAAGCCAGATAATCACCTTCAAAATGTTCTTCCTCTTTACTTTATCCCTCCTTCTAGGGCTACGTGGTAAACAAATTCCAAAAATTTCAACTATTTTGCAAATCCCTCTTTTTCATTCTGACTGCTACAAGCTAAGTTAGGGCCCCTCATCTTTTCTCATCTGATTTTCCAAATGGCCTCCTAACTGGCTTTGCACTCCTCTACAACATCCAGGATACTACCACCAACCAGGGCAATCTCTGTAAACAGCAATCTGATCAAATCACTTCCTCACTGAAGACCTTCAATGGCTCCCAGGGCCTACAGGATAAAATGCAAAACCTCTTAAGCTCTGGGTCATGCTTGTTTGTTCAGAGATGGGTGGAGGAGGAGAGGGAGGTGTCTGGGGAATGCCTGCCATGCCTGCCTCAGAATCACTGTATCAAAAATGTATAGAAAAGCACTTTCAGAACTGTCAAGCATTATCTACTAGTTCTTAGCTTTTATGAGGTCACAGTCCCTTTGAAGAGTCTGATAAAAACTCTAGAGTTTTCTCAAAAACTCAACGACACACATTTACCTATGAGTAAAATTTGGCATCCAATTTCTGAGCATCCATGGACTACATCACACAGACTACAGGGATACAGATGCTCATCCATCCATGGATGCTCAGAAACAATCCAGATTAAGAACTCTTACTTTAGTATTTATTACTTTCATATTGATACACAGAACTGGAGTCGGTGTCATCTCGAAAGCATTTCCAGCCTTACAAACAAGCAAGCAGCTCTCCTGTGGGCAGTCTGATTATTCATGCAGATGTCTAAAATATTCATCAGCAGGGTCACTGGGCACATAGTGAATATAGGCAGAAAATTAGTACAGTAGTTAGTGTATGGGCTCACAATCATTTCATAGCGCAGCTGTCCCTACACACAACTGTTTGAAAAGAACAGGTTATTTTGAAAACAATCAACTGAATTGAGTCAAACAAGTGGCCATTGGGCCTTCATTCTAACTGAATGAAAATGAAGTGAGGTTCCTTCCTTTTCATATAGCTCATCGATGCAAAAACAGACACGCTGAAGCTATTCCATAGCATAAATGTTCATTATTCATGAGTCTGTCTCTTGCAGCTGCATGGATCATGGCTTGGCATCAGCGCTGTTTGTCTATATGTCCTTTTACATGTTTGTGCATATTTACACTGTGTGTTTCAGTTCTCAAGAAAGTAGAAGGCAAGGAACAATGTTTACTTGACATGTTTGTGCAGGGCACATCACACAGACTACAGGGATATATTATTTACGGGCAGCAAATTCAAGTTCCTCACCAGAGCATGGCCTAAAATGCACATAATAAAAAACAAGAACTGATTGCTTTATTACTAGAGTTCGTGATACTGGCCCAACGACTGGCCCTTAAGTTAATCACAGGTGATGCTATCCCACCAAAGTAAAACATAGACAACAAACATCTGCCAATATTTCAGATAGTCAACACACATTCCATAATTGTAACATCACAAACAGAGAGGCTTTGTGTACAGGAAATACACATATTGAACATAAAACTAAATGTGTCCTAACAGAAAAGTAGGCTAAAACCAATGTGTGTCATTTCAAATAAGCATTTAATTAACTGTTTTTTTTTCTTGCTTGACTTCTGAAAATTATTAATTTTGGAACACAATATCCTAAGAAATTGGAAATCCTAAGTGATATCTTTCGTTTTTCTTGATGAATTTTCAATGAGCAGTCATTAGAAATCATTCCAAAGCCTTAAAACTGAGCTTTTCAAAAATACCTGAACTTCCATATTTTGTCACCAGATGGCGATCACATGCATTGGTAAATCCTAAATCATAAGCAACTCTAATTTCAACACTTGAGAGGTGTGGTTCTCAAATTTCATGATCTTAAACTCTTAAAAATTATTGAGGACCCCAAAGAACTTCTGTTTATGTGGGTTATATCTACATATTTTAGAAATGAAAACAAAATTTTTTAAAGATTTGTATTAATCACTTAAAAATAAAAATCATTATGTTAACAAAAATGTTTTATGAAACTATTTGTCAAAGCAAAACGATTAGTGAGAGAAGGTTTTTGAAAATCTCTTTAATATATGGCTTAAAAGACAGTAGGATGCTCACATTTACTTCTTCAACCTGTTGTGATGTGTTGTGTTCAAATATATAAAAAAAAAAATCTAGTCCCATGCAGATATGTAGTTGGAAAAAGGAAATGTATTTTAACAGTCTTTTCAGATAATTGTGAACATTTTCCTTTTATACTATACCAAAACTCAACAAGTGGTATTTTCTTAACATTTAAACAGGACTGTAGTATCTGAAACAGTACCAAAGAACTTTTCAAACTCAGTGATATTAAAATCTATTGGTTTATCTGCACTTTGACCCATGCATGTTTTACCCCCTATCATTTTTTTTATCATGTAATGGTCATTTGAAAAATATCAGTTCATTGAATTGTGAAGATCATCTTCCAAATGTTGACACATTTCATTATTCAGTATCAGGAAAATCACATTCCATATTATCAACACCAACCTCATCAGAAAAGTCTTTTAAGTTTCAGGCTGCTGCCAAGTTCACAGTGGAAGATATAAATTTTTAAAAACTCTTGTTTCACTTGAAAGCTTGAATATTATTGCTGACAACAAACACTGTCCATTGTTTTCCTTAAAATGACAGGCTCACTTTATTTTCCAGAAAATGTCTGCCTACTACCCAAGTCTAAATAACCATAGTTTGTTTATCTTTCTGTCAAGAAAAAATTATGTTCCCTGAAACACTCAGCTAGTTCAGTTTATAACTCAAGTTCATCAGTACTCTTCTCTAAGAAAATCATCAGATGCAGCAAAAATTCTTTATGTGAACTTCCCCTTTTGTCAAAGAATATTTAAATAACAAAAACTCAGAGTCAAGATTTGGTAAAAATAATACTTTTTATTGTTTTATCAGGGACCTTCTTTTTTTTGGGGGGGGGGGACCAGGGATTGAACTCAGGGGCACTTGACCACTAAGCCACATTTCAGTCCCTAAATCTTTTTTATAGAAAGGGCCTCATTTTTGCTGAGGCTGGTTTTAAACTCATGATCCTCCTGCTGCAGCCTCCTGAGCCACTAGGATATAGGCATGCACTGCCATGCCTGGCTGACATTTTTTCTTAATGTATGCTGAAGGAAAGAATACAGTGACTTTTAGGACAGAATTAGGCTAAGGTTCCATAAGTTCTATTTGCCACTACTGATGCACCATCAGTGCAAATGTCAACACATCATAAAAGACAAATTATAGCCAGGCATGATGGTGGACAATTTAATCCCAGTGGCTCAGGTGGCCAAGAGAAGAGGATCACAAGTTCAAAGCCAACCTCAGCAATCTATTGAGGCCCTAAGCAACACAGCAAGACTCTTTTTAAAAATAAAATAAAAAATAATAATGGATTGGGATGTAGCTCAGTGCCTGAACACATCTGGGTTCAATTCCCAGTAAAGAGGGGGCACAAATTATATTTAATATTATAAGAACTTTTTTATTTCATGTATCCCTTGGATGAACCACCCTTAGAAAATCATGCTTCAGAATTTATTTCATTTAACCCCGAATACTAAGGGATAAATGTATATTAAATACCATAACTATCCTCGCTTTATGGAAAATCGAAGATATTTACTTCAAAAAAAAGATAAGAAAAAAAGATATTTACTTTTATTATTTAATACAAGCTAGAAAATGGCACAGAGGAAATTTAACTTAGGAATTCTGTTCACTCTGTATTCTTTTCACTCTATTGTACTGCATAGAAAACAAAAGTGAATTTGTTTCAGCACTTAAAAATAAAACTGGATGCCACATTCAGGGAAAAAGAACAAGATGGAACTTGTGGTATACTAAAACCTCTATATCTGAACATTTGGTCAGTGAGAACCCTTAATTCAATTTTCTGATTGGCTCTTCAATTATTCCTATTTTTGGTTTCTACTCCTCTTAAGATTAAGGTTTCTAAATATATTAATTAGAACCAAAACAAGAACTCAAGAAATGTCAGATTTTAAGTTCCCTCCTGATATATATGTTCACAATTTAATCCTTTTGAAAGGATTACTAGATCTCACAGCCAAAATTAGAAGCACTGTCATTTCACAGTAGTAAAGCTAAAAATAAGTATAAGAGTATTTTTCCAACTTTTTCGTGAAGAAGTGGAACATGAGTTAACATTTTACATGGTATCTCAATATGGAAAAAAGTAAAATAAAACTGAAGTTACTTTATCTGTTTGAAGCACAGTCTATCACTGTTATTATTAGTAACCATTCATTAAGTGCTCACTATATGTTTGAATGTATAAGAGCTTTACATAAATTATCCATCTCATTTGATTCTCACATATTTCAAAGGCACCATCTTTCTTTCCCTCCCTCCCTTCTTTTCTTTTTTCTCCTTCTTTCCTCCCTCCCTTCCTCCCTCCCTCCCTCCCTCCCTCCCTCCCTCCCTTCCTCCCTCCCTCCCTCCCTTCCTTCCTTCTTAGTTCTAATCAGTTATACATGACAGTAGAAAGCTCTTTGATTCATTGTATACAAAGAGTAGAATTTTTCACTTCTCTGGTTGTGCATGAAATAGAGTCACATCATTTGTGCAATCATACATGTATCTAGGGTAATGATGTCCATCTCATTACACAGTCTTTCCTACCCCTTTGCCCCATCCCCCTGTCCCCCTATTCAAAGTTCCTCCACTCATCCCATACCCACCCATATGGATCAGCTTCCACTTGTCAGAGAAAACATTTGGTCCCTGGTTTTTTGAGATTGGCTTATTTCGCTTAGCATGATACTCTCCAACTCCATCCATTTACCTGTAAATGCCATATTTTTATTCTCTTTTAATTCTGAGTAATATTCCATTATATATATGTACTAAAGTTTCTTTATCCATTCATCTATTGAAGAGCATCTAGGTTGCTTCCACAGTTTAGCAGTTGTGAATTGTGCTGCTATAAACATTGAAGTGGCTGGGTATGCTATTTTTAAGTCTTTGGGGTATAGACTGAAGAGTGGGATAGTGGGTCAAATGATGGTTCCATTCCAAGTTTTCTAAGGAATCGCCATACTGCTTTCCAGATTGGTTGTAGCGATTTGCCATCCCACCAGCAATGTATGAGTGTGCTTTTTCCCCAACATCCTTGCTAAGACTTATGTTGCTTGTATTCTTGATAACTGCCATTCTGAGTTGAAATCTTAAAGAGTAGTTTTGATTTATATTTCTCTAATTATTAGAGATGTTGAACATTTTTTCATATATTTGTTGATTGACTGTATATCTTCTTCTGAGAAGTGTCTGTTCAGATCCTTAGCCCATTTATTGACTAGGTTGTTTTTTTGGTGTTAAGTTTTTTGAGTTCTTTTAGCACTCTATCTGACATGCATGTTCAAAGGCATCATCTTCTTATTAAACCTATCATCAACTTACAGATGAGGTAAACTGAGGATTGGAGAATTAATTAGCTTCTCACTAGTACAACAAGTAAAAGGCTGAACTGAGCTTAAAACCAAACATATCTAAGCTTGAATGACTCCAAAACTGAAGTTCTAAATTCCTGCCTCTTTTCATGGGCTTCCAGAGCTAGCAGTTCTGTATACCTGTGACTAGATCCCTGATATTCTCTAAGTAATTAGCTTCCTATTGAGATTTAGTTAGTATAGTCCATTAGTACAGTCAATGCCTACTTTATGTATTAAATTCATGTGCTATTGATATTAGATCCACAGTTAACACAAATTTAATTTTTACATACAATTATATATCTTCCTAGCTTACTAATTTGCTATTCAACTATTTCTCAATAGCAACTCTCTTGACTGTATAACTAGGTTACTATGGTTTCTTTGAACACACCGGTTATTCTACCATTCAGCCTGCACCCCTCCTTCCTGTATGTTGAGCGCCTGCCTACTATATTTCTATGAGTCTTTCCCCCAGACCTAAAGCAGCTATCCTGTCTCCTTACTCCACCCTCCCATGGCTCTTGAGTAAAGTGCTTTCTTAATGCTATTTAACTTTTCTTATGCATTTGTTGTATCTTTCCAACTAAGCTACCTTTTTTCCTCATTTTTTTGGCCCTCTCTGTATTCCCCACAACTTCTATCACCAACACTATATACAAACTAGAAGCCCACAAATATTGTTAGAATTAATACATCATGTGGTGATAATAATGCTGTTGTGAAAATGGTTTATTAAAAATCCATTTCTCAGGGAACTTATAACAGATAAAAATGTTATGAGAGGGTCATACTGGTATTTCCAGTAATAAATCACCTCAGGAATGACCAGAGAAAACAATTTCCATTACTGCTGAACTGAGGTTGAATTTCAAGTCTCACTTCCACAAGATTGAGACTACTTACTCACAGAGCTGGTGGCACACTGGTTGGCCCTGAGTGGACTGTAATACCTTGAGTTATAAAATGACAATCTGGAAGACTGGTTTTTCTCCAGAAGTGAATGAATGAATTGAGAGAAAGCATGCACTTCTACAAAAGTTGGGGGGTGGGGGCAAACACCAACATCATCTTAATGGCTCCCAACATGGTAGTATTACTATGTGCCAGACACTATTCTAAATGCTTGATTATATACTAACTCATTTAACACTCTCAAAACCCAGAAGTAGTAGGAGAGGAGCCACTACTGACTGCATTTGATAGATAACAAAATTAACTCACAGAAAATGTTAAGTAATTTGCCTAAGGTTATTCACACGGCTACTAAACAATAGAGCTGGGATCCAGTAAACTCATTTAAACTGCTTTAAGTATTTGTCTAACACTAAATTACCTAATATTTATGTCTCAAACTTTTGGAATGAAAGATTTAAAGAATTACTAATATCTAGGCACATATTAGTGTGCTATTTAACTATAAACTTACTGTCTTTTAGAAGACTATAAACCCTTGAACCCAACACATTTTCAAATATCATAATCACTTAAGCCTTTTGGTGGCTCCCACTGGCCACACTGTGTAGGAACCACCATCTCTGCTTGCTTGCATAATCATTCTTGGCACCTGACTCTGGTTTATGCCCTGGCTCCACTCTCCTTGAATATCAGGCAATTACATGTCACGCTGCTTCCCCTTCAAATGACCAGATTCCTTAATTTTTCTTGGTATAACAGTGATATAGAAAGGAGGAGGGGACTTCAAGTGCTCTATGATTTGTAAGATCCTATACTTTCTACTTTCTTGTCCCATTTTTCTTACTTACTTTCTTTTTTTCTCCTTTTCTTTTTTTAACCATCTAAAGATGTTACTGTTTAAAAAGTAAATAAATCTAGTCATATTTTCATGGAGCTTTTCTTGCAGTGGCACCCCTATATTTTGCTTCTTCACTAATTTTGCTTAATGTAGAATTTAATTTTGATTTTTAACATATATCCAATTATTCAACAATGAATGGCCATACAAGTAGATAATATCAAAGTATAGAAAATAAAGGAAAAAAATTAGATTCAAAGTATATCAGTTTTGGCAAGACTCTCCACGATCAGTTAATAAGTTTCCTTCCAATCTATAACAAAGAATATGAGAATTGAAAGGAGCTCACGCATGTACCATCTTCAATCTGCTCTCACTCTACCCCAACTGAGATTCAGAATATTTCAGCTAAAAGGAGGTAGAAGAAAAAAAATGGATCTCTCTAGGTATTCTAAATTACAATTTTATCTGTGTTTCCAATAAGATCATCAAAGTACCCTGGATAAAATTTAAAAGCATCCCAGGCTAGCTAGGGCGTCCAAGCTCCAAGGATGGGATTCCAAATTATCCATCTGCTAATATTCCTGTGTGCATCTGATATGCTAGCTGACTTCATTCGTGGTTCATTTCAAGTCTGCCTCAATCTCATCTTTCTCTCATTGACTGAAAAATTCGTTTGAACATAAGAATTATTTCCGAATGTATCTAAAGTGTTTATTAAATTAAAAAAGATTAAAATGTATGATTTTAAAGCTGTATTTTTGCTTTCATGGTATCTGGGTCACTTCTTTGATTGCCTTGGTTGCACCTTCGGTCACAAACGCAAGCTCTATTGTTCCCGTGAGAAGCTACAAAACCCTCTGACAATCTCTTTTATGATGGGTCTTTCTAGAATCACTCTAAAAACTGAGAATTTGCAGTACTGGAGAGTTTTTAAGGATGTGGTATATGGCAGCTGTTTAAATGTATTAAGAGTTTGGGGTTGGGGTTCCAGAAAGAAAAAAAAACAGGTCATAATACATGTGATACAAGAGGATGTATTTAAAATGAAATTTCCTGTATGAGAATTGAATCACCAAACATCATAAATTTTCAATCCATGCAAACGAAAGAAAATATTGGAATAAAGTCTATAAAATATATTTCAAAAGTAATACTAATATGAGTTCCCATGCTTAAAGACTGGCGATAGAGATTTTAAAAATCACATTCCTACACAAATAGAACACAAATAGAAAATGTCCAAAGTTACAAACTCTCAGACTGATAAAGAGATCTGCATATTCTGAAAAAGTTTTTTAGACCTATGCCCTCCTCCTAGGGGTTAGGAGATGGTGGCTTAGTGGTAGCACTTGCCTGACACACATGAGGCCATAAGTTGAGTCCCCAGCACCACAGGAAAAAGAGATTTATACCCTTCTAGATCAGAGTTATACCCTTCTAGATCAGAGATATATCAAATTATTCATTCAATATATATTTCTTGAGTATTTTTTCCCCTGTGGCCAGAACTAGTCATATTTTAGTGAACAGAACAGGCTTATAATCTGATCGAATTTAAGTGGCCTACTGCAGAGCAATAATGAAACAAAAATAAATAAAAATTGGTAAATGACCAGTAGTGACAACTAACTAGCTTTAATGAATAAGATTTGAAAATTTTAAATAGGATGCTTACTCCACCTGCAGAAAATTTTCAGCTAAGTAGAATATAAAATAAACCACAAGATAACCTCTATATAAACAAGGCTCTTCACTGAAGAATGTGAGAACTGGAAAATTCTTTGTTTTGCAATTTCCAGTTTGAGTAAGATAACAAAGTTTACAAAGAAGCACTGTGTTTTTGCTCAGGAGATAAAACATTAATCTAACTGTTGACCTAGAAATAACATAGAAAATTATAAATTGTCCCATAAAAGCTTTAAGGAAACAAGCAACCTAAGTAGTTCACAGTATTGGTTAATGGTAGATTGGGGACGACTGTGTATTTGCCAGTATGCGACAGAAAATAATATAGAGATCTTCCCCCCACTCACCCACACACACTGTTTTTTACTATTTTTGAACAGAAAATAAGGAGCAGAACTTCTCCTTTACATTCGGGAGTGCAAGTCTAGCACATGCTGAAATGACTGTCAACTCTTATAGATGTAACTTAAGTCTCACAGCAATGCAAAATTACCAACACGAACTTAGTGAATTGGGCTGCACATTATTATACAAACTGGATCAGAATACAATTTACTTCTTGCTTGTCAACATAAATGCTTTAACACCTAATCCAATATTCTAAGTTGAAATTTTATAAATTCATAAAAAACAGACCCAATATGCAAGATCCCCAGTTATATCCATCTATAAAACAGAAATAAATTACACCAGCCATTTGTCATAACTGTTGCTGAAAAATAAGTCACAAATGAAAAGGCTTTAACTTACCTTAAGAATTGTGACTACATTAAAATATGTTTACTTGCAAAGCCTTGCCATCTGACTGTAACAAGAGATTAACTTTTTTTCAGAGGGAATCAGATTGAAGTAATCATAGAGGACCTAAAAACTGAATTCCAATTTGACAAACTCAAGAGTCGCATGTGTAAGCTGGCCTGAATCAGTCTTAAGTAATATATAATGCAGTATCACGTTTCTAAGAAAAACTAGGAGATACAAAATTGCCTATATCCTGAAGGAGATAGAAGGAAGATAAAGAGATTCTAGGTGGAGGAACAGAGTGAGTGGAGAGGAGATGATAAGCTCCTTACCAGTCTCTAAGGCTCCAAAGCCAACGGCTGGTACACTTAAACCATAAGGCCCCAGGGACAGTAAGAGCCATATAACAGGCCTCATTACACCAAAAATACTCTTCCCTATTTCCAGCTATCAAAATATTATGCATCATCAATATCCAAGTTTGTCATCTCTTGCATGAAGCCTTTCCCAATTTCCCTCAGTCAAAATTCCTCTCTTTGATGTGTTTGCATAGCACTTTCTTTTTTCAAATACGTAACTCAAGTTGCACACTTTATCACATTTAGTTTCATCTATTAATTCTCATAGTAGATTAGCAAATGAATACAGACAGGCGGGCAAAGTGTGCCTACTATGTGCTCAATTAAAGTTTGTCATTTTTCAATATACAAAACTTTATATAAATTCAAGACCTTTGTGAAAGTCAAGAGGAACATAGCAATTCCACTATTAAGAAATTACCAAGGTAATACTCATGAAGACACACAAAGGTTTATATGCATGGATGTTCATAACAGCATTATTCTTAATTATAATAAGTATTATGGTGATAATGAAAACAATTATCTTGTATTGTGTCCTTATTTTAAGTCAAGAACCGTGGAAGCACTTTATGTTATATCAGCTGATTCTCACAGCAACCCCTCAAGGCAGATATTATTATCTAAACTCAGAGAAGGTAATTATCCAAGGTCAAACAGCTTGTAAAAGTTGGAGCCAGAATTTAAGCCTAAGAGGTCTCACCCCAAAACTCATGATATGCCCAAAAAACTATCCTAAGTACCTTATACAGCTATCCCCACTTACTCCCTCACACAATGCTGAGAAGTAAACCATTTTGCCACATTTTACAATGAAGGAAATTGGGACATAAAGGTTAAGAAACTTATCAAAGATCTCATAGGTAAGAAATGGTAGAACTTGGATTTAAACCCCGGCAGTCTGGCTAATTTATACTATCTTTTCCTATTTATAAGAGCAAATGACTAGAAATGACCTAAATATTCAGAGACTGGTTTAAATATATTTATGAATGTATGAACGAAGCAGCAAAATGTAAAGGGCAAAAAGCTGGGGACTGTCAGTATCTCCATTTCTCCAAATTATTCTGTCAGATTATGCACATCATTTACCCTTTATTCTGTATATAAAGTTAAGGTCTATACCATATATATATTCTAGAAAAGATAGGATAGAATAACATAAAAAGCATGTAGGAGGAAAATCCTAAGACTTGAGCACAGACCCAACCCTGCTACCTATTATCTCTGAGATGTTGGGTAAAACTTTAACTCCTCTGAGTCCTCATTTTTCTCTAATAGAAAGAGTTAAGATTGAGTTTGTTTTAGCATAAATATGCTATATGATCTCAAAATAGCAAAAGAGACCTTTTGTTTATGTAAATATTAAAATTGGGCAATTAATACACAAATTAATGATTAAGAGTTTAAAATAAACAAAAAGCATCAATGGAACTTTGATTAAATTTAAAGGTTGTCCTTGATACTCCTAAACACTCACCTGATTCCAAATGCTTGCTGTGCCAAATTCATTTCTTGATCCCCTTCTTATATTGTGACCCAAGATGTTAAAAAAATATATATATATTCATTCAAATTTCAGCACTGACCTGGTCACATAAACTCAAGTTGATCTTAACTAATTTACCCTTTCTGACTTGCCACCCCTCTAAATCTCTGGCACTGACCTCAAACCCAAATATCTCTATTTGCTGGAGATTTCTTCTTTTACTATCATTTTGCTAAGTAGGGTCAGCCAGGCTTAAATATCAGTCATCATTATCTACTTCTCCAACATCCTGATTCTCCACATTCAGTTTGTCACTGACTTCTAATATTTTTCCTTTGTATTGTGAATTGTCTGCCAGGGGCAACATCTATACATAAGAGGTATACCATCCCCTATTCTTTCACTAATGGATTACAGGATGCCTCCACTCACACTGAACCCAGACATAGCTTTTACAATCCCTATCACAGCACTTCAGGGAGCCAAAGACAACGACTGGAATTGGGATGTGAGGCAAGACCCACCCCTCATCCCTGGTCTGCGTCTATCTCCCTTGACGACTACTGCCACTCTAACAAAAACCATTTATCCTACTATAATGAGACTACTATAGCAACATTCCAACCAGACTCTCTGATACAAGTCTTCCTCTGGTCCTTCTTTTACATTATTTCTATCTGCCTTGTCATCCTCAGTGGTTCCCCAGTATCTGTCTATAGGAAAAATAAAAATATATTCCACTTTGTCAGACATCCAAGGTACCCTACAGTTTGGTCCAAATTTTCCTTCCAGGGACCATCTCACACATTCTCCAACACCAATAGTTTTCACACATTCTTCATTTCAGAATTGTTACCTCAAACAAAATCTGAGCAAATCCCAATAAATTCAACCAATAAAAACCAGGCCCGTGTGGGCTGAAACAGAGGTAGGCAATTAAAGAACCAGGATCCCCTTTTGTCTCCTGGGCAGAGGCAAAGGCTCTTCTGCTGAGCCTCTGTGAAGGTCAGCTACCACACTAACCAAACAGACTCTTAACCAGCATTGGTTTATAAGTGCTTCTGAGATTACAAAATAAACCAAGGACAGAACTCAAAAGAGCCCAAACACTTAAAAACAGATTCCGCCAATATACACAGGCCTAGCCCTCCTCATACATAAATTTAACATCATTTTCCTCTGCTCTGAAAATGTCAGTGCTAAGCAAGGAATAGGACAAGGTTAAGAGAATCTGACAGAAAGAATTGGACAGGGTTGAAAGCCAAAGTCCTGCAAGTTTATCTACACAAGCAGCACAAGTTCTCCTGGCATATTCCCAACTCAGCCCATTGCCCTCCAGCTGCATAATAGCAATAATTTTTTTTTAAACACCCTCATTCTGTCCTACCACATCTCATAATGTGTAAAGCCCAGCTGGATGGTGTGTAGGATTTTTGTCAAGCTGTCTTTAATCTTTAGCTTTCCCTCCACTACTAACTACTGAGCTGGCAAGTACTTAAGTTGCTGATGTTTACATCCTGCTTGTTTTATTATTCGTTTCCAAGAAGCACTTTAGAAGCCAAGGTTGGGCCCCTATTTGTCAGAGCTCAACTGTGGTACTCCTTACCCTACCAGAAACCCTTTTCTCCACTTCCCAGATGTTCAAACATTTCCTCAATCAAATTATTTTTGTTTGTGTTTCAATTTGACTTTTTAAACTCTAAATTTAGGGAAAATATACATGTATCTGATTCTCTGAAAATATAATACTCATAAATCATCTGCTTCATGAGATTTTCAGAATATCCTTTCTTTTTAACTCATGTGATACTTTACATCATCTGTTGATCATCTCCATTGAAATCAGTCAGTCACTCACAGGCCCTTCTGCTTATGCAAATCCTGTTATCTCTTCACAGATATCTCAATTTGCAAGTTGGACAAGGAGCACAGCACAGGAAGTTATCTTTCAAATACCCACATGTGGTTGAGCATTATCCCTGACAGCCTTTTAATTCCAAATTGACTTACCTTGCCACCCACTACATGGCTTGGTTTGTATTCAAAAGATGCCTGTTTAGGAAATGCAAGTGAATGTCAACATGAGAATAAGCAAAACAGAATTAGATTAGCCTACCAGGGAAGAACTTTATATTACATTACAAAATCAACTCTAAATAACTTCAGGAACCCATTGTTGAAGGACATTTCATGAAGCTTTTTTTTTCTGTTGAAAAGTAGAAAGCTGATCAGAATTCTTTTGGGATCTCAATATTTCCCTGGCTTTTGTGGGGATGGATAGAAGCTATCAAAGAAAGACCTAGAATGGGCCAAAAGGACAGAAGTTAGCCTCTGTAATTCTCCCAGAATCCATCAGACCTTATGGGGGCTTGTCCCACAATCCCTTCCTAGATTTCATTTCATTTGTTGTTAAACAGTTTCTGTTTAGAAGAGTGGCCATTACTAAAAGCAACTGTTAGTAAACTGCCCCAACTATTCCCTTCTGCTGATCAGAGTATGTACAGCCCTACTTAAAAAAGAATAATACCAAACATTGTCAGAGAAAAATAAAAACCCTATTGACTCACTTTAAAAAGTCAAAGAGATAGAATAAAATGTAGGGTACTAAAAAAAAAATGAGTAAATAAACACATTTTCAATGCAACACCAGGTAAACCAAGGTCAGGAGTACAGGTGAATAAACCAATCTTCACTGCCAATACTACTCTCCAGGACAGACTGCTATAGATTCTGTATTTCTTTTGAATTCTTAGGACAAAAGTCAAGGATGAAATGCAGTGAAAGTCAGGCTTCCAAGGCCAAGGAGCTCAGTTTACTCATCATGTGTGGTACTACCAGCCCCCCATGCCTAGCTGCTTCTTGGCATTCGTAGACTCCCCCCTCCTTCACCATTATATTCACCCATTTAATAACCTGATGAGACTGACGTAAAGATGAGAGCAGGTGCATGCAATATGTTGTTTTCCTCTCCCCACTTGGAGTTATTAGCACCTCCCATCACTCCATTTGGCAGGGCCATTTGAATATTAGCATCACACACGAATGGAATCCTTGAGAAAGCAGGCCATTTCAGACTTTTCTGGTGAACTATTACTTAGATAATAGAACATTTATTTCATGTCATTATAAAATTAAACTTTACCTCTGGGTCTTTAAAAGGCTAATAGTTCAACTTCCCTTTTTGACTTGCAAGAAGATAAGATTCTCCTGACAGGAAAATACGAAAGGGCATTTTTAACCACAGTGACAATTCTGCTAGGCTGCTTAGTACAATGGAATATTTTTTCAACTGTATAAAAACACATACTTTAATATACTTTTGAAAATCACTCCATGTTACTCACATAAGAAAAAGTTTTAATGCCCTCACTTTACTGCCATGCTACAATAGTTTTACATCTCAATTATGTACATTCAAAGTAGGTTTCAGAATCATTCCCAATGTCAATTGTATATTATGGCTCAGCTTTAACCAATAGTATTGTCCATTACATTACTGCAATCTGTTTAAAGAGAAAGAAAAACACTTAACAAAGTGGTGCATGAAAAATAGGTGAATATGTCATTTCCTTTTGTGAAATTTTATGTATTTTGAGGAAGCTCTTTGGGACTGTATTCAGAAGGACATATCATTCATTTTTGGAAGTTAATTACATATTATTAAGTTCCAAGTATCACGGGAAATCAGCTCAAGCATTTGGGCTGTGCTTGGGGATTGAAAGACAAACCACACCAAGATTTATTTGTTAAAGGTAAGGTAGGTTTTGTGCTAAAGCCACATACCTCTGGTATTTCTAGATAAACTACCTACGAGAAGAGAGTTGATATGAGTGAGAAGATTACTGTTACAAGTTTTCTAAGTTTGCTAATAAAGATGGCAAATTACTGGGCTGAAATCTGTCATTTGTTAATCAAATTTAATAGTAATTTCTTCCTGCAGACACATGCAGAAGACAAATTATCAATTTCTGTAAATCATAATTAGTTCAGAGGCAGATTTCAATTCTCCTAAAGATTAGCTCAGTGTAGTTTAAATGAGAGACACTCAGTTACCATACAAATTGTAGAAAACCTTAGCCTTCTCTGAGCTACTTGAAATCTTGGGTTATGACCACTTGAAGATTTGCGGTAATAATTCAAAATGCTTTTACTTTGTTATATTCACCGATGCCAATTTTCACTAAGTGCACAGGCAAGAGACTGTGTCGAGGAGCATCAAACGCGGCTCTTGTCTTCTGTGTTTTCCCCCATGTAGATGGCTTTGCTGCCACTGAGACACAAGGCCCTTTCCAATCTGTAATTTTCTGTTAAGAGTGGATAAGTGCCGTGAGCAAAACTGCTCACCACTGCTCTTGAGGTGCTTATTTAAAAAGAAATAAAACATGATTAATTTCAAGTGCTTTACAATTAAAAATATATGACAGGAGGGTCATCTGGGCAATTTAACTACATCAGGAAGGGTCGCAGGCCTATGAAGTTTGAGAAACCCTGAGCTAGACTCTGTGCATGTATTTACTGTCACTGGTAGCATATTAGATTATTAAAAGGGACATGCTAATGTGACATTTTACTATTACAAAGGAAACTCAGTACTAAAATTAGAGCATAAATCAGGCAGATATGCTTCCAGACATGCAATCAACTCTGTCTTCCACTCATCTTCCTTTACGCATCAAGGGGTTATATTCAATTTCATTTTGTATTTATTTGTTAACTGTACGTGTCACTCCTTCCTAAGTTCAATGTGAGTAACAAAAATTTAGTTGCATCCCAATAAAACAGATTAAATTTAATGCAGATAAAGCAAGGCAATTAGGATGTCAGAAAAATATACTTCAAAAATCAAGAGCAAAATATAAACCTATTAGTTTTTGAATATTTATCCAGATTACATTTCATATGCAAGACTATTCAATAAAGTTCTCTTCTTTATTGCACGCAAGTATCTACATCCATAAAATAGTAAGGTTTGTCTGTGAAAAACAACATGACAACCAACTGATTCTGTTCCCAAAACACTGGCTAGTTTGGGGGTGTCAACTGCAGACAACATAAAGTAAATCACTGTCATGAAATAATAATTAGCATTGTAAAAATAACCTCCACTGCCTCAGCTGACTAATGCACAATTCCTGTTCGAGCCCATATTTCAAGTCTGAAAGTCACCAAATGAAATTAGCACTTTCATTCCAAAGGCAGATTCTGTTGGTATTTTTGCCTGGAAGGAAGGGAAACCATTTCATACTCTCTCACTAATCCAAAATAGCAAAATCTTGTCATCTTTGTTGCTTAAAGGAAAAGCTGTTCAAGGGCTTGACAGAAGAGTATCGTAGTCCAATTCCACAGTATTCTCCTCTCCTCCTGACTCTATTGTTCTAGGTCCCCATCAGCAGAGGGATTAGTGATTTATATCTCGTTCAGAACACACGTCTATGGAACCGAAGGACAGACAGGCAGTTCATAATAACAAGGCCAAAGTCATGGGCTTGACACCACACAAGCCAATTAGTTTTAATTTGTTTCAGTGCCTCACCATCTCTAACACAAGCTACACCATGGTAAATGCATGCTATTGGTCAAAGGAGTGATGCGGGCAGTCTTTGAAAATGGTTCAGTGGATACTCATCATGAAAGAGAAAGAGAAAAGAAGGTAGGTAAAAGGGCAGGAGGAAGCTAGTAGAAAGGAAAGCCCGGTAGCAACCCTAAAATGGCTCTGCTTCACTGTCCGAGAGGCTATGACCACTATCTTTTTAAAAAAGAACAATATATTCAGGTCATATACAATTAAACATCAAATAGAAATACAAAGTGATTAAGAAAATGGCTAGCTAGCTAATTTATTCTGAG
This sequence comes from Ictidomys tridecemlineatus, assembly GCF_052094955.1. Taxonomy (NCBI): domain Eukaryota; kingdom Metazoa; phylum Chordata; class Mammalia; order Rodentia; family Sciuridae; genus Ictidomys; species Ictidomys tridecemlineatus. The sequence goes on from NC_135480.1 coordinate 99,011,978, forward strand.
TTTGTACTATGCTAACTTTCAAAAATTAACTAAATCTATATAAAAATAAACAATGCTTATGAATTAAACACTATATTTCATTCCTTAAAAGAACTCAGTGCATTAGCAATTAGCATTTTCTTTGTTTTGAATTCATTGAATTTATATCATCCTTCAACACTGTTTAGCTAAAGCAAACAAAAACAAGAAAATCACATTATTCTTTCTAAGCCATATAAAAGTGATCTGGAAAGTCACGTTTAAAATCGCTATCATGGATTAGCTTAAGGCAATTATTTCACTTGCCGCATTCTTTTACAAGAAGTTAAAAAAAAAAAATCAAGCTTCTTGCCTAACAAGAAAAATGAAATCCCATTAGTTGTGTCTCCAGTGTATATTAACATTCCTTTTGTTTAGAAAGGTTAATATCCCCCAAATAAAGGAGCATACAGTGCCTGTTAAAATAATTACATCATGACATTTTAGAAAGGTTGGCAGATAGACGTGGTTGCAAGCAAAGAAACAAACAAAAGTAAAAGCAAGTACTTTTTAAATTATCCATGACTTCACAAAATGGAAAGCACTGGAAATTTCACAATGTTTGCAATTTCCTCCCAGCTTGTCTGGTCTCTGATATTTGGCTTTTCTCCCTCTCCTTCAATATCTTTCTGTCATAGGAACTTAGGAAGATGTACCTTCATGCTCAAAATCAGATGATCTACTATATGAAAAACAAACTACAAATCTGACAACAAAAGAATTTCACAACAGATTGGTACGTGATAGCATCAGGGGCCAACATTCGACCCAAGTATTTCATGGCCACTTGGAGTCCCAAAGCACTGTATTTGGTGTCTTTTTTTTTTTTTAAAAAAAGTAGTTTTGCTATCCAAGGCAAGCTGATTTAAGGGCCCAGTATCTGTAAGACTGAAACCAGTGAACAATTCAAGTCTTCAGCCTCTTCCCTTTAAGACCTAAAGAAACACTTTATGCAAACAAAATATGGAACTCTGACCCTAATGCTTGAGGCATAGAGAAGCAATTCTCCACATAAGTAAAACAAATTATCTTTCCAACCTGTGGATATAGCAAATATTTTTTAATCAAAAATAGGCACAATAGTAATATAAAAGCTAACCGGCTCTTCTCTTGCTCATTCTCTGGGGCATAGAAACACCTCTGGAGCTCCAGAATGGGGAGTCCTAATCCTTCCTCCACTACTCTCAGAAAAACACTGAATGAAATAGGCAAGACAAAGAGGTGAACAATGCATCCCCCCTACACACACACCCCACCATTTAAACTATAGAAAGCTTCCTCGATTAATGACAGCTCAACCTCTGGACAGCAGGTCAGGGAATCTAAATGAACAAGTACTTTAAGAGGCGTATTAATATTCCCAAAAGTCCTAAAACACTTTACATCAGCAATTCCCAATAACACCAATAACAAATTTTGCATGCGTAGTGATGAAAAGGCTACTGATTTAAAGAGTCTAAAACAGAATCTAATAAAAACAAATTAAAAACCTCCAAGTTACCATAACAAAATATCCAAAATAGTATAAATCTACAAAAGGGGATACAGTGTAACCACTCACCTGATAGTCTCACAGTGAAGCCAGAAGGAAAGCCTGCCGTGATTACATACCAAAGTAGAGTACCACTCCCTTCCATAGAGGGCTGTGCAGCACTCAATGATGCTCTTCAGTCCTGTCTCATGCAAATACAGAGCCCTATGCTTAAGAAGCAATCCTCACATATTTTTGGATGAATGAACAAATGAACGAATGAATGATTTATATGGGACAGTCTTCCAAAACAACCTCTAACACATCTAAACTGACATTTTTATTTAACTGTCACTGGCTATGCACAGTGCTGGCTAAAACAGAGAAAATACTCTTTTCTCCCCAGAAGCTCATTTCCAAGAAAAAAAAATATATTAGAGAAAGCAAAGCAAATTCCTTTTCCTTCCATATTCAAAGAATATGTGTTTCTAAGAAAACAGAAGAAAAAGAAGAGGAGGATGGTGTTGATGGTAATGACATAGCATGTGCTCAGTGCTGGGTACTATTCTAAGTATTTGACACTATTTAGCTTAATCCTCATAACTGCCATATGAAACATATTAATATTATCCCCATCTTGCAGCTGAGATAAGACAGAAGGGTTTTCTTTCAATACTGCCTGACAGAGCCAGATTTCAAGGCAGGGCAATAGAGCTCCAGAGTCTGTTTTTAACTTACACTATATGTTTAGAATAACAACTGTTCAGCAGAACTTTCTATGATGATGGGGATGTTTTAATTGGCATTGTCCAATATGGAAACCAACTAGCCACAGGTAGCTGAGTGTTTGGAATGTGGCCAGTGCAACTGTGGAACTGAGTTTTAATTTTACTTAAATTTAAATAGCCACATGTTGCTACTTAAAGTCTAATTCCATAACATGGACAATTTGCTCAGCTGTGAAATCCAATCCTGTTGTATATGTCACTCTTTCTGAGGTTAACTCTTGGCAGTTTTCTATCTATGAGTTCATACATCAAAGTTCAATAACTACGAGCTGCAGTTATAGCTCAGTGGTAGAGTGCTTGCCTGGCATGTGTGAGGCATTGGGTTCAATCCTCAGCACCACATAAAAATAAATGAATAAAATAAAGGTATTCTGTCCATCTACAATTAAAAAAAAAATACATTAAAAAAAAGTTCAATAACTACTTAATGAGTTACTTCAAAGTTGCTAGATAAAGCAAGGCCCCCACAATGTAACAGCAAAAGTGCAACATACCATAAGTGACAAAATTATCCTACTATACATAGAGACTTTCATAATTGTAAATCCATGTCTTCTATACTTCTCTATAGCAGAGGTGAGGGGAGGCACAGCAAGTATTTTAAGTCATATTTTTCAAACAATCAAGGAATGTTTCACATAACTTATTCAACAAATGTTACTGGAGACCTACTATGAACTATGTTTATTTTATTTATTTACATGTGGTGCTGAGGATCGAATCCAGAGCCCAACATGTGGCAAGTGCTCTATAACTGAGCCACAACCCCAGCCTACTACAGACTATGGCAAAGACAAAAAGACACAGGCTAAGGTAAGGATAAAAAGATCTGCAAATATGTACTCAAACATCTTATACACAATATTTTTGTGTCCATTATTTGACACATAGTATGCACCCAATAAAGCCCTTCCTTCCTTCTGAGTTTTCTTTATCAACAACATCCACTCAAACAAGCTACAAATTAAGAATCTTCCAATTATTTTGATTTTTGTCTCCTATGTAATTCTCCAACTGTTCTATATAACTGGTCTTTACTGTCACTAACCCAGTTTGGCCTCATAATTTTTCATCTGGATCTTTGTAACAGTCTCTCTCCTGTGTTTTCTTCCCCATGTTGCTTTTCTAGGTCTACCTTCCAAAAACTCCCAGTGACATTCTTGATAAAAGATAAAATCCAAACTCTTTGGAATGGTACACCATGGTCACAACAACTTTGCCAGTGACAATCTTTCTAGCCTTATCACTCACTAGATTCTATCTTGTACTTTTTTGGGAAGTAACAAACTCCTCATAATATCTTGTTTATATGTTGTAGACCTCAATTTTCTCAAGGACTAGAAGTCAAGATTTATACTGTCATCTCCAACACAAAGCACAGTACCTCATAGTCACTAGACAATGAATGAATGCTTATTGAACCAACTAAACTATGAGAAAATTAATAATGAACGATGAAGGTATAATTGCCAAAATGGATACAAATGACTCATAAAGGGCTTTGGAATGACCAAAGAAAGAGGGAAATGGTAAGTTTGGAAGGCATTCTAAGGGGTATATGTGTTTGAGTTTTTAAAAATATGGTACAATAATGAGCATGTTGAGATGGAAAAGTAAATTTAAAATAAAGATCATATTGAAATCATTGTCGATGTCAGCTCAGGTTATGTGGTAGGAGTGTGGAATATGAGCTTTTACCCCATCTGCTTTTCCAGCTTTGCCCATGGCCTTCCTACATGATAAGTTAAAGAAGGAAAGAGAAATTTGTGAACCTACCATGATAGCACAGGGTCCATGACACTAAGGGTTACAAGATCACTGAGTATTAAAGGCTCAGCACCTATTTTTAGTCTTCTCTAGAATGTCTGGCTTCCTGGCTTCCTATGGTATGTGGCACTAGGCAAGGCCCAGCCTTGAGCAGCCTGGCTGTCCCACAAGGACTCACTTCCATGCAGCTGGATAGGGAGAATCAGACCTGCTTTCAATATGTTCTACATGTTCCTCTCTCAGCTTCAATCATGGGTAAGGATGGCCAAAAATAAATAAATAAGATAAATAAGATTTCAAGATTCAGATTTAGAATGGAGACAGAAGTTGAAGGCATCACTCAAGTTCAAGCCTAAAGCCATGATCTAATCCAGCTTTCATTAGAGATATGCCTTGGAATCCAGGGTGCTAGTGCTCAGATTCTCTCTGTTCCTTCTCGCATTGGGAAAGGAGAGTGATAAGTGGGTAAAAATGGTTGGTGGGGTATGGTTTGAGCCTTCCTGGTCCTTGGATAGCTTGTCCCAATTCCTAACAACAAGGAACAACAAAGAGAATATTGCATTGTTAAGAACTAAAAGGTATGTAAAGGAAAGCAGTTGAAAAATGAAGCTAAAACATCAAGTTATGGCCAGACTGTCAGCTTAAGTATATTTTATTTTCTAGGTTCAAAGCATTGATGGGTTGTTTGGTTGACTGGTTGGTTTAAATCACAGAAAAGAAAAAGCCTAATATCTAGCATATATTATACATATTTAATCTGGCAGCCATGTGTAAACTGACCTAGAGGCAGAAGAGATTTAAAAAAAAAAAAAAAGTAAAAACAGTTCAGAGGTAGTAACAATAATATATTGTGAAGAAAGTTTTTAAGAGGATGAATTGGTTAAAATTATGGAGAAACTACCATTTGCTGAGAGCCTAGGATGTGCCACTCATCATGCTGGCTGTTATTTTAATTAGTTCTCATAATTCAATAAATTAGACATGATTCTTCATTCTTTCACATTAAGAAATTGGGGATGGCCCTGGGTTCACTGCCCCCCCAGGAGGAGGAGGAGGATGAAGAGGATGAAGAGGAGAAAGAGGAGGAGGAGGAGAAAAGAAAAAATCAAATTAAAAAACCAAGGCACAAAGAAAATGTAAATTTCTCAAGGTCACACAGCTGATAAAAGAACAAGTAGATATGAAAGCCTAGCTCTTTCTACAGTACTGGACTAAGCAACCTGTTTCCACCCATTCAATCTTGATTTTCTCAGAACCTGGAACTCAAACAGACAAAGCAGTGAAAAGAAGAAGGATTGAGAAACAGCAGGAGGTTGCTAACCTTCGTGATGGACCCTTCCTTCCAACAAGGCAGCCAGTAATTTGTGAAAGCCCTGTTGGAAGCACTAGAGACACAAACTTTAATACAACATCGTCCTTGACTTGAAGGGAATCACAGGTGGTCAGACAATTACAAAATAAGATAACTTAAGCCCTAACCAATGAAAGAGAGGTCATGTGAAAAAGAAAGTTTATGTGCATAAGAAATCTCTCTGGGAATGACAGAACTATAATAACTAGAAGTTTTCAAATAATAGTAAAATTGGTAATCCCCCTCAGTCTCCACAGGGTTCCCCCATATCATTAAAAAGAAGGACTCTCAACAAATTAGCAATCATTAACTTAATTATAAGATATTATACATTCATTTTATTCATTGCCAATACATTACAGAAAGGATTTCCCTAAACATCTCTAATGTATCCACCTATGCCAGTTAAAAAAAATCCTGTTCATGGCCATTTCCCTTCTGCTTAAATAAAAAACATTCCTCTGTATCTTGAAGAAGTTTAATTTGCTAGAATGACATTAATAGAAATTATCAAACTCCAAAATTCAAAACCTTCAGCATTTTCAACCCAGAACACAAAGATAAGAAAATAATTAATTCAAGTCATCTCAAGAGAAATCAAGTTATAGGCAAACTACCTGCAAATCAAAACCACACAGATTTAATTCAACTTTAAATAGCTCATACACACACACACACACACACACACACACACACACACAAACACACACATGCACCAACTCAGAAAGTGGGTTGATCACTGAGTTGTTCTCTTACATTTTATGCATTTTACTTCTTGATGAAGTACATTGTTTAATAGAATACAAATTTGTTAGAGTCAGTAAACAAGTCAGGATGGCGCCTGGTATTTTGCCAGGGGGAGTGGTTTGTGAGGTGGCGCCAGCGAGCCATTAAGTGTGGAGATTCCTTATTGGTTGACTCCTGTATCTAGTTTATGTTAATTAAGATAAGCTGTGTGGAATGTATAAATACCCCTCCTGTCCTACAATAAATGGCTCCCACTCCTGCTGTATCAACAAGTTGTTCGTCACTCCCCCCCCCCACACCCAGTTATTTTGCTGCAGCCAGCTGGGCTGTGGCACAAATTCACAAGCTAATTTTATAAAATAAGAAACAAGGGCAGTAAGGTCAAGAAACCTGACCTCAATAACTTGTGATTTTGGCAGAACTGACAAGTAAATATTAATGTATTAATAATTATGATAAATCTAATATCTCCAAAAGCAAAACAACAAGAAGAAAGCCCAAATTCCTGCCATTAAAGCAGATGCCCTTTACCAATGTTCCTCATTGGTCCCTGGCACCCAACAAACAGATAATACATAGTGTGACCTTGACAAATAATGTCAATGAATGATAAATCTGATGAAATCAGGAGGATAGTCCATTCACTACAAGGGACTTTTTTTTTTAATGGAACTATAAAATATTGCAATTTTTTAAAATTACCACTAATAAAAAAAAAAGCAGTCCATATAAATCCCAACATGACCTCTACCTAATAATACATAAGAAATAACTGGGAGCTACCAATATTAAGCTGAACTTAAAACTCTCATAGGTGTTCAATGTGCTATAATCTCTCCCTCCTCTCCTTTCTCTCTCTCTCTCTCTCTCTCTCTCTCTCTCTCTCTCTCTCTCTCTCTCTCTCTCCACACACACACACACACACACACACACACACACACATAATGTTAGCTTTTTAAGAAAAACTCAATTGTCTGAAGAAAAGATGATTATTTTAAGAAATGTAATCATTCCACAATTCTTAAAAGATGGTATTATAACCAAAAGGGGGAAAGTATATTCCAACTGTGTTATAACATTACAATGCAAGTATTTTATAATCCCTTTTTGAAATTTTAATATTGTCCTACAAAAATCAACTGGTTTTGAGAGGAATCTAACAAATAATACAACTGTGAAGAAAATCTAAATAAATGCTCTTTTCATCCCCCTCCTGGCACAAAAATCTCAAAGGTAACAATGGAGAGGAAATGTCCTTCAGGCTTCCAGGAGCTCCTGCTACATTTGCTGGCAGAAACCCATACTCCCCAGAAGGTTCTACCAGTCCTGCTTTGCATTCAGGTTCCAGGCAGTCTAAACAGAGCCACAGGTAATGTGACAACTTTGCTCAGCTAATACCTGGAAGGTAAACAAAAGGCAAGGAATTTTCCCTTAAGAAGACTTTCAGCACTAGGTTCATTTATTACTTTTTAAATGTTTACTGAAATTCCTTGTGTTGAAAGTGGGGTGCTAGAAACTTGAGTCTTATATACTTGCAAATTTCCCTGTTACAGCTTCATAAAAATCCCTGTTACACAGGCCATGAAGAAATGCCAAAGGGTCCCAGTGCAGAGGTTAATGTCATAGACTTTAAATTAGACAGCCTTGATTTTAGCGTTCTCTCCACTTATTAGCCAGTGGTCTAGGGCATGTTACTAACTGCTGTAAATATGTTTTCCTTTTCTATAAAATGAAGATAGTAGGACTGTCTTTCTCAAAAATATGTTGTGATGATTCATATAATAATGTACTTTTAGCATAATATCTGGCCCATAGCAAGTACTCCGTAAATAATCTTTGTCTGTGCTTTAGTAAAATCCCTTATTCATTCATTCCACCTATTTGATGACTATTGGGCAGGTGGCTCTCACAGGTTAGGCACTGAGAACACAGACAAAATAGTGTCTGTCTTCCTGGAGTTCACAGTCTAGTATAAAAAATAAGTACTAAACAATTAGTTGATTATAACGTGGAAAGTGCCATAAAATTATACTTTAACAGTTTTATTGAGGTATAATTGATACATAATAAACTTCACATATATAAAGTGGACAGCTTAATAATTTTAGACACATGTATGCAGCTGCAAGAACACCTCTACAATCAAGGTGATGAAAATGCCCATCCCCAAAATTTTCTGCTACTCATCTGCTAATCCTGCCTTCCTTTACCACCACCTCTCAAGTAGTTATTGATCTGCCTTCTCCCACTATATATTACTTTTAGCTTTTCAAAATAATTTTATAGAAGAAGAGTCATACAGTATGTTCTCTTCATTTGGCTTGTTTCACTCAGTATAATTATTTTGAGATTCACCCATGTTACATCAAAATTCTTAAAACATGATGGACGATAAAAACACCTAAACTATTTCACTGTACACAAACCTATACCTTTTACTTCAAATAGCTCTCCAGCTAAACTCATCCCCTTCAATTCTGGAGAGGATAAATAAATCTAAAGTTAGCCATTTTTCTAAGAGTTTGCTTCACAAATACATCAAACTAACAACTGTTTCCCCATCATTCACTGCTGCACATCCCCATTGAGTATTTCATACCGACCACTGTTTTTATTGTCATAACACAAAGATAAATGTACTGTACTTCCTATATCAAGCTCACAAAATCGAGATAAGTAATCCTGAATCAATCATCAAAACATTATTATCATATCATACACGTACACACAAACACACACATGTGCCTCACTTTTTTAAAGAATATACTACCAAATGAAATGCACATTTGTGTGGCTTGTCATGAGATGGTAGACATGTTTAAGAAACTGTTCTACAGATGTTCTAGGATCTAAAATATTGTTCCTATGAAGACTGACAATTTTCCAGTTGAGTGACCAAGTATACTGCTGAAAGGCATGAGCTTCTGGTAGAGAACTAGTACAGATGGCAAGGACAGCAATTCCCTTTACTAGATTACTAGATAATTGCAGGATATAAGAATTGAGATAAAAATTCTCTTTCATTTCAATATTAAATTTATTACATTTATAACTTGTCTAATATATTGGATGAGATGACACTTTCAAACATCCTACAATAGTTGGCATCTTAGCAAGGACCTCAATGCAGGTCCTAAACAGTAATATCCCTGATAAAAGAGGGCCCACATAAAAGATATGTCATATGAGAAACTTCCTTAAGAGATAAACCTCTTCCTTGATTACAGATCATCCTACATTTTCAATCAGTCATGAACAAAGGTACACATTTCCTATGTATTCAGCACTGAGCTAGTGGGCCAACAAATATTTACTGAGTGTCCACTACAGGCCTGACACCAAAGAGTTTTTAAAGGATGAATAAGATATAATGGTCCTATCTTAATTTCTGTTGGATGTTCTAAATTTATTTAGTTTAAATATAAATACATGCAAACACATCAAACATCCACTGATAGGGATAGCCTGATATTTCAATTCATTGTGTTCTTTACTCCAAAAAAAATTTTTTTAATAATAATCACAATTATGGTTACATCCATTTACTATGCACCTGTTACGTAGTAGGTACTGCTAGGTCAAATTCAGTAGTCAACTGACTAAGGTATGTAAGCCTTTTTTCTTTTTTTTGGTCCCAGGGATTGAAACCAGGGCACTTAACCACTAAGCCATATTCCTATTCCTATATGTATGTATGTATATATATATATTTTATTTTGAGACTGGATCTTGCTAGGTTGCTTAGGGCCTTGTTAAGTTGCTGAGGATGCCTTTTAACTTGTGATCCTCCTGCCTCAGCCTCCAGAGCCAATGGGATTACAGGCATGTGCCACTGTGCCCAAAGCGAAATAAGCTTTTCTTTGGAAATAAAATAATATACCTGCTATTTCAACATTTGCTTTAAGTCACATGTTTAAAAGCTGTCATTGATATTGTATTTGTTATTGAAGACTGTAAAAGTAGTCAACTCCTAAAAGTAAAATACAAATGAGTCACCTAAAAGCAACTCATACTTTTTGCTGACTGTGGTTGCATTGTAACCAAAAAATGTACAGTGAAATTAAATTGTATTGCTGATAAGAGTTTTACATTCTTAGGCATAGATGAAATGAAGCATTTGCCAAAACCTGCTAACACTGCTTACATGATTATTAATGGTAACAGGCCCTGTACACGAACAGCATCAAATGGGTAACTTGGGAGAAAGCACGAGAAAACTATACGCGTACACATTCCAGATGAAATCCTAGAATTAAATGCTGACACCCAAAAGGCATGCAGGTTAAGAGACTGCAGCAGATGAAAATATTTCAAAGCCAGATACATTTCCTGTTGAAAATTCCTTACATTCCATGACTAAATCCTAAAGGCCACAAGCAGCAGTGCAATCTCTGATTGTGCTGATGCACAGAAAGGGAACTGGACTCTTCAGTAGTGCTGTCAGCAGAAGCCCTAGACAGAACATGGTTGCAGTCCCAAAGCATAATAAAAGTGTCTGGAAGGTAATTCACACGTTTTCAAAGAAAGAGTGACAACTGTGACCTTGAGGCCCTTCTAAAGGTTGTTCTGCTTTTTAATCTTACTGGGGTCCTGCAGCCTACTGACAAGATCCAAAATGATTTTTTTTTTTTTAAGATTTTAATTGAATAGCAAGATGAAGCTGCTTTATTACATTTGCGGTCCTCATGATGATCAATAATATTTACTAGGTATTCAAAGTACTCAACTTATGTTTTATCCTGTAATTCACATTTTAACAAGAACCCTTAAAAGTCTCTATAGTATCTGTATGTAATTGAGAATGGCCTACTTCTTGATCTCAAATTCTGCTAAAATGGAGCAGGGTGAGGGTTTTGCTAAATAAACAGAAAATAACAACAACAAAAACCCACTGTGAAGCAAGAAACTACCATTCATACAACATTCAATGTTGAATCACCATCAATATCAATGCTTGTCTGTGAAATACCATTAACAAATCATTGTTTTTTAAACTAGACTACTGACACACTTCTGGACATGCAAAGCTGGGTACCTGGCAATTGTCTTGCCAGAGACAGATAGTAGGATTATAATGAAGTAGTACCAGAGTTGCAGTTTATCTACAGCCCATAAAGAAAATCAGAATGCTGAACTCAGGTTCTGCCTATGACTACCCAGCTCTCACCTGCAGCATTTTAAGAGTCCCAGAGTAGACTCAGCATTGTAGCCTCTGACTTTATTGAGTGACCTGTGTCTTGTTGAAGTTGACCTTGAACAATGTATACAAGCCATTATTTATGATTGTTTATGGCTCCTCACCATATTTTACATTTGAATGGGAAAGCAGCAATTCAAAGAACCAACTTTATTTCAAGGAAAATTCATATTGTGTCTTCTGATTGTATGGGGGGAGGGCACATGCGGGCACCACAACACATGAGCATGCAAACATCCCTGGCCCAAATCACATACCCAAACACTCCCTTCCATATTCTGAATAATTTTAAACTCTGTTAACAATGAGTGCAGGTATGGGTAGTTTGTCTCATTTAAATACTAGAGTAATATTATTCAAAAACAAGTTCTAACAATGATTTGTAATAAACTCTTCACTAAGGTTAATGATGCCTACACCTATGGACTACTGATGAGGCAGAATCTCCTAAGGAGTACTTGGTATAAAATAAAATGAAACCAGGTACCAAAACACCATCAATCCCCCTTGCCCTATCTTGTACCACCAGCAATTAATGAGATTAGCCATTTGGAATATTTATTCTCAAAAGGATGCACCTGATTTAAAAAAAAAAAAAAAAAGCAGTTTAGTATTTTACCTTAAAAACCTGATAAAGGTTTCCTGTTTTCTATCTTATCTTCAAGAAAATAGACAGCTAAATACAATTCCCATAGGCCTCAAGAGCATTGAGACCTAGTCAACAAAAATAGTTTTAATTAACAGATAAATTTGCACTTTGATGGTAGGGAATTTACTTAAAGCTGTTTTTAAGAAAAAGCCTGGAGAATAATAATATAAACAGATTATTAAAGTTTATTTTAGTATCTCTGTTATACAGTCTTTATATCTAGGCAGATTTTGGCAGAGACAGATGGCCTGAGCCTCTTTTTAACAATGAATGATTAAAAGCAAAGGAAAAGAGGCAAGACACCATTTAATCCTTCTTCACAAATAAATATCAATAAAGCTACAAGGTCATTGAGTATTTTTATGTTTATAAACCCAAAGAGAGTACTCCTCATTGATTAAATGTGTGCCAGTAACAATATACTTTTAATATTAATTCTATCAGACATCTACTACTATTTATTCAGTTGATCTTTCCAACAATGGAGCTCCTACTAAGTGTTAACTGACAGAAACACTGAGTAAAGCTGTGGTATTTTGTTAAAGTATCTGAACTTCAAGTTTAACTCACTCATTGATTTCAAGTCTGTATCAACAGAAAAATCACAAGAGATTTACCCAGCCCACATAAATTTTCCATTAAGGATCAATGGTACAAGCCAAAGGTCTCAGGCTCTTTAACCTCTTGTCACTACACTCAAACTTCTTTTGACCCCACAAAGTGAACCTGGCACCATTTCCTAGACCAGCAGGATGTGGCATCTCTAGTGCCAAAATTTCGCAAGCATTCAAGCACCAGTGACCTTAAATGGAGGTCATTATTACCATCTCCTACCGTTTTTTGACAGCTGGCTTCTGTTCTCTGAATGTCAGAACCTTCTAAAATCTACTGAATCATTCAACCTGTGGACCAAGGTGGATTAGGAGTGCTCCAGGTAATGTCTTTTCAACATTAATAAAAACAGTTCTTTCTCTTCTTACAAATAAAAAAAAGAAAGTATTAAGCAGGATTCAGAAACTCTGGACAGTGATAGATTTGTTTGTTTGCCAAGTCTGTTTTAGGGTAATTTTCCTTTTTAAACAGCAATCTGGATGACTAAGTTAAGAATAATGGAAAGAACAAGATGAATGCATGCAAAAGCACAGTAGAAAAAGGTTTAAGATAAACAGAAATTTGTTTCCTTAGATTCAAGGTCCACTGATCATTGCATCAGTTCAACTAGGAAGGCTGAAGAATGTCTTCGTTCCCTAATGGGAAAGACTAAGATTCTTGAATTAATCTAGGGCTTTCATTAGGGCCTGAGTTAAATGACCTTGGGGATGCATCATATAATTCTGAATATATCTTAATCTTTCTCAGTGAAATCTAAAACATGTCCATTCTCAGTCTCAAAACATACAGTTCTTGAATTATTTGCTTCCATAAACTCTTTTCTAAGGCTAAGCTGTCCTTTCAAATGTGTTCCTAACATTTACATTTATACTCATCCTTAAGGCTGTTTCATACTTGAAACCCTCCCAATGAACATTCTCTTGTATCCTTCTTTAACTATGCCCCACAGCCCCCTTCTTCAGTATGTTTGCTTAAATCAACTCATTTCCCTTATTCCCAGTGGAAACACCTGCACTTGGTCTGGTAGAAGCAGACATCTATCATGGCAATAAACGTCACCTATTTAAAAGTCCCCATGCATTTTCTATAGCAGGAAAGATATAAAGCACTAATAGTAAGAAAGGGAAAAAGTCTTTTATTTAACTTGTTTGTTACGGCCAAATCCACACTGGTTAATTTTACACTCTGACATAGTAGAGGGATCCCTTAACATCTCTGCAATCCTGTCACTGTCAGTACTATATTTAAGTGGTTGATGAGTTCACCTCTCCAATTTTATTTCATATTTGAAAAAGCATTACTCACTACTCTTGAACATTTTAAACAGCATCAGAAACCAACCAATTAATCTACCACATACATAATAAATAGACAATTCAGAACTCATCAATGTCAGCATGTACCAAATTTAATAACAATTTCAGTTCTTAACTACCTGGCTTTTCATTTGGAAAAGAAAGGGGAAAACAATGGTAAAAAATAAATTATTAGTTTTCAGCTATAGCTAAATGTAGATGTTTACATAAAAATGTGACAGGCTTAATTCAACAATGCTTCCATTCCCTCTGAAAAACATGCCAACTGAAGCTTAGGGTATTCCGACTTGTCATGCTAGTGGGCTATGGCTCTAGGATGCCCAGGCATGTCTATTCCTTCAGACAGAGTCACGTGTTTACAATTGATTGGGTTTGTTTCCAAACCTGTTTATTCCAATTGAGCCTATTAATGCAACTTTGAATTTTAATTAAATAGTACATAAAGAGATGATACTAAGTAAACCAATGAAATATGAATGTGAAAGGAAAGTGATTTGTTGTCTCAAATCAAAATTAAGCAGAATGTATGAATGGACTTCACAAAGATGAATCATTAAAAAATACTACTGAATCAGATATAGATTAGATAACTGAGAAGGTTTGGGGAAAATTTAGTGAAAGTCTGGAAGGAATCTACACTTAAGATTTTTCATGATATCTTTAAATTACTACACTACTTTAGAGAACTATAGATTAGAAATCATAGAGATTAGCATTTTGAGAGTGTGATTTCTACAAGGAAAATGGGGAATTCCAATTAAGTCTTGCCCCTAACATCAAATACTGGCAAATAAAAAGAGGAAGATCTATGTGTGAAGATAGCTATGCTAAAATAAAAAGTGAAAAGTTGGGCTGGGGTTGTGGCTCAATGGTAGAGCATTTGCCTCACATGTGTGAGGCACTAGGTGCTATTCTCAACACCATGTATAAATAAATGAATAAAACAAGGTCTATCAACACTAAAAAAAAAAACTGTTTTAAAAGTAGAAAGTATATATTTATAATTTGTTACGACTTTTTTGATTAAGCATCTACTGGCATCAATCAAACTGGATAAGACTTCTACAATAACTTTTTAATTATCTTATATATTCACTAAGGAGTTATAAGTAAAGCAAAAGAAACCCTTTGGATCCAAATTTATGAAGATTTTCAAAACATCAAACAAAAATGGGTAAAATGCCTATATTGCCAATCTTGCTTAAATTAAGAAACAAGTTTTAGGACAGGAGAGAATTTTTCTAGAAATTCAGTCTCTCTAACACAGGAAGATTTTACCCAAGTGCCCCACAACAGTCACAACTAACATTAGTGCAGCTATCTTCTGATTTGACATTTGTGGAGCAGAGTAGGTTTCACATATGAGGACCACAGCTATTAAACTGCCAGGATTCATCTACCCACCATGTGGTAATATTTTCATCCAGATTAATAGCTCCTTTTTGCTGGGGCACATTTATTTCTGTCAGTAGGGTCACATGTTATCATACAATCCTCCACAGATAGCACTGGCATTTTCCATACTCTGCTCTGATCATATAATGCATGCGCATTTGGAATCATCAGAAGCAAACATCACATTTCTCTACAGCACAAAAACAAGCGAACAAAAAGACTTGCTAAGCAAATTGCCTGTCTCAGTGCCTCCTTGATAGGAAAAGTCAGGAACCTACTTAAATATTTATTTTTAATTCCTCTGGCTAAGATTCTGACATGCAAAAATACAAAATGCATAGCTTTTTAGTGTCAAGAGATGTCCAAAGCAACAGGCAGTGTATTTTACACGTAGGTCATCTGTAAGGGATGTTTTAAGGTGGTAAAGAAGGTTATTGTCTTCTAGCATATGGAAGTTGATATCTCCTGGGGTATCTCAAAAGGTCTCATTCTAAATGAAAACAGTTTCTAATTGTTTCTTTTTTTCCACTCATCAAAATAAGCTAAGAATTAAATCCTTTTCTTTTTTCTTAACTAAATCTGTGGTGTAACAAGTGTCACTGGAGTAGAAAAACAATACAAATAGCATATCAAGAATAGATTTGTGTTATAATTTCTTGGAACATGCATTTCTTCCAAATAGATCACAAAAAAAAATTTTTTTAAAAGACTTTCTTAAGGTATTAAGCAAGTACAGTGAAAACTGGAAATACATAATTTTACCCAAGGTCATAGTAAGTTAATACAAAAGAGTTTGGGGGCTACCTAACTTTCCCTTACCCTAAAATAACTCTACATTATTTCACTGTAAATTAAAAATAAATTCTTTGCAAAGTGATCAACACTTCTAAACTATTTTACATCCTAGCATTCTAGTGATAAAAATTTGGACTATTTCAAACCCATGGATGGGCCAGGCAATGTTACTCATATGCTAAAGAAAACAAATTTTAAAAATGTATGTAGGAATTTCCAAGATTTATCTTTTATATGCTATTCTAAATATTGCTAAATATGAAAAAAAAAAAAACAAATAAGATGTGTCGGCTCTACATTCCATTTTCTCTTATCCAGTGCCTACATGGAATTAGTTTTTGTGCAAAGAAGTTCCTTCCTATTTACTTGAGTTAACCTATAGAGTATGGACCTATACACCAAGTCAAGAATTTTAGCAAGATCTTTTTATGTGATCATTTTCTTTTTATTCTAATTATAAAATAATGCATATTCATTATTAAAATGAAACAGAAAAGAATAAAGAAGCAAAAAGAAATCACATGAAAATCATTGCCCAGAGTAACCACTGTTAACATTTTGCTGTATTTCCTTCCAGGTTCTTCCCCCTGCCCTCTGCGCTTTTAACACATTTATATATGCATAAATTTCATATATTTTAACATCATTTTAAGCAATGATTCAGCTGTCTTCTAATTTCACTTTCTGTAGTTTAATAAATTTTAATCAGTTCTCCTCTGCAACCTCTTAGGATTTCTTAGAAAAAACACTAAAGTCATATCCAGAAGTAGACACTACATAAGTCAATCCTGAATTCAGGATTGAATATAAGAAAGTTTCCCCATTTTTCATGAAAATATCCCCACAAAATAAGATTTTTTACAGCTTGTTTATATTAACATTTAAGACTGGATTGAAAGTTAAAAGCCTAAGTATAACATTTCTTTCCTTAAGTTGCATGTACTTGTAAAAAAAAAATCATTGGTACATTATAGAGCATATTTAATTTAGAAAAAGGCTTTGTTTTCTTTCTTTTCACATTTCATTAAGAACACTCCAGGCACAAAAATATCTTTATTGTCTCTAGAGACACTTTTCTTTCTAGTGATACCTTCTCCTAAACAAATCATCTTTGTCAGGTTGTTTGCGTATAGCACTTTTTAAAATTCATGAATGACACATTTACCATAAGTACCAATTCACCGTTTATCAAATGTCCAGCAGGCACATAATTGTGATCACATAGTACAGACTCTCATGCTGGGTTTTATCTGCTCTTAAAAAGGCTTGATTATAATAAAGCCCAATATATGTAGTTGTGGGATCATGCCCAAATTTCCAAATTTGTATTAAATTGCTTTCTTTTTACACCTGATTTTACCAGGTGACTTCTTCAAATACTACAAGCAGCACACACAAAGGTCATTTTCATGTTCAAAATAAAGTAATTGAAAGATTGACCTATAATGAGAGTAAAAATCTGAATGAATATATATATATACAGATATATAGATGTATATATACATATATATACCTATGTATAAATAATAACTTCTTTCTTGAGGGATAACATTTTGAGGGGAAGAAATGATAATACTAGAGGCACACGCAGTGATAAGAACACATTTTAGCCTATAATAATTTTCCTCATAGCATGACTTTATTTGTGTTTTTGTTTTCCTATTTTTCCTCTGGTTACCATGGCCTTAAGGCTGAACACACTACTGCAACAACCACATTTTGGGGTAAAGGAATCTAAATGATAACTTCTAGTGCAGTACTGCACAACAGAATTATCTGCAATGTCAGGAATATTCTGCATCTTTTGCTGTCCAATTTGATTGCCACTGACCAACCACCTGTAGTTACTGAGCACTTGTAATGAGGCTAGTGCCACAAGGAACTAAATTGTTAGTACTCTAAACTGAAGTAGTTACAAATGGCTAGTGGCTCTCTCACTGGGTTATGAAGATCTAGGGAGGAACAGGTCTTAGTCCCTACAGCTCCCAGTGCCTTAGCAGAGAGTACTTAATAAAAAATAAAAAAACAAAAGGCAAGCAATAATAATTTTGTTAAAATCCTAACAAGGAATGCCTCTCGTACTTAAGAAAGGTATCAGGGAATCAGTTAGGCAGCAGATTGTCCTAAGTACAGAAAAACTAATTAATTTCAACAACTAAATCTCATTGCAAAGCGGCTACTATAAGAAGGATCATTTTCTTATAGTGGATCATTTCTAAGCATATATTTCCTATGATACCTTCTTTGAAACCTTTAAGAAAAAAATGTAAAACATCAGAGAGGTTATTATTTTATTTTTAAATTGTCCCAGAATTCTACAGGAAGAGTCAGTCAGTTGAAGAAAGCAAGTAATATACACTAGATGTGAGATTTTATAATCCTATTTGCTATAAGAAGCCTAGCAGAAATATACTGGTTAACTTAACATAACAGTGCCAATTTTATTTTTCAATAAATTTTATAACTGTGAAAAAATAATCTCACAGATGTTTAGAGAAAAGACAGCCAATATGATATAGAGTAAATTAAAATATAAAATTCTGATCTCACATAAAATTCTGAACAAATTTAAGGGCTACTGGCATCCCAAATCTCAGTACACAAAGACATATATTTATAAGCATACAATATGAACAACAGAAATAAAATTCAACCACCTCACTCACATGAAATTCTCATTTCATTAACATCCTATAGATTTCATTTGTCCACAGCACTGATGAAGGAAAAGGAAAAAAAAGAAAAACAGTATTGGGTCTGATCAGGTTTTTGATTCTAATGTAAACTGAAGGGAGATGTATAAGCAAAACTTAAGCTACATTACATAATTCTGAAATGCCATCCAGAAAAACAAAATCATACTTTTCCAACCACTTCCATTTTCTTTACAACAAATCTGTCATTTAAGACTAAGATGTTAAGATATGACTTCTCCTTGCCATTTCCTTATAAATGCAGATTCCGAACATTTTCCATGGCCCTGATCACTTCCTTCAAGTTGTTCCTGATTTGAGCAGATAATTTTGCACTTTTAATCCATTGGAAATAATAAGTTCTTGGCAACTTACAAGGAATTATAAAAATAAAAATCTTCTCTCCAGACAAGTAACAGGTAGGGTTCTGGTCTATGAATGGGTAAAGGTTTTTATATCACCATGGATATAAAAAAAAACTAATTTCTTCCAGGTGAGCAGGAAGAAAGTGATCAGAACAGATGTGTAGTTCTGGAGGCTTCACCACAAACCACACAAATATGAAGGAGGAAGATTCAGGTTCTAGAACACCACATTTCAACTAACTTGTGGCTGCAATTATGGACTCAAGTGTTTGCCTCTCCCAAAATTCATGTTGAATCCCTATCCCAGAATGCAATGGTATCTGGAGACAGACCCTTTGGAGTTAAACTGGAGCTCCTGAGGGTAGGGTCCTAATGAGGGATCAGGGTATGTATAAGAAGAGTCATCAGATAGTTTTCTCTATTTCCCCACCAGGGTGGGCGTACACTCATGAGAAGACGTCATGTCAGCATACATGGTGTTTGCCCACAGGCTAACAGTCTCAAAATGAAACTGATCATTCCAGCTCCTTGATCTTGGTCTTCTCAGCCTCTAGACTGGGAGAGATAAATGGGTATTGTTAAGCAGTCAATCTGTGGTATTTTGTTATGGCATCCCAAGAAAATTAATACAGTTGCACTCCCAATTTAGGTTTTATTTTTGTCTCCTTTAATATTTATATACCATTCTTCAAAGGAAGAGTCAGAAGAACCTACAGTGAATACCTAGTCATCACAACTCAACTATTAAAGAATTCAGCATTATCTATCAACTATTTAGCCTGCGTGTAAAACTAATAAAAACTTCTACTTCCCATCTCGATATCAAGTATAGGGCCAGATTTATCCTCCCAAGTGGAACAACAATTAAAATGAAAACATAAAATAAAAGAAGAAATGATTTATCACCAATAAACCTATATTATAAAAAATGTTGATGAATGTCATCAGGCAGAAGAAAAAGATATCAGATGGAAATATGAAAATATAAAGAGGAATAAAGTGTACAAAAAATGCACTTTCTACATAGTAAACATAAGAATTTTCTTTTATCATTTTTAAAATATTTTTAAATATTTGCTTAAAAGTCAACAAAATAAACTAGAATCATAAATAAATAACACAAAAAGCAGAAAAAAGAACAAAGAAAAAATGTGACAAGAGAAAGATGATCTAAACTAATTACACATTAAAAGTAAATGGTCTAGGGGCTGTGGCTGGCTCAGCGGTAGAGTGCTCACCCAGCATGTGCAAGGCGCTGGGTTCGAGCCTCACATCGCATAAAAAATAAATAAATAAAATAAAAGTATAAAAAAATCACAACGATCTTTAAAAAAAAGTAAATGATCTAAATACCCAATAAAAAGTGTAGATGCCAGACTGAAGGAAACAAAAGGAAAAAAGGTAAGCAAACATACACGTAGTAGAAGAAAATCACTTTAAAGGCAAATAGGTTAAAAATTTTAAAATGGGGAAAGATACATTACATTAACACTAAAACCTAGTATAAAGCTTCCCTTAAGTATGAATTATATACCTCTAAGGTCTCACATGTAAGACTGGCAATTGATTCATGTGAATATGGTGAAGAGTATGGAAAATGTCAATTTGAAATTCATTTTTACATATTCTACAAAGTCATCATTTAAGATACAAGGCACTGTTACAAATACCCCTTAGTAGGATCGTGTAACATATTCTTCACAGAATTCAGGGCCAAGAAAACTTCTGCTGAAGTTTCATGTGAATTCATGAATTTTCTTTCATCAGATAAGCATTATATGAGCCAGTGTTTTCCCTTTATGTCTTGGCAGCCAACAGAAAGCTCAAAGCTAAATTTAGTGCCAAACTCTAAAAATAAATCCATCCCAGCACTTAGCAGGATTCTCACTCCCTTCCTCTAATTGGCTTTTGACCTTTCCTAGGATTATTTTATTTGCACTGTAATATTAGAAGCTACTCTGAATTCTTTCTCTTTTTTTAAAAGAATACCAAGAATTATTATGAATATTTGCTTCACCACTTGCAAGATGTGTGACCTAAATCACAGAAGTTGAATAATTGCACTGCAGGTCCATTTTGTACCATAAATTGAGAATAATAGTGGTCACTTTGCCTCCCTCAAGAATGTTGATAAAATTAGAAAACTTAGAAATCTAATACAAAACAAAGCTAAATTGATATTAAATGGAGTTAAAGGATTATTGAAATCCATGTGGTTCTATTTTTAACTAAAATGTAATCTCATGATGTGGTCATTTCCAGGTTAACTATTTTTCTACCAGTTATCAACACTAAATTTGATTAAAAGCTAAACAGACTAATACAGACTATAATGTGTTCTAAGAGAGAGGCAATAAAATGAAAAGCTAGAGTCAGACTTTAGAATTCTGAGTGCAGAAATAAGAACAAGGAAATCACTGCCACTCTGGGGTGAACATGGATGAAAGAAGGCATAACCCAAACCAGGCCTGGATCTGCAGAAGTACTAAAGATGGGCCCCCAAAGATTTGTGAATTCAGGTATGAACTTGTTACTCCTTTGATTTTCAATTAACATTTCTGCATAAGAAGAAAGAAAAGGAACAAGGGTACAAGGACATAAATTGCTCTGATATTTTATCAAATGCAGAGTTGCCCTTGAGCAAATCTACTCCAATACCAAGCATTCTGCTCAAAGCAAGGAAGATTCTCTCTCTGGCCTCAGGCAGAGCCTTAGTTGAGATTCACCTGTATTTTTGCATTCCAAGTGGTCAAAGATTACTGCAGCCTGGTTTTCCTGCAGTGAAAAACTATAGTCTTTTCTATTAGACAGTTAAACAAAAAAAAAAAAAAAAAAAGAATTCAGATGGTACATAGAAGGCTCATCAAGAATATGATCAATCAAGAAAGGAGGAGTCTTAGAAGACAATGGGAGATATGGTTTAAATATCTATTAACAAATAATATTTGATAAAATAGATTAGTGGTTCTGATCCTTTAGTGAACATCAGAATCACCATGGAACTTGTTAAAAATTCAGAAGCCATGCTTTCCATCCCAGAAACATCAGTGTCTGTCTGATGTATTGGAGGTTTGACGCCAATGTTGGTATCAGAATTTTTTATATGAATGAATGAAAATTCAAAGGGATGACTTTAAGAATCAAGATGATTCTTCATTATGTTCTTTACCTTTAAGACAACAACAATGCATTACCTAGCTCTGCATATTAAAAAATAGGTAGAAAACAATGACAAGATTATGATTTCTAAATAACATTTCCCTCTAAAAGGAATGAGCTTCTAGGAGAAATAGCTGACTTCAGTTCTAATGCAAAAACAAAACTCAATACTTTATAAGATGAGCCTGGATATCTTACCACACCAGAAAAGAAGGAGGTGAACAAAAATTCTGGAGTCATATTAAAAAGTCTCAGGAACTAACATAAAGAGGCTCCCACTGGTCAAACTTTGGATAATCTGAGCATCAACAAGAATAATATAAGTTTAAAACTCAGAGTTCAAAATACAGAGGCCTTGGGCTGAGGTTGTGGCCCAGAAGTAGAACACTCGCCTAGCATGTGTAAGATATTGGGTTTGATCCTCAGCACCACATAAAAATAAAATAAAGATATTGTGCCCACCTATAATTAAAAAATAAATATTAAAAAAATACAGAGGCCTTCTGCATCAGTGGTTCCAAACAATATGGTTTGAATTAAAAAAAAAAAAAGTCTCTACTGAACATGCACTGACTTTTTTCCTTAACAATACAGTATAAGAACTATTATTCCCTAAACAATACAGTATAAGAACTATTTACATTGCATTACATATTACAATAATCTGGAGATGATTTAAAGTTTATTGGAGCATGTATATAGGTTATATGCAAATGCCATGCCATTTAACTAAGGGACTTGAGCATCTGCACATTTTGGGTTCTACGAAAAGTGCTGGAAGGAACACCAAGGGGACACCAAGGGGACAAATATATAATATTAAAACAAAACTTCTATGATTACCTTTGAAGGGTGTTAGAGAATCAACTAATTGTTTTGGGGAAAAAAATCAGGTAAGTAAAGGTAAAGAATCACTTATCCTGCCTTTCATATACATACTGAACCTTAAGTCAAAGATATAGGGAAGTGTCTCTTTATGAAAAAGGAATGACAGAATAAGATTACTGCCATTTTAAAGCACCCACCAAAAGAATATATTGAAGCAATGATCTTCAAATGGTCACTAAACATTAATCACATGCCCACAAAAAGAACAGAGACAATGTTGTCCATTAAGTACTATGTCCCTTCACCTGCCCACTTCCCCAAAAGGAAAAGAAATGAAACAGGAATCAGATATATTTCAACTTTGACTTATAGGAAATCAAGAGACAAATACACTAAACTTCATGAAGATGCAATAAGCAAAATCAGATTGTGGAAACTCTGTGACAAACAATCCAGTTTCTTGAACAAATAAACTTCAAGGGAAAACAAAAGGGAGAGAGGAGGATAGGTTAAAAGAAATTGCACATCTAACCAACAGGTATAATTCACAGACTTCATCTGACTCCTGATTCAAACAAAGAAAAATATTTTTTTCAATAATATAAGACAATTAGTGAAAATTTGAGTACTGACTTGATATTATTGATAGTAAGGGAATTACCATTTATTTAGGTATGAAAATACAATTGCAGTTATCTTTTTAAAAAGACTCTCTGACTTTTAGAGATATATATTAAAATCTTTATGGAAGAGATGATATAATGTATAAAGTTTTCCCTAAAATGATCCATGGTGGGAGAAATGGGCAAGATTATAGATGAAATAATGTGGGCCATGAGTTAATAATTGTTGAAGTTGAATGATGGGAACATGAGGGTTCAATATACTATTCCCTCTGCTTTTGTACGTTTGACATTTTCCACAATAAGAAGTTTAAAAATGTCAAAAGCAAAACTAAACAAATAAAAAATATAAAATTCTGGCATTAAAGTTCAAATCTGGGTTATCTTTGGGAAGGAGGGAAGAGTAGTAATTTTGAGAGGCCCTGAGGGAGACTTCTGAGTTCAGGAAAAGTTCTATTTCTTGATTTGAATAATGGTTACTCAATCTTTATTTTGTGATAATTTATTAAGCTATACATTTATATTCTATGTACTTTCTGATGTTATATTTCCATCAAAAACAAATGAGGATGCAGAAATCTAAACTACTATTCAGCAATATGAACACATGGAATGTATTTGATAAGAAGTTATTTAATATGTTCTAACATATAATATATACGAAATTTATGGACCTTCAGGGTGGCATATTCCACAAAAATAGAGGGAAGATCAGTGGAGCACTGAAAGGAGATTGAGGGGAAAATGGGACAGGAGATAGGAGAAAAAGTAGAATGAAACTGACCAAACTTTGCTATGTACATATATGAATATACCACAGTGAATTCCACCTTTATGTATGTCTTTATGTATAAAGCACAAAATTAAGAGCGAGAGCTAGACAGATGGAGAGAGAGAGGGAGATAGAGAGTGAGAAAGGGAGATAGAAGGAGGGGGAGGGGGAAAGCGGGATGGAGGGAGGTGATGCACACATGTAATCCTACTGACTCAGGTGGCTGAAGCAGGAGGATCCCAAGTTTGAGGCCAGCTTGGGAACTTAGCATGATTCTGTATCCAAATAAAAATAAAGTGCTGGGGATGTAGCTCAGTAGTAAAGCACCCCTGGGTTCAGTCAC
Organism: Ictidomys tridecemlineatus; assembly: GCF_052094955.1. Lineage (NCBI taxonomy): Eukaryota > Metazoa > Chordata > Mammalia > Rodentia > Sciuridae > Ictidomys > Ictidomys tridecemlineatus. The sequence goes on from NC_135480.1 coordinate 99,036,867, forward strand.
CACGATCAAAATAATAATAATCGTAATAATAATCATAATAATAATAATAAAATAGAAGGAAAACCAGTAGAAGAGGGAAAGAGGAATAGGCAGAGGAAAGTGGGAAGGGAAATAGGAAGCACTGGGGATCAAAATAGAGCAAATTATATTCCATTCATGTATGATTATGTCAAAATGAACTTCACTATTATGTGTAATTATAATGGCCTAATAAAAAATTTATAAAAATAAGAAATTTATGGACTTTGAGAAAAAAGTATTAGGAAAGTTCTAATCTTTAATATTATGTGAACTAATCATGAAACAAACCCACAACAGAATTAAGATGCATTAAATGTAGAGAATATGACAATAATAGTAAATACTTATGAAGTAACTAGTTGGATTCAAAGGTGAATATAAATTATCTTAACTATTCCTTCAAATAAGAAACAAATACTAAACTTTCACTTATAATACTAAATTCATATGTGCTAATATGTTAGCCAGTATACCTTTATGTATTGTATATTCTATAGTACAAAGAAAAAATTACTGTCCTATTAGTTAATAATCTAATAGAAAAAAAAAAGGATAGCAAATAAATATGAGTTGAGAGTACCAGTGGCTCAGTGCCTATGAGCAAGATCTTTGGTGTCAGTTAGTCTTGGATTTGAACTTTAGTCTACCTACGAACTTAAACTTTTTTGTGCCTTAGTTTCCATACTTGTAAAAGGGAAAACAGTATTATCAACTCCGGATACTACAAGGATTAAGATTGAACTCTTAGCTTAACGCTTACCATATGCACATTTAATGTTAATTGCTACATATTTATTACTCTTATAAAGGGCTATCCCACTGTAATATCCCCTTGGTAACATTCCAAAATATTCCTGGAAAAGAAATAGAAGAAAAATTAAAAATTAGAGAATGTTCCTACATGGGTTCTGCAAAATAAAAGAAGGAAAGAAGAAAGGGAAGAATGAAAAGGAGAAAATTTCAAATAAGAGGGAGAAAACAAAAAGTAAAGAAAGATATGATATTAGTACAAGTGGATGACTAAGAATTTAAAAACCAAGATATTAAAAAGCTAAAATCAAAACATAATTGCTGTAATGGTTGCAAGTCAAAAAAATAAAATAAAAACTGCTTCTGAAATAAAGTTTAAATGCCACAGTAAATTTAGAAGACATTTTTCCATAGTAATTAGCCCTTAGTTGAAAGAATCAGGTTATAATACAAAAACCCATGGGAAACCCACCTGAACCAGAAAGCCATGAAATGTACATCAGATTTGCCTGAAACCAGTACCACATACCTGAGTACAAAGAAATAGTTCCAGAAAGAGGGGATCCTGTTGAGTAATTCCTGAAGATACTGGTGGCCCTTGTTTCCCTCTGAGTCTCCACATATTAAAGCCCATAGGACTTTTAAGGTACTTAAATATGTGGTATATTTTGACAACAGCATGTTTTATAAGTCATTTGTCATCAGCAAACTTTAGACAAGGTTAATGAAAGTTCTGTCACTTTAATGTCTAGCCGGCTTTAAATTACAAATGTCATGCGCCATGACTAAAGAAAGGGCACTGCAATAATACCATAAACCATCATCTCCAGGGACATACAGGTAATTGCATAGCTCATTAAAAAACTGTTTTAATTATTAATTGACCGTGTCAGAGTTGTCCTTTGAAGTCAATTTTAATTTTTTTTTCCTTGCAAGCATTATGATTTCAAGCTGACCTACAGAACTTTGTGTACCACACCTAAAGCACTAGCAAGGCTGGGTGTGAAGAAAGATCTTCAAGTCATTTGCAAAGAATTTTCTCATTGGGAGGAAGGAAATGGCAGAACACTTTTTGAGAGGTCTGGTTCTCAAAAACAGAAAACAGAAGACCAAAAATAAATGAATAAATAAAAATATTGAATAGCTGAGTAAGTACTCATCTTTTTGTTAAACTGCCTTCTATGATGATGCAAAACAATGACTAAAAATACTTATAGGAAACCACAGTCCAATTGATCAGAACTTAGCTTAAGTTACAAATCTGACAGCAGGTCAAATTTCATATTTAATAAATAATTCTAGAAATAGGATGGTTACAATTAATTACAATTTTGAATAGTCACCATTCAAAATGGACAGTAGTAATAATTTATGTACCTAAATCTATCCTTAAGTTCTACTATTAAGAGAGGAAATAGCACTCACTGTTAATGAACCTAGAAAACCTCTTATTAGACAAGAGTATGTTTGCTCCTGCCAGTGTGCACTGGCAAGCCTAAATGAGAAAGATATGAGCAACCAGAAGTCAGAAGAAAGAGTTCTCACTGAATTATTAGAAATTAAACTTTAAGAGAAAAGAATTTCTCAAAATTCAGATCTGATGAATTTATCTGGTCCCTGGAAAAAGGCCTTTCAAAAGACACTGGCAACATTAAGTCTGAATGATTGTATCCTAAATTTTTTAAGTAAACATGCCGAGTAATAAACACAACTCTGTTACAATACAACCTAAAACTCAACCGACCCACAAACTAGATGGTTAGGGTGCAATAATAAAGCTGATCTCAGACTGTTTCCATCAATACAAAAACTGACAGCAAGTTTGTGCGCCACGTTTGCAGGGCCAACAGCTTACAATTCAAATCCGGGATCAATTTATGGACTCTGCTGCTGTTAATGACCATGCAGGGAGAGTAACACCAGGAAACTGACAGCATCCTCAGGACTAAGAGACCTTCTCCCAGAATGTGAAAATGAGATAAGTCAATTCTGCTGCATTGTCTGCACCTCAAGAATTAAACAGCCACTACCAACTGATAACAGAAATTACTCTCATTGGAAGCTCAACACCTGATTCTCCTTTGCCACATCAAGCAGAGACTCACAGATAAAATTCATTCCACCCACATTTCCTGCATTATGGGAAACGGGATACAGAGGATACAGAGCAAATCATATAGGAAATGGAAGTAAATAAGTACATAAGTACATACATAAGAAAATAAAAATACAGTAAGAAATCAGACTCATAGAATAGGGGTCAACAAATAAGACTCATAATCCAAGTCCAACAAACCATCAGTTTTGAACAGCCCAGGAAGGAAGAATAGTTTTACATTTCTAAATAGTTGGGGGAAAATATTTAAAGAACAATATATCAGCCAGGTATACCTGTAATGCCAGCGGCTCAGGAGGCTGAGACAGAACAATCATGAGTTCAAAGCCCGCCTCAGCAAAAGAGAAGCACTAAGCAACTCAGTGAGACCCTATCTCTAAAGAAAATACACAATAGGGATGGAGATGTGACTCCGTGGTTGAGTGCCCCTGAGTTCAATCCCTGGTAGCGCAAAAAAGAACACTATATCACAATACATGAATATTCCCATGACATTCTTCAGTGTCTATAAATAAAATTTTATTGGAACTCAGCCATGCTCCTTCGTTTACATATTGTCTACAGCAGCTTTCACACCACAACAGCAGAATTGAGTAGTTGTGAAAGAGACCGTATGGCCCACAAAGCCTAACATATTTACTATCTTGCCCTTTATAGAAAAAGTTTGCCAATCTCTGCAATAGTAAAATGAGTCCTAAATTTCAAACCTTTGATGGCACATTAAGTGAGCTAGCTCTGTTTTCATTCTTTCAAGCAATCCTGATATGTAATAATTTAAAGGAAGGGGAGATTTCACAATAAATGATAAATATCTTTAGCTAGAGGGTACAGCACGAGTGTTTCCAAATTGATGATAAAGTTCTGTCTCTGGTATACACACATAAGTGTAATATGCTGTACAATACTGTAATTAAATTGAAGAATGGTTGCACACACCATGTTTCTATTAGCTAGGTCTTCTTTGATTTTAGCAGGAGTAATGAATGCTGAATCATGTTAGGGTTGTTAAGTTTATCTGGCTTTGCCAATCTACTGAAATTAGAATAATAAAACTGAAGATATATAATATTGAAGACATTTAAAATGAAAATTCATTTATCTTCAATTAAAATATCCACAATATTGACAATAAACTTATTATTCTTTCTTACAGAAAGGTTCGGTTGAAGAAAACAGCACATTAAAAAGAAATTCAGTCCTGCATGGGGACCATGGAGTTACATTTAGAAGACCAAAAATAGCCTGGTTTTCTTGTGATACCAACATTTCACACATTTGTGGGGGAAAAGAACGGGCAAAATACAGAAGCTCAAAATATTCTCTAACTGACAAAATGCTGCACTAGATTTTTTGGCTTCAATAAAACTAAATTCTCTGCTTTGAGTAGGGAAGGGAGAGCGACTGAGTTTCTTGAAATGAGCAAAACTTTATGTGGGCATGTTTGAGACTCTGGGGAAGTATATGGTCACCACTTCTGATCAACTTCACCTTTTGAGCTTAAAAATGAGATTATGACTCATTTTATTCTCCAGATTTTATGAGTTTATTGACATAAACACAGAGAATATAAACTCCATACTGAAGCTGTATCAATCATCTTGCTATGCTACAAAATACAGTATCTTTAATAATATTTATTTTAGGCACCAATTAATTTTACAGGGGAATAATAAAACAGCAGTCTTCTCCTCCCCCTACAGTATAGACTATATAACAAAATCAACAGATATGAGCCAGATCAATGGGGTGAAAACAACTGTTTTGGAGTCAACTGGAGAGATTCACTAGTTCCACACTGATTCCTAGGGCTCAGCAACCCCTCCCTACTCAAAACCAGAGCTGCTGGCTCTACTGAGAAAGGAAGAAACACAGTTCCTCTATTCTCCCATTACCCATAACTTGGAAGACATAAAGGGGAAAGGAAGTACAAAACGGTCAATTGACAGCCAAAGAGAAGTTACCCAAAACCGTGCTCACAGTAGCTCTGATGCTACACCCTAGCAATTTGCATCCCTCACATGCCAGTCCTGCTTGTTCTCTTATAAGTGCTACAGTGTGCTATCTTCAAAATATTACACCATCCTTCAATTTAAGTGATCCCATTAAACAATCTCTGGGTATGCCATCCAGCTGAATGAAAAAGAAATCCTATTTGAAGTGAGAACCAAAGAACTTAAGGGAAAATAAAATTTTAAAAAAATTTATCCAAAGATAAACAATTTTATAAACTTTATTGTTTACCACCAAATATACTGAATAAAGAAACATTAGGCTTCTTTTAATATTTAACTTTTAAATATTAGGAAATTAGTCTTGAAAGATTATGGTCACCTCAGCCCACTTTCATTCTTTTAGTAACAGTTTAAAAGGGGATAGTGAGACGACACAATTAGAGGTGATCAAGCCAAGGTCAGGTGATCATATATGAATGCTGAAAAGGGGACTCAGACAACTATTTTGGATAAGGATGGTGAATTGGATCTGATATCTCCAAGCTGTAAATACAGAGCATAAGATGACTTAGATAATATAATATAAAAAAGCAGATACAACGAGGCAACCTTCAACTTAAATAAGAAAGTTTAATATAGTCTGAAATTATGGTGATACTTTTAAAAATCAATAATGAGCATAATGCCTCTCAGAAGTATTAAATAGCTCTTTTATACAAGGGGGTGCTGTGCACCCATAATTCCAGCTACTCAGTATGCTGACATTAACAGAGAATATAAACTGAGGCTGAGGCAGGGAGGCTGTCAAGTATGAGGCCAGCCTGGATCATTTAGCAAGGCCCTGTCACAAAATAAAAATTAAAAGGGTTGGGGGTGTAGATCAGGGGCAGAGGGCTTGCTTAGCATGTGCAGGGCCCTACATTTGATTCCCAGTACCATGAGAGGAAAAACAAAAAAGGAAAACAAAACATCAAAACATAAGTGATAACATCTTTCAGGACATGCAAAGTGTGATTTCAAAGAAAAATCACAAACTATAAATACTATTCAGCCACAACTTTTTGAGAATTAACAATGGGAAAGCAGAAGATTACAGGAACACACAAGATTATCAATAACTGAAAGTTATCAACACATACCAAAAACCTCACAGATGTTGAAATCATAAGGAACTAGGGTTTATCTCATAGCTCTGATTTTCACTAACCTATGTGACCTTGAGAAGGTCAGTCACTTAGCCACTCTGTACCTTGGTTTTCTTTCAGGTAAACAGGACATCTTCTTCAGTGGGATGTTACAAAGATTAAAGAAAGTACAAGAACAATATATTCAAAAGAGGCCTTGATACCAGTACATAATAAATCTTTTCCTATCCTTCCATTATTAAATAACTATTCACCAAATTTGAAAATATGCAACGTGTTGCTAGGGTACTATTTCTCAAGTGTGATACATGAGAAGATTTTAAGTGGTACATAAATAAAGCTTCATAAATTTAAATAATTGAGATTTTGACTTAAATATGCATTAAAAGAACAGCTCTTCCCCCCCCCCCTTCATTCTTTGGCTGTGCTGGGAATCGAATCCAGGGCTTCACACATGCTAGGCAAGCACTCCACCCCTGAGCTACATGCCCAGCCCCTAAGATGTATTAAAAGAAGATAGCGCCCAACAAGTCTGTAATTTCATGGCTAATGCTGATATGAGGTGGATAAAAAGGTAAACCAAAATAAGGAGAAATATCATGCAAATAATACAGACTACATAAAGATATAGAGGAAAGGGAATCATACAAGAAAGGATTCCTGTCCTCAAAAAGCTTACTGTCTAAGGGCTGGTTGGATCAAGAGTAAGCAAGCCAATGAAACGCACCAAGTAAAAGTTGAAGATATATCTGTCACATTGAAGAAAAATGATGTTAAGTCCCTCTTTCCTTGGCTCTTTTAACATGTATCACATATAAATGCTCTTTAAAAATAAATGAGTTTAACAATTGTCATGCTGAGTTGTAACATAAGCTGATTTGGAAGTCCTTGTATAGTAGCATGTTAGGGATTTGTATGTTAAATCTTCTCTTTGAATTATCCAAGAAATCATTATTTTCTCACCTTTATTTTCTATATAGGAAACTAAGAAAACAAAGGTTTCTGCTGGTTTAACAGCCAAATCACTCAAGACACTTGGAGCAAAACACGTAACAATCTACTTAAAACTGTAAGATCCACGAACACTAAATGGTTTTAGATTTCTGTGAGTATCACCCTTAGAGATGGTACATGTGACAGGAATAAGCTGAATTTGCATTTGAAAATAGAGTGAAGTAAACCAAGCCTCTCTTTCAAGGGAAATGGTAGCAAAATAGGTAAAAAAGAGAAAGGATTTTATATGTATTCCCGAGGAAAACCACAGACTCCTTAGAAGCACTAAACAGGCAAGGCCCTTCTTAAAACTCTGACACATCTTAAAAAGCATATTATCCTCTTTTAATTTATGCAGTATTTTAACTTGTGCTTCTTTCATCTCTCTCTCTTAAAGTGGTCCTCCTGCCTGATTCCCCAACAATATACCTGCACCATGTCAAATTTATCTACATATAGTATTAGTTTAAAAATAAATTAAAAAGCTACAGGCAACTGAAGCCACAGTGAAAGAGATCCAGTGTCTAGGGAGCAAACAGCAGAGAGGTGAATAAGGGGAATAGTCAATGCAAACAGAAAAATATAAAACAGAATAAGGAAAAAGGCAAGAAGCAGTGACATTCCCTGAAAAATGTAAGATATGCTTCTATAGTTCGGACCATACAAGGTGAAAGTATGTTAGTGGCTAATTAGGATCCTGTATTAGCTAATAGGCAAGAAGAATAAAGCTTTGAGACCATATCACAGAATCACTCTGTCATATTGACATTCATTCCAACTGTAGCTACTGAATCGATTTTCTTAGAAGCTTTATGATTCAGCTGCCTCTGAACCACAGCTCGAGCAATGCCCACCTGCATCAATGGCTAACTAGCAGTGCAGAATGCACAGAGGTGGCCAAATTAAGAAATTATCCCCCCCCCACAAACTTCCTTAAGAAATATGAACAGTGTAAAATATCTGTAAAAATAGGGTTGGGATTTAATAGAGTATCTAAAATTGGAATTTTTAAAATATTAAAAAGAAAATCCTCTGTTTTCTTTAGAACCAATATTTTAGTCCAAATAGCTATTCTAAATTCCGGTTCCTTTGTTTTTGACTTTTTTAGTCAACTATCCTTAGTTACCTTTCATATCAAGAACCACAGCAACAGACTAAAAGAAACATGCTGAAAGCTCAGTAGACCCCAAAGATTCTCTAAGAGCTCCTTGGGGGGAAAAGCAACTGATCTTCATCTGTGTAGAGAAACACAAATCTCAGGGTCACTGCCACTAAATCAGCAGACCAATGTGATGAACGCTGCCATCGATATGGCTATTCTACCTTGACTTTTGAATGTCAAAAATAATATGGACAGAATTGACTAAGCAGTCTCCAAGGTACTGCCTTTAAAATTTTTAACTTTATGGCCATTAAATATTGAACAGATAATTGGATTTATCCCCTTCAGTGCTTTATGGATGTACAAAGTACCTACCTTCTCCTGTTTTATTCAAATTAATGGTGTTCTTTTAAAGTGTCTGCCCTGAGTGCACACTATAGCCAACTCATTAAAAGGATGCTTCATCTGCTTACCAACTCTTTTCTCTATTTGCCATGAGAGGGCAAAAACCACACTCCAACCAGCATTGACAGTTAAGGGCAAATCCATTGAGAGTCACCCTTAAACCTAGAATTTTCCTTCCTAAACTCAAGTACACAGTGTGATTTGGCTGTCGATTAGCTGTTATCACAGAAAACCACAACACAGAATCCATTTATCCTGTTGTTAATTAAAACATTTACAAATGCTTCTTTACAACTGGGTAGCTTACTGCTACATTTTTAAATCAAGTCGGGAGAACACAGGGATGCCAGTTCCTCTCCAGAGGATTAGCTGAATGAAACCCTGGATTGTGTATTGGACAGCAACAAAAACACACCCATGGAAAGGCTGTGCAATTCACACTAGCGATAAGGAATTTCTATCGAATATGACAAACACCTACAAACGTACAATCTGAAAATAACTCTGGTGGAGGTGTTAGTGGAAAGGGGTTAATGGAAATAATGTTTTCATTTGAAACAATATAAATCCACAACTGGCATTCCACTGGCCCATGACCTCCCCTTACCCAATCCTTGTTCAAGTCATTTGCTAGTGTAATTGAAACCTTCTTTGAGAGTCTTTAGATTTCATTTCATGTTTTGGGGGCAATGCAGCTAAAAGACATTTACCATCCATCTTTCTTAACATTCCTAATCTAAATAGAAGACCCAAATTCAAGACTGTGCTTTTGATGGATCACTCACCTCCCTATACAGTAGAGCTTAAAGAGATCCTATTATTGCTTTCAGAACCTTCACAGAAAACATACATTCATACTCATTTTAGTTTTTATTACCTAGCTTAACAGTGTATGTTTATTTTCTTAAATATGTTTTAAAAAGGAAAGCATAGATTTTCAATTAAAAAATTCAAAATAACAAGATAGAAACAGCTAATACATAAAATGTGGTTGGGGAAAAGGGCCCAACAACATGACAAGTTAAAAATATGAAATTGTGGAAACAGGATTTGCTGCTCCTGGATAAAATGCTAAAGAGGTTTCAAAGCTTTTCCTATGCATGAGGAGATCTGTATTAAGTCTCCATCTGTTAATTTATCTTGTAGTTGAAATAGGCAACAAAGAAATGATGCCAGTCAGCCAATGTCATTAATATGACTCCACTAAGGGACATATTTTTAAAAAGAGCATCTCAATTATTCTATTATATATGCATTCCAAACCATGATTTTTATTTTATGTTTGCCTTGGAATGCATACAAAGTCTATTTAGTATGAAGCTGGCCAAGTTTTAACTGATTATAGCTAGGAAATTATAAAGGATTAAAGAGAAAAAAATAATCACCTCAGGTACATTTTAAATGAGTAGCTAACTAAATCAGAAAGATTTAATGACCTAAAAGAAAACCCCTCCATTCAGACAGAATGCCCAGACCAACTGACCAGATGCACAAGGGCAGCACCTCCCACTCCCATCCACTTCTGAGTTCTTTGGTTTACCAGAGTCACAAATGACCACTATCAAAAACTAAGCAAGGCTTGTTGATGAGTCCCTCTAGACACTAATTTCATAGCACTTTGATATATAAGCTACTGTCTTTCTTTCCCTGCACTGGTTTTTCCTATCTAAGAATGGAACAAAACTGGATACATTCAGATATTAAGATTACCTGGGTTACCTCTGAAAAAACTCCCTGCTGGAATGAAAGGAACAGTTGCAAAGTTCGTTGCTACCCTTTAATTCTACCAATCAAGTTCCATCCTGGAACATCAGTTCACTGGAGGCTGCTTGGCAGTTCATTAATTGAATCAGAATTAACTGTTGTGAGCCCATCATTCCACAAAGCCCAACTGTAATTGTGAACAAGAAGCAGTCATAAGAATATCGCATGGGCAAAGTCCACCAATTCCAAATATTAACAAAGTCTATAAATCTCTTCACAACCTAAAGTGGGAGGAACAGTTATATCACATGAGCTAGAGTACATTTCAGCCTTTTATATTAAATATATTTTATGCCTTACTGTGACAAAAAGAAGATGTAATCAAGCTCTTAACTCTAAAGATGCACATTCAAAGATGTTTTCCAAGTTAAAATAGAAATGTAGGAACAAATGAAATTTATCATTGGTAAGCTAGTGACAGAAGAGAAAAGGGGAAACAAAAAAGCAACAGTGCATGGAATAAGGGAACTTCATCACCAACAGACACACACAGGGTACCGCAAGTAGTACCTGTCACTTGCCTCATCAGTGACCTGAACATTTCTTATTTCCTACTATACAAAAAATGAAAGTTGGCTGCAAGAATCAAGAGTTGTTTTTGTTCCCCTTGAACTCCTAGGAAGTATGCTTAATTAAAAACAAAAAACAATTTAGAAGATTAAAGTAAGGTGATGTTTTTAAACTTTAAGAGAATAAGACGCATTTCCTTTAAACAATTTACCAACTGCCAGCAGGGATATATGTCTCAGTATACTTTTATATAGAACAGCAAACCAGATCTTTGTATAGTATAAATTTTGCACTTGGACAGTATCTGAGTGTACTACACAGTCAAAAAGTAAAATTAATAAACAAGGAGGGACCTATACTGGAAAGCAAAAGAAAGTAAATAAACATGAATGTACTTCAAAGTAATACCATAACCACTATGAAGGAAAGGAGAGAAAAAGAATAACGTAGTTAAGATCTCAGAATTTTATATATACTCTATTCAAAGAAAGCCTGGAGGAAAAACAGCAAACATGGCCTGAACATTTTTTAGGAGGTTTGTTTTCTGTACCAATATGGGTGAAGCAATTCTGAATCTATTTTTAGTTCTATTGCAGGACTGAGTAAATGGGCAAAAGTGTAAGGAACCAGTGTTTTCACTGTGGAAGAATAAAAAATTTAATGAAGATAAGAATCTCCTGTGGAAATGTTTTGGACTTGGAATTATGTGTATGAACTCTGATTCCTAAAATATGTGCATGTGTGCATATGAGCATATTATTTATCCCCTAAAGGCCTAGAAGTGAATCCATTGTTAGTAGCACACCTCACTCCAATATTAGTTTTTAATGCCTTTCTCCTCTAAAAAGAACCAGAGTTACTCAGAGAAATGACTGATTAGAAAGCTACAGCAAAGAAGGTATAAGATGAACCTAAAACATCTTAGACCAAAAAAAAAAAAAAAGCTAATGGGAGCTTTAAAAGCTAATGGAGCTTTTTGTAAAGCAAATAATGACAGGAGCATGTCAAAGGGACACGAGAAACAATTTGAAGGGGGTCACACTGATTAAATCTAGAAGAATCTGAACATCAAAATAATTAGAAAAGTAATAGTAATGACTAAAAAGAACAGCCTATGAGTCAATATGATAGATTCTGACAGACAGACATACTGGGAAGATGAATGGATGGACAGATGGATTCTATTGGACTGTTTAGTTGGAAAAAATGTTTTTTATAGAAAAAAAGACTGGTTCAAGACAGGATTATCAATGGATGTCGAACCTTAGTTTCCTTAGATTTAAAAAGGAACAAGATATATGCATGGCCTTAAAGTGGTTCCTCACATATTGGTCATTAGTTGTAAGGAAATACAGTAACTACACAGTAGAAAGATCAAGATGATGAGGCTAGGGCTATCGCTAAATTGGTAGAGCGCTTGCCTTGCATGCACAAGGCCCTGGGTTTGATCTTCAGCACCAAAAAAAAAAAAAAAAAAAAAAAAAGAAAAGAAAGATCAGATGATCAGATGATGCCTTGACCAGATAACCAAAATTAGTATGACCAATGAAGGGTAGAAAGACAATGGGTACCTCTGGATGTAATACTTTAGAATGATATATCACTTAAGTATTATTCTAGTTGGGAATACATAGAGTTAATCTCATCATAAGACAATCTCAGAAAAACCTAAATAAGATTTGTTTATATAAAAAGAGGGGGTTCTTATTTTTTGTTAATTAATTTCATGAAAGACCAAAAAAAAAGTCTGAAAAGAATTTTTTCCCACTTAAGAGAACTGAAGAGACACAACTAGGTGCAATATTTAATCTTGGACTGGATTTTGTATGGCAGAGGCAGAGATGCTATAAAGCACAGTTAGATCAAGTAACCAAACTGAAATATACACAGATTCGACAAACGTATCCTATGTTAAATTACCTGAAGCTAATAATTTTAACAAAGTTATGTAAGAAAATGTTTTTCTTTAGAAACATATTCTGAAGTATTTGGGGGTAAGGGAAATGGTGTATGCAACTTATTCTCAAATGGTTCAGGGGGAAAATGCAGAGTGAGAGAAAAATGGGTGAAAAGAGAAAAAGAAGGAGGGTATGTTCATACAAATTTCAAAGCAATGGATCAAAATGTCAGTAAGAAGTGAAGGAATATGGATGTTCTTTGTAACTATTCCTGCAACTTTTCAGTAAGTTTGAAAAATAGTTTCAAATAAAAATTAAAAGAAAAAAACAAAACAAACAAAAAAACAACGTATTTTTCCCACACAGCCTAGTAAATTTAAAATAACATTAACAGTATTCCTCATCTCATGATCTTATTTATTTCTGGAAATATCACCTAAATGTGGAGAAATATTATGCACAAAGATGTCTGTCACAGTATTGTTTATAAAAAGCAGAATAAATAAAAATACCACATGCAGTTTTAAAAACCAAGGAAATGATTAATTCAATTATGCTATGTAAATTCAAGAGAACACTAGGCAGTCTAAATATGTTGACAAAAGTTATAACTATTGGAAATATAAGAAATAATATTAAGTGAAAACAGGATTAAAGGTGATATATAGATAGATAGATAGATAGATAGATAGATAGATAGATATAGATATATAGTCTGATCAGAATTTAGTAAAGCAAATAAAAATGCAGAAAATCATGTAAAATGGGCTAGAAAGAAATCTAAGACAATGTCAACACTGGTATCTGATTCAGATGGTTTAGGAATTGATTTTTTTTCTCTTCTATTTTCTGTACATTTTAAATATGAAATATTTATACATAATCTTATGATTAAGTTTTGCCATGCACAGTGGAAAACGCCTATAATCCCAGCGGCTTAGGAGGCTGAAGCAGAAGTATTGCGAATTCAATGCCAGTCTCAGCAACTTGGTGAGGCACTTAGGAACTCAGCGAGACTTTGTCTCTAATAAAATATTTTAAAAGGGCTGGGTTGTGGCTCAGTAGTTAAGCACCCCTGGGTTCACTCCAGTATTAATAATAATAATAATAATAATAATAATAATAATAATAATAATGTTTTATTCTTAAAATAACTCAAAAAAACAGGAATAAGCTTCATTTACTTAAATTCTTCAGGAACAACTTTCATGTAAATAACTGACACTCCCTGTGGATGCCCAGCTATCCAAATCTAATCTGAGCCACTGTTAGTCCCAAAAATGGGAAACTATGAATGGAAAAGTCATAATAGGAGACAGACTGTAGCGCAACTTATTTATTTCATTTTGTGAATCTATGTATTCATGAGCTTCCTTTCTCCTTATTCTGACCCATAATGGGATTAATTGATACCATGCTATCACACCTGACCCCATGGCACATGAGGGAAAAAGAAGAGTGCTAGCTGGACATGGTGGCACACACCTACAAACCCAGAGGCTAGGGAGGCTGAGGCAGGAGGATCACAAATTCAAAACCAAGCCTCAGCAACTTAGCGAAACCCTAAGCAACTCATCGAGACACTGTCTCTGTATAAAATAGTACATGTCTTAGTGACTGCATTCAATCCATGGTACAAAAAAAAGAAAAGAAAAGAAAAGAAAAGAAAAAGGTTCTTACAAAGATGGATCATACAGAAATGGCATCTCTGTCTCCAAAGTCTAACTTGGTGAATTCAATAGCACATTCATCACCACTCCTGCTTAGATGTTCAGGAGCATACATGCAAGCTGAATTCTTCAATTCAGCACAGTCAGTACCTTTGATATTCTACAGGTGGAACTGAACAAGCCCTATTATGCTGGGAAATGTCCAGAGAACCTGTCTTCACACAAGGTTCACTATGATATTACAGAGAGAGAGAAAAAAAGGAATGGGAGAGGAGAGAGGAAGGGGGAAAGAAAGTAGGAGAGAAAGAGGAAGAACAGAGGGAGGAAAGACAGGAGGAGTAGGGGGAGAAAACACCTTTGATTTAAAAAGTAGTAGGTGGCAATGATCAGATGCAAATGTTTAGTTAATTGAAAGGTTGAAAAGAAAACTGAAACAGCATGGCCTTTGCTTTTCTAATAGACTCCCACAGTCATTGCCAAAAGGTCAGGCTATTTTTTTTTTTTAAAGGAGTATTAAGAGAACTGTGTGACAAAACAAAAGAGGAAGTTTCTAGATTAAACAATTATTACAGCTCAGCTCCTGTTTAAACCATCCACATTTGTAAGCATTTAATTATATTTATTTCTTAATGTACTACAGTTTGACTAATCTTCAACTTCAACTGAATCTCATAAACTCAGCCAATGAAATAATTAAAATTCTTTTGCCAACTTGATTTGGATGAAAAAGTCAAACACTTCATTTAAAATTTATGTGAGGCACATTCATAAGAATATACTAATTTCTCATTCAGATTTCAAATTGAATCCATTTAATGGCTGCCGATAGCAAAGCAATAGGAATGCATAGAAGAATAGTCATACAATTGACAATTACCCAAAGTTCCTATCATGTTTTATGAATCAACAATTGTCTCCAAACTTATGAAAAGAAATCAATGTGCATTAGTGTCTAGAATTTTATAACCTGTCTGCACTAAATTATAAAAAATGAGTACAATTAGACATACAATTTAAAGAATTCATCAATCTGAATGAACAAAAATAAAGAAGTTCTCTATGATCCCATGTCGCCTTTCAAGGCAACACAACTCTCAGGGCTGTCTAGTTTACCACTATTTCTTCCTCTGTGCATTCATGTTCTTTATCAGCAAAATGGTTACAATGGTCTTTCAGACTTGAGTGATGAATGACAAAACAACATAGTTCCATTCTAAAATGTGAATGGCCTTGGAACACAGTGCCAAAACCCAACTGCAATGGTTAGACAGAGAATAAATAATACCCGGCAACATTATCAAATTCTAAAACGAAGCAAGAAAAAGAAATAGAATAAAAGGAGGAGGGAAAGGAGGAAGATGGGAAAAAATCCAGACATTGGAACACATAAGTAATAAAAAGAAAAAACACCCTCTTATCATCGTTCTTGTTTTCCCCTGAAACAAAACCTAGCACTAGGACTTAGTGCACGAGAGATTAAACCATTTCTCACCAGGTGATGAATAAATCTTGCTCTAATTTTACCTCTCCACCTTCAATTCACATATGCACTACTTCTTTTACAGCTACACACACTCTGACACACATAAGTCACAAAGTCACACTCTGATGCTGCAGCAGGGGGAGTCTACGATTAAAGTTAGAGATCCTAAGGTCTCATTAAGACAGAAAGACTTGCTTCCAGACCCCTCCAACAAGGTAAACAGAGGGGTCTGAACCAAGGTGAATCATGATGCCTATCCTACTAAAGAGAACATGCACAGCACTTAATTAAATCTGACATATATAGATATATATAGATATATATATAAAGCAAGTTCACAATAACAATATCACTGTAAGAACAAATATTTCTATACTAATAAGAACAATTCAAATCTTGTACAATCATCATATTCTCATTATGGCCAATCTTAACCATTCATTTATAATTGTTACCCTTCCCCTAGAGTCCGTGGTCCTTCTTACCCTGCTTTATTTTTCCACAGTAGTTATCACCCTTAAAAGACTATTTAATTTGCATTTAATTTGCTCACTTATTATGTTAATTGTTTGTTTCTTCTCCCTCCCACCTATAGAAGTTCTATAGAAGGTGGGATATTTATCTATTTGGTTCACTAATACACTCCAGTGCCTGGTGCATAATAGATACTCAATAAGTGTCAGTTAAATGAATGAATCATTCACTAAGCTAAGTGATTTCTTAAAGTTCTTCTTATTCAAGCAGAAAAAGCAAAAATTAGGCAGGGAGTTTTTAAAAAGTCATAATAGGACAGATAAAGGGTTATTATCTGTACTCTAAAGAGCCTATTTGCATTGATTAAACATGGGCGCATGCGCAAGAACTTGCATGCATTCTTAAATACTGATTCAGAAATGGGTAAAGGGCCTAAACAACTGCTGAAAAGAAGAGCAAATGCTTAATAAACACATGGAGGAAAATAACTTCACCAATAGCAAATAAACACAAATTAAAACAAAATTACATTTTTCCTCTGTGTAATTATCAAAGACCTTAAAAACAAAGATTCCCAAACACAACAACAATGCAGTAAAATGGTTACTCTCAGTCACTGGGAGTGAAATTAAAACAACCATTCTAGTGCGTAATTTGGAAGTAAGAATTAAAATACACACACACACACACATATATATATATATATATAATCTGACCCAGGTATTTCAATTGTGAAACCTTATTCCAAAGAAATACTTTAAAATATAGACAAAGATCAAAACAGAGATGTTCATCAAAGCATTATTTATAATAGTATAATTCTGGAAACAATTTAGAGTATTAAAAATAGAGAAGCAGTTCAATCAATTATGGTACATCAGAAAATCAATTATTATATAGTTTTTGGATGTATGCTTGAAGCAAAGTTACCAAGATGAAATATTGTAAATAATACAATGTTAAATAAATAAAAGCCAGATATCTAATCTGAACCATGTGTGGCAATATGCATAGAAAGTAGAAAATTTTAATATCCAGAGTACATATTTTAAGTAAATAAGATTATAGGTTAATTTTATTCTCTGAACGATACTTTTATAGATTTTTTTAATTGAAATAAAGATGCTCTATTTTATGAACAAAAAAAAATGAAGAGAAGGTTTCAAGAACTGGGATAAAACACACTTTCAAGGGTTGTCATTATTAGCAATAAATAAATAAAGTCTTAGGAAAAAAAGAAGCAAAAGTTAGCTATATCTGAGGGGAAAAGGAAAAAAAAAACAGAACATTTTGAAGAAAACGCCCTAATTCCCCTCTTAAAAACAAAGGGGGAAAAAAAAAAAAGGCTATAGCTCTGAATATCCTTACAGGATCCTTTCCATCCAAAAATCGTATTAAGTTTTTCTTTTAAAATTCAATATAAATTTAACAGGGGATCTACTCAGAGGTAATCTTATTAGTTTTAGTTCCTAAGCCATAGAACAGTGGAAGAGGAACCAAACTAGTATGGGGGCGGGGGGGAATAGAAAGCATTTATAGCATTAACATTATCTTCACCTTGAATGTAAACTAAAATTATTGATAATAAATAAACTTTTCAGTAAATCAGTCAAATTTGAGTCACTGACCACAGTGATAAATCATCCACTAGGAAAAGACTGAATTTATTAAAACAACAACAACAAAAAGAACACCTTTATGGATAGTCAGAAAATAAATTACTCAAGCTTGGGGGTATAGTCCTTTTCTATACAGGAGAAATAATCATTTAGAATATTCTAAATAAATTCAAATATTAAAAAAAATAAGTTGCTTTTGCCTACATACTCAGATCTATAGACTTAATATCTGCACCTGCTCTTTGGAGATCTGCAAGACTGTGTCAACAGAAATATGAGCATCCTTTGCAATCATCTGACAGTACTGTTTCATGAAATTACATCAGATCTCTATCTAAATCAAGTTTTTAAAGCTATCCATAGATGAAGTAAAAGAATGTGAGGGGAAGGTAAGAAAATTCAAGCAAACCTATTACTTTTCTTTTAAGCTCAAATATATTTCTTAAGGCTAAACATCAGAAGCAAGATGCTTGGATACCAACACTTTCCTTTATAACCTTTGCTTTGTATCTAGCTCCAGAGGGAAAATCATGTTTACAAGAACCACGAGACATGTGAAAAGCAATAACCAAGATAAATGAAAAAATGCCGAGTTAAGTTTTAGTCAGAACTTTATTGCAAAGGTACTTTGTTTTATGAGATGAAGAAATCTACTTTTCCTCATCTCCTCTAGCGTTACTTATTGAAAAACGAAAACATGATTAAACTATTCTTTTAATGTCATCTCATCATTTATAAAAAGCTTAAGGAAAACAATTTGCATGCAGGCTGAGCACTATAGAGACGATGCATGATGTGGAACACAATGTCAAAAACTAAAGTTCAATTTCCAGTGCTAATCAAGTCTCTAAAACTTAACTCTATCCTTTTACCCACTAGCTGTGTGATTTTTTTTTTAATTTCAAAGTCTTCTAAAATTTTGAAGTAATTTTTCAAAAAGACAAAAGTAAAAAGTCAAAGAAAACACCGGAGATTACTAATCTTCATCCATTTTTCATTTCAGAAGAAAGGGAAAAACTAGTGGGTTTGATTATCTTAATGGTGTGAGAGTACTAGAGAGAGGAGGCAGAAAGTAAGGAGGTCACAGCAGTTTATAAAAATCAAACAGATCTGTGATATTTAGATTCGCCCTTGATATTTCAATTTTCAGTCATTACTACATAGAAAGCACTAGTTTATCAAATTAATCATATGTTACAATCATCTGGAGACCTTTTAAAAAATTCCAAGGCCACAGTCAAAACCCCCAACAATCAGATCAGAATCTTTGGAGGGGTGAAACCAAGCGTTAAGATTTTTAATGCTCCCCAGGTTTGGGAGCCACTGACATAAAGCATAGAAATCAAATTCTTCCAACTTCCTTCAAGATTTCCCAAAGATATCAGCCCAGAGAATTAAAATAAGAGGGTGGGAGAAAGAAAGAAAAAAAAAGAATCACTAATCCAATATATTAATCTACATCTGCTTTTTTTAAAAAAAATAATTTACACACATACTCAGTACTGTTTCTAAAGCTGACTCAACAAAAATCATTATAAAAGTTCATGGCAGATTATGCTGACATGTTTCTAAGCATCATTTCTTTAAGAAGGATGTTGATTTGGGTGAGCAGACAGAAGGAAAAACATTCTTATACAAACTCAAAATGAGGCTATGCAGATTCCAAGGTGAATACCACAGCTTTCTAATGACAAACCAGCAGCAATTAGATGTTTAAAGAATGTGAACTTGTTTACCTTGGCCTGCCTTAATGTTTATTCCAATAAGGAAAAGGACATTGAAATCCCCTATTAAGTTCAAAGATAGGGAAGGAGGGAGAGAGAAAACAATCCTCACAATTCGATTTGAGAGAAAGAGACTCGTTATAGCTAACTGTACATATTATTTAAACACAGTCCCCAAATTTTACTCATTATACAGCATTTTCTTCCCCTTCAAGTTCTTTCTATACCCTAAGCTTTAAAAAAAAAAAAATTCAGGAATATGCATTCTATTGGTTCATGACATTCAAAGGCTCAGCTTAAATCTGTGGAAATCTTTTATCCCTAGGAAAGAGTCTAGATTATTTTTATTCCATCCAAATGGGAGGATGTCCCAGATACCAAATGATGAAGGGGCCCCTGAGAAACCATATAATGTGAACGTGCTTATGAGCACTACAAAATTTGGCTTCAAAGACACCTCTCAGTTTGGCAGAGTTTCTACATATGTCAGTGAATAGTAAAGATGTAGTTCCTACTAGTCTTACAACAAAGGGCAAAAGGCCCTTTTGTATGTGTCCTTGTGCATACAATCATGTTAGGTTTTAAGATATAAGAAATTCCCTTAGAAGCAAAGCAGAAAAAAATGGGGTTATCAATTTATGTGCTACAACATGGTTGTGCTTCATTACTGTAGCATAGGATTAAAAACATAAATCTTGACCACTCTTCAAAGACCTAAGGTTAGGCTACATAACATTTTTTCCTTAGTGCTGGCTTTTGGCATTTTAGTCATTTCAACCACATTTATGATGGGCCAACCTTCGACAAAGCATCACTTAACTTTTTTTTTTTAGAGCACGTAAAGGTGAAGGGAATACTTCTCTGCACAACGGATATGCAGGAGATTAACTTTAGAGTTGTTCTCTTTCATCCTAAATTTTCTTCTGCCTCTATCCTGCAGTGAAGTCACAATACATCTGTGACAGAATAACTCCCATGGCAACAGGCTGACATCATAAACACCAGATTAAGACTTGGCTGCAAAGCCAAAGGAGATGATGGGCTGGGAAGAAAGAGGCTATAATTCAAACAAATCTCTTCCATAATAGCTATGGGAATACTAAACATTACTGGCCAAGTAAATTGCTTTTTGTATAAGTGTTCTCTTTTTTGAAGTTTGCCCCAGTGTGAAAGTCTCTCTGTAAGTCAGAACCTTAGCATTATTTTAATGTACTGTTCTGTATTTAATAATCTTATGCTGCAGACATTAGTCTGTTACCATGGGAATGACAGCAGCACAAATACAGGATTACGGCTATCAAGCAGGAGAAAAGAAATTATGAATAAGCCTCGTTATGTTCAATAATTAGCAGCTACATGGAAAAAAACAAAACCATGAATTTAGGTTGATGCATTTATCTCAGTGTTTGAATACAACTCTGAGTGTGTTATTGCTTTAAAATGAGATTCTAACAAACTGCCAAAAAATTCTTGACTAGCAGTTGCTACTCAGAGCTATAATTTAAAAACTCGTCCTGTCCATCGCTTTCTTTTCCTATTTTAATTCTTCCTCTTGCAGAAGACTGGTAACTAACAGGCAATACATAACAGCCCAGGATGGATTCTGGTATCTTCAGCCAACATATTGGGGGGAAAGCATGGAAATACTGAACATTGCTGGCTCCTCTACTTTAGTCAAGCACAAAAGCAACAGCTTTGAGGGAGAGGCTGCTGCCCTCCTCCACTGTGGAAAGTCTGCATATGGAGATGTGGAGTGCCACTGCTAAGCTTGAGGTTCCTGCCCCATAAGGGGAGCCCTTAAGGCTGCTCTCAGTAAAGCCCTGGCCTACAGTTCTACCATTAAAGGTTATGGATATATAACCTCAGGCAGGTCTTTCTTAAGAGTTTCAGTTTCATCATTTTTGAAGTGGGAACAACAAAACATAAAAGATTAACTTGGACAACATGTGATCCATCTCTACTGATTTTTCTTTTAAAAGGACAAGAAGGAGCATTGTACTCTGTACTGTTTACATGAATGACTCAACAAGTACTCCATATTGTTACTAATTACTGAAACTTTACTAACTGTAGGAAAATTAGAAATGGTGGATAAAGATTTTGAGATTTCAGTAGACTGCTAATGTGATACTTCCCTAAACCAAAGATTACATTCAAATATAAAAGCAAATACTTGAGGAACACCATAGTATCTCATCTTCCCTAAATATTTGGGGAAACAGGCACATTTCTAGACTTCAGGAGTCCTATAGAATCAATCACTCTCTCTACACAAGTAGCATTACACTTTATCCCATCTAAATCAGGTGGCAAAAACAAAACCTTAAACTTCTCTTAAATAATCAACACCCGACTAAGATCAATAGCTCCTTGGTACTTTCATACTTTCCATATCCCCTCATCCATGGAGTTTCTGCATTCAATGGCAATGGCACAACACATCATTGGAGGAAAGTAATTTTAGAACGTGCCATCCAAATTAACTGGTCGTGAATAGGCTCTGATTAAAATATAAAGGGCTTTTAAAATAATTTAAAATGATTCACTGGAACTAATTTGGAGATATTTTAATCTCTGAATGTGCAATGAACTGTAGTCTCCCTTGGCCCCAGCCTCTCCTTAGAGAGGGACATTTCTTGCCATTGGGCAAGAGGTATTTGAGCCATACAAACTAAAGTGCCCATGACTGCATTTTCCACAGCTTTTTCTGATATATGTTTTTCCCACTCAGGCACAGTTCTCTTCCACTTTCAAAATCAGATTGTATTTACTTCCCCTTCTCAGAGAATATTACTCATATGTTTACTAGGGCAGATAGCTAGATAACTCTGAGTACAACAATGTGACAATTATTTAAAGACTCACATGAGATCAAAGGATCTCAGCTTACATTCTTAACTCATGTGTTTAAATTCCATTTTAGATTAAACAAAGGAATATTTTCCCAACATAATGTTTTAACATATTCACAGGGACTCAACTAAGGACACTTGTGAAACAATACCAAAGCCACACTGAAGTAGGCTTTTCTAATGTGACTAGAAGTTTGAGGACATGTTTGCTGCTTTGGAAATTTCCTTCTTCAGACCCACTAGAGATTCTTTGCAAAATCCTTTCATGCCTGGTCCCCAAGAGTCCCTGTATCTCATCCAAAGACATAGGAGAAGAGCTGATCTCTATTTTCCCACATTCTAGAACTTGCTGTTTCTTTCTAAGTGTTTAGGTAAAGAACTGAAGCTAGAAAGAAATTTTTAAAATATGACTGCTAAAACACTGTGATATGCACAAATATTCTCTGATTTAATCTTCCCAGCAATCTGATGAAATAGGTTATCATTATACCTCCTTAATAAATGAAGACATTGAGAAAGAAAAAGATATCCAACTGACTTACTGCACAATTAGTAATGGAAGAGTGGAGTTCAAACATAACAGAGCTTTAAAACCCAAGCTCCTTCTGCTATATCCTTACTAAAATCCAGTTTTCTTGAAAGTAAAAATTCTGTCTTTATTCTTCTGTGTACTCTCAGAGATAACATAAGTAAAAGAGTTCTTAATAAAACATTTATAACAAGTGAAAGAGGCAAAGCTTGATGGGAAATTATCTATTATCTTTTGTCAAGCCAACCCCGTTGCCACTCATGAGGACTATGACTTACTAACACAGAAGCAGAGGTGAGGCATGGAGCTTTAAACATCCACCCATTCTGAAGTTGATGTATCCAAGCACAAGATTCACTTACCTAAAAGAAAGATGAGAACAAAAAACAACAGTTATTGCAAAAAATAGTAAGAAATTACCTTGGAAACTCACTCTATCAAAATTAAAATATACTTTTGATTTAATAATCAGCATATCCTGAGCACAACAGCATAAGAAGAGCTATTTTTTTATATATTCCCCAGTTTTTCAAGCCACTTCTCATTCTTTGGTACTGGGTATTTAATTTCTCTTATTTTTCTAAACTTAACTTAGACCAGATTAAGTTATCTTTATCTTTTTTAAGATGACAGAACATCTTTAAAAGACTGATGAATCCTCTCTCCAGAAAGTTCTACGTAGAACCTGTTTCATTTAGTCTCAGGGGTTCACAGACCTGCAGTCTACCCACTAACCTACACAGTGAATGTTTGATAGGTGACCAGACTCTCGGGAATCTCTGAATCTTTAATATACTTCCAATTTACTTCAGAATCCCAGATAACCTTTAAATTATTCCTTAAAAATGCCTGTAATAGATGTATAAAATTCTACACCTTCCAATTGGAAAATGCACATTCTTTTAAAGCATAAATGACAATAAACAAAAAATTAGCCAATGGTAGGTGGCAAATAAAGTCTGCAGAAAAAAGAAACGCCAAGAATTTGGATATTAACTATATCTGTTGGTTTTAAAATTCAAAATTTAAATAAAACAAAGAAAAACCAAGCAAAGAATGTCCAGGGAAATCTAAAAAAGAAAAGTGATATGTAGTGTATATGTTGTAGGTTGGGGTGGGATCGGGCAAACCCTACTAGGTATTAAAACATATTATAAACCTTCTACAAGTAAAATAGTGTGGTTTTGTTCCATAAATTTACATAAATAGCAATGAAGCAAACCAAAAATCTCAGAAACTGACCCAAGAGAACAAAGAAGGTTGGTATATAATAAGGTAATATCTCAAATCAGTGGTGGAAGAGACAGTTTGGAAGACTGGGTAGCTACTGGAAAAATTAAATTGCATACATATATCAGATTCTGTACTAGAATATACTCCAAATGGATACTCAGAATATATCCAAAAGGATACTCAGCACCATGTCACTAGAGAAATGCAAACTTAAAAAAAAACAATAAATGTCACTGTACACCTATAAGAATAGCCAAAATCCAGGACCAAATTCTGGTGATAATGTGAAGCAGCAGGAGGTCTCAATCATTGCTAGTTGGAATACCCAATGGTTCAGCCACTATGAGTGTCTCTTACAAAACTAGACGTATGTTGTCCATATAATCCAGCAATTACGCTCTTTGGTATTTACCCAAAGGAGCTGAAAACCATGTCCATACAGAAACCCACACACAGATGTTTATAACAGTTTTATTCTACAAACAAATGAGCTATCAAGTCATGAAAAGACATGAAGGAACATTAAATGCATATTACTATGAAACAAGACAATGTGAAAGGCTACCTGTTGCATAATTCCAACTATATGATATTCTGCAAAACTCAAAACTATGGAGATAGAAAAAAGATCATGATGGCCAAGGGTTGAAAGAAGGGACGAATGAAATGGCGGAAAACAGAGGACTTTAAGGGCTGTGAAAATACTTGGTATATTATGACGGATATGTTTAACTGTATATTTGTCCAAACCCAGTGAATGTATAACACCCAGAGTGAATCCTAATGTAAACTATGGACACTGAGTAATAAGGATGTTTCAATGTAGAGTTTTAATAAATATACAACTGTGGTAGGGGATGTTAATAAACGGGGAAGCTGTACATGTAGGTAGACAGGGAAATTTCTGTGCTTTGCTCCTAATTTTCCTGTGAATTGAAAACTTCTCTAAAAATATAAAAATTTTTTTAAAGAAACTTACCCACTCCCCCACAAAAAACAAATCTATATAAATACTGAAAGAAAACGGGTGAAATCCACAATAAATTGAGTAGAAAAAGAAAAGGCACTTCCAGAGATAAAAAATAAATATCTTTACCTAGGTTAAAAAAATGGTAATGATATACTTGAAAAAAATTGTAACTTATTAGGCAAGGGGATAACATGCGTAACATGTTATCTAAAAAAAAAAAAAATCTTAAAAGAAAAATACTAACACCCTCATAGGGGAAAAAAAAAAAAACATAGGCAAGAGGTGTGAGCAGAAATGAATTATACAGAAGAGTAATTAAAAATGACCCAGAATATATGGACATGTGGACAACTTTATTCATAAAAAAATACATTCCTCTTTTTTTATTGATCAGATTCACAAAACATTTGACAGCATACTCTGTGTGTGTGGCTGAGGCACCTTTATACATTGCTGTCGAGAGGCAGAAAGGTACAAAGTCCTAAAAAATGGAACTTAGCATATTTTAGCAAAGATGTAGAGGTAGATTTATAAATCACTGCGAAGATAAATTCACTGGAGAAAAAGATGGACTCTTCAAAAATTAGATCCTCAGTACATGCCATACATCAAAATTCCTGATACATTAAAAAAATAAAATATAAAACTCTGAAACTTTAAGAAGAAAGAGGGAGAAGGAGAACATCTTTGTGACCTTGGAGGTAAGAAAGGTTTTTTTAAAAGAGGCAGGAAAAACACAAACCTTAAAGGAAAAAATTGAGTTTTCCTACATCAAAATTAAAAACTTCTGTTCAACAAAAGATAGCATAAACAAAGTAAAGAGATGTGCCATAGACTGGAAATATATATAAGTAACAAAGGATTAGTATTCAGAACATAAAGAGTTTCTACATATCAAAAGAAAAGACAAAACAATCCAATTGAAAAGCAGACAAAGGATCAGAAAAGGCAACTGACAGAAGAGAAAACCCAAATGGCCAATAAATGTGCAATGAAACTCTGCCTCAGGAGTCAGGGAAATGCAGATTAAAACAAGGGGATAGTTTTCACTATTGTCAAACTGACAAAAAAAAGTTTACTATCTGGCAATACTAGTGTTGGAGAAAATATGATGTGATGGGAGTCTCACAGAGGGCCTGAGATAGCAGCTGTGAGCACAATTACATGGGAGAGCTTCATCCAGGAAGGCCAAGGGTAACCAGAGCAACTCCACTTCCAGGTGTTCCTCTAGAGAAATTCCTGCACACATTCAAAAGTAGAAAATACACAGAAGACACATGCAAGAATGCTCATGAGGATATAGTAAAAAACTGGAAATGATCTAGAAATCTATCAATAAATAATAGTGGTATAGCCACAAAATGGAAAAGTATAAAGCAGTGAAAATTTTGGAGACCGAAGCTACATGCATCAAAAGGAATAAATCTCACCAATAAAATGGAAGTAAAGAGCAAATTTCAAGAATATGGCAACACAGTATTTAGGCTTTATTTATGCTTACTTTTATTTATGTATGTATTTACTTATTTTTGCAGTGCTGGGGATTGAACACAAAGCCTTGTGCATGCTAAGTACACACAGCACCTCTGAGCAACATCCCTAGCCCAGCGCTACAGTATTTATGCCATTGTTAATATTTTGTTTAAAGCATGCCAAAATACTATAGCCTGTTTACAGACACATGTTTGTAAGAAAATGACTAAAACAGATACAATTCATCAACACTAAACTCAGGATTATACTTTAAAAAAAAAACTTATTTCTTAGTTGTAGGTAGACACACAATATATTTATTTCATTTTTATGTGGTGCTGAGGATCAAACCCAGTATTTCATGCATGCTAGGTGAGCACTCTACACTGAGCCACAACCCCAGCCTTCACAATTATACTTTAATCCTAGGAAGGAGGGTGGAGAATGAGGTAAGGGAAGAGACAAATGCTACAGGGGCTTTGCTAACATGGCGAAGGGGGATGTGGCAAAGCCAGGTGTGGTTATGAATTTCCTATATTATTTTCAATTAGGTTTCCTATAAATATGAAATATATCATTTCAAAGAGAATACATATCATAAAATGTGGGTCTTTACTATTAAATGACTCTCCACATGTATTATGCTGTTTTTTTTTCCCCCAGTTTCCTCATCATTTTTTTTCCTTGATTTTGTACTGGTATGTAAACATAAGGAGTTATCTTTAAATCCCATATCCTAAAAATAGAGCTTTCTTTCTGTGTCTTTAAAAATATCCAAATACTTTTTCTTCATTGTTCATATATTCATTGGCTACCTTAAGTATTTCTAGTCAGAAAAAAAATTCATCAAATCCTGCATGGACTGTGCCAGACCCCAGAATATATTTAAGAAGTTTTAAAGATTTTTGGTTTTTGAAAACATGATAATGACAAAATCAAGATCATTTAATGAAGAATCTTTCATGAAGATTAAATAATTAAATAAAATTGCATTTTTCAGAATAAATATCAATTTATACATCGCTCTAATTTATGTTAAAAAGTGATAAATAATTATGAAATACCCCCACGATTGAGGTCGCATGATAAACATTTAATAATCTAGTTTCATGTATACATACCAGAGAAGCATTTTCCTATATCACAATAAAGTATATAATGCGTTATTGCTGCTGAATTTCACCATGAGTAGCTGTAATGAGTCACTACCTGGAAGGTCAACATACTCTAGCCTTAGATGTGCTACAAAGGTTTGAGTGAAGCTAAAAAAGACCCCATTCACTCATTCTCTGCACTTTTCCAAAACCATGAGTGCTACTGGTTAATAATGGTAACAATGGGGTCAAAGACCTTAATCCATTTCTCTCACATATTAGGTTCCATGAGGGGGGCGGATTAGTTCTATGGTTCCCTAACCTTGGTTTATGGTCTTTCAAGCTGAACCTCTGGGTAAGTTCAATGCAAATCCATCATCACTGTAAGGAAAAAGAACCAAAGCACAGATAAGGGGCATGGGGCCAGCAGCACCTCAACACAGAAAGGCTGGAGCATTAGTTTCATCAAGTGTTCCTGAAATGACTAGATAGGCAACCAATGCTCTAATGTTCTACATTAGGAAGGTTTAGAAATGCTCCCGTGTCACCAAGAGACATTTTTATTTCAAATGGTGCTTTGAAATGACAAGCTGTCATCTAAAAGTAGAGTTTTAGTTTTTGTGTATTGAATAAGGATAAGCAATTTGAAATGCCGAATAAACCCCTTAATTATCAATTTTCTAAAAAGTATTCTCCTTGCTGTAAAGAGGAGGAAATAACTTGCCTGTGGGTTCAGAAACTGAATGACAAGTTTCAGCCCTAAGCAAATTTTCAAACAGAGCCCTTCAAAAAAAAAAAAAAAAAAGGAACTTTAAAAGAGGTGGTAAGTGTTGGTATTGGCAACAGCTTAAACAGAAGCCACACTGTCTTGTATTTTACATGTGAAGATTAGAAATCGGAATAAAGGAAAGATGTCCCCCCCCCTTAGAAAAAAATAATAATAACACTCCAATGTATTAGCTTCCCTCTGCCTAAAGAAAATGTGTCAATTTTAGTTTCTCAAACAACAATTTTCCCCTCCAAGCATAATAGCTCATTTCTTTCTACTGCAGCTAGTTGGCTGTCCCTGATCAGTTGAAATCCCTGCACAGTTCAAGATCTGGGACTGCAACCAAAAGGAATAAATCAATGAAGCCCTGGATTTCTATCCCACTAGGCAGGCCAACACTTCTGTAAGATAAGGAGCAGCCAAAAGCTGTGGGGAAGTTCACAACTGTTGGTCACTGATCTAAAATCGGATGACATAGGAAGAATGTGCTCCATCATAATCCTGGGAAATCTCATTTAATCCTTCTTTTACGATAGCATATTACATGCCAAAGGTTCCACACAGCTCCTCCTTCTAGCACTTATTCATAATCAACTCTACTCCCAGAAAATTAGTTAAGACATCATTTTTATGTGAAAAGGCTCCTAAATAATCCAATCCCGGAGATGAAAGAAGCCAATGTTATTTCATCACAAACAAGTCAGGGGCAGGGGAAGATGTTGGCCAGAAAATACTTATTCCAACAGAAAAGTTACATTTTGGTATTCCTCCAAAAGGAGAATATTGGCAGGAAACTCAAGATTTGGTGCTTTGTGTTGCTACTAAAATGAAATAGATTTTAGTTCTAATCCAGTAATATGAAAAAAACTAAAAACACACAGATGGGCAAATACCAAATCTAGACACATGGTATCACACATAATCAGCCCAAAGAGGTCAAAGAAACCTATGCAGCTATTAATAAGTACATGGACAGATGAACAATGAACTTTCTAAAAATTCTGATCTAGTGAGAAGAATAAAGGAATCCACCTGAGCAGAAGACCTCAAAAGCTAGATAAGGAAGGAGGAATAAAGAGGCTTAAGTGGAAAACTCATCAACAAGCCAAGAATATAATAGAGCAAATTTCAACTTCAATTTTTGAAAGAACACTGCCGTTTGGCACTGGAAGACATTGCATCATCTCTCTATATTATATACAAAGGAAACAGGAAATCCATGCAGCATTCAGTCCCTGAAGCAACTGCCAGGTAGGACTAATCCGCAAACAAGATTTCTTAAGAAATCGCATTCCCCACTTCATCCCTTTTTTGTTTAGGGGTTTGTTTTGTTCTTTCTCCACCCCCCACCACCCTGTTTCACTGTTAAATATTGGCATAACAAAGACAGAAATCTTGGAAAACAATCTTCCTCATTCACTCAAGGACCGGGATCTAGCCTCCTGAACCTAACCTCCTGAACCCAAGGGGCCCACCACAATAAAGAGCATTGGAATTATGGGTTTTTAATGAAGCAGTAGCCCCACTTCAGTAACCGAAGAAAAGTACAAGAAAGGTGCTGAAATCTGACCTGGTGGCAAAGAATAAAAAGTCAAAATAATCCATGCAGAATGCATGAGGTTTTAGGGAATCTGAGCTCCTTTACCCTCAAAACAATCTTCCTCCGCAAATGCTTCCATATGCTTTAAAAAAAAAAAAATTCCCCACTTTTTCTGTTCCCAGATATATAGCATTAGGGCAGGGATAAATTTCAAGCTGGCAAAAGTCCAAATCCAACAGTTGCAGCTGTAGTAGCTGCCTTGTTTACAAAGCAATTCAGGAAGCTTTTAGAGGGCAGAGTGCACCAGACAGAAGGGGGTCTGTAAGCAAAACATGGATGGATCCCAATGCATTCAGAACAGACAACACATCTGTTCCCAGGTCCCCCTTGGAAACATGCCGCACACGAATCCCAGTCAACCTTTACTGCTCATGTTTTTTGAGGAAAGCATCTCTACTTAAGCACTCAAATCAAAATTATACGCTGGTAGTTACTGGGCCCTTGGGCCATCCCCAACATCCGAACTAAAACACCCCAAACAACATGCTGCACAATGTTTCAAGCAGACTCAAATCACCTATGACCTGGACTGCTTTGCCCATGAATGATACTGTGCCTAAGTCTGCCTTCTGTTGTCATGTTAAGAGCTGATCAATTAGGCTTCTTACTTCTCTCTGTTAATGTCAGCATCCAGGATAATTATTTGGGGAAAGGGGTAAATCTCAAAATCAACCTGGCTTACCCTTCCTTGTTGCTTCCCTTATGTCCAGACTTCAATCATCTACCTCACTTCTATTGCCATTTAGTGCTTTATAATGCTATATCTTTGTTCTTCTTTTCTTGCCATAATTTAAGTCCAGAATTCCTTTTTAAGAAAAAGAAACACACTTACAGTCAAGAGGTCTAATGGAGGACAGGGGAAAGAGTAGAAGAATAGGTGCTGAAAAGAAAGCAGAGGTATGTTAGGCCTGTTTACAGAGTTTGAAAAAATGTGCAATGATGATGACATGGACAAGAATATGATGGCTATTGGTGGGGGCAAAGCAAGTAAAAAGATGCTTTTAGGTGTTTCAAAAGGAGGATTTGTAGTTAAGTGGGAAAAGTAATCAAACACTTATGAGATGGGAGAGAAGAAGGTTACTTAGCGGATGAGTTCAACAGGGAAGTGAAAATATTAAGTATATAAACGCATAAACACAAAATGTGCTTCCCAGGGTGTGGCTACTATCTAGCAGAGTATTGTTCACACACTCAGGACCATAATACCACCCCTCGTATTTTTTTGTATGAATTCTGTGGGTGGAATATATGATATAGCTACAATAAAAGGCAATCATAATCCAGTTGCTCCCACAAGCATAAAAATAATTCTCCTGAACTCAAATGAAAAAGCATATACCCTGACGACAAACCACTGCAGATTTACAGTAGGAGTAAATGTTAAGCATAAAATCTTGACTGTCTTTGTACATGCAGCACCTATACAATAAATCAGCATAGAGCCCAGTTCTGGCCTACCTCTCTCTCACTATGTAATTACACATATTAATTACATGTTTAATTGCATATATTAATAACACCTACTCTATAATTGCAATGTATTCATGTAAACCTAATCAAGGAAAACTAGAGTATTTGCATAAAACTTGTAATGAAAAATATAACGACTACACTAACAAGATAGGGACAGGGATGCATATCTGTGACAAACTGTTTGTGTCAAGAAGAATAGAAAGTGATTCTCTTTCCTGAACATTATTTCAGGCCCATTTAACACAATCTGTACTACTCAATGAATGTGCAGTGTCCTACACACATCAAATCAGTTTTGGATAATGCTCCTGACTTCAGATAAAATTTCATTGCTATATTTAGTTGTGGGATAATAGGAAAGGAAATTTCTTAAACTTAATAAAAACTGAAACCTGCTAATAATTCGGACAGTCATAGTAAAACTGGCTGTGTAGCATCTAAACAGAAAAAGAAGCTCCACCCATTGGTGACCCCATATAGTTTGTGACTTAATTTCCCCCTTAAAATAAAATGATTAAGAAAAAGCACTAGGTGCAGTGGCACACACCTGCAATTCCAGACTGAGGAGGCTAAGGCAGGAGGATCACTAATCCTAGGCCAGCCTCAGAAACTTAGCAAGATCCTCTCTCAAAAAAGAAAAAGTGAAATTCTTTTTGACCAAAGTAATTTGCTGCCTATAATTTCATATGTCATCATAGGCAAACTAGAACTTCCTATGTTGCTAAAGTTTCATTTCTCCAAATAGGACACAGCAAAGGTTTTGAACTTAAATGAATTAAGACTGAAATTAAGGTCCCTTTATTCTAATTATCTTTTACAAGGCACCTCTTTACCAGACTAGGGGAAAAAAAGAAAAGCATAAAACTCTTAATAACAGGCTTCAAGATTTTAACATAAAGCTTGGAAATACTCTAGCTCATTCCTAGCGATATATGCCCCCCTTCATTTTTCTGGATCAAAACTAAATTAAGTTGATGTGAGAAAGCCTATAAACAGCTTTATGAAACAGACTTAAGCAATTAAAAAAATGAATATTGTATTTGCTTTTATAAACAGCTTTATGAAGCAAGCTTGAGTATTTACAAAAAATTATACTGAATCTGCTTTTTAAAAATGATTCACAATTGCATGTCTATACGAGGAAGAACAATGCAGCCTTCCAGCAGATTCTAAAGGAAAGGATTTAGTATAAGACAAATTTTAGCAACAAGACTGTACTGTACTTCTCTCTTTCCCTGAGAGGAAATGATTCACAGGAGGGCTGCGCCACTCACATGCTGACTACCTCGCTGGAGTTACAAATGCATCCTGGTTGTCAATCCAGTGTGGTTCCCCCTCTTCAACGACATCATTTATTGTGACCATACCCTAAGCCAATTTAAAACCAGAGGTGAGTGGCAAGCATCAGGAGCCCTTCCCCACTAAAAACACTAATAAATAGTCATGCAGCACAATGGAAAACTGCAATATTTTCCACAAGAAATGATATCATTTATCTTTTCCAAAATTTTATTCACACCTCAATTACCGTTCATCTGTCACCATCACTCCTAAAACCTGAAGCAAGTAATCAAGTGAAAGATAAATTCTCACTGAACTTCCACTGTATTTACACATGAGGAAAGAAATTTAAAACTCCCATTTCATTCAGCCATTAAATTAGTCACTTTAAGGTTTTTTGGTAAAAATCTAAAGAAACACCTAATTACTCAAGGGAAGTGGAGGCTGGTAATAGAGAGACATGATAGGGGAGAGAACAAGTACATAAGCAATAATTAGTACACTTTAAATTTTAGAAGATCTAAAAATACTTGTTCAACATCATTGAAAACTTATTTTTTGAAAAAATATTTTGAGATTATTACTTTGGTGATAGCAACAACAAAAAAAGAAAATTCTCATCCTAACTTTTGGAATTTTTTTTTGCAATAGCAATTTTCTTCTACAAAAACGCTTGTAATATTCAGAATAATCTTAAATAATGATCAAATAACTGTAACTCCTAAGATTCACCCAGCACTTAATACGTGGCAGCCATCGTTTCAGATGCTTTGCAATGTACTGACTCATTCAATTCTCAAAATGACTCTATGAAGAAGAGACTGTAAATGGAAGCACAGAGAGATGAGCTAACTTGAACAGGATCACATAGTCAGTAAACAAGGGAGGTAAAAAAGGGATCGTAGGAGTCTGGATCCAATTTGGCTATTAACCATTAGAGTAAAATTAATCCCAAACTGGTATCTACCATGAGATTCATAATATCATACTCAGGAGAATTAATTCCTTACGAAAGAGTCAGTACTTAAACACACATACACACACACAGTTGTTAAATCTTAAGTAATTTAAAAGCTGTGTTAAAATGAAGCCCTCTTCTAGAACCATTTGCTTATTTTTTGTGTTTAACCTAATGGACTTTTTTCTTTGTGAATGTAGGTAAGGGAGATAGAAAAAGGAAACACCCAACACTTCCACTCTATAAAGGACATCTTTTTATGACATTTAATTATGCAATATTTTTATTCAAGGAATCCTAGCTATTTTAATATTCATCATTTAAGCACCTATTATTAGTAAGAATGTAAAAGTCATCATAACATAAAAACAACACATCAACCATTTATAAAACTAATCCCCACTCAATTAATGCAACAGTCTATCTCTACTATAGAATATAGAATTATATTCTTTGTCTCCGGAAGGTTCTACATTATACATACAAAGAAGACAGATAGTAATATAAAAGTGTAACTTGTCAAAGATGTAGAATTTCATGAAATCGATGAAAGTGATGATGAAACCATTTCAATTAACAAGCAAAATCATGAGCCAATGAGAATCTTAACAAAGACCAAATAACAACCAAAAGGGAAAATCTAAAGATGAAGATTTATCCTAAGCACTTATGCACAGGAGAGGGTGTAGTGGCATTTCATCATCTAACTTTGTCAGAAAAATTGCACTGAAAACAATCAACAACTGATTCTTTGCCTATTCTAAGAATGAGTGCAGAGATGAAATTACAGTTTAAATGTTAAATACAAGATAAAATAATATTCCTAATTTTTAGTTTCACTCTTCAGGATAAAGTTCAATCAAATCTCTTTTATCTCTACTGACTATGAAATTCTGGTACCTGCTTTAAGTGGATTCACTTAGGTGACCTTTTCTAGGAATCAATAATCCTCTAATAAGGAGGATTTCCTGTACAAGATCTGCATTTTAAAAGGAACTACAACTTCAGACTTGGATGAGGGAGACCTAGCATCTCTTCTAGCAGAGTGGTCTAATGAGAAAAAGTTTTGAGTCTGAAAAATGGTTTCAAATCCCAGCTGAATCACACAGTAGCTGCAGTGACTCTGGGAAAATCTCTTAACCTCTCTCTGATATTTTTCACACCCAGAAAGTGGAATATTCCCTACACCTATGAGATAATGCATGTGAGACCAAACAAGATAACACATGTGAGAGCAATTTTTTAACCTGTAAATGGCTAACAAAATTTATCCTTAAATTCATTCCCTTCTCTAAAAAAGGAAAGTTAATTTCACCAAGCATCAGTCACTCATGTATTATATGTATTGACAATTTGTTGCAACTGTTAGATGCTAGGGACACAGCTAAAACCTAAAAAAAGGATTTGTTTTAACGAGCCCATTTGAGTTATGAGTTTTTTCCATAAATTATAATAGAAGATATAAGCAAAAAGAAAAAATCAGCATGCAAAGCAGATAAGTAATATAACATAAGATTTGTTAAAGAAACAAAAACAAAAAAAAAAATGAAGAATCCATTGAAATTCTAAGAATTTGATTCCAACTGGGGGAGTTTCATGGAAGAAGCTGCATGAAAGAAAAAGCCAGGGCGATCTTTGCGTTGAAAGACCTTATACTCGCCTTACTATATTTGGTTCATCCTGCTACTTTGGTTCATATAAAAGGAGTCCCCAAAACACAAACAATGGTGAGAAAGCAATATGAGGCTGTGAAGACCTTCCCTTCACGATTATCTACTGTACCAGCTGCCATGTCTAGCATGCAGCTTATACCTACAGTGGCACAGCTCTTCAGCTGATAATGCCAAGTTGCACCATTAATATACAACTCCACTGAAGACACTGACAGAAAATTTTAGCTCCAGGTCATGCATTTATGAAGAGATAATCAAAGACACATTTTTGTGAAAAACAAGAATCATATTCAAAGCTGTGCATCTTTGGCCAATTGTCCGCTGCTTCTTGTATTAAATCTCCAGAGTGAAAAAAATATGAAACAATATATTTCTATTTTTGCCCATCAGAACCACTAAACCCTGATATGAAGCGAACTGTTCAGATTGTAAACATGGAATGAATAAATCTACTGGGTAACAGTAAACTCAAGTAGCACAAATCACATCTAGTATTCTTGTAGACACTCCTTATCAGTATTTAAGCAGCAGAGACAGTTAGAACCAACAACTACAGATAAAGCACAGCACACCATTTAAATTCATCTGGTGCTCTGGTAGCCTAGTATTGTATTCTGTCCTACACGAACCTAGATGGCTTATTTTCAAACTCAACATACAACCACCGTACTGACTTGTTGAATCTACTGTCAGAGACAGTAGCCATGGACCTGCTTTTACGCTGGTTAATTGCAAGGATTATAGATATGCACAGGGAAAAAAAAAAACTACTGGTAGATTTTGTATTCACAGTCTAAAAACTCAGGCAAGCAATAAAATGTGACCTGCTAGTAAAGTAGTAAGATTAGGCTAGAGGTATAGCTTGGTGGTAGAGCACATGCTTAGCATGCTTGAGGCCTTGAGTTCAATCCCCAGCAACAAAGAGGAAAAAAGTAAAATTAGAAAATGTTCAATACAATATTTTGACTTTTTTGAACTATTCAAATAATTACTGTTTAGACTGAATCATGTCAGCCACAGGGAATTCAATTTAATATGAGAGTGGAGATGAGAAGGGGGAGTTTGTAAAACAATATAGCATTTTCAGTGTATTTGAAGGCTTTGAAATGGCGACTTATTAAATAGAGATGTAAAAATAATTCAATATGTAAGTATGGATGTGTTTACAGAAACATTAGAAAAGAGGGTTTAGGGAAAAATGTGGTCCAATTCCTATCTTTCTTTAACCACCCAATGGAAAATAGATTTCAACTCACTTGAAAACTGTCTGGCTGGAGACTACACAATTTCCCCCAGTAGCTCATTAAACTGTTATATCACCTTGACAGTCAATTCCTGCAAAGTTAAATGCAAATCAAAACATTTTAATTGAATCATGCATTATATGACTAAAGGAGCTCAATGTTTATAGGAAACTTGAGGTGAATCTTTACAAAGTAATTCATTACTGTGCTAAAATAACTATATCATCACTGATCAACATAACTCACACTTTAACATATCAAGTCTTCTTTAAGCAGTGGATACACCTGAGTGAAAAGATGCTGTGTTTCTACTTGCTACATTATAGTGTGGATCTGATTGAATACCTGATTCAGAGGCAGATAAGAAGCAATGTTGATGAATAACTTTCTCCTTAGAATGAGAAAAAGTTTGCTCTTTCTCTTCTCTGCCCTTCAAACATTAAAAAGTCTTTTTTCAACAAAGGAAGATCTTATGAAGATTCTAAGAAAAAAAAAATCTGCCATACCCATCCTGGAATGCAAAGGTCACATGTGGCTCAATGGCTATGTTCTATGTGCTTTGGAAATCTGCAGAAGAAATAGAATTTCTTTAATAGCATAGCCTGAGGGTCTTAGGGGAGTTACCACCCAAGTGGTTAAGATTATTACCCTTAACAGTCTACTGTCTACTGCTTCATGTGATCTATTTACAGTCAAGATAGTCACAAAAATCCTACAGAACATGAGAATTGAGAGAGAAATATCAAACTGCTACCCTTTCAGGCTTCCAAAAAATGCTATTAGCCTCAGGAAAGCATGAGCCATTGGGAGTTTGCTTCAGCTAAGATCCATAGCAGAATCAGAACCAAAAGTACTATTCCATATTAAACACTTTTTTAAAATTCCTGCTGCAAATTACATTAAGGGTAACACCTTAAACCATTCCATATTTGCAATCAGGGTTTTTACATATTAATGTCAAAGAGCCTATAGCTCAAACCCTAATGTTTATCACTACCTGAAAAATCAAATTAAATATACCACATGAAGGAACTAACCAAATTCCCTCTCCATTAAACCCAAGCCAAGAGTGAGGCCTTGACAATAGGATTGAAGAGATTAGGGTTTAATTTAAACAGAGTGACTGCAATAAAACAATTCAAATGTGAGACTTCACAGGAGCAAGTACTTAAAGCACCTCAAGACAAATATTTACATAAACTATACAACATCATAATCTACTAAAGATAAAAGATTCAGGAACCCATTAAATCATAATTTAGAAAACAAATATTACAGAAGGAAAGAAAAGGAAACTGCACTGTTAGCTGGGTCTTGTAAATGAATGCACAATGATTTTTTTTTTTTAGACAAGATCAATGAAGGGTGATAATGTGAATATTAAAAAATAAAATAGGTCTTTAATTTTGCTATGATCTGCTACTGACAGCATATTATACTTTCCAGATCCCTTTGAAAGTTCTATACTTAAATTTCTTTTCCCTTTCAGGCAATCCTTATGTAGTGGTCAATGGAAACTTGCTTTTCTCTATTTCCTAAGTAATTTCCAACCATTTGCCTCTTCCCTAACAGGCTGCCCCTCTGCTTGGATTTCCTTCCCACTCTCCTTCTCACAATAATGTTTAATCCCTCCTTCTCTGAAACACACAAATAAATGTAAACAATATTTCTTCCTTTCCCCTTCTTTGTCCAAGCTTAGTGGAAGGTAAGAAAGATTTCTTGGGAAAACCTCTTGATGCTCTTCCTTGCCTTTAAGAAGCATACTTTAAAGAGACTTATCACTTTTGAATTCTTAAGCCCATGCTGCACGTAATTATTATAAATTACAATTATCAGAGATTTCCAGTTTGCAAAAATCTCCCAGTTAATGAAAGCTATGTTTTCAGGTTCATAAAGCCAATACCCCATCTGGTCTTTTAAAGTAGGAAATTAACTGAATCCTCTAGAGAATTAAGAAATCTCTAACCACGAACCTGAAAATGAGCCCCTGAGATTCCATAATCTGATTAGTTAAACTGGGTGAACACGATGACAGAATCGACCTTAAATGGGAAGATCCAGAGCTGAGAACAGATGCTAGACTCAAGAAGTGGCTTAGGTCCAAACCCAAAGTCAGTCAGTTGGCTCTTTAACAGAGATTCATCAAGGGAACACATTTTTGTCCTTAGCCACTTTCATCTCCACTATGCCCAAGTCCTGAATGGTATTCATCTGCATAATGAATTGCTTTCTTGATCACTGAATTCAGCTGGTGAACTTCACCCTCCTTGGTGTTATCTTGAGACATTTACAATGTTTCTCAAACCAGGTGTATATACCCAGAATTATCTAGAGTACTTCTTTTATAACCACACAAGCTCAGTGTCCTACATGACAACTGCTGAATTGCTCTCCAGGTAAAAATCCCCTGAGCAGGTATAGTTTTTAGGTTCTTAGCCCCTTAAGCTCCTCTGAAACACACCCTCCAGTTAAGAACCAATGAGGTCGAATTTGTAACAATGCATATCATGTAACACACAAAGACACAGCCATACAGGAAATTGCCATACAAGCAAAGACACAAGAAACAGCAGAAAACTTAAAAGTGATTTCCTTCTGATGACTATGAGCTCTCTCCTGCTCCTCAGCTGGTTGAAAGCTGTCAGCCAAGCTCTGACCCCATGGGCAAAGGAAGCATCCAATAGTGCTGGCACTCTTTTGCAATATTCAACAGGTTGCTCCAGGGGGTATGGACTTTGAAAGTTGCCATTATACTACTAGAGCTGGCATCCTGGGGTGTCACAGGTGTATTGATAATTGACTCAGTCTGTTTTGTTTACAATTTCCTGCCCAACAAATTGCATGTTTCTGCAGATGTCTAACAAATTCAGGACATTTAATTCCTCAGCTGCCACCATCCTGCTGTTTCCACCCTCCTCATCCATTGGTTACGATGGTGTCCAAAGACACATTCACCAGCATTAGAAAAGGTCATTAAAAAGCTCTTACAACCATCTGTACCCAGATGGACAGGTCTCCAGCCAAAACGGGAGAGGTTCCTGCTCAAAGGGACCCAGAGGACCTGACTTCACGCAGTGCCACAGTTGGTTTTTTAATTATTGTTTGTGGGTCCTGAATTATTTACATTTGAGCTGTAAATCTTAATGACCCATGCCATGTTCTTCTTGGCTTACTGATAATGAACAAAGCCAAAGCACTTTCGTTTACCTGATTCAATGCTGTTGTAGGATACCGGCCAAAGAAAAGTGCGTCTTCCTAAATCGCCTTACACAGGTTCTTGGAATGAATCATTCTTGCTTGGATTCTTGTCTAGGTCATTTGCCATACAGTTATCAGTTAATTCCCTACTGCTTTCATAGTATCATCCAATGGTACATTTTCACTAGTGTAGGGGTTTTTATTTTGTTTGTTTTTAATTCCTTTTCCTTGACCTCTGCCTTCCACACACACAAAAAAATTTTGGCTTTATGTTAATTGAAAGTACAATGATTATGTTTTTTAACAGGGGTCCTATAACATGCTATAGATTCATTTGATGGTACCGGCTTCCAGAGCAAAGGTTTTAATGACCATAATTCATCCTGGCAAAGTGTGGCATGATCTTCACAACTAAAACCAAGACACAGAAAGAGAGGGTCAAATAGCCTTTACTAAAACAATCCTGCCAAGAGAAATCAAATCAACCCAGGGTTGCCACTGTCCTTACCCAAATAAATAAGGGAAGGAATGACCTTAAACCACTGGAGATCTTTATCCTAAGAAATGACCTTCAAAGTACTAGGACAAGTGAATTCTGAATTCCTAACCTGCCACATGGAAGCAGAGCAGCTCAGTCACACCTTTTCAGAGTAGTTGCAGTGCTTCATGACACTATTTCCGCCTGCCCTTCAGAACTCCAAGCAGACGCGCTCACCAGCGGTGCCAAACTGTTAGACTCATCAAGTTTATGAACACTGCATACAAAATGCAAACATTTTCTTCCATTTGGGCAAACATTGGCAGGAGAAACTTTCTTTCCAATGTTAACAGCAGGGAGCTTAAATAAAAGTTCAGTTTCTCTAAGGGTGGGGGAAAGAAAAAGCTAATTCTAAAAATATGTCATCAG
Source organism: Ictidomys tridecemlineatus (assembly GCF_052094955.1). Lineage (NCBI taxonomy): Eukaryota > Metazoa > Chordata > Mammalia > Rodentia > Sciuridae > Ictidomys > Ictidomys tridecemlineatus. Next base: position 99,077,747 of record NC_135480.1, read on the forward strand.
CAGCATGCCATTGCCAGAGAAAATTGTACATGTTTCCCTCAAGCACAGTTCGCTCAAATGAACTTGACAGCTTCAGAGATCACTTAAAAGAAAGAAAATTTGTTGCATGAGGCCTGCCAGATACAAAAGGGATCACATCTCAACAGATAAGACTTGATAGAGCCCCATCTCAAATATTTCTGTAGGATGATTAGGTGAACTCAAAATTAGTGCTTTGTCAAATACCCACACAAAGGCTTACGCCCTAAGGGTATTCTAAGGAAGAATCCAACCCATTCAAGGGACTTCTTACTAGAATCTGGCAATTAACTTTAAAATCTTGCTACTTCTATTAGTTTCCTAGAAAATAAATTAAAGGACATCTAGGCATACAAGTAAAATTACACAGCTAAACTTAAAATAAGCTGCTTTCCCCTCGTCCACAGGTGTGTCCAGGCAACGTAAACAATTTTAACTGTGTTACAAATTATAGGTGTCAGTGCCTTCTCTCAAATCCACCAAATGCTGGAAAACACTGCTCTCAGGCAGACCATTTACTAAAAGGGGTCTATTCAGGATAGTTTTCTTTTTAAACATAATAGTCCAGTTACTGAAAACACTGTAAAAATCAGGTGTGAATATGCTCGTTTGACCCGAAGCTGCAGCTCTCAAACATCTGATTAAAAGGAAAAGCAGGCAGGCATTACAACTCCCCAGAAAGCAACAAAAATAAAAGGCTCCATCTTCAAGAAGATCATCTCCAATTACAGCACTATACTGGGTTTGAAGAAATACCCAGTGCAGCAGTGAGCTGCACCATACCAATCAAAAAGCCTTCCCATCTCAACAGGGACAACATGGCAGCTAAGCTATCAAGTCGGCTATAGAAGCTAAACACATCTATTTGTTTTCTCATCCTCTTGGCCATAACCTAGATTTCTGGATCCTGGTTTAAATTGAATACACCCTTTTACAAGTGCAACTCTTTCCGACAGTATAGTTAGTTCGTTCTGCTCTTCGAAAAGATGAGAGAAAAACTATAAGTTGGTCTTTAATATTAAAAATTTTATGTATTTTTAACACATCAGTCCTTTAGACTTAATTCCAAACTTAATGCACCTGTCAGGAAACTGACTGCTGGCTATGGTTTTATTACAGCTATACATTTTTCTGACACTCTGAAACAGAAGATTTTCAAAAGAAAATCCCAGGCAAAGTTCAGTTGAGCTGTTGTTTAAACACATACTTGGAAACATTTTCTTGTATAGCAAAAAAAAATGAGCACAGGTTACTAAATACATGAAGCCTAAAAAGTACTGCAAGCTGGATGGGTTTTGTTTATTTTTAATGTTTGTGCATTTTTGTGGGTGCATTATAATCATAAATAGAGGGATTTGTTATGCCAAATGCATACATGCACATTTGTGCATTTTTTATACAGTAAAGACAAAAGCTAAACCTTAGTAGCAATTGGCTAAAACTTAAATACACTTCAATTTATGTAGCCATCAGCTTCCAACATTCAAGTGAACACCAAAGGACAACTGTGACATTATTTTGATGCAGGAACTCTACATTTCCATGAAATCATAGAACATGCATAAATGATGCTGACCATATTTAGAAGCCACAATAGTTTAGATTCGTTGTTTTATTTTCCCCCATCAGAAATAAAATTCTCAACCATATGCTTTTTAAAAAATATTTGTTTTAGTTGTAGATGGACACAATACCTTTATTTTAATTATTTTTATGTGGTGCTAAAGATCGAACCCAGTGCCTCACACATGCTAGGCAAGCACTCTACCATTGAGCCACAACCCCAACCCCAACCAAGTGCTTTTAATACTCATCTCTATGGATTATACTTGCACCTGGATAAACTCATCACTTAGCAAGGGGCAATAGACAAGAACTTCCATTTTTTTGTTCCTATACATGATGAAGAAGAGGGGTATATATTATGAGCATTTCCAAGACAGACAATAATTTTTAAAATACACAGCTACCTATTCTCCTTTTAAAAAAAAATAAAGACAATATGATAGCTTTATCTTTGCACCACAGTTCTTATTTTATCCAAAGCATGACAGAAATCCCACTCCAAACATTAACTAATACTAATTTAAGTAGAAGAACTCTTAAAGTTTTTACTCATCTGAAATGCAGAACACATACATATTTTACCAAAAGGTTTACTATGCATATTAATCTTTTATGCATTTTATTCCTCCAAGCGTGAAAAGAAACAAGTTGAAGTAATAGAGGTTGCCAGGTGTTGGTGGCACCCATTCCACTGTAATGACAGCCATGACTTAAGGTTTTGTCTCGCTCTACTCTTCCTATGAATTGCAAATCTTCAGGTTACCACAGCAACTCTATATACTGACAGGTAAGCTTCAGGAAGCATCCTGGTCATCGTTTCCATCTTGTTTGCTTTGCCTCATAGCACTCCAGAGTCCCTGTTGTATAGGAGCACCAGTATGTATGGGAGTTATTCTAGCACACTGTCCAGTCACAGCGATTAATCATTCCTGCTTCTTGAACTGACATATCGAGGTGGGGAAACGACATCCTAAATGAGCAGAGCTGATTACCTGGGAAAGCAATTCTTCAAGATAGCACAGCTAACTAATAGCTCCATCTGCTACACATAAACACATTCCAAAGCCCCAGAAGTAATGTCAGGATACAACTAACAGAGTTGGGTCCTGTATGCCAGATTTCTGTGTGTCATCACAGGTGTTTGATGAGCACAGAAAGTACATGAACTTTTCTTCATCTCTGGGATAACTGGTACTTCTCGTGCTCAGATCACAGGCCACCAAAGCGGGTATTCTGGTAGAATTCTCTGTCTGAATTACCAATTCTCACACTTAACATGAGTGAAATAAAAATGTCAATGTGAAGCTACATGAACTATACAAAAAGAAGTGGTAGGACAGGCCTGCAGAACAACATACATTTCTAAAACAGACCAAGGACAAAACCTACTGATACATTAAAGATAAAAAGTTTTCTATTAACATTAAAATATATGAGCATATAGAAGAAAGGTTTGCGGCTTATTTTACAGTGACTAAATAAAAATAGAATCTCTAAGGATTTTGATAAAGCATCATAGTTCTGTAAATTACAGGAACTTAAGAAGGCTGTGGTTGGAATTCATCAATAAGCTCAGCAAACAGTTAAATACAATTTGGCTACAACAAGCAAAACTGTACCAAGCTATTATTATACACAAAACTATAAATGGCTCCCTAGATTTTTTAAAAAAAATCTAAATAATCAATGGCTTCTTAAAGTCACCACTACAGATTTTGTCTGTTCTTTCATTATTAATAAATCTTTGATTATTTAAAATCAAATTCTAACATCGCAGTGCTGAGTGTATAAGGAGGTTGCAAGTTTCCATTTTCCTGATCAAAGCATTGGCGTTCTATAGTAGCTGCATTTAACACTGCCTCTGTATCGAATGGGAACAGGCTCCAGTTCTTTCCACATTAGCTGTGATTTTAATAACATGCCAAGCAAAACAGGCTGGCGTAATAAGTTTCATTGCACCCACTTCAACAACAGATAAGCACCTCATTTTCATACAGTTTCCACTTGTTGCTAGGTAACCACACCAAACGAGACATCTCCAGGCATTATGCAGAATGCACACTCTTCACCCAAATTTGATGTGCTTTGGGCATTAAATACTGTTATTTTAACCACACCTGTCACTCAAACAGTTTGAGCTTTGGTTTAGACTGTGACACGGGTTTGTGGGATTGTTGCTTTTGTGGGGATTCTGATGTGTAGACATTCTAAAAGATAAACTACAATAATATGTCCCTGTCTTCCCCAAAGCAAACCCACTGCATTATCCAATGAATTGATAGTTTGACATTTCACAGAAAGATAAAGCAAACCCTCTCAAAAGATGTCCACACTACGCCCTCTTAACAGTAGACAATGTCAATTAAAAACTTCCTTACTGCTTTACGTGACCACGAAGGGAACTTTGTAAGCAGGGGTCTGTGTGGAGTTGGGCTTCACCTGCAGGCTTCAAACAGAAACCCTTTAACTAGTCGCATCTAGGCCAAAGCGGGAACCCCATCTGTCAGCCAAACAAACCAGCTTTCTGCTGGAGGAAGGGAAAGCTCTGCGGGAACAGATGCAGTCCGACCTAAGATACTGAAGAACTCAGGCGACAAGAAGGCAGGAGGGCTACCTGCAGGAAAGGCAACAGACACTGACATTTTAAAAAGAAAATAAATCTTAGCAAGCAGCACTAGGCATCTCCCAAACATGAATTTTCTTTTGAACTTCTGGAATATTTTATCCTCCATAATTAGTGAATGCTAGAAAAATGTTATAGCACCTCAACTTGCCACGGGGCTACAGTAGTCCCTCTCACGGATAATAGAAACAGAAGAAACAAATCACAAGTAGGTGTGGCATCAAGAGACGAGACCAGATTCTGACCCTCAGACTTTTTGATCTAGACCTCTGTTTTTTTCAGTTTCAATGTCACCCAGAGTATAGCTACTGCTCTCTTCAGAGGCAGGGAGAAGTAAGATTCATACTGCGACTTTACTATCAGGCTAAACGACATCTTGGCTAGCTAAGCAATACTTTGCCTTCTTATTTTTACCCCCATGCTCTGAGAAGGTGTTCGAAGGGTTTTCCCTCCAGGCCTTCCCTTAGATGTATCTAGTGCACGTGTGGCAAGGGAAACCTCCCATTTCTCTATTCAGTTGGGACGAGATTTGGGTGGCCTTTGCTACAGTAGTTGGGTTTCCATCATGGTACCCTCTCCACCCTCAACCTTTCCTTTTGCCCATTCTGGGTCTCTCTACAGGTCAGATAGCTTAACATAATTTATTCCTTCTTAAAATTTGGGTTAATTTTAATTGGAATAGCAGGACTTCATCTCTACAGCTCACAGGGATGGACTAATATGAAACGGGGAGAGAAATCTGATGGATAAGGTAAGAGCCAGGAAAATAACTGCTATGTCTCAAGGCAAGTTAACAAAGTTCATTTAATCTGTTCCAAAATGCCATGAGAGCTGCAGATAAGAATGCCACAGGTACAAAGAAGTGTTTAATGAAACTACCTTTCTATCTGTTTCATCTGAGAATATCACTTGGCCCAAATTTGTTTACTTAAAAAAAAAAAAAAAGTTCCTAAAAGAAAGTAATTATCAATAGCCAGGCATAGAGGATGTCAATTAAAATGTGTCTGGCAATACCATTGCAAAGTCTGTATCCTAAAGGAAACCTCCAAGAATCTTCACTGAAGCTCTGTTTACAGTAGAAAAAATACATAAGAAAAAATATTTTTTAAAAAAAGGTAAAATAAAAGGGGAATGGATAAACAGAAGCATATGTGTGTTATAGAATACAAGGCAGCATATAAACAGAATAATCATAATCTGGGTAACAATATGTAATAATATAACAAGGACATTTGCAGGTCAAAGACAGTATGGTATCACGTGTCCTCTCCCAGAAGACTTCTATGGATTTTGTGTTTTTACGTTTACCTCGGGGGAAAAAAACAGACAGACAGGCAGATAGGCAGACAGGCAGATGGAGGAAGACAAAAGTTAGCTAGGATTATGAGGGGTCATCAGTGGGGACTTCAGCATTGTCTAAAACATTGTTAAAAAGGAACTATGTTAATATGTTGACTGACTAATTAGAAATTTAAAAGAAAATATATTTCTCATGAACTGGAATGTGATTAAAAGGGATAATGACAAGAATTAAAGAAAGCATGTTTGAGTCTTCCAAATTCTAGCAAAGGACCAGTAGATGAATATGTTCTACCTCCTTTGAAAGAGGTAATTTTGAAAAGCATTCCAAGTCAAAGATATAAATACTTATGGAAAAAATCATCCTCAGTGGATTATGACCTTATGTAAGTATAAAATATCTAGACACTTACGGGCTCTTTTAGAAAAGAACCAACTTTACCAATGTAACTACCCTACTGCCACATGACAGTACATTCATTAAATGAAAAAATAATAATAAAATAATAACTCTTTTAATGCCTTCAGGATAATTGGACATAGGCTAAATGTATAAATGGGACTCATTTGTATAGAAGTGAATTCATTAAAAATGGCAAGAGTCTTTGCATCTGGTGAATTTTTTTAAGAATTTGGAATTATGCCTAGAAGTCATCAGATTTGTTGCTAGTGAACCCCCATCTGTCATAGCTTGAATCTGAACTATATATAGCTCTTATTCCCCAAATCAATATGTTGTGTGTTCATGTAATCTAGTATCCAGTCTAGAAGCCTTGCAATTGTCTATAAGCTCCTCAATTCTTATTTTCACTATTCCTTGGCTTGTTATAATTCTTAATATAAATGACAGAATATAGAGATGTCACTTTAAAAACTTCACTCACTAAAGTTTAGCTATAGAGGAAGAGGAAAAAAGCTAGCTCTCTGTGTGTGTGTGTGTGTGTGTGTGTATGTGTGTTGTGCATGCACATGAGTGTGCATATAAAATCCAGAAGAGATAAAATGACAAAACCTCATGCTACGTTGCAGTAAAGAGATTACTGCCCCAAAGGATTTCACAGGAACAGGTCCTGGACAAGAACATTTTTAAAATATATGTCTAAAAGTCCAGGTATCTGCCAAGCCCAACTCTCCCGAGTGTCAGAGACCCTGGAGAGGAGCATCTAATTCACCTAGTTGTCATGAGTCTGGGTCTATTTGAGTCCCACTGAAGTCATGGGAGAAGACGATGGGCTGTCAGCATATACTGCATTAACATACTTTTTATACACTTCTCAAAATCTTAATTATCTTCATTTCCAGCCTACATGAGAATCAAAATCAATTTTTAAATTGGAATGAGAGCAAAGGAAAAGACAGGAATAACTATTTCTAAAATACTGTCGAGAACTCAAAAAGCATAGCATTTGCACTGAGTAGAATGGAAAAAACAACCAACCCATATTCACAGTTTCTAAGCAAAATATATTAACTGATAATATTCTAAAAGATCCCAAGTCATTTATTTAAGTAAAATTGAACTAGACATATTTTTTCTGGACATTACTATCATAAGTACTACCTAAAATAATGTTATCTATGTGTTTTAAAGGGTAACTTCATGGCACTAACTTAGAAGCATTCAACAGACAGCAGATACAATTCGAAGAAAATTGTTCTAAAATGCAGTACACAGTTCTCTGCCTTAAAACACACAGTATGTTGAGTTCAGTTCAGAGGGAAAACTCCTTCCTTCTGCAAGGGATAAATGTTATGAAGGAGATGAAAATGGAAACATTTGTAGAGAATTACAAATCATCCAGACTGTGGGGAAAATGGACCCAAGTTTTCTCCAAACTCTATAGTTCTTCAAATTCTATAATTCAACTTAAATATAAACATAAATATGCACACATACACCCCTAATAGGGCACCCTCTGGAAAAACAACTTGTAAGACACACCGTGTATGAAATATTATTATGAAAAGGAGACAACATCAAATAAATTTAGAAAAAGGAGGGGAAACAATAAGCTAATGTCTTTAGTCTTCTGGTTTATTCCTAAAATTCTAGAGCTCCCACACTTTCTCCATTTTCTTTCCCTTCTGTCATTTCCCTCCAGCTAAAAGATACAGCCAAGTATCCTATAGAGATGGCTAACTCTAGGTGTTCAGAGGCCTGACTGTCTTTCTTTACTTAACATTTAGCTCAAAACTTCTTTTTTTACTTTGAAATGCTTTCTTCCTATAACGAGTTTCAAAAATAAATTCCGCCAACATTAAATCACATCTTCTTGAATTATAAACCTATCAAGCTGGAGAATTAGCCTTAAGCTGTCAACATCAAAGCAAAGGAGTCCTGCCTGGAATGAGAACCACCCACCTGATTTATGGCTCTGTCCTCCACTTTCAGAGCCATGCTAAGTAGAAAACAAAGGGGTTATCAAATTTCAGTAATTAATATGAGTAAACATGAGTTGAGCTAACAAAAGCAATTACTTGGAAGTTCAGTACTATTATCTCAACAGTTCATGTTTTGCCTTTTTCAATGAAAAACAGAGATTTAAATGAATGCCTCAGGACAGGAGATTTGGTCATTTCATTCAAAAGTTACCATCCACCTGTGTAGCACAGTTGACAGCTAATTTAATACTCTCTTCCAGATAAAATAAATTACTCTGACTTCAGTTTATGAAGAATAAAAAAATCCTTTGTATTTTAACTCATTTTTGATATGAAAAAAATTATTTGAACTTTCTGAACTAAAATTGGCAATGAAGGTATAAGGCTGCAAATGTTTGTTTCTGATGGTATCTTTACATTCTGCTGATGTTGTTGGAAATATTCATTTTGATATTATCTTCTGGCTTGGGCCTGCTTTTTTCTGTACTTCTTTTTGGAGTCATAAATGAATACTTCTGCTGTTTTAATTATATTAAAAGGAGCAGAAAGGATAACAACTATAATTTCTTTTCTCAAAAAACAACAAAAAAGTACCAGAGAAATTAGAAAATGGATTGATGACTACTATTAAAATATACAAAGTTTTACCCAGGCATGGTGTCACACACCATGTGAGGCCAGAGGATAATAAATTCAAAGCAATTTAGCGAGGCCCTAAGCAACTTAGTGAGACTCTGTCTCAAAATAAAAAATAAAAAAGGCCAGGGATGTGGTTAAGTGGTTAAGCACCCCTGGGTTCAATCCCTGGTATTTAAAAAAAGTATATATATTTATGTATGTATATAAAAAATGTATATAATATATACACATATATGTATATGTATGTGTATATATGTATATATTACACACACACAAAATTTACTCTTGAAGAAGCAAAATAAAAAAATTTACATTATTTGACATGTCAGTGTAAATGTCACTATATAGTCTCTGCCTATATTATACTTGAGTCATCCTTTCTCACAGCCCACATCCACTCCATCATTAAGATTTTAGATTTAACCTCCTAAATACTTTCCAATTTCACTCACTTCTCATTGTGTTTATTCCCACCCACTCCACCACTACCCTGACACAGACCACTGCCACCTCTTGTCAATGTAGCCTCTTGACTATCTGTACCTATCTGCACTCATTCGTGCCCCTCCAAGATGGACACACAGCATTCTTTTCCAAAAAACAATCAGGGTTATTCTAGCCTTCATACACTGTTTAAAAATCCCTCAAAGCAGTTGAGAATAAAACCCCTAGCCTTTCATACAGTTGCAGGCCCCTGAGCAGTCTGGCCTCCTCCCAACTCACTCTCCTCACTGGCTCCAGGTCACTGACTCTAGCCAGGGGACTTCTTTCCATTCCTTCACCTGGCTCTGTCTGAAAGCTCTTCCACCCTTTTTTTAACCTGGCTAACCCTGGGCAGGCCTCCTCTTTAAATCACAGTCCAACCACCAGTTCCTGGGCGAAGCCCTCCCAGGTCTCCCTGACTAGATCATATTCTCATGGTGGGTGATTTCCTTGAACTACAGGTTTCTCCCCCATGGCATTTGTATTGCTTTATATACAAGACTCTTGTGTGATTGATTAATAAATAATAATATTAAATATATCTAATAATTGCTCCTTGACTTTAAGAGCCATGAGGGCAAGTCTGCCTCTGCTCACCATTGTCCTCTTCTTCCCATCGCATAAGTCTCCCCGTTGGCCACTGCCCAGCACCCAGCACATGCTTGCTAAAATGTCTTGAATTAATGAACGTATGCGTTATGATTATCCATTTGGGGTGTGCTTCCTTAATGGATGATGAGGTTAGGGATTCTGCCTTTTTCTCTCTTAGCACCTCAACACATAGCCTAGAGACTGGCACATGGTAAAATGTCCATCAATAATTGTTTAATGAACACTTGAGAATAATAAATCGATTTTTGTTAATATAAAAGAAGTAGCTCTGCACATATTTTGGAATGATTAAGAATTCCAACATTTGTATTGCTCAGGAGAATCAATTACCTAAACTTCCTGCCATGCTGTTATATGTGAGGGATTTGTTGAAATGCATAGGTGGCTCTGATGGCCTGCGGGCAGTACATATCCACCTACCTGGAACTGCTCCCTTTAGACGAGTGTAACATGCCCAGCTCCCACATGACAAGAGAAAATCTGTCCGCACAAATTTTTATTTAAACAGGAGCCTATCTGTTTAGAAGGAGAAGGAAATTGACTCCTGTACGCTTCTGAGAGTTTGATTTCCTATCTTATTCACACAGCACATGTACTCAAATGCTCAAAGCTTATTTTCCTGCTAAAAAACAGATGAATAAAAAGAAAGCTAGTACTTAAATAACATTCCAAATCACGGTTACCAACTCCAACTCGTCAAATTCAAGGTCCCTTTGTAAGCCAAATCGGTCACCGGATCCAAATCCTGCAGCCATCAATCTGTTTTGGTGTTTTGGGAGGACAGACTCACAGACTCCAAACCATCACACACACTACAAGACATCATCCGTGGACTGCTGTGCAGGGGCTTTTCTTCTCCTTCTGCAAAGCCATGTAGATAATATTTCAACAATAACCACACATTTCTCCCTGTGGTATAGACACATACAAAATGCATTAGGAAAAATGCCAATAACTGAAATGCTTTTCTCAGTAGCTCTATTCAAGTGAGTGTCTCACAGGTGCCACAGAAGTGCACAGCTTTCTGAATTTGGTTCCAAAGGGAGCTCAAAGTCAATAAGCCTCCTCAGCTATCATCCAGCATGACTAAATCACTCCAAGGGCAAACCTTTCTGAGTTATGTGACCATTTCTTTAGCAGAGTTTTACCGAAAACGGCATGCCATAAACCAATTTAATTCAAGGTAACCCAAGCTGCTGGGTGAAAAGGAGCCCAAGAAATGAACAGAAGGAAGAAAACGCAAACGTTTCAAGTTACACAGGATCCTCAATCACACCAGAAATGAGCACAAATTGACAGACCGAGAAGGTTCCCAGGACCTATAAGGTATCATTCCAATATAATCCCCATTTCCTATTATTAGGATAAACCTGCCATTATGTTGGGCATTTTGCCTTTTAAAGTGATATAGCTAAGGATATTCTTTGCCGAAGAGAATCATCGTGTGCAAACACGTCAGTTGGTTCAATGATGTTCAGAGGACATTCTAGGATGCCTTTTATGTTGTTCTCTTGTGAGCCATGTCAGGAGAACGAGGGAATTCTCCACTCAGAAAATACCCAATTATTTTAATAGGATTACATTTTAGATTGACAATGTTTAAAATAGCCCCCTGAATTTATTAGCTTGCCAGCACTTCAAATAAGTAATTTTAATGCTAAGATCTTTTAAGTTTAAGTAAAGGACTGGCAGTGAGTCAAAAATTTCCTCCAGCTTTTAAAACATGACACTTTGGCCATCATGAGCTCAGTAGTTAGGACTTTCACACTGGGTTCTCCAGGTCTATCATTTGCCACATTTTTAAATACACTACTTTCTCTGAACTTTTTTTTTTTTTTTACTCTTCTTTCTCCAAAAGCATAGGTGGCTTGATCTAAACACAAGCTGACAGCAAGGTTCAAATGAACCTCTGACAAAGGAATCATATCCTTTAAAAAGTCCCTGAAGGCTTCATATTACTTTTCCCCAACCCTCCCCTTTGTTACAGATCAATCAATCAGGACACATGAATGGGACACCCAGGCCAAATGCTGAAAATACACAAGTAACCTGTTTCCCTATGCTAACTACTACGCACTAGCAGCCTCAGAGAAACTGGCTAGACTCCAGCTCAGCCATATCTTGTGTTATCTTCAACAGGTTTCTTCACCATCCGATCTTGGTCTCTTCATCTATAAAACAGGGGAGTTTGGTTCTCCCCTAGAAGGAATCTTGTGAGGATCAAGTAAGATAATTCGTGGTCAGCACTAACCTAGTGCTGGGAGACCGTAAGCATTCAGCAAGGACTTGTTGGGTCACCACTGGCCCTATACTGCTTTCCACTCATCAGCCCACTGAATTCCAAGCCCAGCCTCAATGAAAAGAGAATAGCCTAAAACCTCCTTAAAAGAGTTGTTCTGGAAAGCAAAGATCTGATGACAGCATCGGTACTCTAAGGATTATTACCAATGTCTTACTTTCTCACCCAGTTGCTCCTAATTCAACTAATCCTGGTCAAGTCTCACCTTAATCATATGGCCTGGGAAACACAAGCAATAAAGGAACAGGGGTCGGCAAACTATGCCTATGGGCCAAATCCAAACTAACACCTAGGTATGGTTTTTACCTTTTTAAATGGTTGACAAAAATCACAAGAATATTCATGACAAAGGGTAAATGAAATATAAATTTTTAATATCCATAATAAACTTTTATTAGAACATAGCCATATATATAATCTTTAGTGTACATATTTCCTATAGCTGCTTCTGCATTACAACAGAATTGAAAAAAAAATTTTTTTTTGGTTCTGGGGATTGAACTCAGGGACACTTGACTGAGCCACATCTCCAGGCCTATTGTGTATTTTATTAAAGACAGGGTTTCACTGAGTTGCTTAGCGCCTCGCCATTACTAAGGCTAGCTTTGAACTCATGGTCCTCCTGCCTCAGCCTCCTTAATTGCTGGGATTACAGTGTGTGCCACCGCACCCAGCAGAATTCAATAATTTTTGACAGAGACTGTATAGCCTGCAAGACCAAAAACATTTACTATCTTGTGCTTTACAAAAAAAGTTTGCTAATTCCTGGTCTGGAATAATATTTTCTGGAAAAAGCTTAGCACATGGTAGTAAATCATTAAGAAACCAGAAAAAAAAAACCTGAAAAATCACTTGTAATATTTGAGTATCCTATAAAGATATTCAGCAAAAGTGCTTAGATTAACTTATTCCATGGTGACGGGGGCTCTGAACTTGACAAAGATAACTCTATCATTTTCCTACCTATTCCACACCACCCTACTAAATTAAATCAGAGAAAGATCCTCACGTAAAGTAATGCTCACTTCATGTGCAATGGATGATGCGAAGAGGCAGGAGACTCACAAATTATTCATTCCTTTTTTTAAACTCTGAAATTTTTTATGGCTTTAAATTTAGATAAATTTGTTAAGAGGTTTTTCCAAAAGTGTTCCTGGAAACATTATTCACCTTTTTGAGTTCCTTCGCTGTTTTCTTCTTACATAACATTTCACCTCTCATATTCAACCCCCATGAGTTCACTGGATCTTGGTGTGAGGTGGGCTTTTTTTTTTAGGGGGGAGGGGTGTATTCCCTTTTTGAGTTGGCATTCTCTTCTTGATTCTTTGGTCTGTGTCTCGAGTTTCTTGTCATGTCCTTTGACTCTAGGACCTAAATACATTTGAGGTAACAGCAATGACAACGAATACAATTGCTTAGTTTGGTCCCCTGAGTCCAAATATTGAATTTAATTCTCAGTGGGCCAGTTAGCTTCTCTTTCCCATGATTTGGAAATCTATGAACTTAGTTATCAGATCAACCAAGAGAATGAGAATAGATGTTTGCAAATTTATCTTCTGTTGTAGCTCAAAGTATGATAGGATTTGGGCTTATTAATAGTGGAACCCCTTCCTCCTTCTAACATAGAGCCTGCAATGCAACAATAATATACTTAACTTTAATTGAAAAAAGGCCCTCTATCAGAGGTTAGCAGATAAATGGAAGGGCTGCTGCGAGGTTACCTCAGACAGATTTGAACTTTGTTCCCTTTACTCCTATCAGCTTCCATGCTGGAATGGCACTGGCAAGAAAGATATCAAAGAACAATAGAATCCAAGTAATTCTTCTTGTAAGTAGGCTGTCTAATGAAGCTAAGCTGCACCAAGAACTATTTACACTAATATACAACAAAATCCAGCAGAGTGGTAAGTTCTAAGAGAACTTACACCTTGGATCAAATGTTTCTACCCACTTAGGAGATTGTTGCTACTATAAAAGAAGGTAATGGTAAGAAAAGTGAGATGTGCCCCAGAAATGGAATGGAAATCTCTATTTTGTCATTGAATACATAAGTCTGTGCTTGTTCAATTCCTTCTAGGCCCAAAAAGGAAAGTACTTCTCTTTTTTCTTTACCTGCATTTGAGGTAAAGAAAGAAGGCTGGGTCAGACAGACAAGACAAGAAGCCCAAGGCCACATTCTCTCTGGACATGAAAGCTAACACTATTTTGAACTGTATTTCCAAACCACATCAGCCAAAAACTGCCAGTCCTTTCCATCTGACTTAGACTAGATATTTCTACAAAAACAAATAAGCACAAGAGGACATTTCCTTGACTAAGCAATGTCTTGATCTATCCAAAAGATGGTGGGTAAGTAGCAGTCTCACAGAAGCAGAAGAGAAAGAAAGAGGAAGATAGTAAAGTAATACGTAATTCCACATCCCTTAAATTGCCTTTCATCACACAATGGTTAACTCCCGAATCCTAATCACACCAAATTAAAACTCCAAAGTCAGATTACAAAGAAACTGAAAAGAGAACATTCAGGCTGATGGGGGGGGGGGGCCCGCGGGGCGGTGACTCAGTGGTACAGTGCTTGCCTTGCCTTCATGAGGCCTTGAGCTTGATTCCCCAGCACTGCAAAAAAAATTAAATAAATAAATAATTTAAAATTAAAAATAAGAAAAGAACATGCTATTTGCTGGTTTGCTTTTCTTAAGAACCATTTTTTTAGAACCACAGATTTTATTTACTATCATAAAAAATGATACCTATAACCAGAAGTTGCAAGGTGGACTTCACAATCAACTCATCATCAGAGTGGAGAAAAGGGGAGTTTGAGAAGATGTTGCCACTCTCAATCAAAAGAAGAATGTAATAGAGAAAGGAAAACAAAACAGAGAAGCTCAGCTAACAATACATAGCTATAATATTCCACATGAAAGCAGACAGAACTAAAGGAGCATTGAAATGCCCATCGCTGTGCGAATGTATTTTAGCATACTAGTTGTCATAGCAAGTCAGTAGGATTTGAGAGCACATTTCTGTTTTGACATCTGGCCCATAACAAAATTACTATTGATCTGTTGTGAGCTTCCAGCAAAAGAGTATAACCTAGTCTCAGAACAAAGAATCATCCACTAAATAACAGGCAATAATCATCCTGTGTTTGTGCCTTTAGTTCACAATCACATCTCTTCTGGTGTTCTGCTTGGTCCATTTTGGGATAAGCTTCCTATTCCACTTCTTATTTCTGAATAAGGGTGTCCAGATCTTTTTTTCCTTTTTTTTTTTAATGAGTCTTGCCAGTACAGAATTAATTCTGCCTTCTGCCTTTCAGTAGCCTTGTGGCAGCAGCGGTATAATGCTGACATCTACCTTGCGCACACACTTCGGTTTGCTGCTGAATCTGGAAACTGACAGGACAAGCATTATTTTCCAACAGATGTTCTACAGACAGTGGAAAGCAACGATGAAACAAATCAGACAACCAGAGCTGTTCGAGGAGGTTTGGAGGAGAAAAAAAATAAAAGGAAAGGAACACTATCAGCCTTGTTTCTAATTTATTTTCATAGCTCTAGAAAAATTTATAGGCAAGTGCCACTCACAAATGACATAGCTTTCATTAAAATGATCAGTTAGAATTTTTAGTAGGCTATATTTTTCAATGATACTAATAAACTATTAGAGAACTTTTACATAATGTGATTTCTCCCAAAGAACCAAGTTCCTTTTGTAGCCTGGTTGAGCTAGATATTGACTATGTGTCATCCAGGATGGTAAGTACCCACCACATTTCAGGCCTTGGCCATTTGCATCCCCAAATACATCACTGCCTCCTTTTCAGAACAAAGCTATATTAACCAAGAAGCTATCTGATGGTTTCCTTTACCTGCATCAGTCAAAAGACAAACAATATAGATCAAGTGCATCTGTGCTCCAGATTGCATTGATTTGTTGCATGTGTGGTTAAATCCTGTCAAGTAGTCTTAAAGGTGAAGCATTATTATCAGAGAACCCATTCTGGGCGGGTGGCACTGAATCATCAGTGGGTCTTCTACTGCCATGCACAGCAGTTGTAAAACTTGACCCAAACCAAAAGAACATTCCATACATGTGATCTACAAGCCCTCTGTCTACTTCCGGCAAAGGACTTTTAGTAGATGATTTTATAAGGAAAGAGTATCCAGATTTCGTTATCACTAGAGAAAACTGGCCCAAAAGGTAAAAGGATCAGAGGAGGAAAAGACAATTTTATGGGAATAAGGAAGAAATACTTGTCCCTGAAGTCTTTTTGCCATGATATTTTCACAAGCACTGAAGCAAGTGCTCACATCAAACGGTTTTGGTATAGTCCTGATAGCAGAGGGGAGGTAGACAACACAGCCTACTCTCTTCTAAAAACTGTTTTGTCACTTCCAACATCTTTGCCTCTACAGCCCTGGTTGGCCCATACATCACTGATTTGCATAGATTAATAAACTGAAGCACTGCACATTTCTATTCGTGGCCTCAAAGGATATGGTCTGTTGACAGACTGCACTTTAAAAGGACCAATTAGTTAACTAATGTTTTGCAGAAATGTCCACATGCTGACCTCAGCAATATTAAAGGCATACAATTACTATGCAAAGTCATGAATGTACACCCATTTCAGAGTTATCTATGAGAAACTGTCAAACCAACTTTAATGACAAAACACAGCCAAGTGGTGTTTTGAGAGAGGGAATCTATAACACTCCAGTAGCACAGAAGGTCTTTTAATAATATCTGCACTGAGAACATGAACAATTGCTCATTTTCCTGCTTTATTTTTTCCCATCAAAACACTGGAGTAGGGCTCAGAATGTCTAAAGTAAATCAGACTTTTAATAAATTCTGTTATGCCTTTATTATGTGCTAATAAATTTTTTTTAAGTCTGTTCCCTATATTAACAGCTCCATAAATTCAGCTCTACAAGTGGCAGAAACCAGAAAGCACAGCAAACATTTATCC
Organism: Ictidomys tridecemlineatus; assembly: GCF_052094955.1. NCBI lineage: Eukaryota > Metazoa > Chordata > Mammalia > Rodentia > Sciuridae > Ictidomys > Ictidomys tridecemlineatus. Next base: position 99,094,643 of record NC_135480.1, read on the forward strand.
TGGATTTGCCAGGGCAGACCTGATTTCAAATATTCTATCCCTTTGTACTCATAAATCACTGAAATGTCCCAGAAATTCATATATATTTTAATGTCCAAACTATATCTTTAAGAGTTCAATCTATACTTGGTCTGGGTAAAAAATTATTTGTCATAATCTTCTTATTTCTTTTGCATTACCTTTTGTGCTTTAATTCTGGTTCAGAATAGTCATGTTACCAATATGCACAAAGCAAACATTTCATCTCCAGACAGAGACACTCTCTCTATTCCTACCACAAGACACACTAATGGCTTCTTTGCATGTATTCCAATTAGACTCTCAGCTATTGGGCAGGGATCCTATCGGTCCATTATATCCAATTATCCAGCACTGTGCATGGCACACATTGGGTCTTCAATGAAGACTTGCTGAAATCTTGAATGAGAAAAATGAATCATATACAAAGAAAGAATTATACCCTTTACTAGGAACAAATCTCAAAATAATTAGATAAATGCAGTGGGATGCCTCATTAATTCAGAGATAGGAACCACTTCTCCACATATGCAAGTATTTATGTATTAATTACATGAATAAAGCAAAGGGGGCATTTGGAGGAAACTGAATCCATGGAGGGAGGCACTAGGTCCAATAACACCAGAAGGTCACCATTTGAATAATAAGCCAGTTGACTGTGGTTCTTGATGCTCTCCTTCACAGTTTGGGGAGGGGGTGGGAAATGAGGATGTTTAGTGGCCCACTGGTTTTCATTCTTCAAATACAGGAACCTACCTCAAGTTTAGTTTAAGACTTCAGCAATGACAGCTCTTAGGAATATGGAAATTGTTTCTTTGTGCTTGTTTGTTTTCTTCTAGGATTAAAAAATTGAATAGAGTAAAACAAATGGCTAGGGGCAAGGAAGTAAAGTCCTGCCTTCTCATTCCTGTCCACAGAGGCTAAGAAGTCATGCATATGTTGCTAAGGGTTCCTCCTATTGTCTGAAAGGATGAGATATGTTGCGCCTTACGGGAAGCAAGGAATACTCCAATGAATATGAAGACTTGAACATTAGTGTCCTTGAAGATCTAACCATTCAAATAGCAAATAGATAAAATTTAGCTAGGCATGGTGGTGCACACCCAAAATCTCAGCAATTAGGCAGCTGAGGAAAGAAGATCACAAGTTCAAGACTACTAGCCTCAGCAACTTAGTGAGATCCCGACTCAAAAAGCAAAGAAGGCGAGGGATGGAGCTCAGTGGTAGAACACCCTTGAGTTCTATCTTTAGTAGCACATACAAGAAACCTTGTTTTAATTAATAAAACAAATACTGAATATGCCTGCTATGGTTTGGATGAGTGTCTCCCAAAGGTCCATGTGTTAAGGGCTTGGCTCCGGGTTTGTGCTTTTGAGAAGTGGTGGAATCTTTGGGGGATGGTTAGGTCATTGAGGGCATGCCCTCAAAGAGAACCATGAAAACTTGGAGTCTATTCCTCCCTCTCTCTCTTCTGGTCCCTGTTCATGATGTAAGCAGTTTGCTCTACCATGCACTCCAGCCATGATGTAGGAACCCTTGGGCCCTTGGTCAAGGCCCAAAGTAATGGAATTGCCTAATCTTGAACTGGAACCTTCAGAACCATGAACCAAAATAAAACCTTTTCTCTTTGTAAGTTAACTACCTCGGGTATTTCATTGTAGTAATAGAAAACGAACTAATACAAGATCATAATAACAGTACAAGATTTTTAAAAATCCATAATGCTGTTTCTTTTCTACCAAGATACTTAATAATGAATTTTGTAGCTGCAAATCACTGAGAAAAGATTAGATTAAACCCACTACTTGGGAATAGTAGTTTCTATCATGACATAAAGATCAGGTAAGAATACTCCTTATTATGCTATTAAATATGTGAATAAGATCAAACTTCATAGAAAATGAGCAAGGTACTGACTCTCGTTCACACCAATCACCTGGTTACTGCAGGCTAATATTTTCAGAAAGAAATATGGGCTTTGAAATCAATGACAAGTTGTTCTATGACACCATCAGCACCATTCTCATTATTTTACAATCCCCCAAATCCTAAATCAGCCAGCTCTGACAGCCCTGAGGGTTACGATTGATCTTAAGTTCAATGAGCAATGTGTAATCAGGCATCCTAAAAGCTACACCTAGAGGGAACAAGCAAGGAGAGTTCTATTTTAAGTTGATGGGAATGGTAAACAACCAGCAATGTATACAGTATTGCTAAGGACTAAGCTCTGTACTAGGCACCCAAAATTCTATGACATATTAATATCTGATCTTGCTTTCACTGAATTAACTCCAACAGGCCAAGTGAACATGAAAGAAATGTAATATGGTATATACATATTACATTTATTACAGTACAGGCAGATAAGAAGTATGGCTAAGCCAAAAGGACAGAGGTGAGTGGTATACCAAGTGAAGATATTATTATTTTAAGTCTACCTGGAGATTCAAGGGGTGAGGAAACAATGGCAGGAATACTTATTCAGAGAAACTGAATTATTATAAATTGAATGATTCAATGATTAGGATAACAAGGAAGGTTAAGGGCACAGCACATGCAAAGGCATAAAGCTAGAAAGCATTTGATGCCTAAGGGAACTTAAAATAAGACTGCAGAGTCAGAAATGTCACACTAATGGACAGTGACAAGCAACAATTAGACTCTGGGGAGCAGGTTAAGAGACCAATGAGTGGCTCTTACAGAGTAATAAATACATTCACAATATAGGAAAAATTATTCTAATATTACAGCTAACCAAAAATGAAAAGTCCAACTCCAAACTTTGGGGATGTTGTACTATGCTGATTCCAATGTCTAAGGTCCCTTCCAAGTCTGTAATTCTATGACTGACCAATCCCAAATGACAACCCACCACCCCAACGTAAAAGGCACAAGAAATGTTCTCATTTATAACACAAAGAGAACAGACAGAAAATCACCATCTCTCCATCAGTGCAGGTACATTAGCCCAATCAGAGAGTTCTTCCTCCCATTGGAAGACCTAATGTAGCCTTAAAAATAGGCACCTACCACCAGCAATGATTTATGACAGATCATCATCATTGAGTTTACTCCTCCCACAACTAGTAAAGAAGCTAGAAAAACATTTGCATACTGCTGTTTTTTGTTGTTTGCCAAACCATACTAATATATTAATATTCCCAGTAAAGAACTTGACTAAAAATAACACTTCATATTAGAACAACTCTTACATGGGGCCATTTGCTTCTTCTAAAGCAGGAGTCTACAGGCATTAATAAGGATAAGTGCAGCTGTTTAGTCCACGACCCCTAAGGACAAGATACACGATTTAACATCTTTTACTTAACAAGGTTCCAAGCCAAAAGAATCCTTTCATCAGCATGTTTATAAGCTTACTTGCATATTCTAATGGTAATAGTACCAGATGACAGTTTTATAAGTGGATACAAGAGGGTATCATTTCTCCTCTAAGCATATGCCAAGGCATACATCTGAAGAAAATGTTGCCTTATTGTTCATAATATACTCTAGTACCTCTTTTATTGAAAACTAAGTTTACTATTCTAATGCAAGAGTCAAGTAGATACAAACATTCTTTGGCGCTAAGTCAAAGGTTCCCATGAATTACTAATTAGGTGAATGAAAGGAAAAGGATTTGAACATCAAGAAAAAAATATCCATACGTAGGTACACAAAGCTAACAGGCCCCATCCATTAACCAGCTTCACCAAAAGCCAAACAACCTGATGGTTTCACATGGTCCCCACCACCACCTTATATGTTAATTGTGCATTAAAAATAAATCAGTGATGTTTTTGATAATAAAAGTAATGACAGATGATTGGATCTGTGCAGAAAGCCCAAAACAATATAACTTGGGGGAAAAGGTTTGGAAGGCAGAAGCTAATGGCGCCATAGCAATGCCTCTCCCCAGAGTTCTCATTATCAATAGTAACCTTTGATAGCAATTTCTTTCACTTATAAAATTCAAAGACTAACTGCCATGTGTAAATTTTTTCTAGTGGAATAAAGGCAATTACACTCATGAATATAAAGAGTCTTATAGTCTTCAGAACATCCTGTTGATGAATTTCTAATCATAAGTAGTCCCAAGTAGGAAAATATTTCATTAGCCATTCAAAAATATTTTTTGCATACCTCATTTGCCAAGTATTCTGCTAAGTTTATGGATGTAAAGATGAAACAGGCAAATCAGAAAGGACCCACAGGACTGGGGTTGCAGCTCAGTGGTACAGTGCTTGCTTGGCATCTGTGAGGCACTGGGTTTGATTTTCAGCACCACATATAAATTTAAAAAATAAAATAAAGGCCATCGACAACTAAAAAAATATTTTTTAAAAAAGACAACAGGGGGCTGGGGTTGTGGCTCAGTGATTGAGTGCTGGCATAGCATGTATGAGGCCCTAGGTTTGATCCCCAGCACCACATAAATGAAAAACGAAGATATTGTATCCACCTAAAACTTAAGAATAAATATTTTTTAAAAAAAGGACCTACAGTACCTCAAGATTTCAAATCATTGTGGAACACTGGAGATGAAATCAAGTAAATTAAAGCAAGACATAATAAGCGCTGAAATAGAAGAATGGACAGAATGCTGTTGGAATAGACATCTTGGAGATACCCAATTTTTTCAGTATCATGTCAAGACAGGAGATAGAAGTAACTGGTTGGGGTTTATTTCTAATAAATCCAAATCTGCAATCCAAATGAACATCAACTATAGTCAACACTAGGACCACTAACATAATTTCTGTTGAAATTAAAGAAATATCACTCCACGCAATTGTAGTAATCAAAGAACATTAAAGATGAAAATGAATATAACATCCAGGTAAAACCCAACCCCAACAACTAAGTGATAAAAAGGAAAAAAAGAAAAAGAAATTAATTTGAAAGAATACATTCTAGAAAAAAATCAGTAAAGAGTTAATAAAGCCTTCTACAAATTTAAGAGAAAAATATCTCTATAAAAACGTACATGTAATAAGGCTACAGATCATTGGTTAGCTGCCAGAAAAATGATGGAATATGGTATAGTTTACTTATTTCTTTTTAATGGCTCCAACATTCCACCTGAAAAATTGGTCCCAGAGCTGTATAATTGGGGATAAAAATTAAATGACAGTTTCCATTTGTCATGATGAAAGCTGATCACTTGTGTTTTTTCATTTATCCACGCTGACTAAAGTGGTTCCTAAAGTCTACCAAGCCAATCTTTTTCCTAACAGTGAAAATAATGCTGTTACTAAAATAAAGAGAGAAATGGAATAAGCTGTTGGCATCTGAACACATACTTCATTTCAGTTCCATAGGCTCAGCCTCTACATTCATGTGAATTAGAAGTAGAGGCCAGATAATAACTTTTGGGATATCGTTAATGTACTCTAAAACTTCATCTTGGGTTCCACTGTCTTATTCATAAATATTGTCAAATTAAATAACTAATATTTCATATTTGTAGAAATGAATTATTCTTTCTTCCTCCTTGTTTAAAAGTCAACTTAAAGAGTCAAGATAATGTCAACAAACAGATCAGGGACACTAGAGGGAGAAACTAACCTTAGCTCCCACATGATATGGGACTACATGAATCTATTGCTGTTGTATTTGGGGGAACAGGCTGTGGAAGGGTTAGCAGAGGCTGAGTGTAAAGCAAGAGGGTACTAACGATGACTACAAAAGACTGTGTCAAAGACAGTTTTAATCTTAAAATAAAAAAGGTATATGTGTTTTGGCTTTTGTTCGTCTTGATCTCAGAAGTTATTCGTAAATGGAAAAGCAATCCCCAAAAAAATATATTTAAAGGTTTAAAAATAGATCTGTGTCATACTGCCTTGAAGAATATTCCCTTTCATTCCAGACTCAAGCTGATTTGGATTTGATTGGATTTTCATTAGTGATTTCTGGTAAAGAACTTCAAAACCAGAGTTGAACCTATAGCAGCGAAGAGTAGTACCTTTGAAGACAGACTGCTATTCCCCCACTCACTAGCTCAAGACCTTGGGCAAGCTACTTAACCTGCACGTGCCTGTTTCTCATCTAGACAACAGAGATAAGAAATTCGTAAGTGTATATTGCCTGAAATAATGACTACTACACAGTGAATCCTTAATAACAATCCTTACTACTATTACTATTACTACTACTATACCATTTCATGATATTTTTCTTTTAATAAAAAAAACAAAGAAACATGTAATCAAAAAATTACCTAACAAGATATTTATCAAGTTATAAAGATATACAGCTAAAAAATGGAAGAACATGTGTAATAATGAATATTAAGATAGATAAACTCCAGTGTGATCAATTCATGTGAAAAGTATATAGTACATAAAGAGACTCTACTTGGAAAATGACTCCCCTAGTGAATATCAGAATAATATTCTGATATATCAGGGTGATATTACTGAGTAGTCATTAGAAAGCAAGTATCAGTGGTAAGACAAGCATGACTAAGACAGGGACTCTGCCTTAAAGGAACTTAAAATTTCATTGGCAATGATATCTACCATCTACAGAGCACCTACTATGTGCCAGCAAATGTGCAAAATACTATATATTTATCATTTCTCTTACTCCTCATCAGAACACAGTCGCCTAGGCACTGTTGTTCCCATTTCACAGAGTAAAAAGATCAGAACACAGAAAAATGAATCACTCATCTAAGGCCTCATAATTACTACAGTGCTAAGAATCTAACCCTCCTGTGTCTAAATGTCACATTCTCAACTAGTATATCACATTGCCTTCCATTTATTTGTAATTCCTCAACTACTTGCCAGGGACAGAATCAGGCAACTGAGAGTTCACCTATTTGGAACTGCTGCCAAAAGATGTTAAACTAGAAATAGGCCCTGAGTGTTTTTGAGATGAGAGAAGCTTTAGAAAGGCCATTCCCCTCTACAGATTGAAGAATAGATAAAAGAACTAAGTCCCAGAGAGATTAAGTAACTTACCCAAAGTCAAACAATAAAGTAGTTCTAAAAATTACAAGGTAAATCAGCATGAAAAAGATATTTCTATTACAAAAATTTGAGGTATGAATCTATTACCCAAAATGAGGTAAACATAGGTAGCCTAATAGGACCACAGAAGTTCTTAAAACCCCGGGCTGCACACCTGGTGTTAACCAGGAGACAACCAAGAACCAACATCCTGGAGGGGAAGTCTGAGGGAGAAAAGGTAAAATTTCAAAAATAACCCAGAACCTTCATATTCTTTCTCTACCTTCAGGGACCTTCAGTTAAGATCCTGGGGGGCTGTCAAATGGGCAAACAGATATGGAGCCTGAACCTGAACTGATAAGAGCACAGCCAAGATGGGGGTAAAAAGAAACTTCAGGGACTCTATTGAAATAGAGTCCTTTGAGACTCAAAATTTGATAATCTGTGGTAAAAACACAACAGAGCTTCTCTTATTTGTAGGACAAAACTGGAACTAAATGAGACCTAGACAAGAGTGTGAGGCACAATGGTCAGTCAGTTTGTAAAACTTAATTATTGGTATCTCTATTTCAAAGAGAAAAGCACAAGAGCCTTAGAAAATGACAACTTCGGGTTTCAAATGTGAATCTGCCATATATGAGCTATAAGGTCGTGAATGAGTAACTTATCTCTCTGAGCTTAAATAAATTTCTCCACCTGTAAAATAGAATAAATACTCCCCAATTTCACCATTTCTATTCTCTTTAAGATTAAAAAAGAAGCAGCATCGATATCTATTATGCCAGTCAATAGCTTCAAATTCACCCTTTTTGCCTGCTTTATGAAATCAATCTGGGCCCTTTGAATTTTCCTTTTCCCTCTGGCACAAGGTTAAGCTTTGTCAGTAGAGGGCACCAGAGGGACACTGCAGAAGGAATGAGGCCTCTCTACAATTCAGTTCCTGCTGTAAAAGCTGATTCCCCAAGTGCCTGGGTCCTACAACCAGGGACAGCCAGGAGCATCCATTGGCCAGCAGCTTTCTCTGCATCTTCTTCAAACAATTTTGTTACAGAGTGCCTCCAAAGAAACACCTTCCAGAGAACAATCATCGCCAGCATCCTAGAGGGCAGACTGCCAGAAAATTCCACAACACCACAGCAACTTCTCTGCCACAGTGAGTCATGACAGTGTCCTCTCCAACATGGCCTGGGTCTCACTGGAGGGGGAAGGGGTCTTCCTTGGATGCTCTATCTTAACATCAGTGTAGTAGCTATTCCTTATATCTGCTGATCTTATATTCTTCAGAACTCTTTTCATTCCATATTAGCCAATCCCTCAATTGTTCCAATTCCTCATTTCAATTCATGAGTCACTATGGTAAATTTCCCCCATTCTGTGTGTTCTCTGTGTTCCCTGTTCTCTGGTATTATATGATTAAACACAGATCAATGGTTTCCTAGACTAGTGCTTTGAATATAGTTAGCATTCAATAACACATATCATTATAATAAACATAAATGATTGAATTCTTCTCTTCCTTAATCTTTTCCCTTCCTCATTCTATTTTAACCAGAATATGAGCCTCTTCCGACTACAAAAATCCCTATATAAGGAGCAAATGAATAAGTTATGAAAAAGATGTCAACAGTTTCTGCCAAAAATCTGATTAGAAAAAGATGAGGGCTGCCTCACAATTAATTGTCCACTTACTTAGCATGCTGCTTAGAAAATCCTTTCTGCAACTTCCTTGGCTGACCTGAAGAGAATGCCACAAAGTGTGAAAATGTCTGCTTTTTCTTGCCAGAGATATTCCCCAAATGATCTAGAATTAAATTCATTAATATATAAAACATTTTTAAAATGTTAGTGATCATTTTATTTTCTCATAAGCTGCAATTCTTTGAAAAAAATCATAGAAAATACACTCAAGAATAATTGCTGAATCCATTTTGGAGGGTACCTGTTGGGGAGATTCACTCCCAGAGAAAGAAAGAAAAAGAATGAGATTAAGTAGCAATATTACAAAGTCAACATGTATTTCCTCAGCTCGTAAATGTGCCAGCTTAATTCCTGGGTAAAGAAGTATAAAAATACATCATTCAAGGTGTCATGTATCATTGACACACATTGTGAAATAAAACTACTATAAAAATATAGACGATCTCAAATGTATTACAGTTTCTGTCTTCAAATTCTTTATTTCAAATCCTCAGAATCATTCTTCCTTGAAAAGGAAAGCTATCACCTTAGACACAATCTCATGTCACCTGTATTTTTGCTTTATCCAAGCCTTTCCTAATTATCAATTTTAAAAGAACCATCAAACACTGGTGGGGGAGAGGTCTCATCAACTTTTCGGCAATTTCAAAAGCTGACACCCATCTTAAAACACCCCAGAATAGATATTGCAAGCCGCCAGCAAGACCCCAACATAAAGCAAGGCTCCTCATTAAAAGTTGGAATGGAACCTGCCAGGGATGCCTGCAGGGATGCTCAACAAAAGCAGTTTATATACCCCATGCCTTTTTCGACCTAGATTAAATTACTGACAAAATGGACAGACTATCCAAAACTGTGAGCAATACATTTTGCCAATGAAAATAATGATCGTGCTTGGTACAGCACACATGCGTTCTGCTCAGCTTGTCAGCATTTTCAGTTAAGGGGCTCAATGGTCTTACCAGCCAACCCTTTCCCTGCCAAAACCAATAAGGTACCTTCATTTCTTAAGACCCCTTAGGGCTTTGAATTACTATCCATTTTGCACTTAAGGTCAGTCCTGTAAAACTGTTTTTCTCCCTAGAAGAATCATAATCAGAAGCAGCCCCTCCCTACCACCAGCCTATTTAAAACTCAGAGAAAATTCACAAATATGTAAGCTTCTTGTAATTTTCCATTGGCACTTTTTCACATTTGCATTCTTAAAAGTTGCATCTACTGCTTAAGATGGCAAGGTGCATTTCCCAAAAATGCCATCATTTAATGCTCCCGGTGTTTTATGTGAAAACATGTATTCTGCTACGCCAATGTGTAACACAGCAATATTTTAAAGCGGCTTAACTTTATAGTTCCAAACATTCTACTGAATTTAACAATCTCGTTATATATTACAGTGAATCACGCACGTGCACACACGCCCCTTAAAGTATGAATTTTGTTGGATTTTATTTTTATTTTATGCCAGGGGAAACAAGATTATGCCAAATCTCTTTATAGCAAATGAACCTTTTCCAGGAAAAACAAACCTTGTCATTTATATTTTTCATTCATTCATCAATTCATTATTTTATGGAATCACTCCCCACTCTAAAAAGCTGTGAAAAACCATGGGTGGAAAGACAGCACCTTTTACCTCACCCTATGTCTTTCCATGCAAGATGAGATTTGGGCCTCATCACTCTAACCTAGCAAGTTCTGACCTTTGCCCTAAGGAGGACTGACAGATGTCAAATGACAGATGTCAGTTTCAAAAAATAAATAAATAAGAGAACCTTTCCTATAAAACACTGGTCCACAAAGGCCCATCTTTCTGTCAATTTCCTTCCACCAGCACCCAAGCTTGGGTTTCCAGATACAATCCTCCCTACTTATCCTTCCACCTCCAGACGGCCCACAATTCTTAACTTCATCATAGCCTTTATTCCTCGTTCTAAACTATGCTTCTACCCTCATAATATGGTAGAAGGAAACCTGCTAAATGCATCCTTGATGCTGATGTGATCTTTCCAGTTATTGAATGTTTCATTGAATTTTACACTATACAACTTCAAATGCAAAAAGCAGCCAATTCATTTTGTTAACTGTTGTTCAGTATAGATAGCCAGCTCCATAACTATACACTTTGATTTGGTACATGAGAAAACGTATTTTTCATTACATCCCTTATCCTCCTAATGACATTTCCAAACAGGATTTTAAGAACTGTGAAGCAGAAATAAAATTATGCTCAAGTTCCAAATTGATCTCATGGAATGGAAAATGGCTATCATTGCCAGTGAGTATTAACGGGATCCAAAGCTAGCAAGTTTCTAGTTCAGAAACATTTCTCAAATAATGATCATCTTTCACTATGCCCCTTACATTACCAATCACAACAGAAATTCTATGAAAGAACTTAAGAGACTTTGGCAAGATCTCTCATGCCAGTCCCAATTCCTTTATCCTGTATGCAGACTTCATCAGCAGTTTGGGTAGAATTCTTTCCTTTTTAATCATCAATCAAGGCTAACATTTCAGTTATCTGGATTTACACAAAAATCTAAAGGAGCCATGAAATGGCTTCTGTAAAGCATGTTTGGTGGTGACTTTTAAATAGCTTTAAGAATAATTTGGAAATAAAAACACTGCTGTAGCAAGTTTTATGTCTTCTATACACATATGCTAGAGCAATTTCTTTCTCCCAGAGATGGAAGGGAGGGAAATGTCTGAACTTCATAATACGCAGCCAATTACGGCCCACTGTCATCTTGGCTGTATTAATTATCTGCCTTCCCTCCGTTATCAAAACCTGAGAGAAGCCTAACAGCCACTTACTTCACATTACGTTGTCCCACTATGGGAAGAGCTGTAATTTACTTCAGGGTCTTTCTGCATTTACACAGGTATATAAAAATTCAGCACACTCCCAGAGTTTTCCCACTTGGGGCCATTTGGAGAGGACGGTCACTCACAGCCACAAAGGCTAATCGCCCAGGCCCCTATTATCCTGCATTTGCTGAGGAGTCACAAAGCAGGAAGTGCAACACAAAAAAGATTTAGGTGGCTATTGCAGCCAAGTTCTAAACTTCACTGAGTTGTATGAAACAAAAACATTGTGGAATTATTAAAGCAGCACCAGCAACTACCATTTTTTATTCAAATATCCCTGACAGACTCCTGATAGGGATAGATTACTCATTGGCTTCAGCATAAGACATGAGCACTCCCAACCAAAACACTATTCTTAAAGTAGAAACAGTGACAGCAGAAGTACAGGAAACACTTCTCCTTGCTAATTTAGGTATAAAGAAGGGGTTTCTAACTTGGGTGGGGTTTTTACCTTAACTACAGGAAAATAATCAGAGGAGTCAATGTGTATCAAAGACAGGCACATGAGTTAGGATATAAGTCTGAAATCATGAAATGCCAGTTCCCAGAAGAGGGTCCTACGAATTGCAGAGAGGAGACATCCAGGGCTGGAGGGGAAGAGAAATGTTCTCACATTCCAAGACAAGAATGAAGGGCCTAAAGCTGACTGTAACAGACAGTAAAATAGAGGCAGAAAAATTCAAGGAGAGAACTCTGTTAACTATCTTAGCCATGTTAATTTCTTTTTAAAATTTAAAAGATTTTTCGGGAATATCATCCCCAAAGACAAGCTGAATGATAGGAAATAAAGCAAAAATCACCGGTTTTAAAGCTCACTCACCCAGGTGACCCAAGGTTTACCCTGATTATATGAACTAGATTTCTATTCCAGTCCCCTAGGCCAGAACCTATAAAAATCCATCTGAATTACAGCTCACCAACTGCACTTTAACCCAGGAACTAGAGGTGAAAGTCAAGTGCTTTATCTACTCAGACAAGCGGCTTCTCCCCAGATCAAACGTATTTTAATGAAATGAGACTTAAGTGAATTGTTGACACAGGCATTAAATGTTGTCATTTAATATCAACAGTATGTTTGATTTGTACACAGTTATGAAATGTCATTCGGACCAGAGAGTTATATTGAGGTTTACCACATTATAGGGATGGATTTCCAGAGGGAAGTGAACTGATCTGTCTCAAAATAAAATGTGTTTACATTAACACTTGGGGGAAACAGGCAGCCCTGCAAACATAGATGGAGAGATAAAAATAAGACCAGCACAAAACTCAACTTGGAAGAGGAGCAGAATAAAATACAATTTCTAGGCTCTGTGCATATATAGTAATTTACTATATATCTTTCTTCATCTTTTGAAAAATAAAGTGAAAAGTTTACATTGTGAGAAATATCACTTCTGGGAAATGTCTATCATATTTCAGCTTCCAAAATAATTTTTAAGGGGGGATAATGGAAGCTATTGACATGGGGGTGGAAGAAATGATTTAGGAGGCACCCTTACTTTCTTAAAGGAAGGAACTATACCTATAGCCATCTAATGTTTTCCATCATCAAATTATAGTAGTTAGTTAGACTAGCTGTATCAAATTAATCAGTCAAAGATATATTACTTATTAGTTAGCCAGGCTGTGATGGAAACACACTGGCCTCATAAAAAGAGAGTGCTCACCATGGGGCATGTGCCTTGAACTATTTTCTTACAAAGGAAGCCGATAGTTACAAACACCTTCCTTTCTTGTTATAACTCTAAGTCAGGGAGTCACAAATTAGGTTTTTACCCCATATAACAGCATAAAAAAATAAAATTTAAACACTATAATTCCCTAGTACCAAGATTAACTGATGGAGCTAAATAAACATGGGCACATTCCTAAATAAACTGACTCACAACATATGCCTCCTAGACCTGAAAGTTACTCCAAGTTTAATTATATATATATATATATATTTATTTATTTATTTTATCATTTTCACATGAGAATAGGGGTAGAAGAGAAGTAGTAGTTTCTTCACTGGTCATTTCTTCTAGAATATTCTTTTAAAAATAAATAAATGGCCTTGCCTCACCATGGATTTGAAAGCAAAACTGACAAAGGCCCTTCTCCTACAGCATCTAAGTCTTCCAGGTTCTAAGCAATTAAAGTTGACTCAAAGGAAAATTTGAAGGAAGAAAAAAAATGCTGTGATGAGCCTTTGTTTACAACAGATCTTAATTCTTTATCCTTCACTTGAGGAAGCTGTAAGGTCTTTGGCACCTGGCTAAAAATAGCAGAAGTAAAGCAGGTGACAAAGATGAATGGCTCCCAGAGACACAATTCAAAGCAGAGAAATTTAGAGAAAACTTCAGTAGTGTCTACAAAAGACACTTTTCTGGTAGGTAAATCAAGGTGGCACAATTGGCTAAGCAGACATTTCTCTTGCAGTGTTTCATGTTTACTCCGGTGCTGTATTTTTTTAAAATATTTTCAAATCCAAGCTGGGTGTGGTGGTACACACCTATAGTCCCAGTGACTTAGGAGGCTAAAGCAAGAGGATTACAAATTTGAGACCAACCTCAGGAACTTAGCAAAACCCCGCCTTGAATAAAAATATAAAAAGTGCTGGGGATATAGTTCAACGGTAAGGAGTCCCTGGGTTCAATCCCTAGTACCAAAACAAAAATAAATAATAATAATAATATTTTCAAATCCTAGTTTCATCACAGGGTCAAGGAAAAGAGTTTTATAATAATCTCATAAAATGAGAATACCCTAAATTATATCACCTCCCAATTTCCTTGAAAACTCATACAAGAAGACAAGCCATAAGACATATTAAAACTTCAACAGAAGATGAGATTTAAGATGCATGCCCACCATCCTGATTAAGGGTCAGGCTCCACCTGCCCACAGTCAAGGCCCCAAGTCCTCTCTGGAAAACCAAGAAGACTCTTTGTCTTCAGGAGTTCATTTTAGGTCTAGCACCATAAGACATGGTCCACACCCATTCCGTCACACAAATTTCATTTTAAAGGATGTGCCTCTTACCGGTTCTTATATTGTGTATCTGTACGTCGATCTGTCTTAAGGCATAAGTCCTGCATCCTACTATTGGGTATTTTAGAAAAACCACCCCTCCCAGTTTTCTCACCAGCCCATAAAATAAGAACATCCGCATTCTTAAAAGTGCTGAGAGGAAGTGACAGATCTTCCTTCCATTCTATGGTGGTAGAGAAATGAACTAGAAAAAAGCCTAATAAATGAACTAGAAAAAAGCCTCAAAGGAGTAAGTTAGTCCTTTCTGGATGCTCATTTCCAGATTATTTTTATTAAAATGACAAGACTTTCTTGGCTCTAAGCTACTTGCATGAGGTTATCTTTCCTCTTTTTCAACCAATTATAAAGTCAAAGTAAATGAACTCAAAAGGACTCATACATAAAACTCAAAAAATTCATGGACAACACCCACTGCAAAGTTCAATGGGTATTTTTTTTACAAATTTTCAATGCATTTGCAGGGAAGAAAAACAGTTTAGAGAAGGGGTGGAAATATCTCTAAGAAAGAAGTAACTTTAAAGACAAAAGACTCAAAAATGAAATGTAGATAAACACAGCCCCAGGTAGAAAATCCCACACACACTTCTAAATAATAATGTACTAAGAATTCCAAACGTGAAAGAATCCCTGGAATGTTCAAAGACAAGTGCATCTGTGATAAAGGTCCAGTAGAGACAAGTCCTTTAGGAAATTCTCTGAATATTCAAGAAATCCACATATATAATGTGACCAGAGTAACCAATTCTCATATCTGAACAGTCTTTTCCTTAACTAAATGGAACTTTAAAGTATCTTCCCCGCAAAAATCAAGAGGACAGTCCTTCCAAACATTCTTCTTCAGGAGAAGAAAGAACCTGTTAATTTGTTGTATGCCAATGTGGTAAAGTATTTCACAGATCCCTGGTACATTAGCATTTCTATCCATTCACAGCAATTTTGTATTCAAAGATCAAGTTGATAGCACATGCATGCTCAGCATTCTTATTTGGAAATGCCAACAACTGGCACAATCCAGGGTTCAAGTAAGTACTCTCTGAGCAATAGAGCCACGGTTCTTTCTGCATTTCATGTTGAACATCCTACAACTGGCATGGTGGCACAGCTACTAAAGAATGGAAGTTGTTGTCTGGGGGTGGTTATTTCTTGTTTGTGCATTTGCTTATTTAAAATAAATCAGTGATGGCAAAAGAGCTATACTCGGTAACAGTTAACAAGAAAATAGTGTGCTTGGATCAAGTTAGTGGAATAAATTTTGGTCCTGAAAGAGAATACTCCCCCTCAAAATGTATTATGTTCATTAATGGAGAGGAACAGTAAGAACTGGATGGATGAGGCTATTAATTGCCTACTCAGCACGTTGGAATATGCATAAAAGTATGTCATTTTTCCATTCTATAAGATTTATAAGACATTGATTTTTAAAAAAGGAACTCCATATAAGGTAAAATTAGGAGGTAACATTTGAACTCTAATTTTTTTTTTAATTACATGGTAACAAGTGACATACATATAGATGCTAAAGTATAGCCTCAATCTGATTTAATATAATTTTATCTCAAGTTTAAATAAACACATTTAAGTAAAAATAACATTATAAAAGTATCATTAAATTATCATTGAAGGCTTAGCACTTGGGTATATAGATGAGACATAGATACTAGTTGAATGATACAGTGCAAAGAGCACTGGACAAGAAATGCAAAAGCCTGGGCTTTAATCCTGGCTCCTCCACTAGCTATGTGATTGTGGGGAAATCACTCAAATCCCTTATAAAATAGAGCCAATAATCCCTGTCTACCACACAGGGTTTTTGGAAGGATCAAATGAAATAATGTTTGCCACGTATATTATAAACTTCAAAAACACTGTTATCAATTTAATATTTCCAATTATATTAATGTTATAATTAGGCATATCAGAACATGTAATAGTTTCCCAAATAATGAAAAGACTTTCATGGTTACAAATCTACTCTGCTCATGCTGTTCCCTCTGCCTAAAATGCTTTGCCACTGACAGACCATCAGCTCTGTAAGGATAGGAACCTATCTTATACTTGAGAATTCCGAGTCATAAGCATAGCACCAGGCACAGACTTCCAGTTACTACATAGGCAGTGACTACTAAATGCCAAGTACTGTATCAAGGGATCTGCATATATTTCCTTAATCCCCTTGACAAGCCTATGGGGTAAGCTACAGATGAGGAAACTGATGCTCAGAAAGGTTAAGTAACTTTGCAAAGATGACAGAGCAACACAAGTGGCAGAGTCAGAATTAAAACTCAGGCCTTTCAGATGCCACAACTATATTCTTTCTACTCTGTGATTTCCTCTTTCCCATTGTAGGTGTGTAACAAGTTGAATTTGGATAAAATTGTGCATTTTAACCAAAATGTACATAAAAAGACATTATTCAAAGTAAGCATTTGAATATAAACTAAAATTTCAAACTTGACTTTTAAAATCCATGGGCTTAGCTTAGGTAGGCACTCCAAAAGATGTCCCTGGATTTGCAGATATATCAAAGCACAGCTGAGAAATTCATTCTTACTTGGTCAGTGCCAAACAGGGCTGAAAATCTGAGTGAGGGGTAGGAGAGAAATCTGGAACCTTTTGTCTTGCCAGAAAAATCCTTAAATAATTCAGCTCCCAGTTATTTAAATAATTAAGCAATTGCAACTTTATTTAAAGAGCACTTACATGAATCTAAATGTCTAGTCTGCCAAGAAAAGTGGAACAGACTTTAAAACCTCCCCTCAAACCTCCTTTCTGGGAGGAAAACCAGCCTAAGGAGTTTCAGCCCGATAGGTAATTGTTTTGTAAAATTAAAAGCCACAGAAAATTGGAGTTTAGAATGGAAAATGTCATCTCAACCGTAACACTAATAAAAACAGCTAATGAATAAGTGCATTCTGGCAAGAATATATAAAAATTGCAAAGCTCGATGTGGACAGTGCAGAATACAGAAGGAATCCATGTGAGTAAACATCAAGTGAAGGATTATCCTTATTTGTGAAGAATCCATTCCAGCAAGAAATTGAACTAGAGACCTTTTGCATCCAAGAGCAGGAGGCCTACCTGTGGCACTCCCAGAAAATATTTATGGGTGTGCTCTTCTCCTTCCTCTTGTCAGCTACAGCTGTGGAAACCATAAGTTGATGTTCTGGAGGTACTGAAGTCTCTCTCATGACAGTCTCCAACTACACTGGGCTCTGAATAATTTCCAAAGTATAAATGCATATATACTAAACTAAACTAACATAACTAAAATGATAAAGGCTTTAAAACAATGAGCTGTGCCTTCCCAGCATGTTCTGCAGCAAACAGCAAAAACACGTGAAAGGCAGCTGGGATCACAGCCCGGTTTTGTTAGCTGTGGGATCATCAAGCAAGAAAATAGCACAATCTTTCCAAGGCTTGGATTCCTCATCAATAAAATGGGGATAATAGTAGACCCTGGAAGAGTTGTGAGAACAAAGTGAAACAATGAATGTAAAATGCTTACTTAACACAGAGTTTGGCAGGCAGTGGGCACTCATAAATGTTAGTTATAATAATTATTATTATTACCTTATACTTTGCCCTGTTCCATGTATGCATTTAATCTTACAAGCTAGGAAAAAAAATTTTCCCGGTATTCACTGGAAAGTTCTATATGAAGTCTCCTCTCCCCCCTCCCCCGCCATCCACGTTTAGCACTGCTTTCATTTCTAGGGGTTCAGAAACCAGAAACTTCTTCAGTAATACCATACTTCTGAGGCTCAAATTCTATCGCACATCCCACCAGACATCATTTCCTTTAACAGATCCTCTGAAATCACATAAAAGACTAGCTCAGATATCAAACTCAACTGATATTTTCATTTACATATTTCTAAGTTAAGACATACATTTTCACAAAGATCTAATAGATTTTTTTTAATTAATCAAAGCCCTTCAAAGTTAGAGTGGAGTTTTCACTTCATCTTTGCATATGACCCACTGCAAGGCTCCACAATTCAGTTAATCACTCATCATGTAAACAAAGAAACCTCTCGAAAGCCAAAGAGCAACATGTGCATGGATTCATGATGCATAAGGGTTTTTTAAACAGGAACAATGCAATCTATTCAGTAGAGAAGGGTACACCGTGCCAATTAAATATGTTGGGTTCCATAATTATAACTGCAATAATGAATGGAAAGGAGTGTTATTGCTGTACAATGTACTTCTGTATTCCAGTCAGTGAGTTGTCTCTGGTCTGATTCCTTTAGATTCTTCCTCTGATTAGATCTTAATGAAGATTGCTTTCTCCTATCAACATATTACACTTATTCCCTGACACTCAACAAAAGGCTAACTTTTGTGTGTGTGTTTGTGCTGCTGGGGATTGAACCCAGAGCCTTGTACATGCAAGGCAAGCACTCTACCAACTGAACTTTATCCCCAGCCCTTATTCTTTGTACTTTTTAGAATTTATAGCTATAATGTTACAATTTTCAAGAAGAAATCACATAGTGAGAAATATTTCATTCAGACCTTCCTTTCTCCCTGGAAGAGAAATGCAGAGATTTCCTTCCCCTACCCTCTGGGTTTGGGAGTGAGGTGGGGATCGACAGGACAGGAGCTAGTGGAGGCAGGGGGCTCTCTTCAGGGTGGGTGAAGAGGAGGGTCTGACCTCTCTCCCTGCAGTCCAGTCTAACAGTAGCCTTGACCAGCTGTCCTTCCAATTGTCATTCTACTACTAGTAAACAGACTTATAAACTGGAAAGACTGTCACACACAAAGTTAATTCAATATGGCTTAGTTACTAGTTGTAACCATCTCAGAAATCTGAAGAATTTCATTCTGTATCACAAGTGCATGTGGTTTCTCTTATACTTGCACTTCTGCTCCAGTGGGCGCAATAAATTTTTTTAAAAATTACCTCCCATGACTTTACCCATAACACTTGAATGTTCTGGGCCTTTCCATACTCAGGGCCAATTACTACTATGTGTTTATGAATAATTTTTTAAATCTTCTATTAAACCCTCTACTGATTTCTCAAAACAGGATTTAAATTTTGGAACTGCGATGCACTTGGGTACTTAGGTACCTGTGAAGCAGACCTGAACGCCCAGAACCTTTTTCCTCCAGTTAGTAGATAGGTTCCGAAATAAAACCGTTTGCAGAGAAGGCTCCTTCAGGCCCCAGGATTGGGATTTCTTAAGTTCCTCAGTCTTCTCTCCTGGTAGCACAGGCGGCCTACACAGAGTTAAGGAAGCCATGCACCTGTCTTTTTAATTTAAGTTGACTCTCAACACAAACCTTTTCCCTTTGGCCATGGGTATTGGTTTGCCACAACTGTAAACAGCTCTTAAGATCAGTCCCAAAGGCCAGGCTTTCCAGGTGCTAGAAGTGTGTCACACAATACAATATTTACAAGTAGCCCCAAACAATACAACTCAACTACACAGCTTGACTGGCTTGACAGAATCCTCTCCCACAAGTAACCAAGTACTCTGGACTGTGGCTGAAGGCCTAAAGGCCACGCATTAACCTTTCCCTACTGGGTTTGCATAATTCTCTCCAAGAACCTCTAAATACACTGTCGCCACAATTTTTTTCAAAGTGACAATAAATGGTGAAGGCAGAAATAACAGTTACAGCCATAATAATAATGAAATTATTTACTGAGTAATTAACACGGTCAGATGTCATACTTTTTTTTTTTCTCATGTCTCTTATTCCCCCTTGTCTCGGATCTTTGGAGAGGCTCTGGCCTAGTTACTGGAGGTAAAAGAAACCTTATATTGCCCATGTGCCTGAAAAAAAAGTGGGGTGAGGGGAGCAAATCATTTATATCGACAACTGGTCACTGGCTCTATGTTTCCCATTTTTCTTGTACCAAAATCTTATACTGCCACAGTCTGGTTTCTTCCAAGTACAGATTGATTTATTTTAGGCTGTGGGCCTATGAACCCATGCTAATTTTAATGGCTAGGTAGAAACACTCTAAAACAATTAGACAAAAGATCTTTAGTAGGACAAGGTCTTTAGTAACTTCAGGTTAGCCTGCTACTAATCTAAGTAGAATTTCAGTGTAGGCATGTATTAATCTATTCAATATTTATTTGGCTTCTGGCATGTACACAGTACTGTGGTACTACACTGGGTGGCTTACAAAAAGGGAAAAAAGTGCATAGATGTATTAGATAATAAAGCTTCTACTCTATCAGTATTATAGTCAGAGTGAGTAAAAATGGAAACACAAATAACTCTAAAAATAACTATGAATCTCATAAAGAATAGTAGTTCCAATAAAGCAAAGATGGTCAGGAATGACTTTGTCTTAATATAGGTATGTAAAGAGTAAATAATATTTTAAAGTGTGGATAGGGGAGAAGATAAATGCTGAGCTGGAGGGGGGATTCCAAGGCATAAGAAACTGCAAACTGTGGATAATGATAAGTTGGGAAAACAGACTCGCACAGGTGAGCAGGTGGCGAACCCAGCAGGCCAACGAATCTTGGTTTTAAAATACTGAGGCTTTGAAGCCAGGCAGTGATCAGAATAGTGTTTAAAGAAGATAAATCCGTCTTCAGCACATGGATGGACAGGGGGCTATTATGGACAAAGCCATAAGGGAATAAATAGTTAGCTGACCCTGAAGCAAGTAATGGTAATGAAAAGTCCGGATGTAGGAAATGTTTCATTAGAAAGGTCAAGAGAACCTGGCAGCCATGCAACATGAGGTATAGAAAGAAGATGGAGATGTCTGCAGAGATTTAGGCCTAGGGGCTGCCTAGGAGGATAAAGGTGAGCTATGAAAAGAAAAAGAAAATAGGACAAACTGGTTTAGGAGTTTGCTTTTGATAGTGGCTAAGGAGACAATCTGTTTGCTGTTTTGATGTATTTGTGTGTTTGTTTAATACAGGGATATAAGTAGAGCTAAGTTTTATTTTAAACATGAGGAATTTGAGGGGGAAGTGAAACTCCAAGAGGTAGAAAGAACAGCAGGTAGTTGACAATGCATTTAAGGAGTTAAAAAAAAAAAAAAAAAAAAAAAGTTGGCCAAAAAGAAAAGCAACACTGACTCCTGGGGAGTGAATGAGATCTAAAAGACCAAAGAGGGCCACGGGGCGGGGGAGGGGGTAGAAAATGGCCAAGGACACAACATGGGGAAATATTTAGCTAGTAGGAGATGGAAAAAGAGCCAGCCCAAGTGCCACCAAATAAAGCTATCCAAAAAGGAACAGGCAATGCTGCAGAACAAATGGAGGAATTCGTAAAAGGAAACAGGAGTTAATGGTGCCAAATGCTGTGGGGCGGGCAAAGAAGATAATGCTTAACTGAGGGCCACTGATGCTTGGTGACCTTCAAAAGTATCATTTTGTAAGACCTATCTCAGAAAGATGACTGCTTCAGCTGGACAAATGAATGGCCAAAGAGCAGCCCAGGACAAGGCAAGAGTTAAGCCAGAAAGGAACAGCCTTGCATATCATCTGCATGACATCCAGCAGCTCACTGTGAGCGCTAGGGTTATCCGTTAGTCCTCCCACTCAACAGCATGACGCTCCCTCTGCTGAACCACCCAATTTAGGTTTGCAGGCCACCGTGACCTGTGCTCAGCAAGGTGTACCGACATCATCAGCCGCCTCTGCTGACAAGTGCTGCATCTCATCTCATACGGAATTAAAACAGATAACACCAGAGCACAGCCCCATGAACCTATTAAATATTCTACAAGTAATTTATTTTTGATGTGGAGGAGAGGGAGGGAGGAAAGAAAGGGAAGTTAGCAAACCATCATTATGTTGAAAAGTATCCGAGTATCAACGAGGTAAGGGTTAGCATCACAAGAAGACTTAATGTTTCGGTTCCAGCGGAGCTTGGGAGTCTATTTTCCTGACTTTGAGGCAAGGAAGTGCCTTCCAGTTTGTGCTGCAGTGAACATGGCTAGCACCTAAAACAACCTCTTTTAAAGGGGTTGCACATGAGAGAGACAATGGGCAAAGGATACAAAGGATAGAGGAAGAAGGAGAATAAAAAAGGGGTGTGCACTGGGAAAGTATACAGTCACAAGGAAGGGTGACTTGGAGACAGCTGCTAGGAGTAGCTTTATTTCATAGTGGCTTCTACCCCTTTACGAACCAGTTAAAACACAGGTACTCCCAGAAAAATGCACATGAAATATTGCAAGTAATTTCCAGAGACACATAGTCCCACCTGAAGCTCATCCATGAATCCCATGAACCCTAATTGCTTTAGCTAATCAAACTTTTTTTTTTCAGCACTTACCTCCGACCACAATCCTTAAAACAATAATTTTACTTCTATCTATCTCGGTTTACCAATATCTCTCCTCGGAAAAAAAAAAAAAAAAAAAAAAACTTCCAACGTCAACATTTGCTTAAAAATATAATATTTATATTTTCTGGTCTAAGTAACCTAACAAGTCATTATCCTTCTCTGATTTAAAAAAAAAAAATTCAAAGCAAAATATGGTGTCAGGGCTGAATTACTTTTCACCCTCACATGGCAGCCATCAAAACAACTTCAAAAGAGAATAAAGTAGATATGAACATTCTTGTTTCAGAAGAGTATTATACAAAACTTAATACAGATCTGCTTTCCTTTCCAAAAATCTAGGAATCTGACATTTCACTGCCATTGGGTACTCTTTGAAAGGTTATGTTTTCATAATGGAAAAATTCTTACTGACCCAGTGGGGTTTCTACTTCCTCTCTCATCAATTAATATCATGGGCAAATTTCAGCCTGCTTTAGTGAAGTACAGGTAAGTGTGTTAATACTCCCAACATGCAAACGAGATAAGACCACTGAAATACCACATCCATCCGGTCACCCCTCAATCAACACCTGAAGCCAGAAAATAAAAAGCTTTGAGAGGAAAAAAATAGAGCCAAATTTTCTATAGAAATAGATGCTCCGTTTTCCAGCTCCCAGGTGCAACTTAATCCCACCCCACCCCCCATTTTGGCCCAATCACTACTTGCAAGAAATGCTGTATTTATCCATAGAACCGATAAGCCTCTGAGATGAATCATCTTCAATTCAGACTTTCTACAGTCTTGTTTGCTCAAGTCTGCTGACAGGGACTCAAGCAATCTGCATCTATTCCCTTTTCCTTTACATTGAATCAATTAGCAATGTTAAATATTTAACACATTAGTCTTATTTCAGTGAACAAAACAATTCACAAGCAGCCTAGGTAGTGGCAATGCAAGATAGGGAATGGACTGGACGTGGAGAAAATTGAATGAAGGAAAAGTATGTTTTAGGTGAATGCGTATTTTTAAAAATATAAAAATCTATTCACAATTCACTGAAGATGGATTGCTTGTTTCTTTCCTTCTACTGACAGGTCCTGAATCTTTATGGAGAACATTAAATTAAAGCGCATAATGGGTTTATGTAGCGTAGTGCACATTGGAGACATTAGTCACGTCCCTTAAGCATTTTTCTCATTTTCTAAGCCTGACTTAAGCCCCATTTCCCCATTGATGAGGGAAGTCCATACTAACCCACAAACCACATCTGCAGTCCAGTGTGCCATTTTTTACATTTGTCAACAGAGGCTACGTCCTGCACTCAAAGCTACCACAGATTATTACATTTCCAGCACAGTTTACAGGAAACAGGGAAAAACTAATAGGGTCATTCAAGTGGGAAGGTTTTTGTTTTTCTTTCTCCTCCCTTCAAAACACTGTGACATGGACAGGAGGTGGCAGGAGAAAGGGTGGAACAGAGGGAGTGGGGGGAATGGGGACACACAGCTGTCTAAGGAATGAACTCTGACTGAATAGATGAGTAGAACAATTTCTGCTCAAGCACAGGCAAATTCATGTGTAGTATAGCCAGAAGCTTTGAACCAAGAATACTAGTCACTTAAGGATGTTGTCTGGGTGGTCTAGAACATCCTACATACCATACATATCAGCATACTTTATCAACCTCCTAATCTGGCACCAGGCATTCAAGTGACTTTGAAGAGGCACTCCTATCTCCCAAGCACCCAGCTCAGAATGCTAGTGTCAGGGTGACCTACAACAGTGTTATTTAAAAGATACACAAACTGTACAACCACTTGTCAGGGCATCTAGGCGGATGTGATGCTAATGAGGACCCTGAAAAGAACAGGTTGCTTGGACATAGCTAGATTTCATTAGCATTATACAAACTCCTGCATCGTATTATTTTTACTGTAAATAATGATGAGTCCTTGATCTCTAACTGGTAATGCTACTACCTCAGTAGACTGCAGAAAGGCTCGAAAGGAAATGATATTTTGATGGTAGTTAAAGAGAAAAGTAAGATTACTGCTGCAAGCTTGCAATATACTATGGCATGAATTTCAGGTAGTTCCATCACATCTGAGATCCAAAAAGTCCCTCTCACAAACTTTTTAACAATTTTAGATAGTTATGTTCTGAGTGACAAGAGAGGTTTTTATAGTACTTAAAAATCAGCAGAAATAAGATGGCTGGTTAATGTGTTGGCATATGAGATGCTCAGCCTTTCCATAGGTATCTGAGAGGAGAAAACAAATTCACTTAGGTTACAATAACTAACACTGGTGGAATTATACTAGTGCCTTATACTATGACAAGCATCTCCTCAGAACCCCCATGAGATAGATATTATTGTCTCCATTTTATAGATTTAAAAAAGCAAAGCAAACCTAAGGCTTAGAGAAGGTATAAGTCACAACCTGTCACAAAGTCACACAGTTGGTATGGGAAAAAGTAAGATTTGAATCCTGAAAAGTCTTACTCTACAATCTGTCTTCTTCACACTATATTTACCTCTTTATTTATTACCCTAAGACCATTTTTCCCAATGCTTAATTTTGATCAAATAGCTTCCATAACTTCTCACAGCAATTAAAAAGCAAAAACAGTGTTTTGCGCTTTAACCTGGGGATTTAGAATCCATTTGCTTAGGTTTTCTTATTGTGGTTGTTTGTTTTCGTTTTTGTTTTTTGGTGGTATTAGGGATCCAACCCAGGGCCTATGGCATGCTAGGCAGGTTCTCTACCATGGAGCAATACTCATCCCTTTTTGTTTTATTTTATTTTTATGTTTTTTGAGACAGTGTCTCACTAAATTGCCCATCCTGGCTTCATCCTCCAGCCTCAGCCTCCTAAGTACCTGAGACTAAGGCCTGCTCCACCATGCCCAGCTTCTTTAATGTTTTGATGAACAAATTAGCTTTTTAAAAAAAATTCTAGAATAAACTTTCACTAGAATGGGTACTACATAATTTACTGCCTTCCAGTCAGAGTAAACAAGAAATACAATTTCCATGTATCTAATCTATAATGGTTTATGGACTCCAGCAATACAATTTGTTATGATTTTCAAGGAATGTTCATTTATCCATACAGTTAATTAATAATTTATGTTACTTACTTTTTGGTAAAGACATTAAGAGCTAAAAAACTATGAAAAGACCTACACCTTTTCACTCATTCTGAGGCTCCCCAAAACCAAAACAGCAATGACCGGTAGCATCCTAAATCTGCAATTGTGTCCTGGTCCACCAGAGTGAAAGCAGAACTAGTTTGACATTTCCTCTGACTACGATTAGAGACTCTTTTAATGAAGCTAACTTCAAATCATTTTAAATCCATTTGCTCATGTCAACATCAATGTACTCAGCATTATCTACCAATTAGTAAACTGGAAATATTCTTTAGATAATCTGAAATCTTCAGTAAAATATTCAGCATGCCACTCATTTACTATAAACTGCCTTGTAAAAATAAATTAGCAAAACCAGCTGTCACAGGACAACATAAACATCCACTAATACAACCCAACTACTTCAGTTTCTGGTGAGGCTTTCCAGGAGAGGGAAAATGTGGTGTAAATAAAAATCGACAAAAATTTCAAATATTCAAACCAGCATATTTGTACCAATATTAAAGTGTACAGTTACTTCCCATGTGAAATCAAATCTGGACTCGAAGAAAGGGGTTAAGTAAAATCTTATTCACAATTCTTTCAATGAGGATCTCAAGTCTTTGTGTAACAATAAGTCTGAAAGGATCAAAGAGTTCTAACCAACAGTATGCTTCATAAAGATCAGAAATGTCAAAGAGCATGAGAGCCAACCAAATATGAACATGATTATGAATATGCAAGGGAACAATCAATTCAATTGCAAGACCCAGACTATGCACAACCCACTTACAACACACTGCAGAAAGCATCTCCCAAACTTACAGGAAACCTGTGAGTACATCACTTACCAGCCAACATTGACTCGTCCTTTCCACAAATCAGCCCAACAAAATTTTATAATTTAAATACGGCAATATTTCAATAGCCGCCTTCCACTTAGGACCCTTTCGATATTTTTCATTTTAATGCATTGGTTATAAATAAACCGCGGCAGCACCTGTTAAGAGGGATTAAAAAATGCTTTTATATTATGAGAGACGGGGTGAGAGCTTGTTCTCTGATGAACACACTCATGATATGCAGAAGACGTCTGTAGTGGAGGAGCAGTATTCTTCAACAATGATTTCGATTTAAGAATCTAAATTAAGCTTCAGTCACTGATGACTACTTCGACCTTCTAAACGATATGGAACACTTCAGAATAGGTACCTAACACAAAAGCTGCCAATCACAGAATGGAAACCGCTAGAATATGCAAACCCAACTGATTGAAGGTAGAAAGGCTAGAGGGTGCACAGTTGTTCTTTTCCTTAGAAAACTCATGATCCCCAAATGATGGACGAAACACCAGAACCAGTACAAAAGGTGCCCACAAACAGGTGCATGGTGTTTGCTAAAAGATCACAGGGCCACCCAACTATGAAGCAGCTCAATTTCAGAGACATTTCCATTTTGAAATGTGCTGGGCATAACAAAGCATAAAGAAGTAAACACACTCCAAAAAAAGGTGGCTTTTCACCAAGCTCTCCTCTGAGGCTGGGTAGAGCATGGAAAAGGGAGGAGCCATACATGGACCACTTGGACCAAGACCAGTGTAATTTAATATTTTTTACAATAGGAAAAAGAAATATAAAATAATCTCACAAGACTGAAAAAACTTATAGGCACACTGGGGTTTTCTCCTTATTCTATAGCAAGCTAAGACAGAAAAAAAAATGTAAGGACCTTCAAACAAAAGAAAAAAAATTAAAGGAACCTAAAAATATTTTCAAGATCACAAACCTAGTCACATCCATACATCCTCTAGAGAAGTTATAAACTCGTGTTAAGTTTACACTTCTCTTCTTAACATTAATTATTAAGAAAAGCTTTTCATCTTGATTATAGCCATCAATAAATTAGCAGTGAATATATTCCTATAAGTATTTAATTTCATAACCAGGTGATACCCCCAGCCTGTGGCTTTCATAAAGAAGAAGACTTAGTGCAAAAGCATTCTGTATATAGTATCCATAAGAAAGACAAGTATAGAGTGGGGACTGTAGCTCAGCGGCAGAGAGCTTGCCTAGCATGTGTGAGGCACTGGGTTCAATCCTCAGCACCACATAAAAGTAAACAAATAAAATAAAGGCATTCTGTCCATCTACAACTACAAAAAAAATTAATTAAGAACATAATAAAAAGGATAAGTATAAACTTTAAGGATAATTCATAATTTTGCAAATGTTAATCCCATACTCATAATATTTTCCAAAATTTTATTTAATACTTTTCTCATATTTTGTGCAACAGGTACACATTCACCGGAATACAAGTATTCAAGTAGCACAGATAATTACAAAGAAGAAAGGCCCTAAGCACCATAATGCAAGTTTTGTATTCAGTATTTACATTATGAGAAATGAGATGAAAGAAACATTGGGGAGGAAAAGATTCAAAGACAGACAGATTTGGAACTTTTTCCATGATGATGAAAGCTGTCCTAGAACAGGTGATTTACCAAAGCCACAAGAAAAGAATAGACAAGAGGATATTTGTTTCACCTGTGAAAATTCTAAAAGAAAAACTACAGTTTGTATAAAGAAAGTAATTAACAACTTAGTTATGGAAATGTAATGTGCCTAGCATGTGTGATGCACTGGGTTCAATCCTCAACACCACATAAAAGTAAACAAATAAAATAAAGGCATTCTGTCCATCTACAACTATAACTGCAACTACACCCTGGGAGACCCAGGGTGTGTGTCGGCTTGAGTGGATCACCTATGATTCTTTCAGAAAGGCAAAAGGGTTGCATGCATTAATATAGTTCTGATGTGAGGGGATTTTTTGTTTTGTTTGTTTGTTTGTTTTTTGGTTTTGGTACCAGGGATTGAACCCAGGAGCACTTAACCACTGAACCACATCCTCAGCCCTTTCCTATGTTATTTAGAGACAGGGTATCGCCAAGTTGCTTAGGGCCTCACTAAATTGCTGAGGCTGGATTTGAACTCAAAACCCTCCTGCCTCAGCCTGCAGAGCAGCTGGGATTACAGGTGTGCTACATCAGCATGATGTAGGTTTTGAGTTTTTCAAAACAGAAATCATACAGGAGCTCCAAATTTCCATTTATCCCAAGGTCACTAAATGAGCCTAAGTCTATAAGGAAAACCCATGCTAGGGCATGACATCTAAGGTGCAAAATGTACATCCCATCCTATTAGAGGCCCACCTAAGAATTATACTTTTCTGCCAGGCTCAGTGGCATATGCCTGTAATTCCAGCAATTGGGGAGGCTGATACATGAGGACTGCAAGTTCCAACCAGTCTCAGAAACCTAGGAAGGTCCTAAGCAACTTAGGGAAACCCTGCCTCAAAATAAAAAATAAAAATGGGCTAGGATGTGGCTCTGCGGTTAAGCAACCTAGGTTCAATTCCCAGTATACCCCCTCCCCCACCACCAAAAAAAGATCATACTGTTCTGTCAATATAAACTCTAAGTACAATCACTTATCTTTCCTATGAGGCACTTCATCCACTTTTCTATACAATAATACTAGCTAACACTTACACATAGTGCTTCTGGTGACCCAAGCATTGCTTTAATAATTTTACATAGTTTTATACTACAACTCTTCAGGGTAAATACTGTTTTTCTCCCCGTTTATAAATGAGGAGACTGAGGTTCAGAGAGGTGGCATGATGGCTTCAGATCACACAGAAAGGAAGTAGCAGAGCCAGGATTTGAACACAAGTACACTGTCTCCTGTGTCACATAAACTGCAGGAGGCAGTGCTTTGGGATCCCATGAAGAAGCAGAACTTCTATGTAACCGTGTTCTCCTCAACTCCAGGGACCTTTATTTTACCTTCTGGGTCTGTGACCTTGTACAATCAATTTGAGCATCAATTTTTTAATCAGCAGAATAATAACAATAACTACTGCACATGATACTGTGAAATATAGGATAGACTTAAAGTACTTCATAAACTGTAACATACCAACAAACATCAGTTGCTATTATAATGATTAAACTTTCATAATGTCCTCTTCTCTCTTCCATGTTAGACCACTGGACAGTTCTACTAATTAGATGTGTTAGGAAAAGAATAAAAATTAAATAACGAACCAAGTACCAGAGTAGTTTGAAACTGTCTTCAAATAATACTGATTAAACTAGCCATTGACAATGAAGCAACATTCTTGGTAGGGCATTGTGTCAAAGAGCCCATTTAGCTGGCCTAATTTATTCTACTGGAAAAAACCATAAAAACCTTTCAGATACTATTAGAAAGTAAGCTATCATCCATTAAAACTAAGTTGAATTAATAAATTTTAAGAAATGCAATAGATTTGTCAAAAAGTCAAGTAATATTTCTTACAATTCATTAACAATTATAAAACACTAAAACTTGAAGCTCTGAACAAAATAAAATGTCTATACAGAACAGAACCATGAAATGCTATGTATATATCAGTCAATACATTTATTAAGTGCCTGCTATGCAGTGAACAGGACTGTTGCTATGGAACAATAGCAACAGTCCTGTTCAGCCTATTTCCTAAAACTATGCTGTTGGGCCGAGAGTGTAGCTCAGTAGTAGCGTGCTTGCCAAGAATGCTCAAGTCCATGGGTTCTATTACCAGCATGGCAAAAAAATAATAAATAAATGTGCCATTCTAGTGGAGTTAATAATACAAATTACCATTTATAGAGCACCTAATGTAGGACAGGAATTGCACAAGGACATTGCCTACCAAATCTTAACTTAATCCTTGCAATAGAACCATCATATGAAAAAGGCTGCATTACCCTAATTTTTGAGATGAAAGCCAAACAAGGTGAGTCAACCTCTAAAAAAAGTGAAAAACCCAGAAGTCAAAAACACCCACTGTCTACAGTGAATGCTCCCTTTCCTCATATCATCAGGGGTGTCCCCACTTTTTAACTAGGACATCCTCTAACATCAAAAGAGAAGGGATTAAAGAATACCCTGGGAGGCTGAAACATAGTCCAATGTGGCCCAAGCACAGATATCTCTATCTTTAAATATTCATGCACATTTTTCATTCCACTCAGTAACACAACTACTGTTTTTTTTAATATTTTTTAGTTGTTGATGGACTTTTATTTATTTCTTAATTTATATGCAGTGCTGAGAATCAAACTCAGTGCCTCACACATGCCAGGCAAGCATTCTACCACTGAGCCACAACCCCAGCCCACCACTACTGTTTTGACATTGAGAAAAATATTTCCATCCAGTATTAATGAAACTGGCATACCAAAAATCCACACCAACTCTATCTTCCATGTCTGTATGAGAAACTCAATATATCATCTCACCTACCTATTAATAATAGAGAACATATATATAGTAGTCAACAAAAGCCCCTTAAAGAAAAAAATGATCAAAAAAGAAGAAATGAGCACAATATATATAAACAAGCTAAACACCTGTTGCTCAGAGGGAAAAATTGAGACATTCTCAAAAAAAGTGAATTTTGAGTATAGTATTTCAAGAGTTAGAAATGGCTGAGAAAGGGAGAAGTGGGTATTCAAAATGAAAAACTGACTGAAAAACGGAAAAGGCCTACAGAGTAGAGATAAAACCAATTGCATTTGGGACTAAGTCTGAAGGATATGGGTTTCTTGGTGTTCTGCTTCTCAAATAGCAGCATGCATCAGAATAACCTCAAAGACTTATTAAACATATTTCTAGACTGTACCCCCAGAGGTTCAGATTCAGCAGGTTTGGGGTGGGGCATTTCTAACAAGTTCCCAGGGGATGCAGCTTGGCCTTGGGACACCAAGCAGGCTGTTTCAGGAGATCAGAAGAAAGAGGAAGTGTTTTCAATGCAATGAGCTGAAGGGTTTCAAAGATGACACAGCAGGTGGTGCCCTAGATTTCAATCTGCAGAGATACTAGTGGAGAAGAGACACATTCTATGTGGAATAAGTAGTAAAAACAATGGTCATAAAACAGGAAAGAGTTGGTTTGGCATGTCAGAGGCTTACAAACAGGAGCTAATAAGCCAATGAACTAAGGTGATGCTCACAAATCAAGGAAGGAGGAAGAAGACAGGGGAAGCACTGCAAGGGGTAAGAGGAGTTAGGTCCAAACCAACTGCGTAGAAACAATAGCAGGAACTGGCTACGGGTGTAATCATATCATGATCAGAAAGAAGTCAAAAATGATTGTGAGGTTCAGAAGAGCAAGTTTACCCTTGTAGAAAATACAAGGGAAACTGAGAATGGTCTGGTCGATTATTTGTGAAAATGAGGAAAAACAGAGCTGTTTTATGTATAAGTTTTCAGTATCACAAAGTCACCCAGTAAATCATTTAAATAAAGTCAAATATATGACTAAAGTTCAATCTACATAAGTAAACAGATTCTTTGAATGAAACACATTTATAAGAGCAGAGTGCCTAGGCTGAAGGTATTAGAGAAGCCTCTCAAAAAACATATAGGGGTATACATACATAGAGGCAGAGGAGTATGTGGGTGCCTGATTATTAACAGATCGGTGTATAGGCTGAGGTTCAATTATCAAAAGTTAACTAAATATGGCATTCTTCAAAATTCCCCAGTTTGCCAATATTGAAATGCTAATATATTATTCACTGCCACATTAGCGTCACTCTCTCACCTCTTACCAAGTTCTTTGCATAAGCCATCTGGATGCAAGTCAATCTTAGCCCATCTGTGTTCTCACATTCACAAATCCTAAACATCCTTTCCTTGCCATACAAGGAATATATATTTCTACTGCTCTCTTTAAAATCAAGGAAAATGACATCCTGGATTTAAAAAAGAACATTATACCTTGTTAACATCAGATACTGAAAAAAAAATAATTATCGGGGGCTGGGGATGTGGCTCAAGCGGTAATGCGCTCACCAGGCATGCTCGGGACGCTGGGTTGGATCCGCAGCACCACATAAAATAAAATAAAGATGTTGTGACCACCGAAAACTGAAAAATAAATATTAAAAAAAATTCTCTCTCTCTCAATAATAATAATTATTATTATTATTATTATTATTATCTGGCTTGGCAAGCAGAAAAAACTTCAATTTCACATATGGGATAATTCAGAGAGATCTACTCATCACTTCTACTCTT
This sequence comes from Ictidomys tridecemlineatus, assembly GCF_052094955.1. Taxonomy (NCBI): domain Eukaryota; kingdom Metazoa; phylum Chordata; class Mammalia; order Rodentia; family Sciuridae; genus Ictidomys; species Ictidomys tridecemlineatus. The sequence goes on from NC_135480.1 coordinate 99,127,713, forward strand.
CCAAAAACAAAAGTGACAGAATATTTCCTGTTATGGTTTGGACATGAGGTATCCCCCTAAAGCTTCTGTATTAAGCAGGAATAATCATAGGTGAAATGATTGAATTATGAGAGTTGTGACTCAATCAGTCCATCCTGGTTTAAATGGACTAACTAGGTGGTAATTGTAGGCAGGTGGAGGGTTGCAGAGGAGGTAGGTCACTGAGGTCATGCCTTGGAAGGGTTCACCTTCCCTGTGGCCCCTTCCCCTTGCCTTCTCTGCTTCCCATCTACCAGGAGCTGAGCCTTGCTCCTCTACCATGACCTTCTGCCATGATGCTCTGCCTCCCCTCAGGCCTAGAATAATGCAGTCAGCCCACCATGGACTTAACCTCTAAAATCATGAGCCAAAATACACTTTTCCTCCTTTGGGTGTTCTTGTCAGGCATTTTGGTCACAGTGACAAAAAGCTGACTAACACATTTCCTTAAAACTAAACATTTCAACCAGAAGAGAAATAATAGTTTACTTAGGATGCTATGGTTACTTCCCAGGATGACACAGGAATCAAAGTCAGAGAACCCACCTTAGTGAGAGCACGGGTTCAATCATTTACTAGCTAAATTACCTTAGACAAGATACTTGATTTCACTAAGACTGAGCTTCCTCCTCAGTAATCTGAGGTTTAAAAAGTAACTTCCCCAAGTGGCAAAAAGACAGACACATTGATTAAACAGAAAGTCCAAAAACAGAACCACAAAAATATTGATTTATGACAAAGGTACAAACTCAGCTAAAAAGAGGAAAATGGTTTTTCAACTTATGCTTCTGAAACAACTGACCATTTATATGCAAAGATAAACTTCAATCTATACCTACTACCTTATTAATAGGAAAAAATTAATAGGACAAAATCTTCATGACCTTGGGTTCTCAAAAAGTTCTTAGTTATGTTACGGAAAGTGTAATCTATGAAATACAACACTAATAAACTGAACTTCATAAAAATTAAAATTTGAGCTGGGGTAGCTCAGTGGTAGAGTACTTGCCTAGCATGTGTGAGGCCTTGGGTTTGATTCTCAGCACCACATATAAATAAATTAAATAAAGGTCCACTGACAACCAGAAAAAAATATTTTAAAAAAATTAAAATTTTTTGCTCAGCAAAATATAGTATTAAGAGAATGAAAAGACAAGCTGCAGACTGTGTGAAAATATATGCAAATCATACATCTGACAAAAGGCTTATGCCCAGTACTCTCAATACTTAACAGTAAGAAAACAACCCACATTTTCTGGCTGGGAGTTTAGCTCAATGATAGTATACTTGCCTAGCACGCCTGAGGACCTGGGTTTGATTCCTAGCAGTGTAAAAAATTAAAACGAAAGAAAGAAAATGACCTTCATTTTTTAAAAAAATAGACAATCTATTTGAATAGACACTTCACCAAATATATTAAGATAGCAAATAAATACATGAAAAGATGTTCAACATCAGTGTCAATAGGAAAATACAACCCAGGACCATAAAGAGACACTAATATATATTAGAATGGCTACAATTAAACCACACACTGACAATATTAAGTGCTTATAAGTATGCAGAGTGACCAGAAAAACGGAATGCAAAATGGTAAAGCCATTCTGGAAAATATTTTGGAGTTTCTTAAGAAGTTAAACAGAATTTTTGTATGACCTAGAAATCTTCTGCTAAGCATTTGACCAAAAGAAAGCAAAACTTATGTCCACAAGAAAACCTGTACATAAACATTTACAGCCACATTACTCATAATGCCCAAAACTGGAAACAGCCTACATCTCCCTGGATGGACAAATGCTAAACTGAGGTATATCCATACAATGGATTTCTTCTCAGCAATAAAAAAGAATGAACTATTGATATTAGCAATGACATTGATGAATTTTAGATTCATATTGAGTGAAGGAAGCTAGATTGAAAAGACTGCATCCAGTATGATTCCATTTATATGATACTGTTGAAAAAAACAAAGCTGTAAGAATAGCAAACATATCAGTAGCTATCAAAGGTTAGAAGTGAGAGAGGAGATTAACTACAAAGGGATAGCATGAGGGGATTCGGGCAAGGGAGAAACCTGCATATTTATTATGGTACTCATGCCACCATGAGATAGTTACACAATTCTATACATGTCAAAACTCTCAGAAACTTATTCACAAAAAAGAGGATTTTAATTTATGTAAATTCAAAAACACATTATTAAAATATCAGCTGAACAAATTTTCCACTAGAAAAAATAGTTAACTCTCTTAGAACAACTGTTGGAATTCAATGAGATGATGACTGTAATTCGTTCATGGTAAGCACTCAGCAAAGTAAATGTGTTCCCAACCTCTAGTTCAACCAGATCCAGCCAAAGAAGGGGATAAGTAAGGAGGTCTCCATTATCATGCCTCTTCAGAAAGCCCACAGAGGAAGTAACTGGCTATGGAAGCCACTTGCAAGAGCGCCCCGGGTGGAGGGGCAAAGAAACACATTGTTACAGGCCTGGCGCTGTGGCACCCCGTGAAATCAGATGTTAAAGGAAGGCCACTGAACTTCTAATGGGCAAACTCCCCTTCCGGTGTCTGCTGCAACAAACTGCTCAGGACTTCAAAACAGATTTGTGCTTCCAGAGTGCAGTTACTGGTGCTTTGCAAGAAACAAGTCAAGCCTATCTGGTTGGTCTTCATGGAGACTCCAACCTGTGTGCTGTTCATGCCATCTGTGCAAAATTATGTCAGAAGACATCCAGATAACACTGCATATGTGGAGAACATGCTGAAGAGATCTGTGGAGATATATTTCATTCTAAAAAAAAAAAAACTGTTCTTGCTGTTATTGGTAATTCTGAAAGTTAGAAAAAAAAATTTTAATATAAATGCATGGACATAAAACATTAATGCAAGTCAAATATTTCAGAGAACAAGTTTCAATAATTCAACTTTATAACAATTATAAATAAACCTGTTAAGTTTTTGTAGACAATGCCAGCATTTGAATTTTTTTTTAAAAGCAAGTTTCTTATTAATAGCAACTAAATGGTGTTTGTAGCATTTTTATCATACATAGTAGATTCCATCTGTTAGCTATACTTTTCTGAAGTTCCTACATACAAGTACATGTTTCTAATGTTGTTTTGTACTATTCCTATAAATTTGCTATTAAAATCCATTAAATTTTAAAAAACTTTTTAAGTTATTATGGTATTACCAATGCCTCGATATTTTAATATGCAGTTGTCATTCAAATCAAATCAATACATTTATCAAGAACTAATTGTGTCCTGGAACCAAACAGGTTTCCATAGTAAATACAAGTTGTACATACTATCTGTATTGTCAAGTCTCAAGAATATGATTTATGTTCTGGTTATATAACTTAAAAACTAAGGTTAAAATTCAGTTATAAAATTATTCAGCAGCAAAGTCAACACTAGCTTAGCAAAACTGAGAAAGAACAGAGGCCAGATAATACAAGATCATTTTCATGTGGTTTTTAAGTATACTACAGTGATTGGTAATATGTTTGCTTTTTGTTTTTTCCAAAGAGTTTCCCTTCACCTTGGTGACTTAAGTCCAGTATTACAATGGGTTTGCACCCTCTATGCATCCATGGGTATATGGCAGCAGGAGGGGGCCAGGAGCCTGCTGTGGAGCTGGAGAAAGTGATCCAGGAATTGAGCATTCTGTAGTACATAATCCACACTGAGAAAATGCAAACTTTATTAGCATCATTAGATATTCAGACTATTCTACATTTACACAATGAGAAGATGTTAAAGACTTCCTAGTTAAAAACTATCCTGAGAGAAAGCTTAGAAATCAAAACTGTATACCTCATAAAGAGGTAGCTTGAGTGCTGGCATTCTGCCATGCCAGCAAGGAAGCCATAGGGCACATAGATTAGTTGAAAGTAACACTGATTTCTACAGAAAACAAAAGGCAACATTCAAATAAATACTATATCCAAGACCTTTGGTAATTTTATTTACTACATCTGCAATTCTTCATATCAATGATTTTCAAATGGTGAGGCTTGAGATTAACTTAATAGTCCCCACTAAGCATTTTTTTAATTAACTAGATGAGACAGAATAGAATACACTAGGATAGGGTAGGGCAGCATATGGGGAAGGACAGGACAGGATAGTGGACAGATTAGGATTTATAAGAAAAGTAAAGTAAAGAAAATATGAGAACATACTGAAGAAAAAAAAATCAAGGTCCACTAAATGTAGTAAAGGAAAAGTATATCATACAAATTTATTGTGCATACAGTTGCATGGGTCATGTCAAAATAATTGAAAAACAATGCCTTAAATCTTATCATGTATAGTAACCTCTTACCCAAAACTTCCTTAAAAGCATGTTTCCAAGGGGCACACACCCATGATCCCGGTGACTCAGAGGTTGAGGCAGGATGGCAAATTCAAGGCCAGCCTCAGCAACTTTCTTTTGAGATCCTGTCTCAAAAGAAAAAGTAAAAAGGGGCTGGAGAAAAAGGACTCAATAGTAGAGTACCCTGGATTCAATCTCCAGTAACACACACACACACACACACAAAAAAAAAAAAAAAAAAAAACACGTTTCCATACTCCTCCCAACACAGGAAAGAAAATAAAAAGTATAAGGCTGTTTTCTAAATTTGCATCAAATCGATAGATCCATAAAATATATCCACCATGTCAACACTGTGACCTAAGGTCTACCTCACCATGCAGCTTTATTTTAACAGATAGCATCAGGGTACTAGAACAGTAAAGCTCACAGCAAGCATCTGAAATAGTGATTTCTGCTCCGCTCTGTGTGCTAACAAACTAAGCTTAGACATTGAAAATGGCAATAAACAGCCAGCCCATGTGCATTTTCTTCCTAATCCTATTTGCATTGATGATTCCTCTGCAAAAAGACATACTACTGGCAGCACTAGAAATGTCTCTTCTCCAGATTGCTACTGCCGCTGGGGTCCACACACACACAAACAGAAAAAAAGAAACTCATACATTCAGACCAGTAGAGTCAGGATCTAGAAAAATCACATCAGATGAAATCTGATAACCACAAATTTCATTCCTAAATCCTCTGGCATACAAAGTTTATAATATTTTAAAGTAAATGAAATGTAGAACAATAATATTGCATAAATAAAAGGAAGAACCTATTTAAGTAGCAACAAAATAATATAAACAAAAGAGGTTGCCTGGCAAAGAAATAATTGAAAGAAAAAGATATACTTGGAAAATAACTGAAACATGAGGAAACAAAACAGTAGATACCTAAGGAGTTAAAAATCATTATAATGGTTCAAGAGACATAAATATAAATACCCCTTCAAACTCCGAAGCTTCTAGACAAAAACAAATAGTAAACAAAAGGTTTATACAAGCCTCCTGTTTGTATACACAGCACCCATTTCAACTGATTTTTACATCCTTAAATAATAGGCTTTGTATCTTTTCTTTTGCTCTTATTACAAAGGTAACACATATTTATTATAGAAATCTCAAATAATATGCAAATATAACCTTGAAAAGTCCTTCAAAATCTCACTCTTGGGGATAACTGTTAAAAGCTTTGTGTTTACTTTTCAAATTTTAAATGTATACACCAATTAGATAGTAGGCATTAGTTTGATAATAATAAAATACTTCAGATTATCTATATATACAGTGCTTGGCAATGTGCTTTTTTCCACCTACTGATACATCCTGGAAATCTTCTGTCAGTAGACACAGGTCTACATCACTCTTTTTAATACAATCACTCTTTTTAATGGAATATAAAGTATTCCATTATGTGGAAAGATCATAATTTATTTAACCAGTGCCCAACTGACAGACATTTGGACTATCTGTCTGCAATTTTTTCTTATTAAAAACAATTCAGCAGCTACATCCTTTTAAGTTAAAATTTGTACATTAAAAAAAACTATTTTTATAGAATGAAGGAGGATTTGTTTGGGGTCAAAGAATATGTTAAACTTTTTCTTAATCATTCACTTAATTTTAATTCATACTACCATAAATCTTCAAGAAGAGGGCAATTGCTCTAATTGCTCAATTATTTTTATTTTCATCTTTAACACTTTCTTGAGAATAATTTATTCTACTCAAAGTAACTGCATAGGAATTAAGTCTAAAGGTATGTGTGAATGCATGCATTCCTGATTTCTTATCCAGAAAATATGCTTTGTCTAAATGCTATATAAAAATTTTCCAGATTTAAGAAATTCCATGTATCACAAAAATCATTCAAATATAGGCCATGTATCACTTAACAGAGATATGTTCCAAGAAATTTGTCAGTATCCAATTCATCATTGTGCAAACTTCAAAGAATGTACTTACACAATCCTAAATAGTATAGCCTATTATACATCTAGGCCCTAAAGTAGTGTGTGTGTATGTGTGTGTGTGTGTGTGTGTGTGTGTCTTATAATCTATTGCTCCTAGGGCTATGATGAACAAAACAACATGAGATTAAATCAAGCACAAGAAAAAATGATGTAAAGAAGAGATGACAGTAAACATGAGATGTATGATGTTGCTGCTGGCATAATACAGCAGATTATTTTATGGCACACTGTTTTTAAACTCTAAAATAACAATAAAATGTACAGTATAGTAAACCCATACTATTCATTTATTATCATTACCAAGTATTATGTACTCAACATAACTGTATGTGCTATATCATTTTATAGTACATAATGTGACAGCACAGTAGGTGCATTCACACCAGCATCATAAACACTTGAGTAATGTATTGCACTGTGACATTAAGACAGCTATAACATCCCTAGGCAATAGAAATTTTTCAGTTCCATTGTAATCTTACGGGATCACGATTATACATACAGTCCATTGTTGACCAAAATGTCATCATGTGGCACGTAATTGTACTCTTAAATTCCACTTTAGACTTAGATGTTCTTCTTAAACTTAAAACAAATTCATTGTAACCACAGTTTGCTGCTTGTCTTCCACAAAAAGAGAAAAACACAAGGATCCCCAACACACATACTGCTTCAGAACCCAACCCCAAAAGCCTATAAAACCGTCATTTCCTAAAGGAGTGCATAAGAAATTTAAATACAAAAGTCACGACATTCAGAATGTGATTTCCAGGAAATCACTCAGGACATATTTCATGGCAAACAAGATACTTGCTGAGAAATATAGTTACCAGGGCAACCATAACTGACCTTTTATGTTTTATTTATCAATCATTTTGCTGAATTATTCTCATTCTTGGAAACAAAGAAGAAAAATGTATTATCAACAATCATAATTAATTAAGGGTCCCTTGTTCCACATTAAATCACTCCTGCCAAATTTGTGTGTCTCCAACAGACATACAATTATATGTCTCTTGGTTCTTATCTAGGCTAAGGACACTGACGATAGATCCCAAAGAGGTATACACAAGTTACTCGTATGGAACTTTTTTTTTTTTTTTTTTGGTACCAGGGATTGAATCCAGGGACACTTAACCACTTAGCACATCCCCAGCCCTTTTTGTTTTTTATTTTGAGACAGAGTCTCACTAAGTTGCTGAAGCCTCACTAACTGAGGCTAGCTTTGAACTTGTGATCCTCCTGCATCTGCCTCCCAGATGGATACTAACAATGAGTATCAATTCTCAGCACACAGGGCAGATACGAGAATTTTTTGTTACTACATCACCATAACCCTTTGAAATACAGAATAAATAAAAGTTAGAATTGATAATGTATAAATAAATATACTTTAAAAAATTATAAAAAGTTTATAAGAGAAATTCTAAACACTTCAATATTTAAGCTCTACCTTTTTATAAGTCAAGTAATATTCTTATCTAATTAAATATCATCTCTACTTAGGAAAAAATACATAATCTTACTTATTTTTAGCATCCCAGAATATCATTATACCTGCTGGAAACTGGCAGAAAATGGGGGACGGGGAGGATGGAAGAGAAAGAAAATGGTATAGATTTCCCAGTATCTAAAACAAGAAATTAAGAGCATTTATAATGGATGGGATTTACTCATAATCCACGGTGGTGGCAAGGGAAGAGAGAGCCTTGAGCTGCAAATCAGAGGTCTGGGGCTTAACCCTGGCTTTGGATTTACTTGAATAAGTCACTTCATTTTTCCAAGTTTGTTTTCTTGTTTACAAAATGAGAAGGCTGTCTCCAAACTCCCTCAATATCCCTTCAGCTCGGTTATACTAACCTGCCTTCCCTCTGAAAAGGGATGAGGACATTAAGGACACCTCAGTACCACAGTATCTACCTGGGAAAGAGGGATTCAGCTCATTGCTCAGGTAAAGACAATTAGCAACTAAGATGAGAAACACTCTAACATGAGGTTGCCAACCTCAGTTGGGTGCTCTGCAATCTTCTGAGTTCCTGAGTATATTTCAAACTTTCCCAGCTGTCACTCCAGCTTGCTCACACCCCTAGATCCACCTCATTGTCAGCAGGTGCATGGGCTCCTGCATTCCCACAGGCCCTCCCCCAAGTCTCAGCCCGGCAGGGCACAATCTTACTAAATCACCCCACTTCTGAAGGTTTTTCCATGACCTGCACGTCAAAAGAAAGAAATGGTCTCCCTCCTCAAGCAAATACCTCCTCCTGGGCCTCTTTGTGGACTTTATGAGTCAGTGACATACTCATTTCTTTATTTTCCATGTCCCTCTTACTTCATGACATATACAACCTTCTCGTTTCCCTAATTTAAAATATAACTGAAATGTCCCTTAATCCTACATCTCCATATTGCCACTCTCTCACCTTACCTTCATCAGCAAAGCCTTTTAAAGCACTTGTTCACGACTCTCACCACCTATTCTGCACTTCCTTTTGCCCGTGCCCTGCCATCTGGTTTCCACACTCCCTCCTGCACCACAGTTGCTCAGCAGAGCTTCCCTAGAAATGCTAAAGTGCTACAGCCTTTCCCTACCTGACCTGCCTGTAGCATCTGACACTGTTCCTCACTCCCCTTCTTGGAACCAAAATAAAGAAAACTTTCCTGCTTTTCCTTCTTCATTCCTTCTACTAATTCATCATCTTCTGCCTACCTTTGATTGTTACTACTCCCAGGGGTTCTGTCCTTAGCACCTCTTCCTCTTTCACCCAGTGTACATTCTTCTGAGGAAACCTTATTCATGACTATGGTTCCAAAGGGGTGCTGCTGGGTCTGTTCCTGAATGTGCGTCCAATGTAGCAGCTCTAGTCATCCTGAACTTCCAACTCTGTCCAATTTCCAAACTCCCTACCTTCATTTGTGGACCCATCACCCACCTAGGTGGCCAAGTCACAATGAGGCTCTTCTTTCTCTTCTCCCTTCCTCCAGCAGTAATGAAATTCTATCTCCTGAAACTAATTTCTCCTAAACTGCATTGCAAGTACCTTGGTTAAGGCCCCCATAATCTCAACTAATCTTCCACAGCTCCCTAACTATTCTACCTTTGGTCTCAAATCCTATTGGTAGTTCTCAGAATCCCCCATGCTTTTTATGTTTCCATGTATTCCACATATTCTCTCTCTAGCTGGAAAACTCTAGTCACACCACCTCTCTGGATCTCTCCTACCTATCTTTCAAGACCTTCCCAGGGCCTCCTGAAAATCTTTCCAGATTCTAAATCTCTATCCTGTGTTAGACACTCCTCTTCCATGTTTCCACAAGCTCTGAAACTGTCTCTCCTGGTTCTTGGCACAAAATGTTATTATCTTTACTGTCTCCTGCCAAAGAGTCTAAAATAAAAATCTCTTGAAGAAAAAGATTCTATATAATTAGTGTTTGTAAAACTATACTTACCACAGTGTACAACACATAGTAGGACACACACACACACACACACACACCATTTACTCAAAAGGCATTAAAGGCAAAAGGCAAAATTTATAGTCATATTTGTTTCAATTCTTGGATAAACAGTATACTCTGAAATTTCTCTATTTTCCCTGGAGCCCAGAGCCTTCTTAGTTGAGTCCTAGGATAATTTCATGTATCACTGGGCGTGAACGTGAAAGACCTTATGCAGTTATTTTTTTTCTTATAAAACAGTTAATTTCATTTGTGAACTAGACACCATGGGATCCCCTGAAGAGTTAGTTCACAGAATTTGTAAGATATATGTTTAAAAAAAAAAAAAGTTGTTTGGAGGTTTTGGTACATACTCACTTCTGTACATTAATTTTTTATGTAATAAAACAAATGAGACTATAGGAAAATTTTGTTTTCAATTGAAGTTTTCATTTCTTAAGATTTAAAAGTTAACTCAAATGTCCTTCTTCTATATCTCAGTTTTCTTAGTTATTAGGTTTCAAATCCCTGTCTTTGTGCAAGCAGTGAACATGCAATAATTATTTTATATTTTTCTCTACCCTTCTCTATCATCTTTAAATCCATAATATCTCAATCCAACTGATGTCAGTAAATCCAGTCTGTCCCAACTTTTCTCTAAAACTCTTAAAACTATTTGAATGAGGTGTTGAGCAGCTGTCAGTTATGGATTTGAAAATAAAAAAGAGCCTGAAAATTGTACGTTCAGTATAAAAAGATTAGGCGAGGCAATTCAGAATGTTTAAGAACTTTAAATCAAGTTAAAAGCAGTTACTATGGCCAGACCTCATGAAGCTCCGCTTAAGAGTCGCATTAACCTGGCAGTCAAAACTATTTAAAATGAATAATGTTTTTTTCACATTTCACTCACTTTCAGCATCACCAAGAAAAAAAAATACCACGTGAATTGGCATACGACAATATAGTCATGTAATAGTAACCTTCAAGATTTAGCTTCCTAAGGACAAAACTGGAGCTATTAATCTATGCACTAGACAAGCTATATCCCTCCTAAAGCCAAGAGGAATAGTTTTTCAAATGAAAAAAGGACAATTAAGATATTCTAGATGCTTTTAGACGTACCAAAGCAAAAAAAAAAAAAGCACAGAAAAAAATTCAGATGCCCCTAAGAGCGGAGTTCAATATGTATTATAAACCTACTGAATTTGGAGTGAATATTTATACAACTCAACCCTTATTCCAACCTCTTTTCACCAGTTCATGCTATTAAAATGAGCATGAAAATTTGACTTAATTTTTTTATTGGATAGTTCATCCAATATGGTAGCCAACAGCCATAGATGTGGCTATTTAAATCTAAATTGAAATTGAAAATTCAGCACTTCAGCCATACTAGGCACACATTTCAAGGGCTCAGTGGTCAAATGTCACTAGTGGTTATTAACTCGTACAGAACAGATATGGAATATTTCCATCATTATTATCCCACCCAGGTTCCAGAGCTCTACTTCTAAATTAAGCAACTTTCTGACCTATAGAAGAAGACTAATCATTTCCTAAAGGTAATAGATGAAATGTCCATAAAGTTGTATCTTCTACATGGAAGTATTGAGAAGGTGCCAACTACAACTCAGTGTACTGCTATGCCCTCTCTATTCAATTGTAGATCAAAATACTCCCACATATAAATTTAATTTGTGACCCCCTAGTGACTAATATGTGCTAAGGAACTGCTATAGTTTAAATGTGGTTGTCCTGGCCAAAACTTAGGTTGAAATTAGGTTGCCAATGTAATGGTGCTAGAAAACAGGGCCTTTAAGGGACATTAGTCTTTTTCACCTGACTGGATTAGTTCTTCCAAGAATGGATTAATTCTCAAGAGAGTGAGCTTAAAAGGTTAGCCCACAAGTTTTGTCTTGACATCATTCGCTTACTTGCTCTGAGGTCTTCACCGGAAGCTGAGCAAATGTTGACACCATGCTCCTGGTTCCGAAGAATCATGAGTCAGGTGCTAGGGATGGGGATGTGGCTCAGTGGTAAAGCAAGTGTTTGCCAGGCATGCAAAAGGTCTTAGGATTGATCCCCAGCACCACACACACACACACACACACACACACACACACACACACACACACACATCAAGAGTCAAAGTAAATGTCTCTGATTCATAAATTACCCAGTCTCAGGTATTCTGTTATAGCAACAGCCAACAGACTAAAATAGGAACCACACACTGTCTTTCCGGACTTTGCACAGCATGTTGAAAACCAGGGTGGCAGACATTAATCTACCTAAAGAATAGGAATTGCTGTTAAGCTGACCTAGATTCTTCCTGCCATCCTTGAAAGTGCTCCCTGTGCTACACTAGGATTTGTTTTTGTTCTTTGGTGGTGGTTGTTACAGCAGCACACTTTAAAAAAAAAAAAAAAAAAAAGGTAGCAGCTTCCATCTATGTTCCCTCCATGTTTAACCTGCCAAAGCTGTCATTCATCAAATGAAATACAAGGACAGTTGTGAGGATCACTAATTTACTCTTTACTCAACACCACAACCTCAAGAAGCTTAATTTTAAAACATTTTAAGTGATACAGACAGGCTGAGGCTCTCCATAGTTCTTATACCTGACTAAGACACAATTTGGTATACTATACTTTAGTAAGAAATGAACTTGAATCCAAAAAAACCTAAAATCTGGTTCTGGCACTGCTATCTCCTAGCTGTGACTGGCTAAATCCCTCCAGTCTAATTTCATTTGCTTACATCACCTTCTCCCCATAGTTCATTCACTTCCAAAACAATATTCTTCCTTCAATGACCTTTCAGCACCATAGTTTGAAACTTCCATCCCACATCAACACTGCCCATCTCCCTCCTTTCTCAACATGGATCACCTAGTCCTCCAAAGAGTCCTTCCTAGTGTTCACCGGGGTTCTTCATCCTTTCCCCAACACACCTGCCTTAAGGTTCTACCTCTATGCACCAACCATTCAGGATCATCATATAATCCTAACACAATCTTTGACATATATTGGGAAATTCAACAAGTGACTGTCAAATAAGTAGCTGAATAATAGCATAAAAGTAAAATTTTAGCTCTCATTTCTTTGCTGATGACTTTCAAATCTGCATTTCTATCTCTACTCTCAAATTCTCTCTAAACTCTAGTACATTTCAAACTTTTTTAAACATTTTTCACCTGTGTGTTCCAATGATGTAACTTCAGTATAATATATCCCAAACCAAGCTCATTGTCTACTTTTAATAAACTCACCATATAACATTTTTATTTATGTTAATTAGAACAGCCTTTCTTGGCTGGGCACAGTGGCACACACCTATAAACCCAGCTAACTCAAGAGACTGAGGCAGGAGAATCCCAAGTTCAAGGTCAGCCTTTGTCTCAAAATTTAAAAAAATATTAAAAAGGGATGGGGGCTAGGAATGTAACTCAGTGGTAGAGGTCCCCTAGCTTCAATCCCTAACGCTGCCAAAGAAAAGAAGAACTAGTCTTCTAGTCACTCAAGTTTAAAAACCAAAGAACACATCCATTTCTATTCTATATTTACCACTCCCAATCTTCCATCAGCCCACTCAATCCAGTCAATTACACTTCTATTCTTCTTTCACTGTCATAGTTCAAGTTTTCAGAAAGTATTATTTGAACTATTATTATACTCCTAACATCTCTCTCCATTTCTGATATAATCTCTAAATTTCTAATCATTGCCAGATTCCCATTCCTGAAGCATAAAACTGAACTTACTTCACTGTTCAAAAAACCTTTAATAGTTCCCAGTGACTTCCTGAATTTAATTTAAACCTGGCATTCCAAGTTTTTCCACCATCTGGCCTCAAGCTATCTTTTGCTAATTCCATCTCTCATTGACCACTTTAGTTTTTCCATGGTAAACGTTATCCATATCATTCTCCTCAACTTGCACTGTCCTTCCTTCTCACCTCTTTCTTGGTGGAAATCTCCCTCATGCTTGTTTGTGTGTTGCTGGGGATCAAACATAGGGGTGCTATAGCACTAAGCTACATCCTCAGTCCTTTTTTATTTTTATTTTGAGACAGGGTCTTGCTAAGTTGCTGACGATGGCTGAACTTCCTCTCCTCCTGCCTCAGCCTCCAGAGTTGCTAGGATTACAGTATGTGCCACCAAGCCTGACCTTCCCCATGTTTTCAAGACTTCATTTAAAAAGGAAAGCCTTTCAGACACCAACTCCAAGCTAGATTCCCCCTTTATGAACTTCTAACTTGAAGACAGATGCCAAAGATCTGAAATCCAAGCTTCTTCTCCAGGTCTCTGCTGTGACCACAACCACATCTTCCAGGACCCCAAAGGGAATATGAAGAGATGAAAGGTCAGGCAAATGATCATTCTTTGTCACTGCCTATGGCTGCAGCCTCAGCCCTAACGTGATCTCTCAGGAAACTGAGCTTCATTCTCTCTAGCCTTGCTGTTTTGAACTTGGAGGAATCATTCAGTTTAAGCCACTGGTTCAAACCTTTGAAAAAACAAACAAAACAAGACACTTTTTTCAAAGAGAATCTTATGGGGAAATCCAATATGTAAATGTGGAGCTTCTCTTGTTGAAATGGTAGAGTGCTTTAGCACAAGATAAATGTTATAAAATGAATTTAACTTTGATCAGTTATTCCATTATAAGTACATTATATATTCATTCCCTCCCCCCACCCCCAATCTTTCCTTTTCTTGCTCCTTTAGTTCATGAAAAGTTCAGGTCAAAATCTTGAAGGTGATGACCCCATTTTTAAAAATCCTAAAACCTTGAAAAATATTCTATTAAAATATAACTCTGCATGCACTTACCTTATGAAACAAGGATAAAGAGATATAATTGTAGGTAAATTAATATGAAAACAGAAAATCATTTTTGGTTAAAATAGGTGAAGGAAAATTCTGCTACTACCTTAGCTGAAATCTTTCTTTCTAGACCTGATTCATGCTACTGCATGAATGGAATATAATGCTTGAGGAATAACAATTCAGGATGAAAAGATAACTGAACAGACAGGTTATTTAAAGAATCATCAACTTGTTTTCATGCAAATGACCAGAATAATGAAATAAGCAATCCTGCAGACAGGATCTAGATGTAATTGTTTTTAAATAGGACACTTGAAGCATTAGCCACCTAATTCTAGATGAAATTGATTAACTCATCTTTTCTCCTTCTTGGATAAAACCAATCATATACTATACATTACCACACTGACAAAATTTATATTTCAGAGTTACAATTTTTCTTGAATATTGCCATCGTATCATTATTTACTTGACATTAGGTCACGATAATAAGGAAATGTCTGCCAATATTTAGGGTGCAGAGAAAGGGTATAATGCCTTCAATGTAAAGGATTTCATAAAAAGGCAATCCCTGAAAACATGTCAACCAAGAAAGGGAATATGGCACATGATAAAAATAAGATCTCTCACTTTCAAAATCTCAATTAATTACAATAATCCACTTACAATGCCCAAGAAATGCAAGCTTTGTTACCCAAGACAATATAGAACTATACAGCTACAAGGGAAGCATCGATAAAATACTACGATTCTCCATAATTCAAAGCATTTAAAGCACCAAACTCAGCCTAGGCTGGATGCATGCCTTAGGCAGGGAGAAGAGAAGTCTAAATGGATGGATGTGACTATGAGAAGAATGCGTTAGAAATAAGCCATAAAAAACTAGTTACGATAAGCACTCCTCCCCCTCCCGGCACTGTCAGGAAGTTAGAGTTATTGAGTAGGCATCACTTATGACAGAGAGAAAAAGGGCTGACCACCCCCTCCTCTCAAAAACGCCTTCACAAGGTCACAGATATATCAGTGTTACAAATGCATTTAAAAAATATTACAGCAATAAACTCTGGTTAGAGTGGTTCCACCTCTATATTCACAGGAAGAACAAACTTCAAACTTACCCTAAATTAAAAGGTAGTGTGAACAAACACATTCTCCTCTCTGCTTGCACAAAATCTCTCCCATCTTCCACATAAGGTCAAAAAGAAATCTTTCTGCTCAAAACTAGATCAGTTTTAGGCAATTAACTCTATAAGCTTCATTTTGCCAGTGTTAACCTTATACCAACTACAGTCACATAAAAAGAGGAAGCATTTCAACAGAACAGACTGCCCACATCATCTTTTTAAATACAGCAACAAGCCATTTCTCATGTTTGATCCGATTACTGTGATCTATTTTTTGATTCTGTAGTCAGTGACTCCACATATATCTTTATTACTGTACAAGGAAAACTGTTACCCTGAGGTTTAAATTTTCCTATGTTCACCACCTCTTCTGAGAATATATCTCAGTTTTAAGACAAGGCTGTCATGAAAGCTAAGGTGAAGAGGAGCAGATGGCCTCAGAGATAAGTTTCTTGGTTTGCTGCTTCAACTCTAAAGTGCTGATATGGCCTCAGCAATGACTCAAAGTCCAGCTATCCCAAGACTGTGAAGTGATTAAATAAATGGAAAGAGATTCTCTTATCTGGACTGGGAGTTTAAATCTCTCCAGTGATTGCCCAAGAACCAAGTATGAACAAACACTAGAAGTCAGTCCTTCAAGCCACGAAAGAGTCAGACACACTGACAGCTCTTCATCCATTATGAGGAAATAACTTCTACAAAGAATTTTAATCCTAAAACAACTGATAGAGCTGATAACAGGACAACTACCAATTTAAATTCATAAACAGTAAGCCCTACTGTAAATTATGTATCCCAACTACCATTATTCACAAGTGAAAAGCATAGGATATATACATATGGGAAATCAAATTCTGTAACAGGAAAATGGTGACTGAACAAATATCATTTTGAGTGATTCATTTTTAAACTGATCTTCAAGTCTGAATAGCACCATCTTGTTCCCTGTTCACATATATGCTGACAGAAATTATTTTAATGGACAATGGACAAACTAATGTTCAACTGAGTCACTGGTTCAACAAATGCTTATTAAGCATGTACTATGTATAGGGCCTTGGGCTTTGTACTGTTAAGTTTACAAAAACCAACACAAAATCATCCCTTCTATACAAGATACTTGAATACGATTTATGTCCATCAGTGGACACATGTTAACATACACTAGAGTAAAATGTTAAATGCCATGGAATGGTCAGAGAAACCAATGGGAGTTAAAAAGAAAACATTATATTGAGATTAGGAAATTATATAGGTCTTGGAGAACAATCACTGGTGGGTCTTTATATATACAGAGGATTTAAACATGCTGATTTGGAAGGTAGAAGGATAGGATATTTCTGTTGTTAGAAACAAGCTGGACAAATACAAAATGTATAGCAGGTATGTAGAGGAGCCTGGGCGATTCAGAGAAGGATGTTTGACAGGAAGGAAGAAGAGAAGTCAGGAAAAGTCCTTAGGAAAGTGTACAAGAAGGACACAACAAAATGCAACTTAACCAGCTTGAGTGGTCGTGGAAGTTTCCCTGAAGAATCAGTGCTTGAGCTGGGTTCTCAAAAGAGACACAGGAATCATCCAGAGATAAGGGTGCTTCAAATGGGGAGGCACAAAAGAGGTTGGTGTATCTGGAACTCGTTTACTTTGGTAGTCCTAAGTGTGGAGGGCAGGCAAGAGATGTGCTGAAGGGGAAAACAAGCTAGGTGGTGTAGGCTACCCTGAAAGAGAATAAACTTCATCTTTCAGGTGCTAAGAACACAAATTCAAGAATCTTTATGCTAGAAAGTGACAATCTAGTGTGTGTTTAAAAAGCTCTGTGTAGAAACAGCATGACGCATTACAAGGGATGAGGGTACAGGTAAACAGATCAGTTAAGGGGCTGTTATGCCAGCTTAAACCTACTTTCCTCATCAGAAAAATGAAGATGGGCAGGACTCAGTAGCTATTAGAGGGGGAAAAGACAATGAAGAAGGGAGGGTTCTAAAATGACCCCCAGACTTATTTAACTCATGGGTGGATAGTGGTACCCTTCACTAGGAAAGGAAATGCAGGAGAGAAGAAGAAAAAGAGAACAGATGTTAAATTCAGTTTTAGACATCCTGATTTTCAGAAAATACAGTTAAAGTGTTTAAAACTACGGGTTTTGAAGATAGATCTGATTTCCAATCCTGGTTCTGACAATTAACTATTTGGGTCCCTTGGACAAGAAGCTCATCATCCTCTTGATTTTTTCACCTATAAAATGAATCAACACTGGTAGCTACTTACACGGTAAGTAATGAGATGACGAAAGAAAATAGCAAATAAATTATATTTGCTGTTTTGTCATCTGTATTTATTTGAGATAACTATGGAACACCCCGACTGACATGTCCAATAGGCAGTTTTAGAACATGGTCCAAGGTTTATATGCAAAAGGTACCCTGGCTATGCACTTTAGAGTAAATGTCTAATGCAAAACAAAAAAAAAAGAAACAAACAAAAGGGTTTTGTTTTCCCAATTTAATGGATGGAGAGAAGGGTAAAAGATGAGTGATCAAAAGCACGGTAAGGCTGGTTATTAAACATCAGAGACACATTATACTAATACTGAAAGTAAGAGTCCTTACTTTCTTAAAAGTAACTGTGAATTAAAAGGAAAAAAAATACCGATTCATTAGATTTCCACCACCCAAATAAAACTATTGCCTTAGAAGAAAAAAATAAATGAACAGAGATAGCAGAAAAAAATTGGCTTCTAAATAAAATGAAATGACAGTGGGAAAATTGTCAATGTATACAAAAACAGCATTCGGAGCTGGGGCTATAGCTCAGTGGTAGAGCACTTGCCTTACACATGTGATGTACTGGGTTCGATCCTCAGCACGACATAAAAATAAATAAAGATAGTGTGTCCATCTACAACTAAAAAAAAATTTTTTTAAAAATATGGTATTTTTCAAATATGAAGAGAGGATATAGGCATATGTTAACACTGTTTTGTTTAAAAGTACAAAAAATTGAACACTGTCCATTATGTTTTAATAGGAAAAATGAATTAGATATACCAAAAAAATTAATAAGAATGAAATTATTACAATAGGAAGGTTGGCAGGAATGGAGCAGAAAGTATAGGGCATTTCTGAGCCATGCTCATGATTTCTGTGTTCAAAATAAATCTGCAATATAAAACAACATAAAATTGAATATATGCTAACCGTATATTTAACTGGTTTTACACACACACAATACTATCTACCTTTAATAGGATCTATTTTAAAACAAAAAAGATGGAAAAAATCTAAGCCTAACATGGCATGTTTTTTGTCTTCAGGCATCTTGGTGGAATAATTCCAAACCTATTTTATATTAACTATACATGTGGCTGAGAACCAGCGTTTTCACCAAGGGAGATAGAGATACAAATAAGGAACAGGAGATAGAGAGAAGCAAGCACCTGGGATGCTGGACTGGAACTGAAGGCATCAGTATGAACTCGAGATTTGAGTAAAAGAATTATATAATATTTTATTGCTACTTTTCCCTTCAGTCAGAGGGGGGAAAATATTTAAGCTTGTGTGTATATATTATTTAGCAAATGGGCAAAATGTCAACAGTTGATTAATCTAGGTAAGGTAAAGGTAAGTAAATATTCACTGTCGTGCTCTTCTTTCAACTCTCCTATGATTTAGAAATTTTTTAAAATAAAAGTTAAAAAAAAAAAACCTTCTAGAAGACAAAGATGTACCTAACACAGAGCCTACTATAAAAGGAGATACAAAATTTAAAAATCATTTTAAGCACTCATTTTTCTACCAAATGTGTATGGATTAACTATAGAAATACCATTTCTTTATTAAATATGATAACAAGCTAGAAAAATCTGAGTAGAATAATAAAGTCCTCTGTGTTAAAAAAAAAAAAAAGACCCAACAGGTAGATTTATAATCTCTGTACATTTTTCCAAGGTCACTAGATTATTCCACTCACTTTCAAAAATATTCAACTCCAGCGGGATCTCTGCCACTTTATTCTTCCATTTCACCTTAGAGCCGATTGAGTACATCCTAAATTAATCCTTTCAATATAGTATTTCTTCATATTCTCTAACATGTGAGGGATTTATAAATGTGATTATGTAGAGACATAACCCCACCACCACTAGGCAGTGACTGTTTTAACATAAGTGATAGATAATGCTTCCTACTTAGGTATGTATGATTTTATTTTTCTGGTCCATACGTAGGTAGGTTGTTTTTGCTCTTCTTA
Organism: Ictidomys tridecemlineatus; assembly: GCF_052094955.1. Lineage (NCBI taxonomy): Eukaryota > Metazoa > Chordata > Mammalia > Rodentia > Sciuridae > Ictidomys > Ictidomys tridecemlineatus. The sequence continues at coordinate 99,147,702 of NC_135480.1, forward strand.
ATTCTTAAGTAAAGCATATGCTTTACTACTCTGTATAAACAGTATTCCACTTGCCAACCTGGCTTAGTGATGGAGAGATTTGCTTTAGGAAAGGGAAATGAAACAGCAACTAACATTCCCACGATTACTAACAAAACTAAAGAAAAAGGACAGAGGCCTTTTCACAAGGACATGTGCTCAGAAGACAGGCACAAGGAAAAGTGAAATTCAGTGTCATTTAAGCTAATCTCTACTTGAACCTTTTAAGAGATAAAACCATTTGAGCAGTAATTTAGTACTAAATTAACTTGTTTTTTTTTTTCTCCCTATCTTTGAAGTTTCCATTGTTTAAATAACGGCTTCTGCAAGAGAAATGAGGCAATGTTCCTTTTATTCCAAAGAGAGAAGCAAGCTGATGACTTGTGAAGTCTGGGTGGCTTGGTTAATCAGAGGTGTATTTAATTCAGTAAAAAGCCAAATACATAACCACATTTGGACATAGAACCTACTCCCAAAACCGTCCCCAAATACTCTAAAACCATAACATTCTTATATCATTGTACTATCATGCTGTATAATCTTATTCTACTAGCAAGAACTGAACTCTGAAGAGGAAGGACTCCAGACAATGAAGAAAGGAAGAATTATGGCAGATAGTAACACCAAATAAAACCTTTGAAACGATCCTTAAAATAACAAGTTTAGCAGTCAGACTGAAAGAAGAAGATTCCATCTTTTTGTTTCCTTTTTATTTTTTTTTTTTCATTTTTGGTATTAGGTTCAGGCTTTGCACATGCTAGGTGAGAGCTACATCCCCAGCCCACATTATATTATCTTGACAGAGGGTCTCACTAAGCTGCTGAGGCTGGCCTCAAATTCATGATCCTCTTACAGCAGGCTCGTGAATAGCTGGGATGACAGGCAGGTGCCACCACACTCAGCTTCATCTCATTTTTTTGTTTCTTAGGTCAATGATAAGTCACTCTCTATTATCTACCAAAATACAACCAAATTCATAGACATGCCCCAATGTTGGCGTGACTGTTTAGTTAGGCAATACTGATCCCAAAACCAAACACTAGCTAATAAAGACCTGCCATTTCTCCAGGTAGGTTTTCTCTGTACCTACAACATCCCAGACATACGCATCAATACACCACTTTAGGTGGCATCTCCTGGGTCATTTGCAGAGGGGCTAATCTCATGTCAAGTCAGCAGCTCCATATGAGGTCCTGTGACTTTGACTTTAACCCTTAAAAAGTCTTCCTATGTCTGAACAACTTCCCTTTTTGTCTGAAAATCTTCCTTTTCCAGCTTGTAATTTGTTAAGTCAATTATACCATTTTCAGGCTGTAATAAATCCCCACATTCAAATAGGTTCTACCAAATAGCTCCTATACATTTTCAACATTCTGAAATTTAAAATTTCCATTAAAAACATGGTCATTATTTTGACACGTTTTGACTCAGCATAAAGAAATACACTCATGTATGTACCTGTCAAGAAGAAAAAGAAATATCTACATGGAAGTATATTTTAGATTAAGTATGTGTTAGTTAAAATGGAAGATGCAACAGGAAGGTATTTATTCTCAAAGTAGGCAAAGAGAATCAGCTGTCATTCACCTATAAACCAAGACAGACAGTTAAAGATAAAAACAGTAGTTTTATGCAACGGCAACCAGCTGAAGGCTGATGGGTAGACCACTTTCTTCCTCAATTTCACTGGAGAATCATCAGTCTTCCAGTCCCATCAGGATTGGGCTGAAAAGTAATAAGAAATGAGGGCAATTAGAGAGGAAATTCTAGAGCAACTGAAGAAGGAACCACCTAAAGACAAAACAGTACAGATTTTGAAGCTGAGGCAAGAAGTAAGAATTTTATATTGTGTTTCTGAAAGGCAAATATTATGATCCTGTCCTGAAAAGAAACAGAAACTGCTGTGGGTAGACCTGAGCTCTTTCTGGCTAGCAGTGAAAGGCTGGAGTGGGGGATTTAGCTAGGAAGCTTCTGCTCATAAAACGTGGTTCATAAAGGGCACTGAGGATGCCGGAGAATATAGTGGAGAAAAAAAGAGAAAGCTAAAGAGGAGAAAAAAAAAAGACTCCAAATTTAGGGACCTTGGAAACTAGGATGATGATGGTGTCATTCACAATAATGGAGACTTTGAGGAAAGCTGATACCTATGGCAGAAAGATAAAAGATTCCATTTTTGACATGTTAACTTTCAGGTTAATCCCAGCCAAGTGAAGATATGGTAGAGACAATGGAGAGATGGAGCTAGTGAACCCTTTGTTCTCAGGCAGATTTTCCCCTACGCCTCCAAAGATGGCATAACTTACTTCCAATTTGACACTGCCCTCCAGTGCTGGGCAGCTGAGGAGGAATTAGAGCCTACCTTCCCAAGGAAGTCAGCTGAGAGGAAGATACTTATTGTAGGCATTTTTAAAAGTCCATATGTCACTGGAATATCAACTTCAAACACCGAGTAGCATTTAAATATATATCACAGCACTTTCATTTCAAGCCTATTTAACATTTCTGAAATATATAGACCAAAATGTTGGGTCAAATAACTATATTCCAGTAAAACATGTACTAAAGGATAAGAAGTTTTCCTGCTCCACCTTTCTCTTAGATAATCATCTCGCTCAAGACACCTGTCAGTCAAAACAGGTTTTGTTAGAGATTGCTTCCTCTCAGCCTTAAGGGCCACACAGCATTTTTGGCCATGCATGTATATAAACACCTACATTTCCTTTTTTTTTTTTTTTTTAAGATACTGGGGATTGAAACTTGGAGTGCTTAACTACTAAGCCACATCCCCAGCCCTTTTTATTTTTTATTTTGAGATAGGGTCTCACTAAGTTGATGAGGCTGACCTCGAACCTGTGATCCTTTTGCTCAGTCTCCAGAGCCACTGGGATTATAAGCGTGCACTACCGTGCCCAGCCATCTCCCTTTTTACTAACCCTAGATCATGGGCAACTGCACCAAAGCTTCTGAGGACCAGCACTGGAAGATCTTCAAAGAGAAACTGCCCATTAACCACAACAGCAGCTGCTGGCTCCAGCCTGCAATTTAAATCTCTGAAAAAGAAACTGTGGCTTCTGAAATCTAAACAAGGAGGTGCCACTTGTAATTACAAACATTCCAGTGGGTTCCTTCCTTCATTGATGGTTTCCAAACAAAGGCTTTTTATTCCATTTTGGTAGTGCTCCCCAAACCGTGAATGTACGAATTCCTTTGTGCATTTCTTGTGCAGTAGCCAGCTCAGGAGGCGGGTTTTCACCTGGTCAGGGCCTCTAAGACCCCCTCAAAAGCATCTTGTGTGTAATTACCTGTTTGGCTGGAAACCAAAAAACAAATGCTTCAGATTTATAGCCTGCATTAAATAAAACATTTGAGAAAGAGCCTCTTTAAAAAAATAAAAATAAAAAAATCTCTCACATTTCACGAACCTTGGAAAATGGAACCAATCTATTTTGGAAAACCAAAAAGTTTAAAAATTAACACTGATGCATTCCAACATTTCTAGCTGAAATTTAAAATTTGTATTTTAAATCAATGGGGCAAATATTTTGAAGTAAAGATAGTAACCTTTTCTTTCCCTATCACCCCTCACCCTCAACCCACCAAAATATGGTCCAAATACTTACAGCTTCTTGTAAGGGTTCCCCACGCCAAAGAAACCATTTTTGATCAGAAAATAGGCTGAAATTAGCACTTAACCAGTTAGAAATGGGAAGACATTTTTCTTTTAAGCAATGTATTCACAAAATGCAAAGACTTTTATACCATGGAGGCCTATGAAGATAAATATATGAACAGGGTTTCTCCCAGCCATCTAACTAAAATAAGCCTTCCTATATAAGTTCTTAGATGGAGGGTACTCATTATGGGAACAACTGGAAATGGCCAATCTCACCAAGGGTGCAAGCCACAGTTGGGGTAGCTACAATTACTGCATATTTACACAACCATGTTTATACAACAATAAAATTCATCTCATCAGATCCAAACACAACCTCGCTCAAAATAAACTAAACCAAAGGAAAGGTCTCTCAACAAGCAGTAATCCTGCTCTGGTTTCTCTGGTTTCTGCTTTGCCGTTACCCACTGTGACAACCCTTCATTCTGCCTTTTTCAGAAAAGCAAAGGTAGGGCAAAAATTCTGTATATCCAGTTGAGAATATGTATATTCAGATAATGATACTATGATTATGAGGTGGGGGGAGCTGCATCTTAAAGAATCAGCTTGAAGTAATTGTGGAAGAAATTATAGGATGTCCAGTGTCTATTTGAAATAATGAAGACAAGGAGGAAGCACAAAATGGATAGATTGACCAGGGGTGGGATAACTATTGACACCAGGTGATTTACATATAGGACTAAATATGGCATTCTTTCCACTTTTGGATATATTTGAAATTTTCCATAATAAAATGGAAAAAAAGAGAAAATATAGCCAATGTAAAAAGGTCATCTTGCAAAAACAATGATTTATCAAAATTCTTTTTCAGCTCTTTTTCTGATAATGACAAAGAAAGAGCCCCTGCTAAGAAAATCAAATTATGTTCTTGTTCTTAAACTTAAGAACAATTCCTTTTTTCCTTAGTTATATGGAACCAGTTCTACTGTTAAAATTAATCCTTGAAAAGACAAAAATCTTAAAAATGGAAATCTGAGTCTTGTGAATCCTACTTTTCACGTATCTGACTTATTATAGCAATACAAGCCTGGTGTTCTCCCCTATGAAGGTGCTTTGGACGACATTTGCGTAGTGGCTGCCAAATAAAGTCCAGAGGTTTCAGAATCATTTGTCAACACCAAAGACAACATTACCAAGATCTGGTCCATTCTTCCCAGAGGTCATTCCTTCTGATCTATGGGTTTATTACCTAAAACAGCAATTAATCTTGCTGCCTTTGGAATACAAAATATTTTTAGCCGAAGTAGCATCCTCCTCCGATCCATATTTCTAACTGGGCATCCCTGCCAGGAGGTTTAACAAAAGGTCCACTGGCTGGACATCAAGGGATCTGTCTCCATCCAGAATCTGTAGCTAACCCAGCTTCAGTTCAGCTGTGAACAAGGTCCCTACTTCTCTGGGCTTTGGCTGTCTCATTTTGAAACCACAGATGATTTCTAATACCTTTCCCTTTCAAAAACTCCAGAATTACACAAATCTCTAATATTTTTGAAAAGGACATATGCAATAGAAAAGGTTATATTTTCTATTCAATAATTTTTAATGTGAACAGGAATATTGTATGTGGGTGAGTTTTTGTATATTGTGTCTATATGCATATATAAGTATGTGCATATACATATTTGTATCAGTACACACATACACTGATACCATTAGGTGCTTATACAAGGACTAATTGCTTCCAACTCAAAGCAGCAAATTTTCAATTCTGCAACAGATGTCGCTGTGTGATTTCTCCTTTCTGTGCTGGATTTTCTGTTAAAAATGCCCAGCATTATGGTCAGTATTATTCTTCCCAAGAAAGATAGACAGCATTTTAATCCTTTGAATTTATTTCTTACAAATTTTTTCTTATGCTGGACACTTTCCATTCAAATCACAGTATCAATTAGTTTGGCCTCATTTAAGAAATTCCCCCAAATGAAAACAGGACTTCTGTTAATAGCAAACGCACACACAATTTTTAAATGTAAATTCTAAATGAAAAATAAGGCGTTAAAATGTAACATACAGAAACCCAATGAGAATGAGACCGTGTATATTCATAGTAATATTATCAATTTTCAAAACCTAAAAAGTCATTTAGCAAAGTAGGGTAAGTAATAATAAAAAGTCATTTACATATGAGGTTAAAATGTACCAGGTGTGGGGAAAAGTCACAAAAACTCCAAAACATCATTAATGATAATAAAAATTCTGGATTTTAGCTTCTACAGCATTTCTTCAAAAATAAATATAGTACAGCTAATGTTATAATTGCAAGACATCTTACCAATCTGACATTCACTACCAACCACCTCTTGACACATGTCATAGAAAAGTGACAGCTCTTTCCCTTCAACCAAATATATCTTCCAATGATCATCAATCTCAACAGGTAGCTAGCACTATGGTCTGATGAAATTTTGTGTGTGGGGGGGGGGTGTTAAGATTTTCCCTTCGGAACCCAGAAACCGGTTACCTTCTGAAATTTTTGAGGGAGTGGAAAGCAAAGCAGGCAATGAGTCAGGCACCAACTCCAATAAGAATATGAAGTCAGGAAGCCAGAGAGGAAGCGAAAGTGTCCTGCCTATTGGCGTCTTCCCTGTCCCACTCCCCTTTACCAGGAGGGCCACTGGGGAAAACTGGATAAAGCATGTACAACATCCATATGAATAAAGCTCTTTGTTCCAGAGAACTGCCTGCTCTTTTATTCCCCCCTTTTTCGTATTTGTTCATTTCAAAAGATTGCTCAATGGGTCTCTTGTTCCTCCAAAATGTCCCAGGCAAATAATGCAAGCTTGTCTCGTCACACAAGTCACTAAATGAAGCCTTGTGCGTCTCCAGTGACACACTGTAAATATAAAGTGGCATTAATGAGGGATATTTTATCAAAGCTATCACAGGCAAGTGCAAGTCCCTCCTGCGGCTATTCAGTTTGATGCAGGGATAGGCAACAATAGCAGGCCGGCACTTTTGCAAAGTCCCTGTCCCTGGGATGCAAGCCCCAACAGGCTGCGGCAAGCAAAACTCAGCCCCTGACTTCCCGTCACCACCACAAATCTCCCACCCATCAGCCATCTTCTCTAATCCCCAAAAAAGGTAAGAGAGGGTGATCTACCACTGGTTCATTCAGGATCCAAAACATCATGCATGCACTTTAATGTAACAGGCATAATTAACACTGCTTAAGCAATACCATTCTGGCTGCATTTCATGAACATCCATTTCATCCAAACACCACCAGGAGGAATGGGAGATTTTCTCTAGAGGGTTAGATGGCTTCACTCACAGGGGAAAAAGAATCAGGACTCAGTGCTTAATGGCTGGAGTTCTCTTTCCTAGCAAGGATGTAAATGAAACAAGCCTAATGAAGTTCAAAGACAGCACCAACAGGTTTCTTTAATCCTGGGAGTGGGAATCAGGAGCTTCTCAGATCACATTAACAAATCTGAGGAAGAAAAGTCCCCTAGGCGTCCACCTGAAATTTACCACCAGAATATGGGATTTAGGGTTGGGCCAATATCCCCCTCTCAAACCTAGAGCCAAAAAAAAAAAAAAAAAAACACGCATGAAAAATTAAAGAAAGTCCCCTCACTACAAATCAAACCCAATTACTTTCTAATTTGAACACAATCTGATAAACAGAGTACAAACAGGGATGTACACAAGAGCAAGAAGCTGCTTCCATGGTAACTGGCAACAGAATTTTCATGTAGCTTTGACATGCACAGTTGAGTATCAGACCGCTCCTTTCTAAGTCAGCACATATCCCTCGCCGGGAAGGCAACTTCTCACCGCGAGATAGTTACAAATATAGTACTGTTGTTACTACCCGGTGCCTTCAATGAGCAGGCTTGACATGGGAAGCCTAATCTAATCCAGTTCTGCTGCCAAGAGGCATTGCATGGCTCCCGTTTTCAGGCAATATCCCCGACCAGCGCTCCCCCCCACCTTTTTTTGCAGCTAATACAAGTCTATTGTTGCCTCTATTATGCGCCAGTTACCGAGCCTTTACTCACGCTCACGTTTAACTGACACTGGCGCTTTTTACAATGCAGCAGCACGAGGATCTTTTTCAGGAACATTTTACTGAACCCCTCTAGTCAGTGGCATCACCTGAAACGAAGTTGTAACCATACCCGGCATCGGCTGAACCCAATTATCTTGAAACTCATAAATTAAGAATTCACAGAGGAAAACATATAAACAACATCCGAAGACTGACGATGGCAGGGAAGAAAAAATCCTCCAACGCTGGGAATGAAGCCGCTGCCAGACTCTCACCCCTATGGCCCGATATACTCTGCAAGCAGAGATCCTCCGTAAGCCTGTTTTGGGGGAAAGCACCAACCGGCCATCCCCCAAATACAAAGCCCAGTACCCCCAGATATCCCCATTTCCTACAGCGTGTCTCCTGCGGTGTTTACATAACTGTGTGTCCTCTAGCGTGTAAACAAAAGGCACAGCCCAAGCAAAAAGGCGCTGAGCCCGCCCGGGCTAGGGGCTCCGCAGGTGGGGGTTGAGCTCTCGGCGTCCTCCGCCACTTGTTGCTCCGGGTCCTGCAGCTCTCGAGCTGCAAGGAGGGGCTTTGCAGGCGCATAGCCATACTGCATCCCCTCATGCACCGCCGCCCGCCCCCCGTAACCGGGAGCCACTCGGTCCCGGCGCCCGCAGGGAGCCCACAGCAGGCGGCCAGGGGCGCGGGGACGCCGCGCCGCTGCCGAGCGCGAAGAGGCGGCGGGAAGGAAAGCAAGGGTGCAGCACGACCAGCCTCTCCGCTGGGGAAGAGCTCCGGTTCCCTTTTGTTAGCAAATGCAAACACTGCCCTCTTCTTTCCCGACCGCGCCAACGCGCCCGGCACACGGGCAGCCACACATGGAGCTCCTGCCGAGCGCACGGTGTCTTCAGGGAAGGCGCCAGGCATGCAGAGCCGCCCCTGGGCAAATTCCCAAGACTGGTCTCCACGAGGGGGGTGCCCGGAGGCCCACAGGGAGCCCGCCTGGACGCAGAGGCCGCGAACGCGCCCTCCACCACCCTCCGGCCGCCGAAAGGACGAGCTGCCGGGAAACCCGGTGTCCCCACTCGTGGCAGAGGACGCCGTGGGGCGGGCGGGATGCGGGCTCCCCGCGCCTTCCCGCAGAGGCGGCGACAGCGACCGCCTCCCCACCATGGGGCCGGGCCGGGGGAACTTTCCCTGCCTGGATCCGGGCCAAGAAGACCCGCAGCCTAGCAGAGGGGGCAGAGGGGCTGCGATGGGCCGGAGGGAAACACTAGAGACGTGCAGTTCGGGGACCGGAGAGAGGCAGAGCGCGAGGAGCGGAGAAGAACAGACAAGTCTGAGGTGTCCTGGGAACCCGCAAGGAATCACGCCGGAGGCGGCGGGTAGTCAGCCATAGGGAGGCTTGGGGGATGGAGAAGTCGGGCGCAGGGGGGGGGGGGAGTTGCTCAATGGAGAGGTGGGGGCAAACCGGCAGCCCTGGGAGACCAGAGGACCTGCAAGTTGTGGGGACATCAGCGAGTTTAAGAGGGTCCGGAAGGTTTGGGGGTGCCTTCGATCCCTCCCCTTCCCCCATACTCTCTAGCCCCCGGCCCCCCAGTCTCACTCCACTCCGCACCTCGCGCCAAGCCAGGGAGAAAAGGTGTGGGTGCAGCCATCCCTGAGGGCTCTCATTCATAACCAGCCGGGCAGGGAAGGGGAGCAGCGATTCCCTCAGCCCCTTCCATCTCAGCCGTGGAGTTTTCTCTCCACACTCCCTCCGCTTCGGATTTAGGAAGTGGGGGGAGGTTGTCATGGAAACGTTTCCCCCCTCCATGGCTACGGCTACTGGGGTGCCTGGGGAGGTTTCGGGGCCAACTGGCCGGTACCAACACCTACCTGTGGGGATCAGAGCCGCTGAGGAGAGGAGCAACAGCAGAAGCCGGAGCCGAAGCCCTGGAGGCGCCGCCGCCGCCGCCACTGCCGCTGCCGCCGCACACTGGGATCCGCTCGGCAGCACAGCACTCGCCATGTCGGGCACCTGCCTCAGACTGGCGGCAGTGGCTGCCTCCCGAGCCCGAGCGGACAACTAATGAGATGCTAATTACATGCACTGAAGGCGGAGTCCGAACAGGCCAATCACAGCGACGCGAGCCCAACCCGGCTCTCGAAGGACTCGCCCCCTCCCCCACCCCGCCCCCTGGCGCTGGCGTTCGGCGGCGCGCCCGCGCCACCTAGGGGCGGGGCCAAGGGGAGGGGCGTATGCAAATATGTTTATGTTAAAATCGGTCTTCGCTTTCCCCAGATCAAGGAAAAAGTGTTCTCTAGGGCGCTTGGAGTGTGGGGGTTCAGGCTCCAGGGGGCGGGTCTAGCTTCCCGAACACCTTTATTAGGAATGTTTACAGCGATCGCTGTACGTATCAAACCGTCGACTGGAGAACCTCCCTAGGAGGTTCCTCTGCCCGGTACTCCGTGTGCATCTGGCCTGGAAACCAGTCATTGCAAATTTCCGTCACTCACCTTGCACGAAGGAATAGATCTTTGGGAAACCGGGCTGTGCGGGAGTAGAGAGTGAGAATGCAGGTCCCCGGATTGACAAAACAATCTGGGAGAAGTGCATGCGTGCTTTGCACGTCCGGCGGAGCGGGAGAGCCTGTTCAACAACCTAGCGGCGGACTTGGGGATAGTTGAGAGACTGGAACCGTGGAGTCGGGTTCTGGGATTTTCGAGTCCGTGTCTTTACGGTATATTCTCGAGAAAGGTACAACGAGGAGGGTACACTCAGGCTCCCCAGCTTGTTAAGGGTCTCCTCCCTGGTTTTAATATGTATATGTATGTGTGTGTTTAATATATTTGTGGCATATGTGAAATATATTTAAGATTAAACGCTCACAACAAAAATTCTACCCTGTCAAGGCTTCAGGGGGAAGGCTGGTGTGGAATAGGGGGCATGCTGAGAAGGAAGGGTCTACCATTTCCTCCCTCAAGACTCAAACCCACTCCCTCCTCCTTTACTCCCCCAGACCTTCCTAAAGCGACTGGACACCAACAGGTGCTTTCAGCTTCCCGGGTCTCTGGGAGAGGTTCTCCTGCTGAAGTGACTTGCATCTTTGGACTCACTCTCCCTCCCTCAAATTACCTTTGTTTTCTTTCCAACCAAGCAGCCGGCTCTCTTGTTTGTCTGCTTTTTAATTACTTATTTTCTTCCCCTCTAGAAGATCGTGTGCGCTCTGACCCTCTGTTGCTCAAGCATCAAATTGAAGGACGAGCCATATTAAGTGTAAAGGTTTATAATAATTTAAGTATTCATAGAATGCAGAACAATAAGATGTAGGAAATACAATTTGCATAATAAATATCAATATCACAACAGCTAAAACAAACCATGACAAATTATCTGTGGCTAAATGACCAAGAGATTACTGAATGTAAATTGCTAAATCTGCGCTGTAGTCTAGAAAAGCTGCACCCAGTGACTTCTCTAGCCCTCTGTCCTCCTTTTGCTAAAAAAAAAAAAAAAAGAATAAATAAATAATAAAATATATAAAAAACGAAGTCATGATCTGCCAACCCACCAAATGAGTTACACTTTCAAACAGCCTCCTATTATCCATTATGCATAAACTAATTTCGATACTGCCCTGTCTTCCCAGCCCTGGATATTCTGCTCTGTAATTACAGGCCCGGATGCAGGAACTGCAGGCAGTCCTCCAGAAGTGGGGAGAGTTCCAGCAGGCAAATCGCAGCACATGAGGCAGGAAACCAACACCACATGGTCACCAGGTCTGCAAATGCCCTAATGCAAGTGTCCAGATTGCAATCTTACCTATGCTTTATCACCTCTGGATATGAAGCCGCCTAGATCAGAAATGATGCAAAGCAGAGTCCTGTCAAAATCAGAATTAAAAATTTGAGGGCATATATACATATGCTGAAAGTGATGTGGAAACTATAAAATCAGGTCTTATGTGCCAGGAACACTAGCACAGGGCCTAGAACACAGTAATAGTAATATTTGCTGTTATTATTACTACTATTCTTGTATTTATTGAGTTCTTTTTAGTATTTTGCATGCAAAATCTCATTTAATCCTTGGAACAATCTCCAAGGTGCCTACTATTATTATCTCCTATTTTATGTTTTTTAAACATGGTAGAAAGATTAAGCAAGAACCCTGAGCTCACAGTTTCTAAGTTGCAGATAGAGCCTGTGCAATTAACCAATATGCTGTACTGGGCCTCAATAAGTATCTGTTAAATGAATGAATAAATTTCGCATTACAATGTATGAATAATAAGCAAAGGATAGTTACATTTTTAACATAAGGTGAAAATATGCCAGCAACCCAGAAACATTTTTTAAAATGTTTGAATTGCAATATATTCCTAAGGAAAATCATTCCTCGTGAGGCTGAATCTCTAAGAGAATCTAGCCAGGCCCCATTCCTCCCACACTCAGAACACAGTATGGGGACATTGGAAGATGTGGAGTGTTTTCATCTCTCTTCATTCTCTTGGCACATCAAGTGAACACCTACTCAAATTTCCAGTTGGCAAAGAACAACATGGGACATTTCTATAGGAAATGCTAATGCTGTATGACTTACCTCACTAGAGGAATGCAAATAGCTTTAGAAATTTCCGCAGAAACGCCACCTGTGCCATAAGATTAAGGAACACACACATCCAATTTCCCAGGTACAGAAACTGAGTCCTGGCACACCTTTAGCATTGGGATCTCCATAGAAATAATCAGAGGTGAGAATTTAGGATTAAGCTGTTGCTACTCTATCCACTAGCCATGCTCCTCTCCCACCCCCAGCTCTTTCACACCAACGATGTCGCCAAGTGATTTAACATATGGAACATGTGAAGAACGTATCAAATTCCCACAGCCGCTAAGTACAAGTTATGACTACTCTGGCTTTCTCATAGTAAAGCTCGTCATTTTCTGCTCCATGGACTAGAACTCCTCGCCAACTACAAGTTCCAACTATTTTTCCCCTTGCTGCATGGATTTAACCAATTTTGAAAAACAGATGGTGTTTTTGCCATTTATAACTGATAATCAATTGTTTTGTGAATTTAATTTTTCAAGAAAGAACTGAAATACTTATCAGAATTACAATCTGGGTGCTACTTGTGTTAGAACAAAATTGCCAAAAGCACCAAGAGCCCAGCTTTTTTTTTTTTTTAACTTTAAAGAGAGAGACCTTATATTGTTTGCCTTCACTAAAACAGTTGAGAAATGTGGATAAACATATATGAAAAGTAAGCAATAAAGGGAGATTCATGTTTTGGGGAATATATCAGAGATAATAAAAAGTAGTAACATCTTGCTTGTTAAAATACCAATTATTTTAATACCCATGTATAAAAAGCAACAAAGACAAATTATTAGGAGAACAGTATTTGGAGTCAGCATTTGCCCTGCTGATGGATTTTTAAAGTACCAACAGAAAAGTGTTTTAATCCATATCATAGATTATTTGTGTCCCCCCAGAATTTATATGGTGACGCTCTAGCCTCAGTGAGATGATAGATGTGAGAACTTTAGGTGATTAGATTTAGATGAGGTCATGAGATTGAGACCCTTATGATGATATCAATGCCCTGATAAATACAGGAAGAGACATCAGAGTTCTCTTTCCATGAACATTCAGAAAGGAAAGGTTAGGTGAGTGTACAGTCAAAAGGCAGCCCTCTGCAAGCCAGGAAGAGAACCTTCACCAGAACCTGACCTTGCTGGCAACCTTATCTTAGACTTAAAGCCTCCAGAACTTAGGGAGAATAAATTTCTATTGTATGACATTTTGTTATGGTAGCCAAAGTGAACTAAAACAATCTGTAAGCTGCATTTGGGTATATGAAAAGAATCGTGTCAGCTTTTTATAGAGAAGTATACTGAATTAAAGAAGTTAGCAATGTATTAGAATATTGGGCTGAATAGACTCTCAGTCTTATCTAGTAGATAGTTCTCATATTCTTAGATTAAGACTGAACAGCTCATCTTTGGGGGAAGCTGTCTATGAATCTTTATGAAATTCAAAGGCAGCTAAATCCATATTCCTAAATGAGTAATTTAACACTTTACCCAAAGGTTTATTCTTCTAGAATCATGGAGTTGACGATAAACTCTTGAATATCAAGAGTTGAATATCAGTTTGAAAGGAAGAAAAGTACTGAAGTAGGTTGCAGAAAACTACACACAAACTGGGTCAAGGAGCAGCCTCAATTCCCATGGAAGGGAAATTTACCATAGGGACCCAAGTCATAGTTTGTGCCAATCAACTATCTTGGAATATATCCAGGTATACGTGGCCGCTCCAAATATGCACTCACTAGAACAAAATACTGTATAGAGCATCTCCATGGAACAGTCACTGTTAAATTCTGGAAATATGAAGGTGAATGAACAAGTTTATCTACGGTCCTGGAACTAGGAGTAAAGTAAGGGAGATAGACATACACCACAATTATTATATATAATGAATGTTTTATAATATATGGACACAGCTCTATGTGAACAGAAAAGGGAGGCACTTAACTATTCTCAGAGGGCAAGTATCAATGTCTATGTATGAGGGAAACATCAAATGGGAGAATGTTCTTCAGCTGAGTCTTAGAAGTTGAGGAAGACTCCACAGGGCAGACAGAGATATGCTAGCGCAAAGGGAAGGTGTGACAAGAGAGGAAGTTCATTTATAAGGTGCTAAAAGCTTATGTTACAAATATAATGACTGAAGTTGCAAGTAGAATGGATCACAGATCGCTAGAGGACAAGTGGCAAGAAAGGAAGCTAGAAAATATATACAGAGACCAGGGAATGCCTTGATTGACACACAAGAAGTTTTGACAGTTTACTTTAGGTAATGAGAAACCATGGAACTAATAGAATCGCATGACCAGATTTATATTCAAGAAAAAATGAATCCCAGATTTGTACTTTCAGTATTGCAGTGGGTGTTGGTATCATTGCTTCAGGTAGGGACACAGGTATGAAACAGACTTGTTTAATTGTTTATTGTTTGTTTAGGGGATGAACACTGGGAAGAACATAATAATTTCATTTGGGGACAAGTTTATTTTGAAATGTCTATGAAATATTTAGCCAGGCAATAAATCATCTAAAATGGTAATTAGACCTCAGGAAAGTGTGCTGGAATGAAGAGTACATGGGTAAAAATTAAAGCCATGGACTTGAAGAACAGAGGGGGAGGGGAACTCACCCAGAAAGGTCGTTATGAAGGACTTTTTAAAAACAAGCCAGGAGTACCTCTAACCATCATACAGGTATTTAAGGAGTAGATGGAGCTCTAGATGAAGGGACATGAGCATAGGGAAAGAAAAAAAAGAACAAAGAAGCTAAAGAAGGAAGGGTCAGTAATTAACCATACCAATTGCTATAAAGAGGTCAAAGATAATTGGATGTTGGCATTAGAGATAAAAATCCCCTTATGCTGAGGTCCAGTATGTGACCAGTCTCACATCCATGTAAACAGTTTGACAAAACCAGGAGAGGGGTAGATGCTAATTTTGCTTATCTTTGCCAGTAGGGCAGGAAGATGTGATTTGCTAGTGATTTTCTAATATGGAGAAATAGCTTTAGAGTTTTTCGATTTGACATTCAATTTCACTGACACTGACAGACAGCCTTGGGTGGGATAGAGGGATTGTTGCAACTCAAGTAACTCAACTAATTATCACGTATAGACCTTAGTTTTTATTTCTGAACTAAAATATGATTGGTCATGATGCTGCAAAAGTTTTCTACTATATTTTAAAAGTCGTATTTTCCTGATATGATATCATAATTGTCAGATGAGGCTCTGTGATAATTCCATAACAGTACAGCACAACTTCCCAGGCAGCAGGATTTCAGCAAGATCCATTAAAAGCAGACATTGATATCTATAGATTTTCATAAAGCTGCAATATAAAATAGCCATATTATGAATATGAGATTGTATCGTTCATGCTGCTAAGAGATGACAATGGTAATATAACTTTTTGTAATATGGGTTGTAAACAGGACAAGTTCTGAATAGAAATTATCTTGGTAATGTATCATGCAGTACCAAAGAGGGAAAAGTTTTTAGGAGGATATTCTCAAAAACCCATCCTTGGGGTATCATGATGGCCCTGTCCGAGTATTCACATTTGTCCTTATGGTTTCAAATGACACTCAAATTTCCTAACTTCATTTTAAATAGGATGTTTATTTTTTCTTCTTTCTGGTTATCCCTGGCTGAGTAGTGTACTACTTAGAGATTTGTATTTTTGCAACAAAGTGCCCATGTTTGTTCATTCTTCAAACTCTGTCAACTTAAATCAAACCATTGTCTGACTTATAACAAACACCAAACCCTAAATTTCCAAAGGACTGCATGTAGTTTAGCAATGCAGCTCACATTGAAGTCAATGTCTGGCTAAATCCCATGTAACTCTTTGAAAATGTAGGGGTTTGTCAAAAGGGTTCCAGAAGAGGAATAATCATCTTACTCTTTTGCAGATTTAAATAGTTTTTTTTTTCTCTTTTAAAAGTTATTTCAACTCTCCAAGGATGCCTTTCTATCAGCCAGCAGGAATTCCATGTGGTACTTTGAATATCTTTTTTACCTGTCCCCAGACTGTGAAGAACTGAAGTTCAGTTTGTTTAAAGATCGTGTTTTGAAGAAAAGCAAGGCTTAATTTCAGTCTTTCATGTTCTCTGACAGCATTGTCACTTGCTAAGCTATTTCTCTAAGACTTTCGTTACAGTACTAATATTTCTCTATATATTTTATTTATGTGGCTTGGTCTGTGATGAATAACACATTTATGCAAAAATCTCAATATATCTACAAGATGCCAATACTCAGAAGGGACCTACGCTCTACAATGCAGTTAATAAAATGCAGTAAATAGCATATAGTTTCAGAAGCAATTAGTATAGTTCGTGACTTCAATTACAAAAAAAAAAGCCCTTATGATTTCTAGTAATTGTTATTTATCTTTCATCTGAAGTGTTTCTCTTGTCTGAATCAGCTTTGGCCTGGAAATAGCATTGTCAGTGGGGAAAGTATACAGCTCTGCTCGCAACACCAGGATGAGAAACAGAAATTGAGGATCAGGACCCTAGAGCTAACTTACTCTTCTTAGAGAGCTACTCCATGGGACTCTGGATTGATCTTATTCTGCTATGCCATCCACTCATGTCCTCCCACCAGAGTCAATTACCTAGTTTCTCAGTTCATACAGCCAACTTGAGCAGTGCATTTTGCTTGCTAATGTGAAGGAGAAGAAAATTTCATGAAGTCATTTCGAACTTGGAAAAGGTTAGAAAATCCAAGTTGGTAAGGTCTCTGTCATATTAGTCTCCTAAAGAGGTATTTTGTGAGGCACAACATCTTAACACCAGATACCACCTACTTGCTCGGCTTCCATACCTATCTGATTGTGGAACAAACCCAAGGGGCATTCCCAGGTCATTTGTCCAGCCCTCCATCTCCAGGCAGTGACAATGAGTCAATATCTTTCTCCTAAAACATCTCCCAAGGAAGCTAATGTTTGATGTCCTGGGAGATATCCTGGGAGAGAACCTGGGAACATTGTACTAGATATTTAAATGACTCCATCCCCTCTTCTCAAACTACAAGGCATCCATCACTCTTATATTCAGAGAAACAATGTTATGCTGCTAAATTACATGTGTTCAGCATCTATCGCAAATAGAATTTCTGATTTACAATTTACAAAATTATCTCTTCTACCCTCTGGGTTTGCATTGTGGCTCATCCAGGGGCTTTTATTCAATATGTGTTTTGTTATGAAGATAAAAAAAGAAAAAAAGGAAAAAAAACCCCTCCTTTCCCCCTCCTCCACCAAATGCACTAATAAAACAAAGTCTTTTGATTTAGAAGAAATCCTATTGAGGACCTGAAGGCGCATCACTTCTTCATTATCTGATTCTTTTCCCAATTGGCAGTGCTTTACAGAAAGCCGAATTCTTTCAAAACCAATGATGAAGGGGTGTTTGGAATAAACAGAAGAGCCCCCTAGTCAGTGAACTCCTCAGATTGCCATGGATTGTGACTTTTAAAGCCAGTTCCAAGGAACTCAGCCTTTTTATCTTCAAATGTTCAAAATTAATTTGCCGAGCCACATAGATGGGCTTTCTCCCCTCACTAAAATTGACTTTAAAATCACTGAAGTTTAGACTCTGTTTTCCATATAGAAACAGAAGGGTGGTTATTTCTGGTGTTTTCTCCCCCCACCTCTTTTATGATATCATTGATTTATTTTGAATAATTGAGAAAAGAGATAGGCTT
Organism: Ictidomys tridecemlineatus; assembly: GCF_052094955.1. NCBI lineage: Eukaryota > Metazoa > Chordata > Mammalia > Rodentia > Sciuridae > Ictidomys > Ictidomys tridecemlineatus. Next base: position 99,165,660 of record NC_135480.1, read on the forward strand.
TGCAGAGGGCAAGAGGGCTACAGTTAATGCACAACCATCCAGTACACAACACTAGCTCAACTCAATTATCTGGGGTCTGGGGAGACTCCAACCTGCCCATTTCTGTTTCTCAGAGGCAGGCTAAAAATCACCCAAATGGAACTGGTTTGCTGAATCAGGTTACAATGGCCAATTCCATATTCTCATCATTTTCAAAAGATTGCTCCTCTACTGTGAAAGGCATTGCAAATAAACACACAGAAAAAGACAAAACTCACTCTCTCCCTGGAAAGACATGAGCTTGGGGTATCACCCTACATTCACCGCAAAGTCCCCAAAGGCAGAATCACTGAAAGGACACTCAGAGAACACTTAGAAGTCACAGTGGGAAGACTATTACCATAGCCCCCTACTCACTAACAACCATCCTTTTTATTTCAGAGGTTTTATAGGATGTCTTTTTAAATCTCTAAAACCCCATATCATACATTATTTACAAACACTTTGCATTTCAGTTAAACCCTCTGCTCTTGAAGGAGTTATCATTTTTCTGGATGATACTTGCTCATTCTGTTGACTATTAAGTTTGTTTATTAAGGGAAAAAAAAGAAGAAGAACAGGAGGAAATTAGTATTTGCAAAACACTATGTGCCAGGAAACATGCTAACTTGCCTTAAATGCATAATCTATTTTTTTTAGAAACACTTTCTTTTATTTCTTCATTGACAGGCATATCATACAAAAGGCCCTTTCTGGCAGAAAAATTTGAAATCGGCTTATTTTGATCCTAAAAAGGTTAAGGGGACGTTATTTGAATTTTTGCTGAGGGGATCCAGATTGTGAAACTACTTCACTGGATAAAATAAATAATACAGATAGGATCTGTATTCAAAAACTGTATTACTATTTTTCCTTGGTTAGTTGGAGATGCATCCTGACAAGGGTGTATACACTTTAATCAGAGCTGAGAAGTATGGAATAAGAGAGAGAAGCATCAATATTTCCCCTAAGGTTTAAGACATTTTTTTTTCCCTAATATCGCTCTCCATGAAGCTCAAAAGTTGAATGGACCGGCCTTCATCTTCCTTTACAATTTTTTTCTTGGGCATTTTAAAATTAATCAGTCAAACAAATATTTATTGACCAATATAATATGATAGGCACTAAGAAAAATAAAAGCTATGCAAGACATGATCTCTTCTCTCAAAGAACATATAGTTGAATTAAAGAGGCAAGACCTGCAAAAAGTTAACAATGTTAAAAATGTCTGAAACCCCATATATGAGAAGCATCTAATATGTAGAGGAGAAGAGCTAGGCAAATCTATTAAAATCCTATTAAATAATTCCTTATTGTTCCAATATAATTACATCAAGAACCAACTTAGATCCCTTATACTAACAAAATCAAAAGATCTTATAGAATGTAATTCATGGTAAATACAACCAAATTTCAAAATAATCACAATTATATCTCCAAACAACATCAATAGACCTCATAATGTTACTGTCTTATCATTCTGAGTTGTAAACTTTGAAAAATCTGGACATTAAATTTGGAAATGACGTCAGTTCAGATGAAAAGTTTCTTTCCTACCTTTCTTCCTTTTTCCTCCATCAAAACCCTGAAGGGCACTGTGTTAGGCTAAATAATGGCCCCTCGAAGTATCCAGATCCTAATCCCTTGAACCAGTGACTGTTACTTATTTGAAAAAGAAGTTTTCACAAATGTGAAAACGCGATTAAGGCAATGATCTTGATCTTTTGACCAAGAGACTGCCCAGTTGGGCTCAAAATGCAGTCACTATTATTTTTCCAAGAGGGAGGCAGAGAGACTTGACTCTCACACACACACACACACACACACACACACACACGCGCGCGCGCGCGCGCGCGCGCACACACACACACACAAAGAAGAAGGTGTTGTGAAGAGATTTAAAGATGCAGGCTTCAAAGATTGGAATGATAAGATCACAAACCAAGAAATACCAGCAGCTATTAGAAGCTGGAAGAGGCCAGGAACAAATTCTTCCCTGGAGTCTCCAGAGACTGCATGGCCCAGCTGACACCTGGATTTTGGCCCAGAGATACTGATTTTGGGCTTTTGGCTGCCCAAACTGTGATAGAATAAATTTCTCTCATTTGAAACCACCAAGTCTCTGATGATTTGATAATAACAGCCTTGAGAAATAAATATGGGCATTAATGTTTATTGAGGTTTGCTATGAGCCAGTTATTCTACACAAGATGTCGCATTTCATTCTTGCCATAACTGTCATCATCATTATTATTATTGGGATGAAGAAATCACAGCTCAGAAGGTGAAGTAACTTGCAAAGTTCTCTTCTGCCTGATTCCCATGCTCTTTGCTCAATGCCTTATTTCCTAAATGCCTTTCTGTTTCCTTGGTTGTCTGTCATTCTTATACCAGGTTAGGACAACCCAGGTGGATGTGAGGTATAACCAGCTTCAACATGTACACATATGGATTTCTTTCTTTATTCTGGGCACCACATGTTCCATTCTAATCCAACATGTACTCAGATTCTGATTTAGTTGAAAACAAAACACCGCAACACCACACACTGCCTTCCTGTGAAACCTGGCAGTCAGGGTCACCCCATGGGACAGGCCCATGTAGCCGGGAGAAGACATATATCCCAGATTTAAAAGTCCTTCCTGGCTGCTGATACACACATTGTCAGATGACCATGTGAGCTACTAGTTAAGGAAGGAGCTTGGTGGAGGAGGTTTTCTTGTAGTAAATAAGGCCTGAGGTAAGGAGGGGGGACATTAATCTTGTCTGTGTTTCCTCTTCCTCTCTTTGATGGCTGCCCTGGCTTTGAAGTTAGGTAAATACACAGCATGGTGGGAGGGGATGCCAGCTGCCCAGACACCACTGGCAGAAGACTGAAGAGCTGTTGCTTTCCCTCCCCAGCCTGGGAGGTGTGCCCTATTGCAACACTTCTTCCCTGGGGTGCTCCACATCAAGTGTTGCCAAATTACAAATCCTAACTGGTATCCTGGTTATGAGATCTTAAGCAAGATCAGGTTGGGACAAGGATATTCTGACTCCAGCATTGTATTCTCAACTGATATTCTCCTCTCCAGATCATCATCTGAGATCAAAAACACCGTGGGGAAGTTATGAGGATGTAAAGACATGATCGAGCTGAACATCCCTCCTTTTTACTTCTCTACTTCCTCTTCTCTGCAGCATATCTTTTCTGAATTCTTTTGTAATTTCAGAGGCTGACACCCCCCTCTCTCTCCCTCCCCTATACCCCCTCTCCGTCTCTCTTCTTTCTTCTCTATTAAATGGTAACGTCTACACCACATGTTCAAGTTATAAGCATTCATTAAGTACCTACAGTATACAATGCAATGCGCTAGAATTTGTGTTGTAATAAGCCTTAGCTTGGTGCCAAAGAAATGAGCCCCATCAGCTGCATGGAAGGTGCAGGGAGAAAGTAGCATAGTGCCAGGAGTAGAAGCCAACCTCGCTTTTCCTGTGGGGGAAAAAGTATCTGCCGGAAGATATCTTCCCACTGAAGCAGGCATACCTAGTCGTTGCATCTCCAAAGTCTGCAAAAAGAGATCCTAGGAGATCTAATTGACCAAATGATTGAAAAAACAAAACAAAGCTGGAGACCAGAAAGTGGATACAAAATAAAATAAGAAAGAGGAAGCTTTTGTAAGGAAAATAGAGATGGAGACTCTAATAAGGCAAATAGTTAAGACTCTATGAAGGGTTGGGGACATAGAGACTGTGTTTAGCAAGCCACAGATTAGGAGGGAAAGCTTGTTAAAATGCGTGCCCTTTCCCAAAGAAGGCAAGCATCAGCCTTGAATGAGCTCAGGAGAAAACTTCCAGGGTCTGTTGCTGGATTCTATAGGTACCACCTTCTTCTACAGGTGAAAACTCATCTTTTTAAAGAAACTTTCTTAGTTTAAGGAAACAATACCAGTATTTCTGCTGTGTCTATTGGCGATAATCAAAAGGTATTGAACAATTAATATATCCATACCAGGATTTATGCTAAGTGCCATTTGAAATCTAATACTCTCTGTGATAGGGAGATAATATTCTTATTCACCCTTCTCAGATAAGGAAATGTTAAGTAGTTTCCTCAAGGTAACCATTAGCAAGTGGTAGAAACCAGTTAGGAACTTGGACTAATTCTCAAGTCCACATTTTATGCCAACTCTATGGTAAATAATACGGGTGCAACACACACTCTCTCTTTCTCTCTCACTCTAGCATCATCCTCATTGTCTGCAAATCTCCTGATATCATGTCATGCCTTCAACCAATATTTTTCATGCTACTCTTTCTAGGCATGCTCGTTAATTGTCCTAGGATGCATTGATGCTTATCATGCCCTCCATAACATAAAAAGTTTTCTCTATTGGTAATACTGTTTTCTGGACCATTTCTTTGAATGTTTCTTGATCCTCTGCTAAGCCTTTATTTTTAACACTCAGCATAATACTCATCTCTACAATTTTTAATAGTCCTTGAGAGTCAAAATCATTTGTCAGAATGCAAAATAAATAGTAAGAAAGAAGTCGTGGGTTTCTCCATGGGGAATGGAAAGCTCAGTGGCCAAATGCGTGGCAGTCTGGTGCCTTCATAGACACCAGCTGGGAAGATACTATTTGTCATGTTAGCTCCAGAGTACTCACTGGTTTTCGAGCTTGCACATGCGTCAGAATCACCCAGAGGACTTGTTAAAACTGGTAACTGAGCCCCACCCCCAGAGTTTCTGATTCACTATTTTGGGGTGGGGCTTCAGAATTTCTCTTTCTCAGTCTATCAAGTTCCCAGGTGATGCTGCTGTTGCTGCTGAACTGGATGCTGCATCTTGAAAACCGTTCATGTCAATACAAGGATTTATGTATTTATCTTAGAAACAAATCATGTTATAACCAATCTGAACTGCATGGGACAGTGATAAATGGGGGATATGTATATCTCACATAAATAAAAATATACACATGTACATTTATGTATATATCACAGTATACGCAGACATGAGTATATAACTGTCCAAAACATGTTCACCTTGATCCTATCTTTATATCCTCATAACTTCCCCATACAATTGCATTATAACGTGTGTCTAAGGTAGTGGTCTGTGAGGTCAGACAAGGGCTGAGTTGAAATAATGAATCCTCCAATTACAAGTTGTACTACTTTGGCAACTCACTTTAAGTTCTTAAGACTAGTTCCTTCATTCCTAAAATGGAAAAATAAAAGTGCATATTTCATGGTAGTGTGCTAAGGATTAATAGAGATGATGTGGGGAAAAGGGCTCTGAACAATGATATCTGACAGATACCCTATAAGCATGGGCGCTATTGTTCTAGGTCTACAGGTGAGGCAATATAAGAATAAGGGACTTGCTTGAGGACCCCCAACCTGCTGGGGGCAGAGCTGAGCCTTCAGTTCTACAGCCTCTTGATTTTCAGGCATGGATTCCCCTTTGGATAATTTCAGCACATTGCAGATTCTATAGGCAGCTTTTGGGATGGTGGTACCTCAGTTAATGAAGCCTCAGGGAATGGAGCTCTTTTATTCCACATTTTAAAAGCAAACAAAAAACCCTTCATAAATCATTTGAAGAAAAGCCGCATGTATTCACAGCTGCCCATGACAAAAATACCTCTGAGCACAGCTTCTATTTGTCCCTTCCCAGTTGAATGTAAATAGGGCTCATCCTAGGCAAATCGGGAAAGACAGAGAAGATTCCCTTATGCCACCTCCGTGGCAAATGTCAGGTGTTCTCTTTCTTCCTGTTCCTTTTCAAAATAGGAAGGTGCCTGCTCTCAGGCAGTTACTCTTACGGGTGGATTGACTTTTGTGTGAATGAATTTCAATAGGCGACCACATCTGTACTTTAAAGTCTTTTTTTAATTGAATTATGGGAACTAAAACTTTTTCTTCATTAACATAAAATTCAAGCATTAGCTGACAGAGAGAAATAAAGGAAGTTAAGAGAACCCTGGGATGTCTTATCTGTTTCTTTGAGGTATTAGAAGGGTGAACTGGGGAACTGTCAAATTCTTTTCTCCAGACCAGTGGACCAGTAGGAGAGGGTACAGTGGGAGTGAGGGCTTCCAGCATCTCCACAGACACCCCACCAAGCTCCTTAAGTTAACAGAAAAAAATCAATGTGCTTACCTGACAAACAGAATTTGGGGACAAGTCATCAAACTCCACCCAACCAGATTGCCATCCATACACCTCTTCTTTAGAAAAATTCTAAAAGTTACCCTTTACTCCTCCTTTTCTTTTCCCTTTCTTTCTTTTTTAACCTGACTAGAGATTAGGCTCTTTTCTCCAGTCTAGCACATGAACTAAGATAAATGACTCAGTCTTCCTGAGTCTGGGAATCACCAATTTTGAAATAGAAATAACATCTCCTTCACTGGGAATAGTAACAAGGACAGCCGATCTTGCAGATAAAGCTCCTAGAACAGACTGGGCACCTTGTGGACATTAAATAAATGCTTATTCATTCTGTTTGTCAGTCTGCCATTTGGTCAGTCATTACAACAAACATTTTGGTACATACGCTATGAGCCAGACAGCGTGCTGGCCATTGGAAATGCCACTCCAAGAGAGGCACTGTTCTCAGGAAATGTACAGTAGAGCCCAGTGGCTCCCAATCCTGCATGTGCTTCACAACTTCTTGCTGAGGAAGCTTTTCCTAGACCCCACCCAGACCCGATGTGGAATCTCTGGGAAGGAAACAATTTTGTTAAAAGCCCCAGTCACGCTCTGATGCACAGCCCACCTTGAGAATCACACCAGCGTTTTTCTTCTCTTCCCTTCCACCAGTCATCTTGTAACACTGTTCTTCGCCTTCCTTCCCTCTGCTCCAGGGAGATAGTACAGTTTAGGTTTCCTGGCACATTCTTCGTTATTTTAGTCACTTGTTTATATTTTGGTTTGTATTTAGCACTGTTTTGGTCATTACGCTTGTTGTCTGGAATCTTGGCCCACATCCTCTCCTGCCTGTATATTTCTATGTCTGGCAGTGAGGTTTATGATGTGGAAGTCTCTCATTGAGATATGTCTTCTTAGAAATCGTTATGCCTATGGACTTACCTATGCTGTAAGGATCACAGCTATTCTTTCTAGAGTACTCATTTGTTTTTGGTCCTTTGCTCACCATTTTCAGGCCCTCTCTTTATATCATATTAATTAAAGAAAACCAATTGTGGCTGTTTGGAGTTCAAGTTTCCCATTCATATCAAGATAGTTACTGGTTGGGCAAAAAGATGTCTTTGGGCGCCAGAACTTATGATTACTAAGTTCATACCAAGTGTATAATTATGATGATGATTTATCACTCAAAAAGCCCTCAGCAGTATAACCAGGTCCTTCAAATATCCATCCAATTTAGCTCTGAATCAATACCAAATGTTATCCGAAAGTCAAGTTCTATTGTAAGACACTAGACCCATGACTGATCAATAGGCAGATAGGCAGATATTTGCTATAGGCTGGTCAGTTATAATTCTAGGCTGCCAGTTTTAAAAAGAAAAAAGAAAAAGAAAAAGAAAGGAAGAAAAAGGTTAAAATCCCTAGATTGGATGGAATGAGCTGAAGTGTTTTCGAATGGATTTGAGAAAATGAACTGTTCCCAGGCGGAAAGATAAAACGTGAAGCTGCAGTCAGTCTGGCTTTCTGGCTCGTCTAACCTTTTTACCGCCAGATAATGAGGAATCAGCTATAATTTAGACACAGTATTCTTTTCACAGATTATATTGAGGTTGGGGGAGATGGGGAAGGCAGAGAGCCTCACTCTATGGTCTTGCATCGTGTCTCTACAGCAGACAAGACTAGTATGCCCTTCCCACGGGGCGGTTCAGAGCGATGCCCTCTGCATGTTGTTGTAAAGAATTTCAAGTCAAGAGGGTGCTTGAATCAGATTCATTACAACTGGAAGAAAAGAAATTGCAATCTTTATGTGCCAATGACATAGAGCCTTATAATAAGAGAATGAAGGATCATTTCAAATTTAAAGCAAATTAGATTACGGGGGTCAAATCCCTCAGCAGGGACATCATACCTTCAGAGTGTTACTCGTATATGTGACATCCTTTGTTCCACCTCAGGCTTCGAATTGATATTAATGTGTTTTAAAAAATACATTAAATAGCCGGGCACCATGGTTCATGCCTATAATCCCAGCAGCTGGTAAGGGAGGCTGATGCAGGAGGATCGCAAGTTCAAAATCAACTCAGCAAGACCCTGTCTCTAAATAAAATACAAAAAAGGACTGGGCATGTGGCTTGGTGGTTGCCCCTGGGTTCAATCCCCAGTACCAAAAAATAAATAAAATAAAATAATAAATGCTCTTCTGGAGTAGACGTGTCCTAAAATGCAAAATGATGAATGTCAAAAGAATTCACTGATCTATGTGCTAAGCCAGGACTTGCCTTCATTTGCTCTATCTGTAAAGAAACTTACCAGGACATCTGGTCAAAAATCAGTCTCCAGCACATCCAACCCTATAGGAAAGGGTGTCTCAATTTTAACTTTTTTTTAGTAGAAGATTTTTTAGTTCTTTCATTTGCTGGAGCTGGTATTCCATCTCTGAGCAAGACCAGTAAACTCTACCTTATATGTTATCCAACTCTTGCCCTATAATTTAGGACTTTGTCTCTAGCTTGGCCTTTTCATTTACTGCTAGTCTTTCAAAATCACCCACCACCAGCATTGATCTGGGATATTGCCTATAATTAAGCTTCAATCACAACCAGAGTTCTTTCCCATAAAATCATCTATCCTTGAAAGAAACATATGAATTGACATCTATAGGTAATGTGTGCATATACTTTTCCTGGACATGGTTCTGTTCTATCTGTTCCTAACCCAAATAGGAACTGGTACCCTCTTCTCCTTTAATCCCAAATCCAGCCCTGCCTCTCTGCCTTCAGTTCTATTCACAGTCTCAAGCTCCTCAGGGTCTATCTGCTTCTTTTCTACTTTGCATTTCTTCTGTCTCTCAAGAAATCAGCAGAATAATTAGAAAAAGAGTCTAGTTCTAATTCAGCCCTGAGCTGTGACTCATTGGAGACTAAAATAAGGAATTTGAACCCAATTCTGTCTACGAAATTAATAGGTTTGGGAGTCCAAAGATTAAATAAATAGACAACATTTTCCATTCTTCTGCAGTCTCCACATTAGAACTTCAGAGGTTTTCCTCTTCTAGCTTTGTCAAGTCTGTGATTATAAACCATATTTGCCTTCTATCCAATAGTCTCAACACACCTTGTTAACACATGACAATAATTACCTCCCTTCTCACTGCAGAGGCAGAAGTGGATTAGAATTAGGAATTGGGCCAGGCTGTTCTCGGCAGTGATGGCCAGAATTAGAGTGAAGCTTCCCTACCTCCTGCCCCCAGACTACTGCCTTTTCAGCCAATCCATCCCAAAAGGACCACCCTTGCCCCTTTCTCCAGCATCTCCCTTGAAACATAAATGGGCCACGAAGACCCACAGCTTTGGAATAGTAATTTCTCTGCTCCTAAGAAAGGTCTCTCTGGAGATTCTTTGTGCCAAGTGGAGGTTTAGATGATCCAAATATTTAAGTGCATATTGATTGCAGTCAGATACTGTACCCTGACCTGCATCACAATCTCTGGACTGTATTTCTCTGGAATACTAGCTTTTTAATGTATTAACCTTCCACCACCTCCCCATAGAACAGAGTGCAGGCCAAAATCAAAGGCCTGGACAGGGGTCAAAGTTTTACCTATTAAACTGTGCAGGAGCTTGACCTTGAGAACCAAGTTTCTGCATTAACTTAATATTGCTACAGATTCTTTAAAGAATCTAAATAATTGGGCAACCATCTGCATAATTCACTCTTGTTTTGTCATTCTTTGAAAAATAAGACTAAGATTTTTTAAAAAAAAAGACACTAGAAGTACAAATCTCTCTCCTTACCCTGTGGGAAGGACAGGGATCTTTTAATGAATATAAGCTCTACAGAACTAAGAAAGGACTTTCAGGATGGAGGGGATTAAAAGAAAGTGTTAGGGTATTCGATTTACTTATTGCATTATTTTAGTTTTTGGTACTGGGGGCTGAACCCAGGGTCACTTTATTACTGAGCTACATCCACAATCCTTTTTATTTTGAGAAATGGTTTTGCTAAGTTACTGAGTGAGGGTTTCACTAATTTGCTGAGGCTGGTCTTGAACTTAAAATCCTCCTGTCTCAGCCTCCACTCACTGGGATTATAGGCATGCATCTGTGTGCCTGGCAAGGCATTTTAAATTGTAGGGGACATTTAAAAAATCATCTAGCCAGGTGCAGTGGCACATGCCTGTAACTCTGGAACTCTGGAAGCAACTCTAGAAGCTAAGAGAATTGAAAGTTCAAGGCCAGCATCAGCAACTTACTGAGATGCTATCTCAAAATGAAAAAAAAAATAGAAAAGGCTGAGGATGTAGCTCAGTGGTAAAGTGTCATTAGAAGTTCCCTCTATCTTAGGAAACTGAGATCCAGATGAGGTACCTGGATAATGTTGTACCCACGGTCACAGAGCTAGTGTCGGAAGCATCCTGCCTCCGAGTTCAGAGCTGGCTTAGGAAAGCTCAACACATCCACAGAAGGTCTGGAAATGTCTGTCCCTCCATCAGAAACAAACTACCTTCAGGCCAGATGGCTAGAGTTATAAAATTAATATTAATTTTTTTTCCAAAAAGCTCTTTTAAAATGGAGACTGGAGCAGCACATTTGAAAGCTCTGTCCAAGAAACATGAGATTCACATAGGATATGATGCTGTCAAGGACGGGCTGGCATGAGGCCCTCAGGAAGCTTCATGGACTTCAAACCAAATTATTATAGTGATTTCAATCAGCAGATGGGATTTTGCAAACAATAACATTTACAAGGTAATTTCCATTCTAAGCAATTGCCATTTCCCAAGAGCTAATTGGTGGGAAAGGCTAGCAACTGCAGGGAAGCCACACCTGCTTTGGAACATCTTTCTTACCTTCAGTTAGCTTTTAGCTTAGCACGCATGCAACACGCTCTTGAATTTACCCCTCATACATGTTTATGTTCATGTGAACACATAGGGTTCCTCCAAAGGCCACAGGACAGTTCATCTGTACCATCTTCATCATCATATGTGTAAGTTTCAGACTTGCTCTATCAACAGTAAAGAGCAAAACAGTTCTGGGCAGCGGTGTTCCCATATCAAAGAACAAAGTTGAAACTCCCATACAATTATGTTTGATCACAGTAGAAGGTGAAATCATTAGATATTAGCGAGGTGCAGTGGAATAAAAATGATGTGTTAGCGGGGGTTCATTACACTGTATTTTCAGAGCCAAGAAGATCAATGCGTTCATGCATCATGAATTAGGCTCCGGCTTTAGCCTTCCCTGCTCTCCGGAAACCCAACATGATCTATCACCAGCCATACATCACCGTTTCAGGATTGCACATTAACGAGAAAGCTGCAGTTTCCGCCTGTCAAGCTGACCAGCTGCCTCTTTCTCTGCAGAAGGGGGAATATTTCTGGTCCAGGATTTTACTTTTAACACAAAAAGGGGCCTAAGAGGTCAGTGCCACCTGGACCGTCCCATGGTTTGATCTTTGTGTTGTCCCAGTGCTCTGATGGATGGCCCTATCCCTCCTGGTCATCCTGGATCCAAGCCTTCAGGAATTCACTGTGATGGTTCTAGATGTTACAGAAGGACACTGCCTGTGTGACACACCTGGGGGTCTCCTAGTGCACACCCTCTTTTCCCCCAGGGTTTGCCTAACATTCTTGGGTGTATTTAGAAGTCTCAGAGAGAGAACCACATGTTAAGTGTCCCCTGCTCCTAGCCCACTGCCCTGCATCGCCCCACCTGCACCCTCCCACCTCTTCCACTAATAGAGGCTCTCTCGCCACCCAGCAGTTTGCCACTCACACTTTCCCTCATTTACTCGAAGTCCACCTCACTTCCCCCCTGCCTGACCCCACACCTGCTATTGCGGCCCCTCTTGCCTGCTGATGCTCAGATACCCGCAGACAGTTCTGATCGCTGCTTTTAATCGGCGTTTAGCCAGTCTGTCCATATTTAGTTCTTTTAATCTTTCCTCATCATTCAATCCCTCCAGCCTCTTCATCATTTTTTTTTTTTTTTTTTGGTGTGTTGCTCTTTCCTGAGTTTTATCCAATTTGTCTATATCATCCTTCTGGCTGTGACATGCCCACCAGCCCTGAACTCCATCGCTGCAGGAAGAATGACTGTTAGGGCCTCCATCTACTCTTCTCTTCCACTCTTAACCCTTACTCAGGTCTCTTCCTCACCAGCAGGAAAGCAGCAGAAGTTTGGGGGTGAGTTTGGCTGGGCAAGTCCTGCTCCTGTGTCTGTCTGTCCAGCTTGCTGCTGAAACGCAAAGCCATGGAAAGAGCAAAGTCACCACGACACGAATGAGACTGAAGGGATGTGCGTTCGAGAACTTCCCATCCCAACAACCTTGGGGAATCTTGACCCGCTCTGCCTGGACTCTGAGGTCTTAGAGATCTCCCAGCTTGCCCATTTTCAGTCAACAGGATTGCAGGGAGCATCCGGATTGATGACTAGGCTGTGATCACCTCTGGGAATGAGCATCTGGGAAGGCATTTCCAGTTCCTTCTGTGAATGGGAGTGAGAGCTGGTCTGAGGACTTGAAGGATTTCAATTCACAGCATTACAACGTTATGAGGAAACTCGAACCAAGGAGCAGGAATTATGGATCACAGATGTTTTGTATAAGACATTTACAGAAGAAGGTATAGAGTTTAAATGGGCAGGAAACAAGATCCCAGGTCCCGGTGGCTTACAACCCCAAACCATTGGAAGGCAGGTTCTTGGGAAGACAGTTGAATTGGAGCTGATTAGAAGAGGGCGGATTTTCTTCTCCTCTTCCTCCCCCTCCCCCTCCCCTTCCCCCCCTCCCCCTCCCCTTCCCCCTCCCCCTCCCTCCTCCTCCCCTCCCCCCCTCTCCCTTCCCCTCCCCCCTCCCTTCCCCTCCCCCCTCCTCCTCCTCCTCTTTAATGAGTGCAAGAAAGAACCGTATCTCGGTAATAGACTTCCTATTTATGAGGAGTTTGGAATCCATTCTTATTATCTGATTCAGGTCTCTTCTCAAGTGTCATTTCCTTAGAAAGAACTTCTTTGAAAATACCATCTAAAATAGCATACTTCTTTGCTTTCTGTTTCCTCCCCTGAAAATAGACTATCTTTAACATTCTGTGGTCCAATTCCTCCACCAGAGTGTAAGCTGCCTGAGAGCAGGGACTTCCCAAAGGTATGGCAGCACTGATGGACCCTGGTCCTGTGTTCGATTGTGGTCTATTGATTGCTATTGTGCTTTTTGGTTTTTATTTTCCTTCCAGAAGCATGAGGTATACAGACTCAACAGATCTACTGCACAGTGGGTTGGAGTCAGTCTGGTTCTCCTGGGACCTCTAATCAGAGCCCTGCTGAGTTCAAGGTAGGGATGAGGGGTTGGGAAAACCTACCCCCTCCACGTTTGTTGCCTTCTTAACAGCTTGAGAAGAGCCTGTCAGTTCTAGAAAGAAGAAAGTAGAAGGCTCACCCCCCCTCGGCCTCCTACAGCTGCCATCAAACCTGTTTATCCTGTTTCCTTTTTAAAAGCCCTGTTCCAAGGAGATCTTCTTCCCCCATGGAAATACAGCTGCTGTCTTCCAACTACCACCCTGGCTTTATGAATGACTTCAAGCTCATTAAGAGGTACAGACAGTTTCTAACTCTTCCTAAAGGAGTGCTTTCCAATGTGCGACTCTGAATACATGTGGCCTCCACTTCACTAATGCCAGGAATCTACTCATAAGTTCCAAACCCCTAAATCTACAGACACTCAAACTTGTGTACACATTAGGAAAAAATAAGTATATATGTTCTATAGTTGCTCTACTCTAGCTATAGTTATTCTTCGTGTTCTTTTTCATTTTCCAACTGCTAAAAAGTTCTTTGGGTGTCCTTAGACTAAACTAGCTCTCCCCTTTGTTGCTTGTAGTTCTCAAGAATAATTGTAGAGCTGGGCACGGTGGCACACACCTGTAATCCCAGAAGTTCAGGAGGCTGTGGCAGGAGGATCACAAGTTCAAAGCTAGCCTCAGCAACTTAGCGAGGCACTAAGTAACTCAGTGAGACCTGGTCTCTAAATAAAATATGAAAAAGGGCTGGGGATGTGGCTCAGGGTTAAGTGCTCCTGGATTCAATTCCTGGTATCAAAAAAAAGTGTAGAATGTGCAGGGAGTGCACCATCTTGAGATGGGGTGGAACTGACCAGAACAGCTTGGGCTCTGTTTCAGCCCCTACAACAAGAGACAGGGTGTCTTTCAGGGCTATAGTACAGCGGGCCATGAACCTTTAGGGTATAAAACCCAGGATGAGCTGTTTCCAAAATGCCTCAGCTGTGTACCATTGAGTATGTAGCTGCCTCGGGCAGCTTTCCTGATCCCTGGGGGCCAGTTAGTAAAGAATCCTAGGCTTCTATTCTTCCTCCCTCCACTTCACAGAACCTGTTACATGTGTTTGAGTGTATTCCACCTCACTGGACTCAAATAAGTTAGTAACCATTGCACAGAGAACCAGCTTCACAATAAATGTTAAGAGCACTTCACTGCATTTTAGACTTGTTGCCGGTACATACTAGTTGCTCAATAAACACTTGTTAGATGAATGAATAAACGTGTTCCTATATTATCTAGAGTTCACATACCTAACAGTTTATCTATTTAAAGTGTACAGTTTCATGTTTTGAGGTATAATACATTGTTATTAGTTTCTAACCTTGTGATAAAATAAGCTGGGTGTAATGGTGCATGCTTGTAATCCCAGTGACTTGGGAGGCTGAAGCAAGAGGATTGGCAGTTTGAGGCTAGCCTCAGCAACTTAGTGGGACCCTGTCTCAAAATTAAAAATAAGGGTTAAAGATGTAGCTCAGTAGTAAAGCACCCCTGGGTTTAACCCCCAGTACCAAAATAAATAAAGCAAGCAAAATAAAAACAATAACATTGTGAAAAAAATAGAGGCACCACAAATTTGCCATTTTAACCATTTTTATGTACACTTCAGTGACACACTGCTGTATGACCATCTCCACTCTCCATCTCTGAAGCATTTTCATCCCCTTACATCTGTAGCTATTGCTCCTGAAAATACATTAGAGGCTCCCAGAGGGACTTTTGAAATATTCCTATCCCTATGCCCCACCCCAGACCACTTATGTCAGAAACTTTGGGGGTATGGTTTAGGAACCCAGGGTTTTTTAAGAAGCTCCCCAGATGATTCCAACATTTAGCAAGGGCTGAAAGCTACCACTCTAGCTGCATCTGTGTTTTTTTTAAGGGCTTCCAAATCTAGGAAGGACCATGTTTGTATCTCAGAAATATCAGTGACTGTACTTGTCACTGATTCTGTGGAGCAGGGGTGAAGAGGCAGCACCAGACCCCCTATGTGGAAAATATGAAGGGAAAGGTGACCCATTTGCAAGAATGCGTGCATAATGGCATTTTTGGTTGTGGTGCAGATATGAAGTCAATAGAAGGGGTTCGTGGGAAAGTTGCAGAGTTACCTGCCAGGAGGGAAAAGGATATGGTGAAAGGGAATGGAGGTGGGGCATTGATAAGTTCAAACAAATGGGCAACCTGCACCCGTGTGGTCCCTCTGCAGAGTATCAGTGTCTCAGACAGTGGGAGGGAGTTTGGGTCAGAACCCCTGCTTTTGAATAGTTAGAAACAAACTTATGAGTCCAAGGCAGAGCCTTCCAGGACTACTGGGGATTGGTCACCTGAAACAATAGGAACTCAGGGTGCAGAAAAGCCAAGACTTCTGGCATGGAATAGGATTCTGCCAATGAGCCAAGGCTTAGAAATGAAGCTGGAGCCAGATAGTTCTGTGGTCAGCACTGGACAAGTCAGCCTGGCATAAAGGGTACTCAACTCCACCATCAGATGGTTGAAAGGGGATTCAAGCTACCAACACAATTCCTGCAGCATCTGTTCTCTTCATCAACACCGAGCAGACTACCTGGCAAGTAAAGGAAGAAGATGGATCAGAATCGAAACTGCCTGCAGGTGAGGATCATTAGTAGATTGTGTGTGTGTGTGTGTGTGTGTGTGTGTGTGTGTCTTAACGATACTGATATATAATTCACATACCATACAATTCACCTGTGGAAAGTGAGAATTCAATGGTTTTTGATAGAATACATTATTATTTACTGAGAAATTGTGGTAAAACACAGATCACATAATGCTAGTCTTTTAAAATATTTTAGGAGTACATTTCAGTGGCGTTAATTACATTCACAATGTTGTACAAAACATTCTCAGCACCCCGTGCAGAAACCCTTGACAATTAAGCAACAACTTCTCAGCCCCACCCCCCATCCCAGCTCTTGGTAACCTCGAATCTCTTTTCTGTCTCTCTGAACTTGCCTGTTCTAGATGTTTTATATAAATGGAACCACGCAATAGTTGTCCTTTTGTGCCCATCTTCGTTACTGAGCAGACTTAATTCTGAGGTACTGGAAGGGTGGAGGAACAAGGGGAGCAAGGGAATGAGAAGTCCACTAGACTCTTTTTCAGATTGGTCACAGCAATGACCTTGCCATTGCTTCTATTGGTAAGAAAGTTCCTGTGATTTTGTTTTACTTTGTTTTGCTAATGCTTTGAGAGCTGGCATCGCCCAGGCCACTGTCCCTTGTCCCCTATCCCAAACACTTTGGACACAATTGGATTTTCTCTCCAGAATTGCTTTTCAGGCTGGTAATAGAGCAAGTATTAAGAGGCTATTGCAGCCTCCCAATTAATACACATCTCCCTAATAATTAGTCGAAGGGATGCTTTGAAGTCCTGGGATAGTGTTGAAAGCATTCTTTTGAAGGATGGGCTGGGACTTCCTCTCCCTTCTCAGTCCAGAATGAGGATTGCTCTCAGCCTGAGAAGCTGCTCTTCCCCAAGGATCCCTTGCGAGAACCCCTCCCTTAACTCTTTCTCTCTTGGGAAGCAGCCAAATTCTCTTAGTGCTGCTGGGAGCCCAGCTGAGTTGCTGCTATTCACACTGGGCCCTCTAAGGCCTTAAAGGGAAGAGGCGACATCAGGGATGGTTGTCTTTTGTAGGGTCCTTCAAGGCCGATTCTCCCACTCAATCAGGACAAGTAGCTGGGAGACATATCCAATGTGATATGGACTGGTGGTCCAGCTTCATTCTTTCTGGAAACTCTAGACAAGGGGACTAAAGGACTTGTGCTACAGAAGATGGATGGGGAGTTGGGGAGATAGCATTGGTTGGGGAAAGAAAGAACCAGGTGAGTGGACTAAGTGTTGGCAGGTCTCTTTGCCTGAATCGAGATCACACCTACCAGTTTCACTGCCCAAATAATTTTTGTGGACCAGGCACTAACTGTATTTCCACAGTGTTAATTTGGGGATGGAAGTTTTGTAATGCAGAAATGTTCTCTAGGAAATAACATATTACCTGCACCCCCAAAGTAAAACTTTATTAGATTTTCTTTCTTTCTTTCTTTTATTTTTTCAGAGTGCTATGGATTTGATCTCCCTACTCTGGGATGCAAGAAAAAGAGGACTGTAATTTTGAGCTGGGGTCTATTTATCCAGATATCCAGTTTGAGTGATACCTGGTGGAGTTAACTGTAGCCCCCCAAGTGCTTTATCATATTTAATATGGTTCTAATTCCAGCTCCCTTCTCACTAGGGAATTGAACAATTTTAGCGAAGCAAGTTCTGTTTCTGTTTGAATTCTTTTTTCATCTTCTTGGTTCTGTATCTTTCACTATATCCCCCGTTGCTGTAGTCAGATCACCTACTTTTGAATGGTTGCTTCCATTTATACTAATTGTAAAAATTTCTCAGTCTCTCATGTAGCAATTTCTTAAAGTTTTCCCTCTAAGTACAGATTCTCCATTAACTATATTTCTGTCGCTTCAGCTACTGCTGTTTATAATAGCTACTATACAGGTCCATGCAATACTAAACCATTTGTGTATTCATTCTATGAATTTTCTGTGAAATTACCTATAACCCCAAGAACATTATCTTTTTATAGACCATAGCTCTACTCTGTCTCACTGCTTTGTGTGTTCTCTGAGTTGTGAAGCACTGGGAAGGTTTTTATAGTTTCCTTTTTTTTTTTTTTTTTCCATAACAAGAGAATAACTCCTCATTTTAGTAGTAACCAGAAAAGTTTTCCCTACTGTAAAGAATTCATATCCCGTATATTATGTCTGGGTTACTTTTTCATCTCTGCATGCTTTTCAAAACTTCACATTCACATGGATACAGATGTATGAAATATAAGTGCAGCAAGAACACAGAATTAAATGACTGAGCCCATTGCATATTTTAATTAGCAATTTTATTTTTAATTTGAAAATGGGGCATCAGAATGAGCAATCCAACATGTTCCAAGAGAGATCTTGAGCCTGCCTGCGGTGGGACGATCTGTGTTCTTTCGGTAGAAGAACTTTGACCGTGAAGAAAACTGATGTTTTCTGTGCTGTCCAGCTTCTCATCTGAATTGAGACTCAGCTTGGAATAGACTAAATTTCTTGTTTGGGCCTTTTGAGACGAATTGGGTGAAGTTAGAACTAAGTAAACTAAGTATTAGGATAAGTAAGCCTACCTACTGCAGTAGATAACCCCCCCACACACACAGAGGATACTTCTCATCTTGTACCTCAGTGACACTGTTCCTAGATGTGTGGCTTCTGTGTGGCTAACGAAGGACTTAAACTCCCTTTATCTTGTGGCCATTCCTTCCCTAGGTCTCCAGCTCCTCTTCATTCAACAGGAAGAAGGAAAAGGAAATGTGGGATTCTAGGGAAGAGGATTTGATGGACCAGAACTATAAGTGGAGTACCTCTCCTCTGCCCAGCATCGTTGTCTGGAACTCAGATGCAGGTATTCACTCCAGGGACAGCTGGAAGGGTCACCTACCCAACTGCCCAGGAGGAAAAGGAAATGGGTCTCACAGTGTTTAGCAATCTCTGCCGCCACAACTGCCGAGTGACTTTCACTGCCCCTGTTCAATCCCTCCTTGATAAGGACAGGGCAGCAGGGCACATGTCCTTTCAGCCATTTCAATCCGCCATGTCACTCCTGAAAGGGACAGGACAACATCTGTGCGTTGAACATCTGTTATGTGCCAGGCACTGTACCAGGGAATGCAGACATGGGAGTGAGTGCCCTTGCTCAGGAGGATGTGGGAACACCTTGGTGAGAATGGAAAGATACCATCTCCGGAAGCATCATCAGGAAGGCCTTCTAAGGAGAATCAATAGGGAAAGAGAAATCATTCTAGAACACATTCCCCTTGTTAACACCCTTCCCTTGGTGCTCTCCACCTTCCCCTGTAACCACGCGCCATTGACAAAATGATCAGTCTGCATTTCTTAAGCTCACTCATGCACTTCTTCATGAT
Organism: Ictidomys tridecemlineatus; assembly: GCF_052094955.1. Taxonomy (NCBI): domain Eukaryota; kingdom Metazoa; phylum Chordata; class Mammalia; order Rodentia; family Sciuridae; genus Ictidomys; species Ictidomys tridecemlineatus. The sequence goes on from NC_135480.1 coordinate 99,185,120, forward strand.
CTGCCCCTGCTTGCCGCTTGTGTCTCACCATCTTCCTTCACATTCCAACAGGGCTGCAGGGCCAGTCATTTTCTGAATGTCCTTTGCCTTCTTTTACCTCTGGGTTATGATGAACTCACGTGTCCCCTTTAAAACTCACTCTCATCCCTTTTGCTTGGAGAATCATTTTTTTACTTAGGTCTCAATCTGGGTTTCATTTCTCTTAGGAATCCCACCTTGCCCTTGCCCTATCCCCAAGCTTGAGACAGGAGTTCCTCTGCTAGCTTTCTGCAGGATTATTGTGATCCTTGGTGTCTGGCTGTTTAGTGTCTGCACTTTCCAAGCCCTGGGTTTGCCTGGGGTATTATGCATCTTTAGCAGCTGGTATAGTTCAGGGCCCATAGTAAGTGCTCATTGAATAGGCAAAGCACACCTAGGGCTGTGCTCTCAAAGTCATGGCTTCTGTTTCTATGACGTATGGCTCTTCCCATCCCATTTTAAATTTTTGGGGGGAGGGTGATTCCGGGGATTGAACTTGGGGCATGCGAACACTGAGCCACATCCCCAGCCCTATTTTGTATTTTATTTAGAGACAGGGTCTCCCTAAGTTGCTTAGCACCTTGCTTTTGCTGAGGTCGCTTTGAACTCATGATCCTCCTGCCTTAGCCTCTGGAGCCATTGGGATTACAGGTGTGCACCACTGCACCTGGCTCCCATTTGTAATTCACACCACAAGGAAAACCAATGAATTTTCATCACAAACTCTTCTGATTTCTTGTTGTTACTTTCTGTTTTCTTTTGTGTTTTTCTTGAAACATTTCACTGAAAGTGTTGACTCTCACCAGCCCAGAGTTGCTTGGCTTGATGAATCGTTCCTGGGTCCATCACTCAGTATTCTGAATGCTAGCACATGCTGCATATCATTTGATTGCAGGAACCCAGGAAAAACCAGTCTTTCCCAGTTGGTGAGGACTTTGTCTTTAGCTGCTCCTCATTCTCATAAACACATCTGAACAGTCCAAACTGAAACCTGAGAGGTAGGAGGCAGTCTGAGGATTGGGGGACATGGGAGCCTGACACTGATTGGGGCTTTGCTGCCCATGCTTAATGAGGAGGGAGACAGATCTTTGTAGAGATCAGCACTTCTGGACCTGTTAAGCTGGTACATCCCAAGGGAGAACAGAGTCCTATCTGAGAACACAGCTGGGCAAGGACTGATTAACTGCATTAGGACAAGCTGGTGAGAGTCACCACTTTCAGTGAAATGTGAAGGGTATCCATTCCTGTTGGGAAGTGTAGAACAATGTCATGAATCCTGAGAAGCCGTCTGTGTGATGACTGTAGAACTGTGGGTCACTTTATTCATTCATTCTTCATTTATTCATTCATTCAATAATTGTGTCCTGTTAGAGATCCTGAGGATACAGAAGTGAACAGGACAGGAAAAACCCTTACCCTTTTCTAATGAAGAAGAGAGAAACTAAACTAATACATGGGCCGGGCGTAGTGGCACACGCCTGTAATCCCAGCAGCTTGGAGGCTGAGGCAGGAGGATCTTGAGTTCAAATTCAGCCTCAGCAAGAGTGAGGTGCTAAGCAACTCACTGAGACCCTGTCTCTAAATAAAATACAAAACAGGACTGGGGATGTGACTTGGTGGTCAAGTGCCCCTGAGTTCAATCTCTGCCCCTCCCCACCACAAAAAAACCCCAAATATACAGAAAGTAAAATCAGATCAGTCTCCATGGTGAGGCCCATATATTTACTGCAGATAGAAGACTTGAGCCCTTTTTCTTAGTCCGAGTCCAGGTGTTCTTCTCATTTATAGGTCCCCTCACCCTCTCACGATTCCGAGTGTGCTCTGCAAGTTCATATCCACACACCTTCCCCCTCCTACTCCTAGCAAGAAGCAGCTGCTCTGCAAGGCCCGTGTCAGCCCATTCTTCATCCTTCCTGGACCTATGAGCAAGAAGTCAGGCCATCAAAAACAGCTGGAGCAGAACCGGGCATCATTTGTGTTCCATCTGTCAGGCTTTACCCAGCTCCTGGGCTTCGCACCCTCTCCTTCCTGAGCTGAATCTGCTTGGCTGCCAGATCTGCAGGTTAGCTCTGCCCCAGGATCTGGGATCAATTCTGGCTTCAAGCAGGAAGAGTTTAATCTGCTGCAGTCCAACAGTGTTGATTTGGTCTTGTCACTCTGGCTGCTTGCTTGTTGTTTCTAATCTTGTGACTCATTCTGACAAGTGAATAGTCTGATGCATGCCTCCGTTCCTAAGTCCTTGCGTTGGTTATTTTCCTGGTACTCAGGCCCTCAGAATCTGAGGACACTCCTTCTTTAGACAAGTGTCCTGCTGTGGCCTCCAATCCCTTGGAGAGTACGTTTTGCTCTTTGACCTTGCTCCTTGTGAACAGACATCCCCGTGGGTGCCTTCCTGACTGCTGAGTTTTGCCTGTAGTTGACTATTTCTTCCATGTATCTCTCTGCCCATCCACCTTGCTGATGACTCCTAATATTTCCCACTGAAGCCCCAGAGCTAACTTCTTGCCTTCACTCTCCTGAGGTCTCCTACACTGTCAAGTTCCGTGTTCCTCCCCCAGGACTGATGGTTCTCCTCACCCCTTGGTATAGGCCCTGCCTGAGTAGATGAGTCTAATTCCAGATCTCAGAAGCCTACTGTCTTTCCTGTCCTAATGCAGTCAGTCAGCCCATGCCCAGCTGAGTTCTCAGATAGGACTCTGTCTTCCCTTGGGACGTACCATCTTTCTTCCATCTTTTATGTTTCCCCAGAGCTCTCAGTGAGATAATCAAGAAGACTCAGGGCATCAGATAAACAGGGTACAGAGAGGACTGATGGAGTCCCCTTAGCTATTGTTGTGGGGAGAGAGGACCCAAACAACAGAAAACCCTCAACAGAAGGCCAGGGCAGCTGTCAGTGAGACATGGCAGCCTTGTTAAGTAGGGATCTCAAATCCCCGTGGTCTGAGGATAGATGTCCCATAAACCCCTATGCAGCCTAATTTATATTGGATGGTTAGTTCTGCCTTGAGAAGGTTATCTTGCTAGTGCTGGAAGCAAGGAGGCCGGTGGGCACCCTCTTCTCTGAAGGGAAAGAGGACCATGTCTCAGAAGAGAGTGCTGATCCTTACCTCAAAGAGATTCTGCACATGCCTAGCATTTGCCAGCCCCATTCTAACAGTGCTGAGGTCTATCTCTTGCTCCTTCTTTACCTGATCTGACCCTAGTTTTTTCCCCTTCTGGTTTCCTATTTGTTGCAGCCAAGCCTACAGTTTTGGTGCCTCGGTTTACCTGCTTCCAACTTTCTTCTTTTTTTCCCCCTGATATGGCATTCATTCATTCATTTACTCAGACTCCCTATTCCAAGGAGCTTATAGTCTAGAGAGAAGACAGTGACACAAACAGTTGTTGCATAGGATAAGTGTTACACAGGGAAACTGGAAGACGCTGTGGAAAGGTAACCACTTCCTCCGGTGGGTCTGGGAATGGTTTCTAGAGGAAGAGACTTTATCTGTCCTTTGGAAGCAAGGCAACAGGACTCTGAGGGCTGGTGTGGAAGACAGAAGAGTGTTTCTGGCTTTTGGAACAGCATGGACAGAGATTCTGAGGCAGGCAGGGGTTTGTCCCCATCTTTCCTCTGGGCTTGGCATGGCCCACACAATCTACCCAGCAACCAGCTGAAGATTCTGTAGGTCTGAGAATCTTCCTTTTTGTGCCATGTCATGGAAACAGTATGGAAATATCCTGCAATTCCAGGATCCTCCCCTGTCTTGACTTTGGGTCTTGGGGTTGCAGGGAGGGTACCTGAGGGATACTGTATCTTTACTCTGGACGCTGAGCTTAAGTGGATGGGAAGTGAGTGTTTGTGACTTTGGGAACGTGATCCAAGGCCTTGACAGTCCTCTCCTCCTCAACCCTGACTCTGAGGGACCAGCCTTCTCTCTGCTACAGGCTTCAGAGGTGTGGCTCATAGTAAGCATTCCACAAACGCTAGCTGATTTGATTAGATTTGATCTGGGTCAATGTAAATAGGTGCAGGAGGAGAAACAGAAGAGAGAAATCAAAGGATGACGACTATAAGGGGAGCAGTGATGTCATTTTAACCTGAAAATTATCTGTAAATAGACTACACAGTTTATCCAAGCCTCAGTCTTTCATAATCTAATTATATGCAAATGTCCCTGTGGTCTTTCTTACCATCTTGTATGCCTAGATAGAGCATTTTGAAGACTCTGATTGAAGCTCCTCAAGGTAAGAGAGGAAAAAAAGAAGGGATTTGGATTCCTGGAGTTGATGGGCAGTAGCAGTCCTTCAATACAGAGGTCCCTCCTCTCATGGAGATGCCCTCTTCATTATTCCTTTTTCTTCCAGGTAGGCTATGGGCACTACCTTATTCCATTTGGGGGGATCACCAAGATAGAAATGCCTAATATTGGGGCAAAACTGCAATTTCTCTGGTTGATTTGAGTCTTGCCTTTCAAAATATCTTTGCATAAATCTGATTCTTTTTCCATATGATTTCCTCTCAAATGTTTGGAGATCCCACTGGGCCTTCCATGATTGAGAACTACTTGTACTTCCTACCGTGTTATGGAGCCCTATGCTGCCAGCTCAGCTCTGTTCAGACTCTGGGGCTCTGAGAAAAAATGTGGAGGACCCCCGAGTAGCATGCAGCCTTGTCGCTGCCACTGTACCCCCTCACAGCCCAGTCACTTCTATCCGTGATGAGTGAATGAGCTCTGTGACCGAGGCTTAGTTGTTCCCAAACACCAAGGTTTCTGTTGCAGCCCCCTTTGAGGATCCAACGCCTTGAATTGGAGCCTGGTCTTACCTCACAAGACCTCCTTCAGAATGGAGCCAAACCTCTGTCCCTATGGATGAGTCCCTGGTATTTGATGCCAAGTACTTCTGCCTGCCTTCTCCTTGGCCTCCTGCCTGCTGTTGGACTCCACTGACCCTGTCTGGCCCTGCCTTGGACATTAACTTCCTGCTTGACCTCAGATTCCCTATTTCCTAGCCTGAAGATTGAATGGATTTGAGTGTATAGGGGTGGTTATAAAAACCAGATCCGTTTTAGAATCACCAGGTCCAAATTTTGTACATGGGCTGGGGGTATAGCTCAGCTGGTAGAGTGCTTGCCTTGCATGTACAAGGCCCTGGGTTCAGTCCCAACACCACAAAAACAAACAAAAACAAACAAACAAATAAATAAAATTAAACAACTTTATATAGTACCCACATAGGGGCCAGGACTAGGATAAGGAATGTAAAATATAAGGCAGTGTTATAGTTTGAAAATGAGGTGTCCTCCCAAAGCTCCTGTGTTAATTCAGGAATATTCCAGAGGTGAAATGGTTAGATGATGAGAACAGTAACTTAATCAGTCCATTGCGTTTGAATGGACTAACGGGCAGGTAGGATGTGGCTGGAGGAGGTGGGTCACTGAGGCCACGCCCTGGAAGGGTTCATCTGCTCTGTTGAAACCACCCCCCAATACACCCCGTTTCCTGGCTGCCGTGAGCTGACAGCTTTCTTTTGCTTTGCCCTTCTGCCATGATGTTCCATTTCTGGGCAATGGAACCAGCTGATCGTGGACTGAACCTTTGAGACTGTGAGCCAATATAAACTTTTTTCTCCTCTAGGTTTGCCTGGTCAGGTGTTTTGGTCAAAGAGATGAAAAGCTGACTAACAGGGACAATATCTCTCACAGGGGGCCACCTGGCATTTGTTGGACCTACAGAGTGACTGTCTCCTTACATTTGAACCCTAGGATCCTGGCTTGCTTTGTTTAAGTCCTAGCCCTGCCCATATCAAGGCCACACCACCAGAGATTTTGATCTATTTGGTTCAGAAAGAGGTCCAGATATTGGAATTTTTAAAAACAATGTAAGGCATTAATATGTGCAATCAGGTTTGGGAATCCCTGGATGGATGACATCTTAGGAGTCTGTTACCCAATTGGGTGCTCCTAAGACCCTGAGGTTCTGAACAGTACTTCTCAAATTCGTGTTGGCTTTGGGACTTTGCTGGTCACTTGTGATGCCCTACTCTTTCCAGTAGGTCTGTCTTGTTTTCAGATTCGAGCTAGGCTTAGTGTGATCTGTCTCTTTCCTAACCAGGATTTTGTCCTGACCAACTTTTCTCTTTTTTCAGGCAAAGTCTCCCTTAGATAAGCAAGGTTCCAAATTTACTATTCTGTTAGCTGTCCTTCGGGCATGTGTCAGTTGTTTGTGTCCCTTTTACATGATGTGATCTAAAAAGTTTACAATACTATAGTGTTTCAGTACACTCAGATTTCATTCACTTAACAGGCATGTACTGAGAACCTGTTGTGTGCCCTGCCCAGGGCTCTTGCCAAAGAGTACAAAGATATGATGTATGTGATATTCTTCATGACTAGAGTAGCTTCTATAGATCAGAATTTCCCCAAGTGTACTCTGTTAACAGATGTTATGCAAAAGCAAAACAAAAAAATAAAAAAAAAAGCATTCCCCCGTCAAAGAATTTAGGAAGACTTGGGTTAAAATAAACAGGTTTCTTTATTGAAGGACTTCTCAGGCTCTTTAATATGCTAATATGAACTGTGCAGCTCTACAGAGGAGCCCAGTAAAATGCAATGCCCAAATTTATTTAACAACCAAATTCCCATTTTACATAAAATATTCCAGAAGATTCTTTGAGAAATGCTGCCATAGATCATAGAATGCTGAATCTGGAATCAACCTTAATTCTAGATATGAGAACTCTATTAACATGACCCAAGGTTACATTAGCTATTTGAGCAGTCATTCACTCGATCGACCCATTGGAAATTCTCGACTGGCTAAATTGCATGGGTCTTTTTTCGACCAACTATCAGCAGGTCTTTCCCTTTTGGAACTCGGGCTGTTGACATTTTTGGAATCTGAACATAGGACCTATCAAGTTTAACTTTATTGATTTTTGGACTGCAGTTAAAGACTGTTGAGATCTCTTTGATCTGAATCCTGCCAGCCTACATATCGGCTTGGCTTCTCCTCTGTGTCATACTTACTTGTAAGTAGGCCTTCTTTGTCTTTGTGCAAGCATCTGAAGAACAAGCTGAGGGAGACGGATCCCTGTATCACAGGACTAGGGACTTCCCTTGGAATGGCCCTGATTCTTAGTGATTCAGCACATCCACCGGGCTGAACCATCTCTGGGCCCACAACTCTTCATTCAGGTAAAGGGATAATGTGAGCAGTTTTGAGAAACACTTCAAGGAATCCATATTCCCTGACCTACCAGTCTCATAATGCTTCTCTCTGAAAAGAAAATAAAGCTAATTAATTTGTCATGAGTCTTTCAAAACAGATTATTTTATTTTTGATTATAAAAGTAACTGATACTCATTATAGAAAATGTAGGAAATATAGAAAAAAATGCCTAGATTAAAAAGAAAATTAAAACTACCCAGCATTTTTTTTACTATGTCTTCTTTCAGTCTTTTATTAGAGACATGTATGGATTTATTAAAAAATGTTTATTGAGTGTCTTCTGTGTGTCAAGCATTGTGTTCTAGGCACAGTAATAAACAAGAGACCTTCTGCCTCTGCCCAAATCCTGCCCTCAAGGAGCTTACATTCTGGTAGACACAAACAAATAAATAAAATCTTTATCAAAAGATCCTTTAAAAATTCCTGCTTTTCTCCCCCAACAACTCCCCCAATTATAGCAGGAATTATATAATGTATGATATAAAGATAAATCATGTTATATGCTACAATGTGTATATGTGTATATATATATATATAAAATAATGAATATATTCCTGAAATGATTCCTAGGTAGATCCTCTTTTCCTTACTAAGTGGTCCCAACTGTTTCTAATAGCTCAATCTAGAATTTTGTGGGGGTTGGTATGAAGCTTATGGTTTTCAGCATGTAGCTTTTACTTTTTTTTTTTAAAATTGGGACAAACGTGCTTATCTCCAGTCTCTTAGTACCTTTTTCACTATTTGTGCAAGATTATACATTCTGGTTTCCCAGTCCTACCTGCCTGTGAGATAATTTGCCTCAGCTTGAAGACTTGAGCTCATTTATAGATATTCTCACTATCTCCACCCAACCCGGGCTTTGGTCTATTCCTACCTGGGTTTATTCCTTCCTTCCCAGATGGAAAAGTGGGTTTCTTGGTAGACAGATGTTTTGGTTTGTAGGTGTCCCCCAAAAGCTCATGTGTGAGACAATGCGAGAAGGTTTGGAGGGGAAATGATTGGGTGATAGACTTAACCTAATCAGTGAATTAATCCCCGTTGGGATTAACTGAATGGTAACTGGAGGCGGGTGGGTTGGGGCTGGAGGAAGTGGTTCATTGGGAACATGGCTATGAGGTATGTATTTTGTATCTGGGAAGTGGAGTCTCTTTCTCTCTCTGCTTTCTGATCATCATGTGAGCCACTTCCCTCCACTACACTCTTCTACCAAGATGTCCTGTCTCACCTTGAGCCCCAAGGAATGGAGGCTGCCTTCTATGAATGGAGACTTATGAAACCATGAGCTCCCAAGGAAACTTTTCCTCCTCTAAAATTGTTCTTGTCGGGTCCTTTAGACAAAGCAGGGTAAAGTAAAAGATGTTGCAAAGTTCTGCTCTCTCTGCTGTCCATGACCATTATGTCATCTGCTCCAAATTATCACCTCTTCTCCCTTTGTTTTTTACACCGCACTTGAGGAAGAGAAAAGATTACTGAGGAAACTGAAGGAAAACCCTTTCATTTTCATTAGTCTCAATAGTTCTCTTTTAAAAAAAAAATTCTGAAAATATTCTTGTGGGACTGAGTAAGTATTATGCTACCCTTTTGTATTTGTCAATGGCTCCATTTTATAAATAAGGAAACTGAGGCTTGTGTTCAGTAGAGGTATTGCATAAACCCAGTCCCCAAAGAATTATAGTATTCATTTAAGACAACCTTATAGTTATCTGAGGGGAAAAAAAATCCTACAAGAAAAAGATCACTAGGGTAGAAAAAGGACCTCAGGAGAAATTTAATTGAGAACCCCTCTCATGGGGAGAGGACAATGGATTTCACTGAATGAGCCCCAGATTGTAGCAAGTTTTCCCTGGTTGCAGACATCCCACGGGGACTATTCTGGTCTGTTCTGCTTGGGGGAGTGGCAACACCCCACCCCCTTCGCCTTCAGCTCTGGGCTCACATAGGAAGCCAAACAGCTGGTTCTTCTCCATATGCAGCCACCCCAGCCCTTCTCTCTTCATTAACTGAAACCCTTCCTCAGGGGAGCAGCTGACAGCTCCCTTTGATTGGCTATTGACAGTCATGCTGGGGCTTCTAAGTAGCTCCTTGTTAACCTTGAAAGATGACTATTTCAGGATTTTTTTTTTTTCGAGTCTCTTTCACTACCTGCGACAGACACAGATGATTTAAGAGGTGAGCAGATAGGAATTCTGTGACCTTCAGAAGAGATAACCCCAGAATTAGTGGACACAGATGAATAGCTCCAAGACTTGTCCATGGCTTGACTCTCTTTATGTCCTGGCTCTATCCCCAGTCCATTGTGTCAGGTAAGAGGTTTCATGTCACCCTCTGAAGGACTGGGGTTCCCAAGAGACCTCAGAAGGCATCTACGAAACTATTTCTTTGTAAACAGCCTTTACAAATGCTGTGTTAGTAACAGATCTGGGTAGATGCCATTTTGGCATTGAAAGTGCCATCTCTGAGGGCAAAGGCTGTGTGAGTAAGCACATAAAACACAAAAATCAAGTTAATTTAGTCTATTTAAATGTATAAATAAATAAAGCCATTTCACTTGTGCATTTTCTAAACCAAGACCAGGAAACATAAAATTCTCTGTAATAAATAATAAACTTTAAAATTTAGCTTCATTTTATAGCCAGGAAGAGTCAGAAAAAAAGGCTTAAAAAAAAAAGGAGGAAAGATGGTGTTGGGGATGTGTGTGTGTTGTGGGGAGATTGGAGTTGTGTACAGAAGAGGAGAAGGAAAGAGATAAGGCACATAGCCACCATCTCTATGATGTTGCCTCCTTGGTCTCTCTGAAATCATAGCCATCCATTAATTAATACTTGGAGGGGTTCTTGACTCTAAATTACACAGGGACCCCAAGAAGGAGGATCAATTCAAGACTAACCTAGGTTTGCATGAACAAGGTAGTTTATATATCATTAACTGCTGTACCAGTAGAACTCTGGTTCCATCTGTTTGAGATGCCCCTGGACAGGAGGTAATGATACTCTCTGAACCGTCTTCTCTTACCTACTGGATCAGCACTGACCACAAGTGTCCTGTAGCTTCTGCTAGTGTGATTTGGACCCATCAATTCTTTGCAGCAGAACTGTAGTCTGACTCCAACTGTTCACCCTAGAGTATACAGATGTCTCCCTGTGTTTCTTATACATTAGCTGTTTCTGCTTCGATTGCTGCCACACATATTCATGCAAATGCAGGAATTTCAGGAGATACTATTCTCTTCCACTGAAAACCTGTTCTATGAATGCCTTCTGCAATAAAATGCCTCTACAGAATGGCTGTGAATGTCTTCCCCAGCTGTCATAGAAGGGGGTTTTATCGTCTTCCATGGGTTTAGATAGGAAAAGAAACTTTGGGGTGAAGAAACTGCCTGGAAGACTTTCCTCTTCCATTAGCAGCTCTTTCTTCTATGATTGCATCACCCTGTGTCCAACCATCAAATTAATACTTGAAGAGTATTGAAAATTTGTTGTAATTGACTATTTCTTTCCTATTTATACAGAGCCTGTGCTGTTCTACTTTCTCTTGATGGCTGATCTTGTTTGCCACCCTCCATTGTTGGTTCTACCAGGTCTATCATCCCTCCCACCCCATCAGCACCCACTTTTCTTGCTAATCCAGGCCTCAAGAACTCAGCTTCCTTGGCACTTGTACTCTGGCCAAACTGGACTCCATCCAGGTCCCATTAGGCCTGAGGCTTAGATCATCTGATATTTTTGGTTCTAGGACTTTTAACTAGCACCTACCTTGGACCATGTTAATTGAACACATTTGTTCTAACCCTGGCTCTTCCTCTGCCTTTCTGGTACCTATGGCCAACTTGTAGCAGTTATTAACCATAGTGCTTGGATTGGACTGACACCATGGACAAAGCCATTCTCTTTTCTTCTGCCCTCATTTCCATCAAAACCAACCATTGTTTGTAGCTGTGTCTCCTTTGAGCTCCTGAGGATGAGGCCTTCCTTACACAGTAGAGATATGTGTGCATGCAACCAGATTTATTTATTGATCTTTAATCTCTATGGGGTTGTAAGAGCATGATGTGGACCAGGAAAGAGATGTGTTTTCTCAAACTTAGAAGGATTTCAGAGGGAATGAAATCATTAGAATTCTCCGAGGTTTGGCTAAATAACATGATCCCCTTGGCCAGTTTAGAAACAGTCCCAGGCCAATGCTTATAAAACTTTAATGTGCAGAAAAATCATCCGGAAATATTCCTAGGCAGATTCTGATTCACCAGGTCTTGGGCCCAAGGACAAGCCTCCAGGTGAAGCCAATACCACTGGTTCTGCCAATCTGGACCACCACACTTTGAGTAGTGAGGAAACAAGAGTTTCTCTCCCACTAGGCTGCAGATTTATTCACATCACGTTCCTCTTAGCTACCTGAGACTCATCATTTGTAAAATCTAAGTATGAAATTGCAATGCTCTCTGTAATGTGCTATATCCTGCTCATCTCTAATGTCACTTCTTTTCAAAAATCTTCCCCAGTTCTCCAGTGGAAGTTCTCATACTGAGCACCTTTTACGCTTCAATTCAATTCAGCTTAGAACAGTTCAATTCAATTCAATTCAATTCAATTCAATTCAATTCAGAAGACTTCACTGAATATTTTTTTCCAGGCAGCAAGTTTCTTTCTTTGGGACTGAGTAGACAATGATGCCATTAACAAAGGGAGAAGGATGACTTATACAAATAGAAGAGTAGTCTTGAGAAGACACTGAGTTCATATTTACCATACTGTGGTAGAGAGGTGGACAGATTGCATGGCATGGTACCCTTAAGAGTGTGTTTGGAACTCAGCCTCAGTGTTCACAAACTGCACGATCTTAGACAAGTTACTTATGTCTCTATGCCCTGGTTCCTCATTTTTCAGATAAGCATAATAATAGTACCCACTTCATAGGGCTGTTATGGTGTTAGGAGAATAAAATGAGATAATGTTTGTAAAGTACTTAGAATACTATTGGCACATAGTATTTTGAAGAAATGTTATTCAACAAATATATGTTCTTGGAGGTGTTGAGAAAACTCTGGGTAGAAGATAGGGACTTGGGAGTTGCTGGTATTTAGGTATGATAAAGACCTAGGAGCAAATGAGGGTGGGTATTTCCTACAGAGACTCTGTTGCATGGTGACCATGGCTGGATAGGGCATGCGGATAGTGCATGTTCTCCTTTGAAAACATCACTGAGAAGCTGCGAGTTGCATCACTGCCCTATGCTGGACAAGTGCTAGTGGATCGCTATGCAGGGATTGGTTATTTTACATTGCCCTTCCTAGTTCATGCTGGTGCTGCTTTTGTCCACACCTGTGAGTGGAACCCCCATGCTGTAGTCACTCTGAGAAATAATCTGGAGATGAACAGAGTAGCAGATTGGTGCCAAATACCCTTTGGGGATAACAGGAAACTGAAGCTCTCCAACACTACAGATAGGGTGAACCTGGGTCTGGTTCCCAGTTCAGAATAAGTCTGGACCATTGCCTGCCAGGTGTTAACGATGGGATATTGGGGGCATTTTGCATGTCCATCAAAATGTGGAATCTTTCCCAGGAAAGAATCTCCAGCCTCCTGGAAGCAGCAAAATGGAGAAAGGACATTGGCCTTATCCTCAGAAAATTATCACCAATGAATAGGAAAATGAAACTAACCAGAGATTTTAGGAGGAAACTGCTTTCACAGAGAGGCAAAGGTGGGCAGAATCGGCAGAAACTCAAATTGCTGCTCTTCTCAGCAAGTGCATGGGAAACCATGGAAGACACAGATCCTGCACATCCGACCGGTGAAACCTCATGCTCACTGTGTGGATCACATAGTTCTGGATCTGGAATGTCGCCCGGGTCCTATAGTTGGTTAGAGGAGGTAGGTTCAGTGAGTGACACAAGGGATCCCAGGGGCCCTTAATGCTTCAGCCCAGGCTAGTCTCAATTTTTTGTGGTGATCTTTTAAAACATTTTGTAGCTTGAAAGTAGACTCTAGACCCACCCAAATAATTTCATTTGTCTTCCACTGATCACATTGGGAATGTGCTAAATATCTAGGAAAAACAGATAGCTTATTAGAATAAGGTTCATCTGTGTAATCATTAAAAAAAAAAAAAAAAAAGACCTAGGAGCAAAAGATATTTTCCAGGGAGAATGTAAACTACAGATTGAGTGGCAAAGAGGGAAGAAATGAATTCTTTAGGGAATACCAATTTTTAAGGGGTAGAAAGAGGAAGTGGGCATAATGAAGGAGACTAAAGAGTAGTTTCTGAAGTAAAGATGACCCAGGAGAAAATGAGATTAGAAGCCAAATAAGTAGAGAATTTCGAGAAAGGGGTAGTGGTTAACAATGGGAAATGCCATAGCAACATCAAATAAGAACAGGAATAAAACAAAGCCATTTGTTCTGATGGCTAAGAAAGCATGTTTCAGGCTACATGCAATTCCAATTTATTTCTGCCTTCACCCACTAACTAAGCCATGAGTCTTCAATGTAAGGGGCCAAATTTATTATTCAGCCTTGTATACCCAGGGGCTAGCACATGCCTGCAGCATATCAGCACTTTCTCACTGTTGCTCAAATATTATTTTTGTTGCTAGACTCTCTAATGACACCTGATTCTTGGTCCACTTCACCCTTCCTGTCTATTGAATAATGAGACAGTAAACAAAGTTGAAAGAATCTCATTTCCTGTCCTGTCCTTTCTTCTTGGGGGACCCCAAGGAGACACCAGGCCAGTATTTCTTAGCACGGAGCATCCTTTTATGGTGAGACTAAGCCATTGCAGAAGGCCAGATGAAGTCCTATGAAGCCAAGGATGGGGGTAGCTGGCTGGTAAAAATCTCAGGAGGGACAATCAATCAGCTCGTTATTTATTTACAGCATCACCAGACAGAGATGACAGCTCTTCCTTTTAGCCCAAAGTGCAATAGCAAAGTTCCACAATTCTGTCTGCCACCAAGGGTTCTCTGGTGATAGTCATCCTACTCCCAGGAGACCCCCTGGCCACGGAGGGAGCAATTCCTCTAATGGGTAGCACATTGGGCCTGAAGACCTTTAATTCTCCTTCCAACTTCAAGATTGCAGGAGCCTAGGCAGCCACTGAAGGTTAGTGACCGCAGAGCTCCGTGTCTCCAGGTGAGGTCTGGTGAGGCAGAGTGGGGGAGTGCTTGGTGTTTACTTCCAGGCGGGCTTTTCAGACTTCTGCAGGATTGGAGGAGAAATGGAGACTGGCAAAGAGAAGGGAGGGTGTTCTGAGGAAGGAGTGGGGGAGAGTGTGGGCTACAGACTGCTGAGCCCCTGCTGAGAAATTGTAATTCCTCAGGCCCCCCATGGACCAGATGGAGGGGGGGAAGGAAGAGGAGGTGGGGGCGCTGGAAGGAGGGGGGGGAACTCTGACTCATTCTGGTGTTGACAAATAGACTGGATTCCTTTCACACGGCTGGACTTTGCCCTTTCAGGATGTACAGCCAGCGTCAGCACAGTGCTAATGGGGCTTTGAGAGTCTCCTCTTGATGAGCACGTCCCAGAAAGCAGGTATTAGCCATTTCTGCTGGGGAGGCAATGAAGGCATTTGCAGCTGAAATCGGCTTTCCCGGCTGCCCTAATAAAGCAGAGACTTTCAAAGCCCCATTAGCAGTGTGCTGACTGCAGCTTTACATCTGTACTAGCCCAGTTCAGGGGAGGGGAGCACAGGGCACTCATATCCCAGGCCCCAAGGAACAAACTGCCTGGGACCAAAGGGGTCTTCATTTCCGTTGAGAGATTGTGAGCTCCTCAAGAGAGAGACCTTGTCTTCTCCTTTTGGGGGGCCTGGTGTGGTAGCCAGCACAAAATAGACTCAACAAATGTTTATGGAGTTGATAAATGTGTTTGGAAGGGATCATCTGCTAAAAGGAGCTGGAGCATCACATTATGGATGGCTCTCAGCCTTGGTGAATGCAGAATATAAGCTTATGAGATGGATGAATGACAGGTAGGGCAAAGAGGGGGTTGGGAAGGAAAGGGGTGGGATGGTATGAGAGAAGAGGAAAGGTGGCACCTCTCTTCATCCCTTCTTCCTGAACTCGTCTACGAGGAGGAGACTCCACAGCCTTCCAGGCCTCCACAGGGAGAAGCCCCAGGACCACATTCTCCTTGTTAGGTTGTGAAGGTGGGGAGTGGCATGGGGGAGGGAGGGCCCCTTGCTGCCAGGCTATTTTATAAGTTGCATATGTCAAGGATTCAGTGTAGATGGGAATGATCTTCACTTTCTAGGTGAGGCAACTGAGCCTCTCGGAGGTTTCGTGCCTTGTCCAGATTTACAGAGATATAAGTGATAGAGCCAGAATTCAAAGCCAAATCAATCTGCTGTCCCAGCTCGCACACCTTCCCCTGACTAACTCGGTTTCCCCTCTGACTACAGAGCTCAGAGAGGCTGTCATTCTGGATGTCAATGGCTTTTAGACAGAAGGTCTCTTCCACGTGCCCTACTCGTGTGCACATGCCCTTTGTCAGGTAGCAATCTCAAAGTAGATTGTCCTATTTTCCCATCAACTGCTTCCTCTTTCATCATCCAAAGTAAATTTCTGGAGGATTAGTGGAGGGACCAGCACAGCAGCCCTGTTAGCCATCAGTGTCCTTCAGATCAGATGTTTCTTCAGGTGAAAGGGCTCTCCTCACCTCTCATTGCATCTTTCTGAATGCAGGAGCTTTCACAAAGACTTTCCAAGAAGCTCTGTAAAGAGAAATAAATAATAAAAAAGTAAGTAAATGGGATGAAATAGATATATCCATGCCTACTTAGGCAACTAGAGCTGCCCTGCCTCGTTGTATTTACTGCACACATTTGTTTGACTCACACTGTTTGTGTCATCACAGAAGTCTTCTATCAGCCTCTGGTGTGTGACTCGGGCTCTTTGCCTGGCCTGTATGCCATTTGAATATTTCCAGTCAAGAATTAGTCACTGCACATCTTTGCAAGTCCTCTAATCAGAGAAATTAACTCTCATCAGACACAGGAATTAATCTTTGTTAGTGTTGTTGTCAGTCTAACTCTGCCTTCCTCAGTGCCAGACGTGAAGAGGGATGTCCTAGGAGGGATCTGCTGCCACCACTGCCAAAGACCTCGATAGAATGAATGGTGGAGCTGGCCCCCCTCCTACCTGAGTTGAGGGGTATGTGTGACCCTCAAGGAATTCTCCTCTGGTGTTCAGCACTGACTGTGCTCCACACAGGGCTCTGAAAACATTGAGTGATTTGAATGTGTGAATAAAGTTCTGGCAGGAAAGAAGAGGAAGTCCTCTGGGAAGGAGAGCAAAGCAAAATGGTGACCAGCTAGGAGTTAGGTGGTGGGACACAATGGGGCAAATTCTTCATTGGTTGACCAGTGTTTTAAATATACAGACTTGTCTTTTGAAATCATCCTTTGATGGAGGTGTGTCTGTGGTAGCGGACAGAGAGGGTGGCATTCCCTCAATTGTAATTATGAAAAATTTGGAGCCAACTTGAAGCTATTCAGAGAGTCATGACTTCAGTCATACAGAGACTATAATGCTAAGAGAATCCGATTGCTTCAGAATAAATAAATGTGAGGTGAACACCATCTTCTATTATATATATTTTATATCCTCTCATTTACCCATGAAAAATATATTATGTGGATATATCTGTTACCATCATACCTGTTCACTCCACAGCACCTGGTTTTGTTGGTGTTGAGCTGTCTGTGTAGCTATTGTCTAGAGCATTCTAGAGTATATTTTTACTTGAAGTTACAAACTCTTTGTGTATGTGTTCCTTTTGCAGGATTAGAAGAATCTGGGGACTTTTCCCTGAGCAAAAGGTGGTAAGCAAAGTACTAGCCTGAGAATTAGGAGAGATGACTTCCATCTTGTTTTCTCACCATGTGCTCTGTAACCTTGGATATTCACTTCCTCTCTCTGGTCCTCGGTTTTCCCATCTGTAATATGTGGGTATTAAAGAGAAAAATCTCTAAGGTCTCTTTTAGCTCTGATCTTGTCTGTCAGTAGTGACTGAAGAGGAAAGGCCTTAGATATTATGGTCAAGAAGAGATGAGAATGTACACACACACACACACACACACACACACACATAATGCATATATAAATTATGTACATAAATAAACCATTAAAATTTGGATCACAGAGGAAATAATGTAAGTCACTTCCATAGCCACATTTCAGAGCTGCAGGAGTATTCCACCTGGATAGGGCTCTCTGTTTCATACTCTCCATTTCTTGGACGATTGTTTTCTCTGCTATTGGGATTAAAGAGAGAGAGAGAGAGAGAGAGAGAGAGAGAGAGAGAGAGAGAGAGAGAGAAAGCCTCCAAGACAAGTCACTTTCTCATTGGCCTGTGACATGCTACATGAACCATCTATATTATGGATGCAACCATGGATGCCACCAATGTTGATTCATACCTTGGTGACCTCATGGATCACTGACAGCCATGCCACCTGGCAGTCTGCCTGGAATTTACCAGGCCTGTCAGAAGTCCCAGCTGCACCTCCATTTTGCAGGCCCAGCAGCTCCCCTTGGGTTTCAAGCCTACTGTTGTCAGTTTAAGGAACAATCACATCCTCAAATCAAAAGTTAGGAATTCTAAGAGGAGCAGTGCTGCCCACAGATCTGAGTGGTGACTTGCAGAAGTACAGTGAGATAACAAAGTCTCTTTCAGACATCTTTTCATAATCCAAAGCCCTAGGTAGCTGATAAACAATGCACTGCCAGCCAGGCAGAGTTCTTGCTATCTTGTTGATGGAAGCATTCATTGTGAGGCTTCCTGGGCATCCTATTATGGGAGAAAGGAGGACTTGGACCACTTCTGCATAGTGTAGATTAATCTGCGGGTTGCATGACACCTTTACTTCATGGTCTTTGTCTCGTAACGTGTCGCGAGGGAGAGTGAACCGCTCTCTCTGGTTTTGGACGCTTGCTTTTTAATCTTTTTTGCTGCCTTTGATTTTACTTTTGGCTCCAGGGAAGGTGGGTTGTCATGGATAGAGCCTTGTGCCTGGCTTAGCACGCTGTGTGCTGGAGGAGCATAACTCTGAACACTCACCAGAGGGTTCAGGGCCAAAGTGACCAGATCTCCTCCTTTCATGGCCTTCATGCTTAGATGATCTCATTAGACCAAACCAGGTGCACAGCTACAAAACACGACTACCAAAACACAACCTCCTCCACTGCCACCACCACTGACCTAAAACTCTGCAAATTGCATCATAAGAGATTGAGGAAGGATTAAAGGAAGCGGGGCTGGAGGACACAGGTCAATGTCAATTTCTGAGAGCACCAGTACTTGGAGAGTGCACCTGACAAAGGTGTTGTTTTCCAGACTTACAACAAATGGATCCTGGGGTAAGGGCCTGGGTCTTAAAAGAAATAGTGCCACACACTCAATGGGACTAAAACAAATTTAAAATATGCTTTCTTTTTTTGTTCCTCTTTGTGGTTTCTGAGAGGTAGTAAGCAATGCTGTAGAGGGAAAGGCAGTGGTTTTGAAATCAAATTGGAATTTGTTACAGTTCCCCTCATTTACAAATCTGTAAAGTGAGGATAATAATATACTTTTCACGATTGTGATGAGGTTTAGGGTGGGTGTAAAGAGCATGGTACACAGTAGGTGCCTAGTAAATGGAAGTGTTACTTATTTGGAAGCATAATAATCTTCATAAAGAACCCAACCCTGCCAGGTACAGTGGCACAGGCCTGTAACCCCAGCAACTCAAGAGGCCCAGGCAGGAAGATTGCAAGTTTGAGGCCAGCCTGATTCTGTCTGAAGCCAATTTGACTCTGTCTCCAGATAATATAGAAAGGACCCAGGTAATGTGGCACATGCCTGTAACCCCAGAGACTTGGGAGGCCAAGGTAGGAAAATTGCAACCTCAAGACTAGCCTCAGCAACTTAGCAAGGCCCTAAACAACTTCTAGAGACCCTGTCTCAAAAAAAAAAAAAAAATATATATATATATATATATGTAAATAAATAAATAAACGGGACTGGGAAGTAGCATAGTGGTAAATGTTTTTTTTTTTTTTTTTTAAAAGAGTGAGAGAGAGAGGGGACAGAGAGAGAGAGAATTTTAACATTTATTTATTTTTTCTTAGTTCTCGGCGGACACAACATCTTTGTTGGTATGTGGTGCTGAGGATCGAACCCGGGCCGCACGCATGCTAGGCAAGCGCGCTACCGCTTGAGCCACATCCCCAGCCCCAGTGGTAAATGTTAAAGTGTCCCTGGGCTCAATCCCCAGTACTGGGGTGTTTGTGTGTGTGTGTGTGTGTAGAAGCAGAAATCAGATTTGCCATCATTGAAAATCTATTTTCAGTAACAGATTTGGTCTCTGTAGAAAAATGGGGTGATTTGGGGGCCTGGGGTTTCCATGTGATTTGTCAGGGAACTGACTGGTTCCTTATAGCCAGGAGGAAATGAACACTTTTTGTATTTGTCTAGGTAGTAAGGAAGAATGGTGGCTTAGGCCTTGCATGGTGAGATTTGTCTGGTTTGGAGAGCAATGCTGACCATAATCCCTTATAAACTCCTTGGAGGCCAGATGTGTTTCAGATCTCAGAAGTTTTCAGATGTTAGAAAAGTAATAAGGTGCAGTTATTGTATATTATATAATACCCCCAGCAGAGTCTGGGGCCTCAACTTGTAAGCAAAAAAAAAAAAAAAAAAAAAAAATTCAGATTTCTGCAGCAAATATTCATCTTAAGTGGGATAAATGAAGTCTACAAAGAAATTCAGGTCAGGTCAGGTTTTGCTGCCAGATGAGTTATGAAAATCTTAATATTCAGAGCTTTTTTCAAAATTGTACCTCGTTGATTTATAATAATAATAGAGATGATGATAAATAATAACAGTTGCCTTTAATAATCATTTTCCTTGTTGCCAGGGTCACTAAATGTTTTACATATATTTTCATATTTATTCTCTACAGTCCTGTGTGGCTGGTATTATTGTTTTCCTTTTAATAATGAAGAAAATAAGGCCCAGAGATATTAAGAAACTTACCGAGGTTACACAGGAAGTCAATGGCAACCCTAGGATCTGAATATTGATCTACCAATATCCAAATTATAAAATCTATGCTGAGGGTAAAAATAGATCCGTCTTTGTCCATGTGTGGTAGAGGTTGCCTAACTCTGGAATCCAAAGGATAGATTATAAAATAGCCTTATCTACAAGGCTATTTTAGGCTAATGGTTTGAGCCAGACTGGAAATGTCTTAGGCTGGCTAATGGTTAAGAGGTAGGAAGGGACAAGCGGTAAATGGGGTGTGTATGACATAAAGCTGGCCATTGCCATATCGGCAAACCAGCTGCATGGACATGAACATGGTCTGGTCAGCCTTTGACTTTGGTCTGATCTCCTATCATTCAAGAAAAGCTTCCTTCATGTTTCAGTGACCTTAGTTAGAACTCAGTTCTGCAGAATGGTGAGTGAGATGCCCAGGTCCAGACCAGGCCTCCTCTCTGTGTATGACCTCTATTGTGTGGGTAGAGTACTACACAGAAAAGAAAAAAAAATCCTAATGAGCCTTAATGTGGGAGGAAATGGCCATCCTAAAAATAACGCCAGGCCCTGTGGAGTAATGACATCATTAGCCAGCCAGCCTAGGGGGATTCTAAGCACTTTTGACTAGACATTTTATTTTAGCACAAGATGTATCAAGTAGATCTATTATGCTTGTCAGCCCAAGCAAGGGTTGCAAGGCAAGAATTAAGTGAAAGGGGCATGTGAAGGGCCATGACACTTCTTTTAATCACATTTTACATAATTGGAATAGTTGCTATTTCCAAATCTTTGGCCAGGCGGTCTTTATGACCACAACAAAACAGATCTAGGAAGAGAAGAAATTCTACTGTCCGGAGAGGAGCTGACATTTTAACTTAATTCTATGTCTTGGGGAGGAGAAGAGGCCTGGGGAACTGGATTACCAAGAGCTGCTGAGAAAGATGGAAGTAGATGTCATGGAGAATTCCTCGGCCCAGGATTATCCTTCTCTTTTTAGCTGACAAGTAAGCAGAAGGTTTCCTCCTTCCCATGGTCCTTTCCCTAACAGGGTTCTTAGAATCATGCATGAAATAACAAGGTCTTATCACCCTCTGCTTAGCCTCCTCTACTTGACCATGAGCTCCGTTAGGCCAGGATTGGATTTCTCCTTCCCTTCTTCCCCTGCACTCGACATAGTGCCTGCCATGTACTGGGACCTGCAATAAAAATGTGCTGAATTAAATCAAATGCCTGTGAATTAGTTTTGTACATCTCTGTTTGCCCACTTGTGAGAGGTTATTATTAATGTATCCTGCTCCCAAGATGGAAGGGGAAGCCAGTCCTTCTCTAAAATGCAAAGCAGTAAAGTATGCACTGGGCTAGGGACCTGTGGCTTGAGTCAAGTGATTCTGAAAAGCTAGGCTCCCCTTCACATAAAGTATTGTCAAAACCCCTTATTATCTCTGGGCTTCAGAGAGGGAATAAGTGACATTGCACCTGGTTGTAAAATGTAGACAAGTCAGCCTAATATTGATACCCAGATCTCAGGGGTCTTTCCCTTTCCAGTGCGTGGGTCCCGATTGGGCGTGTGTTATGGTTTAGATGGGAGGTGTGCCCCACAAGCTCACGTGTAAGACAATGCAAAAAGGTTTGGAGGTGAAATGATTGGGTTATAGCCTTAACCTAATCAGTGAATTAGTCCCTGATAGGCTTAGCTGAGTGGTAACTGTAGTGATGGGGTGTGGCTGGAGGAGGTGGGTATTGTTATGGCTTTGGGGCACATATTTGTATCTGACAAGTGCAGACCTCTCTCTCTGTCTCTGCTTCCTGATGGTCATGTGAGCTGCCTCCCTCTGCCACATGCTTCCGCCATGATATTCTGCCTCCCTCGATCCCCAAGGAATGGAGCCTGCTGTCTATGGACCAAAACTCTGAACCCTGAGCCCTCAAATAAACTTTTCCTTCCTTAAAATTATTCTGGTTAGTTCCCTTACTCACAGCAGCAAAAAAGCTGACTAAAGCAGCGTGGCTGTGGAATTCTCCTGGGTTTGCCCCTCTGAGGTGTGACCACTCGTTACGTGGCCTGCTGCATGTCTGGCCACGCACTTGTTTCTCCCCAGAACAAAGTGTCTGTTGCAGCCGCCTCCCTCTCCCCCTCCTTTCCCTGCCCTCCTTTCCCACTGGCAGTCTTCACTCAGCCTTTCCTTCTCTTTGCTTGGCCCCCCCTGGGGCCTGTCATAATTAGAAAAGGAGGAAGGAGGGGAGCCATCCAAGCCCACCAGGGCTTTGGAGGGAGTTGGGACCATGTGCTGGGGACCCAGAGCTGCAAAGGTTTTAGTCTTTCTTTTCTTTCGGCCTTAGTACTTTCAACACACAGGGCCCTTGTGTGGAAGCCAGGGAGGGGCCGAGTCCAAGAACCATAGTTTTGCATGAAAATACATGCATAGGAAAATATGAGTGCAGGTGTGTGTGTGTGTGTGCAAAGATGTGAAGGAAGATGGGTGTGGATTTACTGGTGTGTTGTGCTTCTGGTGGCAGAGCAATGGAGAACGGGTGTTTCATCTGGAAACTTTAATCAATGTCAACTTTGGGGTTTAATTCTCTAGGGAATCCCTACATGCTAGCCCTTTTTTCTGCCCTCCTCTTGCAGTTCCTTTAGGTCCTCCTTTAAGAAAAGGATAACAGTAGTTGGAGTAGATGGCTGGAGCCATCCCAAATCTGTTCTCCTGGGCCTAAACACTAGGGAGGCCCAGGTGAGTACGCACATGCTCTGTACGGCTGCGCTCGGAGATGGATGCGGGCTTTTTCAGCTTCTTCTGGGCCACCGTCTCGCTCCTGTGCCGGCATTTTCCTGAGCAATGCTGAGGGGATCATTAATCTGTCTCCTTGCTATTTTTCTGCCCAGCCCTGGGGACGACTCTGGCCTATAAATCAGCTCAGTACAGAGTGGGAAAACCAAGAAAGGGATACAGTAAGAAGGAAAATAGCCACTCAGGAAGGATACAGATCTGAGTTTGAAACCCAGAAAATGGAGGAGGGAGGAAGAGTGATCTTTTGAGGAAAGAACACAGAGAGACAAAGTTGCACCAAGCTGGCGGCTAGATCTGGGACAAAGGAGATCTTGAATCTGGTCTTCAAGATGTTATCCTAAGCTTCTTGCTCCAGCTAATCTCTCTGGGCTTGAACTTGGCCATCTGTTAAGGTGGGATCCCACCATGTCCTCACTCAGCGTTGTGAATTCTCAGAAACTAGAGCATGTGCAGAGAAAGAAAAACAATTCGTACAAGCCAACAATTCAAACCCTACATATTTGCTCATGCCAATTAATTAACAAGAAGTACTCATGGTGAAGATTTGTAAGCAGCTCTGTAGTAGCTGGGAGGCAGTGTGGTCAGTGGAAAAACACAGTTGGGTACTGATTCTGAGTCTATGGGCAGCAGTTCATTAATTCTGGGCCTGTATCTCAGTTTCCTCATTCTTTTTACATTTTACTCCCTTATTTTTGGCACTTGGCTACATCCCCAGCCATTTTTAACTTTTATTTTGAGGTAGGGCCTCACTAAGTTGAAGAAGCTGGCCTCAAATATGTGATCCTTCTACCTGAGCCCCCAGAGTTGCTGAGATTATAGGCATGTGCCATTGTGCTGGGCAGTTTCTTCATTCTTTAAGACAAATATGAACTCTGAGGTTCTGTGAGGATGTCAGTTGTCACCATCAACGATTGCAAATTATTCACATTTCTCCCAATGACTCCTCCCTAGCTCAGCAATCATTCACAGCCTCCATGACTTGCAGGGAGGAGGGGTTGCCTCAGTGGGCCCATTGCAGTGGGTTTCAGCTCTAGCCCACTGCCTTCCAGGCTGCATGGGCTCAACTACTCCCTTTAAGGTCAAAATTTTTTCTAGTGACTTTTATATTCTGCTTGATGACTTCAAGAGCTTAGGCTCTAGAAGCAAAAGGACGAGGGATTAAAGACACTGATAAACTCTGTGATCCCCAGAGAGACCCTGGGCCTCCATGAGGTCCTGTAAGCACATCTATGAAATGGAACCATGACACCTGCCTAGTTGGTTTCATGTGAGTACTGGGGACAGTGAGCAGCAAGCACATGGTACAGTTCCTGCATTCAGAGAAGACTAACTATTACCTCAAATTACTATTAATTGGAGATAAGACTGGAAAGAGATAGGGTTAGTGGGAAGTGGGAATGAATGTACCCCTCAGGCAACATTTCACAGGCCAGGTAAAGTGTGTGTGTGTGCTTGTGAGTGCATGCACATATGTGTGTGCACATGGGTCTGGTCATGTGTATCAAAATGTATGTGAGAGTACATACATGCATAAGAATGTGCAAGCATGCATGCATATGTGAATATGCACAAGTGGATGAGTGTGGCTCTGTGAGAGTGTGTGTCTGTACTTACTAGTTCTTCAGATGGACTTCGCCTTTGCTCATCTTCTCTTTCTGTCGGGAACATTCTTCTTCCCTCCCCTATCCTCTAAACACCTATTAATTTATCAAAATTTGATAAATTAATTTATTTAATTAGTTTATGTTATCTCCTCTTTGAACCATCCCTGAACTTTTGCGGGGAGAGTTGATCATTCCCTTTTCTGCTTCCTTCTGCCTTTATTTTAACTAAGAGGCAGTCAGTAGAGGAACTAACTATACGGGATCTGGGTCATGGGTTTGACTCTAGGCTCTCCAACTTATAGGTGAGCTACTTGGTCTTTGAATGAAGCTTCCTCACCTGTAATATGAAAATAATAGCACCTTGCTCATACATTCATAGGTTTAAAGGATCTAACACCTGCATAGCATTTCACATGGCCCTCTGATAGAAAGTCCATGCTCAGCCCTTGTCAACTATCATCATGATTACTTGATGCCTAATATTATGATATTAGAGTAGATCATTACATTCATGTCCCCAAATCTGTGAACTCTCTGGGAAGAGACTTTTCCTGTATCACCTACCCAGTTGCTTGGCATCCAGTAGCAGCTTAGTAAACATTAAAATGTTACTTCTTCCTTCTTGTCTTTATTTGTCTGCTGTCCCACATTAGCCTCTCCAGATTCTCCTTTATGTTATCAGCAGCAGAAAGACTTGTGAGCTAGAGTACAGCCTCATCCCTATACAAAATACGTCCTCTGTCAACACAAAGATCCACACTGTAACTAAACTTAGCAGGCATTCGGTTCATATTTATTACATCACCAAGGCTATTTTTTCCTGTGGTTGTCTTCAATGGACTTAATTGAAACACTAAAAATCCCCGCTGACCCATCAATGAGTCTAAGGCCAAAACTTCTGGTAGGACAACACCCTACTGTTGATGCCTCATAGAAAGTTCCCTCAGCCACCCTCGTTTGCACATTCCCCAATCATGCAACATCGGAACCAAACTGGGACCAGGGAGAGAAAAGGCCAGCTCACCACAGAGAACTGGTCCTCAGATGCCTCAGAACAAAATGCATACAAATAAACCATTGTTCACGACAGAGACTGGCAGCCTCCCTAGCTCATTATTCTGTTTTTGTTTTTTCTCATCCCTCTTTCTGAAGGGATCTTGAACTAGAGGTTTAGTCCCACTCTGGTTTCTCAGGCCATTTTGAATGAGGTAGGATGTAATGGTTTGGATGTGAGGTGTCCCCCAAAAGCTCATGTGTGGGACAATGCAAGAAGGTTCAGATGAGAAATGATTGGGTGGTGAGAGTCTTAACCTGATCAGTGAATTAGTCCCCTGATAGGGATTAACTGAGTGGTAACCAAAATGGTAGGGTGAGGCTGGAGGAGGTAGGAATTAGGGTGTGGCTTAGGTGTACATATTTATATGTGGCACTTGTCAACTTCTCTTTCTCTGCATCATGTTCTGCCTCACCTCCAGCCCCAAGAAATGGAGTCGACCTTCTATGGACTAAGACTTCTGAAACTGTTAGCCCTCAAATAAACTTTCCCTCCTCTACAACTGTGCTGGTTGGGTCTTTTAGTTGCAGCAGCAAAAAAGCTGACTAAAACAGAGGCTAAAGTTCATCCTGCCAGTGAAGGTTGAAACGAAGTTGTGTTCTGTGGAGTCCAGGATTTGGAAAACTTGGATGAGCTTGAGTATCCAAGGAGCCTCCTACTCAGAGAAGCATTTCCTGTGCTTCTATTATTTAATCCATAGGCTAAGACTTCTGTCCTGATGCATTATCCTGTAAAGTTCTCCCACTCTATAATTTTGGGGCCTCCTGGTTTCGTTGACAAACCCTTACCTGCTGGGACCACTATTGTATAACTCATCAATAATGGGATCTCTGAGAGTCTGTGTGTTTCTTATTTGTCTTTTTTCTAGGGTTGATCCCATCTTTCTAACCTTTTGCCCACTGCAAGAGTCATGATGTATATGAATATAATCACTTCCCTTTGCCTCCCCTAATCTTTGGTCTTTAGAACTCCTCAGATCCATGATTGACTTTGCTTAAGTGTGTGTAGGCATGCATATAAGAGTCTTTGGGCTCCCCAAAATCCCAGCCAGAAAGATTGGGCCAGTTGCTTCCAGAGCACTGGGGTCTAGATAAGCATTGTAAAAGCTGTGTGGCTTTTTAGGGGTGGGTTATGTTGCCATTTCTGAGCAGGAGGTTTAGCCAAGTATGTATATGTGTGAGGTTTAGCCAAGTATATATATGTGTGCATGCGCATGAATGTAAAGAGAAACAAATGGGAATTCAGTTTTGGATATGTTCAAAGTAAGAAACGTATAAAAGCTACTGGAGGGATTTCCAGAAGATGGTTAGATATGCAATGGTAGAACTCAGGAGAGATGTCTGGGTGCTAGACAGACTTGGGAATCATTAGGACATGTTAGGTAGTTGAATCTATCCAGGAAGACCATGCAGAATGAGAAATGGAGGCTGAGTCCTGAGCCTGGAAGATCCCCAACATTCATGTCATAGGCAGAGGAAAAGGAGCTGTCATGAAGTCTGAGAAGAAATGCCTAGAGAAGTAAGAAGAGAACCTGAGTAAATGGACTCTCCAAAGCCAAGGAAGAAGAGAATTTCAAGAAAGAGGAATGATTAGTAAGCTAAGATCTGAAAGCATCTATTGTTGTTAATCACAAAATGTTACTGATGGTTTGGGGAAGCACTGTTCCAGTGGTCTTGGGGGAAAAAAGCCAAACTGGCATTGACTGTAGCATCACTGGGAGGTAAAAAGGTGAGGATCCTTTGGAAAATCTAGCTGTGAAACGAAGAGGGACTACAAGAATGCTTGGCGTATTAGGGTTCTTCGGAGAAACAGAACCAATATTACAATATAATGAATCGTGGAGGCCAAGAAGTCCCATGATCTGCCTTCTATAAGCTGGAGACTTAGGAAAGCTGGTGATTGTCTTCACTCTGAGTCTGAAGTCTGGAGAAGCTGGAGAACTGTTGGTGTAAGTCTCAGACTATCAGACTATGAAGACGAGAGAACCCAGAGCTCCCAATGTCCATGATCCAGTGAAGCATGTTCTAGCTCAAGAAGAGAGAATGCATTTGCTCTTCCTCTTTTTATTCTATTCAGACTTGCAGTGGATTGGATGACACCCACCCACATTGCTGAGGCCACATTGTTTTTACTTATCCTACCTATCCAAATGATTCAAGTGCTAATCTCTAGCCTTATAAACACACTCAGAAATAGTATTTTACCAGCTATCCAGGCATCCCTTAACCAGTTACAGATGACACAGAGTTAACCATCACCATCTGGCTTGATTGTTTTGTTTTTAATTGAAGAGACTTGAGTGTATGTGTGTCCTCAGGGTAAGTAGAAGGGGAGTTATGCATAGGGATAGAGAGGGGATTTCTAAAGGGGAGAACTTCCTGGTGAGGCAGCAGGGCACCAGGTGCTAAGCACAGGCAGTAATAAAGATAAGCCTTGGACAGGAGAGGAAGCACTCTTTGCTTTTAGATGGAATCTAGCAACCAACAATGAGACAAGGAGAATGACCAGAAGGATGTTGGGTGGCAGGTCAGTGGCCTGCATGCTAACATTTGGCAGAAATAACCCACGTGGACAAATTAGAGTTGCTTGAACTTGAAATACTGAAAATAATGAAACTCTCCAAGTGGCATTTCAGGGGCTCTGACACACATTCGCGGTGACCCATGATGGGACAGGAGGGATTGCCAGTGACCCTAAAATGCTACTGCATGGCACCTGCCTAGTACTAATGGAAGATGGAGATTGTGCCTGGAGAAAGGGCCACCTGGGAGGTACTGGTCTCTTGAAGGGGATGCTGGGCAGGGGCTTCCCTTTGGGGACTGATTGCAAGGCTCCCTTGATGGGGCCTTTCCTTGCCCACTACCATTTTTCTTCATTATTTCTGCTATGTCACCCGTCATGTTGTCAGTTTCCTCTCAGAATGGCGATAAATGGCGCCTCTCATGTGGTGTCCTTAGGGGACACCTGTTATTTATTTCGATGATGGGCAAGATGCCACGGCTAATTAAGAAAAATCGTGGGCTGCCCACAGGCAATCCGTGGTTTCTTGTCAGCTGAGCCCCACAGTCCTTCACCCCACACTGCAGCCATTTCTCCTACTGAGGAATTTTGGGGACCGGGAGACAGGAACAATGGGCGTTGCCTTCTTCTTTATCCTATAAATAGTTCCACACCATTCTTCTAGCTAAAGTACATGGGGAGTCATAGGCCTAAGCCGAATGAATACTGCTTCTAAGTCTTGAGCCTGGGGGAGTGACAATTGAGTTCTTTCTTTTGTCTACCTTAAGACATCTGAAGACAGCACCAACAGAATGTTTATCCCTTGTGCCTTGGCAGGGAAGGAAAGGCCACTTCTCTGGGCCAGGGCTGCCTGGACACAATGACCTAGATAACCGAAATGAGCTTTCCTTATGCCTGGACTACCTGGCTGAGCCTAGCCTGAGTTTCTCAAAGTGACACACATTGCAGGCTCCCCCCATTTGTGACCAGTCTCTTCTGAATTCTTCAAATTTCCACCCTGTGAAACATGGTGGGAAGATTTTGTGTGTGTGTGGCGGGTAGGTAGCATCTTCCCCTAGAGAGGCAGCCCGGGGTCTCTGGGACCCAGGTGGTAGGAAAAGGACTGAGGATAAAATGGGAAGTCTGGCGTGGAGACTGCTGGCATGAGAATGGGGCACCAGGGTGTGCCTAAGTCTTTCTTTAAAGACTCTGAAAGGATGCGAGCAGAGACTGTCCCAGGACAGAATTGCCAGGATACTTCTTGGGCTTGCAGCACCCTAGGTATTGGGGAAAGGTTTGTAGAAATTACTTCAGGTGCCCATGTTGCCTGTGTGCTTAGTGGATTCTTTATAGTCCTGACAAAGAAGGCAAAGGGTGGGGTTCCAGAGCAGGGGGAAGGGGTGAGATACAAAACTAGGCTTGGAATAGGGTTGGCTGGAGGTTGGGCTAAACCCAGCGTGAAGGCCTTACAGTGGTCTGTGACCCAAATGTGGGCCAGGAAACTTGGGTCCAGCCTGGAAATGCAGAATCAGGCCCATTGTGCCTTCTCCCTCTGCCGGTGCCCGTGGCTTCCAGCCCTTCCTGCTGGCCTGGCTATCAGAACTGCTGCCTGAGAAGAAATTACATTGTATTCCAAGACGTGATAACTTCAGAGCAGGCTGTTTTCTTCACACTGGGACACACTACTGCCTCCCCCTTCTATCTCCTCTTTGATTTCACATTGTACCTGCTTTAACACACAGTTCAGGACAAAAGTCCTCTGTGTGTGGCTCCCTTCTCCTGCTCACCCTCTGGCGTCGCCGCTCCCTGCCCCCATCCAGCCCTAACACACTCCCGGCAGAGACCAGTAGACCACAGAGATGTGACCTGGGGTTGGCATTCCAAGGACCTGAATGCTTCGGGAATTGCAAATGTCTCTGATTAAAACCAGCGGGGCTAATCTGAGCACAAGTTGCTACAATACTGAAGGAAATAACAGTCTGCTGGGTCTCTGACTCCCCAGATCTGGGAAACCAATATTCATAGGAAGAAAAGAAACAAAAGAAGACAGGGAAAGGAAGATATAGATGTGGATGTGTGCCTTTGGACCCCATTTTGCTTAGACCAGCCCAGCTCTGATGACACATGACTTTGGGCTCATCCACACCTACAGCTGGTTTCACAGTCACACAGCTTCCTGGGTAGATGCAATTTCTAGAAATAACTGGAAAACCCCAGGAGGATCCTAGTGTTCTGGACCCACCCATGAGATTAGGAATACTCCCACTCAAGTTCAGATAAACTCAGGTCCTGCTGCCCTGGGTCAGTAGTATCACTAGAAAGGAAGGCTTGCTCAGGATGAGAAAGGAAACCCTTGTCAACCCTCCATGCCTAAACTTTTGGAACCTTCAGCTACTATATTTTATAGCTAATTTTTTAGGCAGGATTGCCTCTGAGCATTGACCATTGTTGCAAGGTCAGCTGTTAGGGGGTTGGTAGAGAATAAAGGGTAAGGAGCATGTTGAAGAAAGGATGCAGACACAGAAACCCAACATCCCTTAACAACTCTAGACTCAGAAAGTCACCTGGGAGACATGAGATTGCTTCTCATCACGATGAGTTTACGGCACACTAATACAGAGTGCTGGGAAAGGAAGTGGGGTACAACAAAGTCTCTTTTTAGCACCCATCTTGCTCCAGAGTGAGCCCTCAAGATCCCCCGGCTGCAAGGGCAGCACCCTGGTCTGTCTGCCATTGTTTGAGCTCTTGGGACAACAGCTGCCTGTTATAGCAATGCTCAGCCCATAAGAACTTCTTCTAATAGCTTCCCTGCAGACCCAGACCCCTTCACAGTCTGCATGAGGATCTGTCTGAGTAATATGGCACAAGGTCCACAATTCAGGTGTAGATGTAAAGTCCACTTTGACAATTTTCTCATCTCTGTTATTCTAGAAAAGTTTTTTTTTTTTTTTCAGAATTGGGATCCCCCATGTAGATTCCCTCATATCTTCTCAAAGAAATCTGTATTATTTTCTTAATTGAGCTCATTTCAGAGAGAAGATGATAATTGAACAGGACCTTCACATGTGCCTGAGTTCATTGGGTGGATGGTATTGGTTCTTGTACGCATTCACAAGCATTCATGCCTGATTCTGAATGCCAAGTACTGTGTAGCCACTGGATTTACAAAGATAAGGTTACTGACTTGAAGGAAGATACAATTTAATGCAGGAGATCGACAGAAATAATTAACCATGAGAGAAGACTGGATGGAAGAAGTGCTAAACAGCAGCATCTGAAATGATTTCTGCCTTGAGATTCAGTCTGCTGCTGAGTCTGGGCTGAGCCACTGGCCACCTGAGACAGATGCCCATTGTCTTCAAGTTTTTCTGAACTAACTCCAAGTAACTAAACCTTTACTACTGTGGAATGTCTGCCTTATCCCTCCTGCCAGGAATGCCCGGATGTGAGCTTCTTTCAACCAAATGACAACAATTATCATTTCTGAAAGCCCAGTACTTCACAGATATCTTTGGACTTTGGAAAAATCATTGTGTTAGTAAGTGAGAGAACCTAGATTTACACCAAAGTATGTCTAATCTTATGTGCTCTTATTAATACATCATCTTGCTTCTGTATAAGTTTTGGGGTTGGATTTACTCAAAACTACTTTGGAATGAGATGGGGGCATATATGATTATTTAAAAAGTCTCCTTTAATCCTTATAGCAATCTTGTACATTAGAGAATGATATATACTTTCTTGGAAGAGTTGAGACCTAGCTTGTTTAAAATTAAAAGAGTGATAGTAATGCCACTGTGCTTTAAATTTGCCAAAGAGCTTGCACACACATTATACCATTTCATCCACTTAAACACTTATATATACAGTCAGATGGCACCCATATTAGTTACCCCAAATATATCATCTATTTAAAGAACTCTTATTCATGGCAGGCATTCTTCTAAGTGCTTTACATATATTAATTCATGAGAACTTATAAGGAGTCATAATTATGATTACCATTCTAAGGATAAGGAAACTGAGACATAGAAGGGTTGAGCAACTTGTCCTGAAGCAGAGAACCAGTAAATTCAATGCTAAGATTGATTTGAACACAGTCAGTCTGTCTCTTAAGACTATGTTATATATTGAGGAACATTTTTTTCAGCTCTTTTTTTGAGTCAGATTTTCTAATTATAAGGGGTCAGTTTATCAGCCTCATTTCCAGCTAGCTGAAGATCTAAAGCTTGTATGTTTGAATTACTTCTTAGGCATTTCCAGGGGCAAGATGGGCTATGTGGCTTGAGTAGGAACCAGGCAGCTCCAGGCAAAACAAAACAAGAGAAAGAGAGAAATTAGGAGAGTAAACTTAGGCATCTGGTTGTATATGAGCATGGCACTGTGGGGAGTGGTGTTGTGAACAATGTGAATAACATGGAGGAATATGGACAGTTAGTTGGAACTGGATTGAACTGGGCCTTTATTCCGCCCTAAGGAATGATCCCATTGCACTGAGATCCACTGAAGTATTTTCAGGAGGGGGTTGGCATTACCAGCTTTTTATTCCTTAGAAGAGTTATTCTTGTGTTAGTGTGAGGATGAAACGGAGCGGGAGGAGGCTAGCTATCATTATGAGCCTTTTGCAGTAGTTCAAATAAGAGACAATGAGATCAAGACAGGAGTACCCCCAAGCTAAGGCAGCGGAAAGGGGGACGAGCAGATGAGAGACTTGAGGGCTATTTGAGAGTAAATGGACAAGACTTGATAACTGGATTAGAAGAGAAGGAGAGGGAGAATATGTGCTTAATTTCTCAAGTTATTGTCTTGGCTAACTTGGTGATACTATTAACTATGGAACTGTGGGTATAATGGGTTTTATGAGGGAGATAATGTTTGGTATTGGAAATTTTGATCTTAAAGTGCTCTGGGGAAATCTAGTTATAGGTAATTAGGAATGATAGGTGTTTCTTACAAATCAATAAACAACAACAAAAAAACCCTATCTCTACAGAATAAAATAGACAAAGAAAATAAAAATGCAATTTTCAAAGAAATAAATGCAAGGGACAGTAAACAAGTAAGTGGTAAAGCCAAGTAAATAAATAAATAAATAAACTATGAAATGTTATTGAAATTATGAGAAAAATAGATGAAATTATAGGCAAATGCTATTATCTATTCTTATAAGGGGTTTAGGAAAACTGGTACTCTCATCTATTACTGCACTACAGATTGGGATCCAGATTGGTACAATCTTTTTTCAGGGTAATTTGGCAATATTTATGAGCAACCTTACAAATGTTTCATGCTTGAACCTAGCAGTTCAGCTGTGGATGGTCATTGTCGTGTTGTTTATTATAGTAGAAAATGTTGAAACAAGGCTAATTCACAAAAACTAGAAGAAAAGTTTAAAAGAATTTTGATACAGTCATCATGGAATTCTGCATAGGCATTAAAATGATGTTGTAGAGTTATATTTCCTGGTTTGTAAAGATTTACAACAAAAAAAGAATTACCCAGGCAATATGTAAAATATGACCAAAATTTTAGTGAAAGAAGGCATTTTTTGTACCAAAAAATTCTAAAAGGTTAGTATCCATAAAACAATCACTAGTGATTATTTCTTTGGAAATTGGAGCTTCAGGTTTTTTGCCTTTGGAATGTTTTTGCTTCTCTGCACTTCCCAATTTTCTATAGAAACCACACATTACTTGTGTCATTTTTAAAAGTAAGTTAAGCACCTGAACTAGGGTGATCAAGATTACTTTTTACAAAATGATGAACACTGAAGATGAAGAACTGGGGGCATTGACAAACAGGTGAGAGTGGATGAAATCAACCAGGAAGGGCAGGGAGAGGCAGGAAGCAAAACCTGGAGTCCCGAGAACAGCAGGCTTTGTGGAGAAATTTAAAGGGAAACCCGTGAAGGGGCATGAAAGTGGGGAGAGATGATGGGAGCAAGCAATGTCCTGTGGCAAAGACCAAAGGAAAGGATTTCCTAAAGAGGTGATCAACTGTGTTGGGGACAATGAAGAGACCCAGTAGTAGGTCAAAGACTGAAGGGTAGTCACAGGATATGAAACGAGCAGGTCTAAGAGCCCTTAGTGGGTGCAGTGTTAGGAGCACTGAGGAGGCAGAAGCTAGATGACTCTGGGCTGGGTGGAGAGTGTACAGTGAGGAGCTGGAGATAGCAAGCAGAGATAGATAGACTATTTGAGGAATGTTGGTGGGTTGGAAGGAAAGAGAATGAAGCTTGTAGGGTAAAAAGAACTGACCAATGGGATATTTTTAATAGAAGTGTGTTTTTAGATTGAATTGAAGGAAGCTCTTTTCAGAGAAGAAATTGAATAGGTGGGGATAAGTGGGGATAACTATTTAGATAAGATTTGAGGGAGGCAGAAAAGGAAGGAATAAAGATCACTTGTGGAAGGCCTGGGGATATAGTTCTGTTGCTAGAGTGCTTGCATAGCATGCACAAGGCCCTGGGTTTAATTCCCAGCACCACAAAAAAAAAAAAAAAAAAAAAAAAGATTGGTCCTGGAAAAGGGGAGGATCCTCCCTTTCTGTAGAACAGCAGAGAAGGCAGTCTAATTCCTGGGCTGAGCTGCCTCCCTCTGTCCTTCAGGACTTCAGGATTTATTGCATCAGTTATTGGGCATTTCCTCCTTCTTTGAGAATGACCTCAGTTGAAGAGTTGCCTCCAACAAGGCCCCAGCCCTTCCTGGGCAGTCTCAGTCTTGCTCTGAGAAGGGTACTGTGTTTGGTTTAAAGTTCTGGTGTTGTCTTGATCATCCTTAGTGATTTTTGTCTTTGAACTTGTGCTTTGCTATGTCTATGTGTGTGAGCAGAGGAAATTGGCACAGGTTCAAGTCTTTGCTTCCTTGCAACCGTCTGTGGATATAGTATTCAGGGCCAGCATGTTGCTTCCATCCATGCTTAACTTGTACTTGCCTTGAGTCTTGTTCAGCTCTCATGCATCTGGGTCCCTAAGTTCTGAGCTCATGTTTTATATGATTGTATCTATAACTGAACAAATGGAAAACTGACAACCCAACCTGACCATACTTTCCCTTTAGGCAGAATTTGTTTTGATCATAGAAAAAAGACAATGGAATTCTAAGAAACAACCAAGGAACCCTATCATATCCTTCTTGCTTGCATTACTTTTCCATATCAGCCAAACAATTATGCTGAAATGATGACATATGAGGACAGGGAAAGATAGGGTACTCTGAGTGCCTTTTCCTTTCCATCCTTCCTTTCTTACTATTGAGCTGATGGTTAAGGAGTGTTGATAGAATGAGTGAGTGCCAAAAAGGAAAACAGAAACAGTGAGTTATGTGTAGCATCCCACTGTTCCAATGAGAACAAATACAAATGCCTTTACAAACTGTGAAATACCAGTGATTTTGTGTGTGTGTGTGTGTGTTTGTGCATGTGTGTATGCTTATAATTGCATTTAAAACTGGTTCTGCACAATATAAAGATGAACAGTAACATTTTTCTAATTTAAAATTTTAACTTGACTTTGAATGATGATTGTCCCTGTTATGTCTTATAAGTAATAAAATATATTTTCTTGGTACTGGGGATGGAACACAGGAGTACTTAACAACTTAGCTACATTCCTAGCCCTTTTTGTTTTTTATTTTGAGACAGGGTCTCCGAAAGTTGCTGAGGACCTTGTTAAATTTCTGAGGCTAGCTTTGAACCTGTGATCTTCCTACTTCAATCTCTTGAATTGCTGGGGATTATGGACATTCACCACCATGTCTGGCTAGTAATAACATATTTTTAAAGAAAGGAATTTTATATACTAATATTTTTATGGGCATTTCCCCTGTGTGTGTGTGTGTGTGTGTGTGTGTGTGTGTGTGTATGTGTGTGTGAGTGTGTGTGTGTGTGTGTGTGTGTGTGCAATACTAGAAATTTAATCCAGAGGAACTCTACCATTGAGCTACAACCTGTCTTTTTTATTTTTTATTTTGAGACAAGGTCTTACTAAGTTGCCCAGGCTTACCTTGAACTTGTGATCCCTGTGCCTCAGCCTCCTGAGTCACTGAGATTATAGGCATGTGCCACCATGCCTGGCAAGAGAGTGGGTTCTTTGAACTAAAGAGTTGGCAGTGGGACAGTTTTCGGTGATGATAAAATCTAGGGTGTTGCCATGGAAGTAGGTCACATACAGGGAATGGAAGTTAAATTTGTTGAAGGAAGGGAAATCAAGAACCTGGGAGTTTCAGTTATTAGATGAGTCATCCACTTGAAGACGAAGGCCATTTGGGATGACGACAGAGATTCTGCTGGAAAGAAGACTTATGAGCCTGGGGCTTAAGGTCTGTAGGCATGTGTGAGGGTGACAGACCAGTAAGTGGTGGTGGCTGGACTAGAAAGAGTATAGCACAG
Source organism: Ictidomys tridecemlineatus (assembly GCF_052094955.1). Lineage (NCBI taxonomy): Eukaryota > Metazoa > Chordata > Mammalia > Rodentia > Sciuridae > Ictidomys > Ictidomys tridecemlineatus. Next base: position 99,221,699 of record NC_135480.1, read on the forward strand.
TTGGACATTGGATCTCAAAGGGGGAGGAGCAGAGGAACAGTTTGTTCCAGTACAAAATTTGGCTCCAAAGGGCTGAAAAAAAAAAAAAAAAAGACTAACATTTAATACTGAAGGACCCACAGCATATATTCATTCCTGAAGGCAAGTAGGGCAAAGCCAGGGACTAATAGGAAGAACCCCAAGACCTAATTGGGAGGTAATAGATTCATAGACACAAATGTGAGCCAAAGATCAAGGGACAGAAAAGCAGAGAAAACAGCAGAACAGTCAGGGAATATGTATGGAGAGGGCCAATAATTGGGTGAGGCCCATTAACTAATGAGGGATTCAGTTCAGAGCGTGGTAGCTCCAGCAGCAGACACCCTTCACAGTCCTTGTGACCCTGTAGGAGCTGCTGAACGTCCATTGACCTCTGTCTCCAGGGTCCTCTCTGCTGCCAAGTTCTCTGAACATCAGCAGTGCTCTCTTCCCCACTCCCACTGCCCCACCATGGGGTGGTGAGTATATAATAAAAATGTGCCCAGGTCATCACAGTGGTGGCACATGCCTGTAATCCCAGCGACTCAGAAAGCTGAGGCAGGAGAATTGCAAATTTGAGGCCAGCCTGGGAAACTTGGTGTGATCTTCAACAACTTAGTGAGACCATGTCTCAAAGTAAAAAACAAAAACTGATGGGGTAGCTCAGTGGCTGATGATCCCTGGGTTCAATCCCCCATACCAAAGCAAAACAACAGCAAAAAATTTCCCAAAACATCTTTTTTTTTTTACTAAATTGATTTGAAAGTGTTCTGAGTTCCCAGGGTTGTCAATGTCCACGTGTTTTTCTCATATTTTGTCAAAGCTCACCTGGGCTTTCCAGGTCTTGAAAAGTGGATGTGAAGCCTCCTCAGGCTGGTGGTCAGTCTGGGGCTGGTCAGTGGATGAGCTGGCACCATCAGTGCAAACTCACTTGGGAGTCCTTCACAGAGGTGCCCAAGGCCATGGTCCAGAATGCGCTGGTCCCCACGGGCCCCCATGCAGTTCTCCAGAGTGCCACAGTCCTCCCTCCTGGGAGGCACTGCCTTCTCAGGCTCCGGTGTCTGCCTCCCTGTAAACTCCAGGCCTCTACCTTCTCCTTTGCCTTCCGGAGGTGCCAGCCATTCTCTCCAGGGGCAGGGCAGGCTTCTTCTCTGGCTAATACTTTTCGTTTCCAACTCTATACCATAAAGCCACCAAGCTCCTCCCCTACATGACAAATCCTATTTGATCAGTTGATTGTCTCTGAGTTTAAACAAAAATAATGGCACCTGGTAACTTTTCCTTAATGCAGTGAAACACAGGTAAATGTTATTAATAGAGTAAAGGAACTTAGCCCTCAAGGATATAAAAGCCTAAGGAAGGGACTAAAGGAGGTTTCTGAAGGAGGGAGGGAAATATCTTTGTGTCAAACCATCTGCAGAGAAAAACAAGACATAGGTAATTTCTGAGTTGGTTATTTTGCTCCATTAAAGTCTCTCTAAATTGCCCTGTTATATGCACATTCTCTGGAATGAAACATATGGGTGGATTTGGGAAATGGCCCTAGGAGGGGAGCATAATGGAGCTAGGCCTGTCACTGTGGTAGGGACAAGGCTGTTGGGCCTGAGACCAGAGCTGACCAGGCCTTAGGTATCAGATCCCCCAGACGAGCCAAGTTTTCCCCGTGCCCAGTGACCTTCCTGCAGCTCCCCAGCAAATGACATTAAAGCCCATTGCTCCATGTGCTTGGGCATACAAATGGATAGCAGGAAGCATTTGCCTGAGGTTGAGGGTGATAAAGAGAATGTGTTTCGGAGCCAAATACAATAAGCAAAGTGCACAAACCTTCTCAGGATTACTTATTAGCCAAGGGAGAAGGGAGTTGGGAGAGGGATTGGGAAGCGGATGGGGCTGGGAGTCCTGCAGCCATGGATTCTGAGCAGATGCTGCTCTTTCTTCTCCTTTTGAGTCACAACATGGAAAAGTTAAAACACTTTTCTTTCTTTCTTTCTTTTTTTTTTTTTTTTTAGTGGGGAAAACAGCCCTCGTGGGTCTCACTCTCAGTTAACACACACCATGCTACCTGAGCTCTTCACTCACAGCCAGGATCTGCAGAGGCTGAAATAATAGCCACTGCCACGGTTTGCCCAAAAGCTACATTATTTTTTTTTTCTTGGCACTTTCCCTATTTTCACTTCATTCATTTCCAGGAGTGATAGCAGATGTGTGCTTTTTGCTTGCTGTGGTGTGTGTGTGTGTGTGTGTGTGTGTGTGTGTGTGTGTGTGTGTATGCGTGCGCCTTACAACCCTGGCAAGGGGCATTAGTAAGGAAATCAATATTTGTTTCAAATGTGAAATTTACAGGAAGGGCCTGGGGGACGACAGAGGAGTTGAGGCAGATGACTGGAGTGCTCGGGGAGGAGGGGGCCTCCTTGGAGGACAGCCAGCCAAAGCCTGTGGAGGAGACCACCTCAGAGGAGCTGGCCACCCAGCTCCTCTGGCTGCTCAGGCACAGATTGAGCAAACTAGGAAGGACTCCCTAGGGGGCCACAGGTGAAGCTAGTAGGTGGCCTGGGTGGGCCTAGAGAGTTTCCTTTGGAAAAGTGGTGGGGACAGTCCCCTTAAACTCATTTCTCAAGGGATGAAGTTGAGTTGGCCTCAAGCCAGGCCTGACATTCAAAGTTGAACCCTGCAGACAGCGAAGATGCTTGACCTAGGAGGCAGAGCTTTCTTCAGAAAGGTTCCTGTTCTTTGCCATAGAACCTCCTGTGGTGGCTCAAGTACAGAGACTTATATGGTTCTTAAGGGAGGGGCTGAGAAAGCCGGAAGATCTACGTAAGATGATGGTACCTCAGCCAAATGGCACCAAGTGGCAAAGGTCAGGGCCAGTGCCATTTGCCAGCCGTTGGTGCTACATGGACCATCATGAATGAGACTAGTGGAGGAAGCCTAGGGAACACACCAGGACCTGAGCCTAGCAGATGCCAAGGCACAGCACCTTCAGACCATGCCTCCTGATATGGGTGTACCCCTCATGTGCCCCACAGTGGGGTGCACTTCCACCCAGAGAGCATGAGCCTGCAGAGGAAAGGTCCCCAGAGCCTACATCTGAATGGGACTATAAATTAGGGGGACTGATAGAGCCAACAAAAGAGGAGGAGAGCCTTCAGTGGTTCTCCCCATGAAGGACTGGCAGAAACACAGTTCTTCTCCATTCTGCAAGGGAGAAGAAGAATATTGAATAAAGCAACAGTAATCTGGAGTTCTGCCACTGGCCTCTTCCAGCCTAGTTTTGGAATCCTCAGAAAATAATTTAACCTTATCCTGTCTCAGTTTCCTTATCTCAGGGAAATGATAGTTCATTGATAAGAATGTTCTAAAACCTCTAATGTCTTTAAAACAACTTGAATCCAGTTTTCAGTCCCATTCTTCTTAGTCTTAATGATACTACTTACCCTAAGGCTATGCAAAGGTACTGGCCAAGGCATTTATAAGTTTTATTCATTCAATGAGCACTTTTTTTGATATCTACTTGACCCAAACACTGCTCTAGATGCAGAATAGATGAACAAAAGAGGTAGGTCTCTGGTCTTAAGGAGTTTATGTAGAAGACGGTAGGGAGGGGAGGCATGTTTTTATGGAGGTAAGCAATAGATGTGTAAACAAATGAATCAATAAGTATAGTATGATGATTTCAGAAGAGGTAAATATTGAGATCTGTGGAGTCCTATAAAGGACATAACTGTTCCCAGCCCGTGTTCTGAACCGTGGAGAGACAGACAAATGAGTCAGACAGTAGAGCCCCAAGGACCAGATCTAGGTGCTAATCAAAGCTAGGCTGGAGGATGTGACTCAGGAGAAGAGCAACAGTGAATTCAGGGTGCTGAACCCTGAAATTAGACAGATTTGCTTATCTAGTCTCAGGCAGTGATGATCAACCACAGGTCTCCTTCACAAGGTCAGAACTTTTACCCCTAGTCTCCTTCTTGGTTCACAGCAGACCAACATATGAGTTCTCTGCCTGAAGCAGAGCCCCAAAGAAAGGGAAGGGCTAAACAATGGGGTCCCAGCAACTTCTCCAAACTCGCCAAAGACTTTCCTGTCCAGCAGAAGAGCCGAGAGGGGAAGAGAGAGAGAGAGAGAGAAAGAGACAGAAGGAGACAGAGAGAGAGAGAGAGAGAGAGAGAGAGAGAGAGAGAGAGACAGAGGCCAGTCCTTCAGAGAGAGAGAGAGAGAGAGAGAGACAGAGGCCAGTCCTTCAGCTGGGAAGAAACCTCAAGAGTGCCCCCTCCTAGCTCTGTGTGGTGTACAGCATGAGTGACAGGTTAGAACAAGGGGTGGGGACACATGGAGAGTACTTTTGCCAGAGTGGTTGGGAAAGAGGTGACATTTGATCAGTGGCCCCAGTGATGGGATGGAGCTAATATGTGAATATAGTTGTCACTTGGATACCCAAATCCACACATGATCATATACAAAATATAACCCATGGAATCGTTTCATGTACTTTAAACCACCTCTAGATTATCTATGACACCTGACCCAATTTCAATTCTGTGCAAATAGTTGGGAACAATGACACAAGAAAAAGTCTGTATATGTTCAGTACAGATGCAATTTTTAAAAACATTTTCAGTCTGTGGTGGATTGAACCTGTGGAGGAAAAGAGAAGGAACTGCGGTTGGGGGCATGGTGAGGGGGGCTTGGGTTGTGGCTCAGCAGTAGAGCCTAGCAGATGCGCAGTCCTGGGTTCGATCCTCAGCACCACATAAAAATAAATATTTTTTTTAAAAAAGGTATTGTGTCCAACTACAACTAAAAAATAAATATATATATGAAAACTTGTAATCTTTTTTTAATATTTATTTTTTAGTTTTCAGTGGACACAACATCTTTATTTTATTTTTATGTGGTGCTGAGGATCAATCCCAGCTCCCCATGCATGACAGGCGAGCGCGTGACCGCTTGAGCCACATCTCCAGCCCCTAAAACTTGTAATCTTTAAAAAAAAAAAAAAAAAAAGACTCTGAAGAGGGAAAGGGCCAGTACCTCTGGAGTATCAGAGAAGGGAGTAGTAGAGGATAAAGTCAGAAGATGGGTGGGCGCTGGCTGCAAGCTGGACAGCAATTGCAAATTGTAGCACCTCCAGTATTCTAAGTGAAGAAGAGATGTCCCGTTTCTTTGTTCCTGGTCCAGTGTTCTTTTGATTACCATGTCTGTCCTCAGAAAAGGAGAGAATTGTTCTCCCTGCCCTGTCTTCCTCCATCAGTTGTACTGATGATGAAAAGGCAGAGATCGCAGTGCTGCTTTGTAAAGTCCCGAGTGCTGTTTACAATACCTATACAAATTGTAACCCTCCAGCCCTTGCTTGGCTGCTACAGGTTATGGCCAGAGGCAGAACTTTCGGCTGAACAGCCTGGAAAGTAGATAAAGGAGGAGGAGATAAGAGAGGCAAGAATTGGAAGAAGCAGGGTGTGGTGGTGCACTCCTGTAATCCCAGTGATTTGGGAGATTCAAATGGGAGAATTGCAAGTTCAAAGCCAGACCCAGCAATTTAGTGAGGCCCTAAGCAACTTTGTGAGACCCTAAGCAACTTAGTGAGACCCTGTCTCAAAATTAAAAACATAAAATGGGCTGGGAATGTGGCTACTGAGGCCCTAAGCAATTTAGTGAGAACTTGACTCAAAATAAATAAATAAATAAATAAAAAGGATGGAAATTTGGCTCAGTGGTAAAGCACCCCTTGGTTCAATCCCTGAGATCAAACAAACAAACAAAAAAGGCTGGGGGTGTGGCTTAGTGGCTAAGTGTCCTTGGGTTCAATCCCTGGTACAAAAGAAAAAGGAAAAAGGAAAATGCCCTAGAGATATAGAATCCAATCTCCCCATTTTTAGAGGAGCCCAGTCCAGGAGATAAGGCAGCCCAGAGAGATAGTGGAACCTGTGGAATATACCTAAGACTCCAGGTCCCTAGCCTTGAGTTCTTTTCAGTGTACAACGTCAAGGTAATGCCTTTATTTTCTTAATCATAGATTTCTTCTTCTTTTTTTATATTTTTGGTACCAGAGATTAACCCAGGATGCTTAACCACTGAGCCTGTTTCTTTTTATTTTTTTTATTTTGAGACAGGGTCTCGCTAAATTGCTGAAGCTGGTTGTGAACTTGCAATCCTCCTGCCTCAGCTGCTGGGGTTATAATTATACATTACTGGGCCTGGCAGATTTCATCTTTTTAAAAACAAATAAGGAATGGAAAAACAAGTATTCATGAAGCATCTGTTATTTTAATGACTTCCTATTTGTTCTGGCTACGCATTCCCTACCTCATTTCTTTCTTTTTTCTCCTCCCTTTTAGTCTTTCTCCTTCCCTCCTTTCTACATCTTTTAACCCACTAGGTGTTACTCAGTTTCCCCTTCTATTAACAAGCCAATCAGAATTGCCTTCTCTATGTCACTGGGTGGTTGTGAAAATTAAATGAAATAACAAATGCAGAGTACTTTGTAAACTGTAAGGTTTTACTAAGCTGTAAGGAGAAATGTTGTTATCATTAGCTGATGGACCATAAAGGCTCCAGGCGGGTGAGCAGCCATAGTGATGCAACCTCTGCCCTCAGTTACCTGCCCCCCAGCTCTCAGCTCCCACACTTGATGCTTATCTTCCTGCCTTTGTTTTCCCTTTTTCCCTCTCTGTCCCTACACTCAGCTCAGGCACAGCGGCTGGGAATCAGGGGAACTGCCTACTTTTGAGATCTCATTCTCTCAGTGGGCTTGCCTGGAGCACAGAGGTCAGGGCACAGAAGGGAGGTCGGCCACAAACCTCCGGATCCCAGACCAGCAGAGGGTCCCTCTGGCAGCCTCCCGGCACTCTGACTGGCCCTATTTTATGCAGGTTTTCAAATCTATGCAGGTCAGGAGGAGAAAATAAAGAGGAGAAGATTTCTCACCTTCTCTAATTTGGGCCAGATAATTCTTTGTTCTGGGAGTATTCTGGGCACCCTAGGATATTTAGCAAGATGCCCAGCCACTGGATTCCACATTTGTGGCAACAAAAAATTTCTAGAGACATTGCCAAACATCCCCTAGGGCTGGGGGTGGATACCCCTAATGTAGAACCACTGGTTTTGAGCGTATTACTGTTCTAATGTAATAATAGCAAAGTAACCACCTGCCTCAGCTTTTCTTTATTTGAGCGTTAATCTGTGGGTCTATATTTAAACTTTGCTCTTAACACATTGTGTGTGTGTGTGTGTGTGTGTGTGTGTGTATGCACATGTGAGTACAGTAGTAAATGACTGGAAGAACTTTCCCTGATTAAATAAAGATTTGTGTTTTTGTTTTTGTTTTTTTTTTGTATTGGGGATTGAACTCAGGAGACACTTAATCATATCCCCAGCACCCCCCTCCACTTTTTTTTTTTTTTTTTTTTTTTTTTTTAGAGACAGGATCTCACTGAGTTGCTTAGGTCCTCCCTGTTGCTGAGGGTGGTTTGAACTTTTGATCCTCCTGTCTCAGCTTCCTGAGCCTCTAGGATTATAATGACATGTGCCAAAAGGCCCGGTTTAAATACAGATTTGTTACAAAGTGATTGATACTTTGGTGAACAGTTGGAGCATAATGCAAACTTTGCCTTTGCTTATGCACAATTTTGTCCTCCAGAAACACTAGGTGAACAGAGACAATGGAATCCAGCTAAACTGAGCTCCACAGAACACATAAAGCACACGGCAGGGTGTCTGTGGGGGTGGGGGAGCACAAGCAAGTGCACTTTCCTTTTGAGCAATAAAGAGACCTTCTACCTTCAGCCTTCTGCCCTTTCCTTTTCTTTGACCAGTAGGTGGGGAAGGTCTAGAGCAGGGGTGGGGAGGAGGCTGGGTGGAGTTCAGTTTGAGAACCAAAAGAGTCTGAATCCCGAGGGAACTAGAATGAGATGATGAGGGAGATAGTAGAAGGCAGTAAAAATAGATGACTTGAACCAGTGGATGGAAATGATCAGAAGACAGTTGTCAACCTGAGAAGATTTTCTAATAATTAGGGCAACAAAGGGATGAGCTGCTAGGGTAGTACAAGCTTCTCATTTCTTCATAAACTCAAGAAATGAAAGTGTGGTCGAGTGTGGGGTAGCAGTCCTGGGCAGTTTTGACTCAAAGACCCACATGGTTTTTCCTGGCTTTAAGATTCCATAATATTTCATCTCTCTGTCTGTCGGTCCGTCTGTCTACCTACATACTTACCTACCTACCTACAGAACTGAGAACCGAACTCAGGGCTGCTCTACCAAGTGAGCCAAATCCCCAGCCCTTTTTATTTTATTTGAGAGGGTCTCGCTAAGGTACTGAGACTGGCCTCAAACTTGCAATCCTCTTACCTCATCTCTCAAATTCCTGGGATGGTAGGTGTGTGCCACCACCTCTGGCAAGATTCCATAATTTTATGAAAAAAAAATTCCAGGATTTTAAGAAAGCTGCTGTATGTAATACTGTGATATTAGAAGGATGAGCCTGAGAGGTCTGAGAGCTCCATTGGAAGAGGGAGGGGTAGTAGGAAGAGAGGTGTCCTTGCAGAGACCCAGTCCTCAAATATCAAGGACCTAAATTTATATGCTGAGGAAAAGAGTCAGACATAATAGGTGCAAGGGAGTCCATTGAAGAAGAACCTAGAGGATTTGGAGATGGATCAGTTTCAGAGGCAAGGGTGGAGAAGATGAATAAATAATAGGGGCAAAACAAACAACAAAAATAAAGAGAACCCCACAACCTCGTTGTGATAAACTTGGGTGACTGCAAAGACTGCCAACTGTGAGGGCGATGATGAGTGTGGTTTTTATGCTATGGTGTTTTTGCAATGGTCCATGGTGTAATCTGTATATAAATCTCTCTATATCTCCTCGGAAAAGTGTACATTCCCATCTTAGCACTCCAGATGACTTTTTTGGTAGGATAAACAAATTTATGTGGCATTCTGATAAACAAATTTATGTGGCATTCAGGTTGGGGTGGAGGTGCAAACAATGGACAGGCATTTTATAGTCTCTGGAGGCAATATTAGCTGTAGCTCACATTGTGCATAAGTAGCTCTCCCAGGGTCTAGACATACTGAACACTAATGGCAGGGAGGCATCCAGTAGAATTGTCCAGAAGGCCATTGGAGACACCCAACCTGAGAGAAGTCAATACTGGAGCTTGGCTTAGGGAGACATGCACTTCAAGGAAGAGGATACAAAGAGAGAAGCTAGGGCCACACCTGAGCCTCAGGCAGTCCCAGATAAGGGGAGAAATGGAAGGTGGGGTGAGGGCAGATGAGGAAGAAGGCAGCCCAGGAGGAGAGAGGAGAGGCTGTGTCATGTGCTGCAGGAGGTCACGGAGTGGATCTCTGTGCACGCACTTGACCTGCACTAGGTAGGGTGGGAGGAAGTCAGAGAGTACAATTCTAACAAAGTGGTGGGGACAGTTTGTGTTGCAGGATGTCACCAAATCAGTGAGCACTAAGGAGTCAGAAGCAAGGGTAGAAATTGACTATTTTGTCTGTGAAAGGAAGGTGAAATTTGTAGGTGTGTGGTTAAAATAAGTGGTTTGGAATGAAAGGCCTTGAAAAACAGAAAAGAGTTGTTTCAGAAGATGTCTTAAAAGAGACTGAATTTTAGTTAGGTCCTAAAAAATGAGTGAGACTTGGCTGAGTGGAGAGCAAGAGATGGAAATTAACATGTGTGCATTTACTTCAGGATGAAATCTGGAAATCCCAGGTTAGCAAACTGGATCTGAAAGGCAGTGCACTTTGAACCGAATGGAGTCTAAGTGGAGGAAAATATTCTTAGAATACCACCTAATGCTATTCACCTCCAGGGACCTGGGAAAGTTGGAAGAAAGTTAAATAATAGGTACCAACTATCTGTGACATGCAAATTATCAGGTGGTTGAAAGCTCAGACTTTCCTGTCACAGAGGCCAAACTCCTATCACTTAGATGCTAAGGGTATGGCCTTGAGCTCCTATGAAATATGCTTAACAATACAGCTTTCAAAGCATTGTTGTAGGGGTTAATGAAAGCATGTCAAACTTGGCCAGCATAAATGACCATCAGACCACCCAGTGATGTATTATCATCTGAGAGGAAGGAAACCCAGAGTAAGTTGTAACCAGGGTTGCAATGGGCACACATCAAAGCTAGTTCTCCCAGGGCCACAGCCTGAGCTTCCCCTTTCGCCTGATGACTCTTCACATTTGTTAACTTCTTTTTATGGACACTAAGCTCTCTCTCTGTGTGTGCATTTAGTGACATGTGATGGTCATGGGATACAGAGAAAGGCACAAAGATAAATAAGGCACAGATCCTGTCCTTGAAATGCTCATGGTCCAGGCTAGCGAAGAAGGTGTTATGCAGAAGGTAATTAAAATAAAATGTGATAAGCACCAGAATAGACTATAAACAGCATCAGAATGAGGGAAACTCTCCCTGGGAAACCTGGGAAAGGCTGCATAGAAAAGGTGATGTTTGTCCTGGGTCCGGAAGCACTGGCGGAGTTTTGGGAGATGTTCCAGGTGTCAGTCACTCAGTGTGAAGGCCCAGAGCCCTGTAGCAGCAATGAGTGTCCCAGAACAGGAGGTGCTCTGAAGCTCAGAATTTTGGGACTGATCAGCAGACTCTGGTCATGAGCCAACGAGTGCAGAAAATGAACATGAAATATAGGGTAGGGCTACTTGTCAAGGGACCTTTGGCCATAGCAGGCCAAAAAGCTTGGACTTGGCTTTTGGGTGATGGAAAACCAGCAGAAGTCATTTGGAAGGAGAATGAACAGATTTAATTGTTTCTTTTGGTGGGGTGGAAGATACCCACTTCATTCAGGTATCATTTTCAAATTCACAATTTACCCATTTAAAATATATACATATATTATAAAATTATATATTTTAATATATACATATAATATATATATTTGGTTTGTATATATATATTTTTTTATTGTATGCCCTGAATTTCTCAACCATCACAACAATCTTTAGGACATTTTCATCACCCCCAAAAGAACCCTCATAGTGGTTAGCAGTAAGAACACCCTGCTCCTCCTCCAGTCTCTCCCCAGCCCTAGCTAACCACTAACCTCCTTTCTCTCTCTGTTGCTTTGCCTATTTCTATTCGGGACACAGGGAATTGTAGAGCACATGGCCTTTTCTGGGCTTCTTTCACTTACCAAGTGCTTTCAGTGTGTCTCCTTGTCATTGCTCTCATATCATGCATCAGTGCTCTACTCTTTTTATGACTGAATCATATTCCATTCCATGGACATGCCACCCTTTATTCATCCATTCATCAGCTGGTGAACATTTGGCTTGTCTCTTTTGGCCATTATGAATAAGGTTGCTGTCGACATTCCTAGACAAGCTCTAGCATGGACAGAATGTTTCCATTTCTGTTGGGTACATGCCTGGGAGTGAATCATTAGATCATATGGTAGCACTGCTTAATCTTTTGAGAAGCTTATTAGAAACAGCTGTATCATTTTCTACTCCTACCATCAGTGTATAAGTCCAATTTCTGCACATCCTCACCGACTCTTGTCATTTTTGGTCATGTTTCAGCACTGCTGGGGTAATGGATTGAAAGGTACATAGGCATAGGGATGGACTGATCAGCAGACTGTGGCCATGAGCCAATGGGAGCAGGAGAGGCTGCTAACCTGGCTAATGTTGTCACCAAACATGTGAACTTCTGGATCTATACACAGGAAAGGCAAGCGTCCTACTGTGACAAAGCCTTCATGGGTGGCAGCAGGTGCCTTTGGGGACCCTTTGAAGCTGGAAGAAAAGGATTTCAATCCAAGAAGAAGTGTCTTTCTGGTGATTACTGGCAATATTCTGCAGGCTTAGGTGGCAGTTGTGAGGACTTCTGCAGCTCTGTGGTATGTCAGGGATTACAGAGCTATGCCTGGTCTCACAGAGAGGGACTCAAAATAAAGAGCAAACTTCTTTGAGCAGAGAATGAGAAGGCATGATGATCACAAACAATGGAGAGCAGGATGTGAATTCCTTCCAATAGGACCAAATCCAATGAATCAGATTCCCTGGCCAAATTCGTGGAGATTCCAAACATGCCACCTTCAAAGCTCAGCCCACAGAGGCCCTCCCTGCTGTGGGAGTTTGAAGAATGCCACTTTGCATTGAAATCCTTGCCCCTCACAGGAATCTTCAAGACTCTGAGTTAGTCCCAGTCTCTCCTCTGTGCGGCAGCCACATGATGGTTTCCTGTTTCCCTAGGAAAGATGCTTATCCACAGATTCCTCTCTCCCTGCATAGAAGATGCCCAGGACACAGCGTCACTCACCCTCCACATTCGATCAATCAACAGATATTTATTGATTCCCATCCACGTGCTGTGTGCTTTGTGCTAAGTCGTCTGGAAGAATAAGCCAAAGTCCCTACCTTCTGTGGATTTTAATTCCAGGTAGAACCTCTGTAAAGGGAAAATGAGAGAGAAACACGCACATGAGGAGGCGACGAGGGGGAATATGTGTGTGTGTGTGTGTGTGAGGATTCAGACTTTGGTCACAATGCAGTCACTTGCCCTTGAATTAGTTGGAATTTTTTTTTTTTTAGCAAAACAGTACTCCTATCAGCATCAAAGGACTGTGAGGCTAGAGGGCAGACTTTCCTCTCATGAAACAAAATGAAAGGGCATATGCATGCACGTGTGTGTAAGTGAGTACGGGGGGGGGGGCAGGGATTCCCCCAGATATCAAAACCCAGAGTTTCCTAAAATCCCTTCTTGTCCATCTCAATTCCCCTCCTTCCACCAAAATATCTAGACAGTTACAGGACAAAGGGAAAGGAAATTGAGGGTCAGCAAAATCCCAAGTTTATAAAAATAAAGCACACACCAATGCAATAAAAGTGTGTAAGACAAAGACTTCCCTTTAGAAGTGAGAGCTAGAAAGTGCAGGGGATCACAAAAAAAAAAAAAAAAAAAAAAACAAGGAAGCGATGCTTCTCTCCCAATTATTGTGCACTCTCAGCTGTATTTTGTTGACCTCGCTGATTTCAATCAGCTTTCAGCACATCCAGCCTTCACCTGCTATGAATCAAAACCTGGAGGGCTCTCTGTTCTCCGTGCTCAGAAAAAAACCCTTTGATAAGGTTGTTATGGATGCAAGGCAGAGCAGGTTGGGCTGGGTGCTTTTCTTAGACTGGCATTACACATTTATGATGTGAACCAATGAAGAAGCAAGGGCTCCGGGTGCAGGGTCTGGAGAGGGGGCCAGTTGGAGGCATGCATGGGGATGGGGGGGGTTGACTTGGGGAGTAGCTACCTATGTTGTCTTTCATTTTTGGAACCAAAAACTGATGAGAGAAGGGTAGTTGCTGGCGTGGTGTGATTACAAGTCCCATCTGAGGGGTTTAGGACCCTGAAGCTCTGTGTAGGATTTACCTCCTTATCTCTGGGCTCCTGGGCAGATTCCCTTTTCTTTAAGGAAGGTGAATGGATTGATGATTCTGAGCACTAGAAGCCTTTTGTGGGAACAAAATCTCCATGAAGGCAGGGATTTTTTTTTTTTTTTTGTCTGTGTGTGTGTGTAGGTGAGGGGTGGGGGTTTGCTTCATTTACTGGTCTGCTCTGATGTCAGAAGTGCCTGGTGCACAGGAGGTGTTCAGTAAGTATTTGTGGAATGAATGAGTACTGGGCACCCTCTGTTTAAGAGCCTCCCCAAAGTGGGCACACAGAGTGCAAGGTTTTCTCTTTTAGCTTTGGCAATTTGGGGGACTATTTTAAGCTCTAGGCTGCTATAGTGACTGGGGTGGGTGAGAAGGAGAATAGTGAGTTTGGGAGACAGATGGTAGAGGAGAATCGGGTGGCCCAATTAGCTTGTACTAAAAAATACAGATGCTTATATACATAGCACCCACACTGTAGCCCTCTACTGTCACCAAGGGAAAGAACAGGCCCTTCCTCTTTACCTTCTCCCATGACAAAACCCCTAAGCACTATTAAACACAACAAAACAAAAAACTATGCATACCTTGTATTTTTTTCCCCTATTTGGATGTTGACTATTTATGTAACCTTGATTTTAACCTTTAATACATTTGTTTTCTCATTTGAAAAATTGGGTTCATACAATGTAGATCAATTCACAAGAACATAAGAGTTGCTCTGTGCGTGCTACTAGCACTACCACCACTCGGACGGCAACTAAGACGAAAACTCGTTATTTCTTCTGGATACAAATGTGAGTCTAGGATGTGATTCAGGCCTGAGTCCAAAGAGGGACGGGGCAAATGGCCATCACTCGTGCCTGGGACCATGACATTTCTTGAGTTGGGCTGGCGTCCCTTTTCTGATAATAGAGATATTCTCTCTTGTTCTCATGGCACAGACTGGACTGGAGCCACCTGTGGGGTTCCCCAAGTGGTGGTGCCCAAAGCCTGGGTTGTTTTCAGCATTTTCAGTGAACCCATTTGCCATGTCTCATTCCTTTAGTGCTTCTTCAGCTCTCGCATGGTCCCCTCTGTAGCTGGAGCCACACGGGGAGGTCCCTCTGACACTTTTTGCACATAGCGTATTTCAAATTAGAAATATTTCAAATTAGACATTGGATCCCATGATCCAATGGAGGTTTTGGGTGGAGAGTCAGTTAGGAGCCATATGGGAAAGAATGGAATGAAGCGGTGACACTGCCATTTATGCTGGGAAGTGGTCTGGAATCAAAGGCAGCTGCCTGGGCTCACATTCCTGCCCAACCTCTCACCAGCATGCGGTGTTGGGCATGGTATAAAACCCCTCTGTGGGCTGGTTTCCTCATGCAGGAAACAGGTGATGATCCATCCATTTAACAAATATGTATTGATCACCTCTGTGCAACAGGTACTATTCAGGAAAGCATGACTATCATGAGTTGTTCCAAGGAATAGGTGAGATGATTCCACTCAGAGAGCAAGGAATACTTTAGTTATTATTAATATTTCAGATGTTCTATGCCCAAATTTAGGAATTTATAAATTCTCCTTTGTTAAAGAAACTATTTGGGATTAAAATTGTCCAGAAAAACCTATACTACATGGTCAGTCGATCTGGCCACCATTTTTTAATTTAATAGCACTTTAGGTGCCAAGGATTATTTGAGGCATGTGTCTTTCATTATTCCATCTCTAATATGCCACTGACTCCTGCCTACCAAGTTGTCTTCTCTGAATTTTTAGAGAAAACCTCATTATTGTAACTACAACAATGATTGACATCATGCCGTCCCAGGGCTGTTTTGAATTCTCACTCTTTTCAAAATCCAGTACCTCATTGGCTCCAGGAACCAGGGTGCTCCTGCTTGGAGAAAGGCTGAACATGCTCCGTCCCCTCAACCTGACCCAGCCAGCTCTGTTTAGGTTGGCAGGGAGGAGTAGTGACTTATCCTCAGCCATCGCCTATAGCATCTAGACTCTGCCAAAAAGAGCTATTAAGAATACTCCTCCTACCCCGTTGGAGACGGGAACATAACAGATTGCCAATGAGTTTGGGGACCAAATAGACAAGGGTTTAATTCCAAATCTACTATTTGGGGAAAAGAATGAGTTGATGACTGTACTGACCTCAGTTCTGTGTGACAGAAAATGAGGCAACAAAGTATGTTCCAAAGAGTAGTGTGAGGATCACGTGAGGGCCTATAGTAAGGTGTGTGGTGCACCTAGTAAATGCTGCTTCAGCTTCTTCTCACTCCATCTTTCCAGAAACACTTCTTTCCTTGTGTGTCCCTAGTGTTCTCTGGGATTGGTCACTATTTTCTTATATCCACTGTGTCCAGAGTTGTGGGGGTGAGGTGGGGACAGTGACTGAATGAGTGTGTGTGTGGTGGTAGTGGTGGTGGTGGAAGCGGCTGGGGAGAGGCAACATGCAGCCAACTCCTCTGATCTGTCCTGCGGGAGGAACCTTGCATAGCAGCCCCACGTGGCTCACATAACACCATAAGTAAAACACAAACAAAGCAGAGGTTGTTGTGCTTGTCAGCCTCCGAGACCATATGGAGCAGAGACACGACTGCATTACCTCTGCTGTACTGCAGTCGAGCTAAACAGAAAAGCCATCATAAACTATTCTGGGGTGGTCCCCGGCCTCCTCGCACAGAGCACAGACAGATAAACAAGAGGGTGGCAGTGATTTTTTTTTTTTTAAACAAGGAGCACCAGCTAAAAACAAGGGAGAGAGAATGAGGGGGAAAAAACAAACAGAGGAAGAAGAAAAAGGGAAAAAAGAGAAAGGGAGAGAGAAAGTAGATGAGACAGCCATATTTCTGGACCACTTCAGTGGGATCACTTTACTGGAACTTTCTTCCCAAAATATTTGCACCCATAGGGGCTCCCTGGTCTTGCCTAGAGATGTAGTAAAATCTCATTTCAAGTTTGACTTTGCTGTGGTATGTGTCCTCGTTTGTGAGGGAGTTGGGAGTACTGAAGAGGAGAAATGCAAAATGGCATTCAGAATTTGGGGAACAGCTGAAAAATCCCCATAACTCTCCCTTCTTCTCCCCTCTCCTCCCCTCCCCTCCTCTCCTCTCTTCCTTCTCCCCCTTCCCCCGTTGTGCTCCTCACCTCATGATTCCAGTCCAGATAGGTTAATAAGGCTCATACTTTGTGATGCTGACTAGAATCTTCTCTCTTCTCCAATAGAGCTGAGGCCAAGTGTGAGTGCGTGCGTATTCATGGAGTGGGCTTGTAGGGCTGTGTGTGTTCATGGAGTGGGCTGTAGGGGCTCGTGGTTCACATAGAAGCTACACTGCCCCTGTAGTTAGGCAGGCGGTATGCCCCAGGGAGTCTCCCCAGACCTTGGGGAAAATTAGAAAACATAAATGAATCAAGAGGAAAGAAAATTACAAATAAGAAAACAAAAGGAAACAAACCCCACAGCCACCAGATGCTGTTTCTGAACAAAACCTTACAGTAGGATAGAAGGATTCCCAAAGTGACAACAAACTCACATGGAAATGTCTGTGAGGTTAAAGAAAAAAAATTCCCTGTTTGAATACTATTTATTCCAGGTGTGAAGGGCAAATCCCAACATTTTGAGAACTGCTGTCTGTTTTGAAAGTGTGTGCTATTATTCAAAAGCAAAGCAACCACCGTCAGTAACTACTTCCATACAGCAGTTCCCTGCTGCTCCAATTTTATAGCCTCTTTCAGAATACTTGGCTTATAGAAGCCGTGTAGCATGGAGGCTAAGGGCGTAGGAGTTTGATGTAGACTTGTATTCAAATCCCAGATCTGACACTTATCCATTGTGGGATCTTGGGACATTCAGTGTGAGAAGATAGCAAAAACATAGCTGGAGGCAACGGTTTACATGTAGTCTCAAGAGTAAGAGTTTAGAATGGAATGGGATGGTGACGACTATGGGGTGAAAAGGAGCTGATGGATCATTCGATGGATAAAAATATGTTGAAAATTATCATGAATGGTTGATCCATTGATGATGTAGTGAGGGAGAGTTGTTGGTTCACCTGAAATAGAAAATGAAAAAAAAACAGGCAATTATAAACTCCAGGAAAGACAACATACAAGAAATGAAACCAAATCAGGCTAAACTACCTGGCTAAGCAGTAGACCATATCTTCATAGTCATAATAGAATAAATGCAGGCTATTGATTTAACCTCAAATTGTGATATATTTCAACTAAAAGGATCAGGGGAAGACAGTAAGAAGATGGTGTGACAGTGTATTAGCAAAATCCTCAGTGACAAAGAAAACAGTAGAAATTCTTTGAAACCGATCACTAAATAATAGCACAAATATGTTATTTAAAATATTGAAAATAAGTGCCACTAGAAATGCTAAGAATTGAGAGAGGTTAACTCAGGGGCTGAGGAGTCGAGGGGGAGAGCTATCCTTGGATATCTTTTAGTGGACGTTAATTTTTTTAAAACCATGGGCCCAGATTGATTAAAAACAATCATTAAATTAAAAAGATCATACATATAAAATGCTTAGCACAGTGCTTGTCAATATATTAAGCTGTTCATAAAAAGCTTTCCATTATTAAAATATTAAGGAAACAGATTCTACCATCAGGGGCTCCAGAAGCAGTGAGTCCTAGGACACCTTGACATCACCTGGTGAAAGTGACTTTAGACTTTGGGCTTCTAGAACGTCGAGAGGATCCGCAGTGTTGTCTCAGGTTTTGAAGTTTGTTGTAATTTGTGGAAACCGATAAAGTCCTAAATCCCCCCATTTTCCTTCCCTTTCTCTTCAGCTTCTACTATCCCAACCAACTACACCAAGTCTGGTAATGAGGGCCTCTCTGGGAAACAAAAAAAAATTTATTTGTATTGAAGTGTGATGAGCTGTTGTCTATCTTTCAAGGAAATTTTTTTTTACATCTTGAAAAAAGATTCTAGGAAGGGAGTCTCAAGGGCAGGGGATTGTTTCTGCTTGTATTCAGTATTAACCACAGTGCTGGGTTAATAAATGATTGCCAAAAGAGTGAATGAGTAAGAGGCTCAGTGCACAAAGGAATAAATAACTGAATAGGGACCCTCCACTCGAAGAGAGGCTCCATCACTGCTCATTAGTAAAGACGCTGAATACTTCTCACTGTTAAGAATGTCTTCTTGCTGCCCAATTGAGATCCCCCAAGCTGAATTTCAAGTGCTGTCTTTTTTTATCCTCAGTGGATTTAGTGAACATCTGGTCATCAACTAACATCTATTAAGTCACTCTTAGTTTTTTTTTTTCCCCCAGGGTAAATAATCCTCATTCAATGAACTATTCATATTGGGCTTCTCTTTGTTGTGGTCAGAACAGGCCTGTCTCCACTGCAGGGTTTGCTTTGGGCTCTCTGACCAAAAGGAAGTGCAATGGAGAGTGACTTTGGTAGTGTTCTAGTTCTCTGACCTCTGAGCAAATTTGTTTAGGGACTACAATCTGAGGGACTCTTCCGCCTTTGTCGTCAGCATCAAGCTTAGAGTCAGTGGAACAACTGAGCCACGCAGTGCGGCAGTGGCCTGTTTCTGTAACCCACAGAGGAGGCCATGCGTTGGGTGGTTAACATTACTAATTTTAGTCTCTACTAAGTCGTGGGTCCAGGCACAGTTCTCTCATGGTCTGTGTGACTTTGGACAGATGACTGAAACTTTCTACACATCAATACCATCATCTCTAAAACAGGAGCCTTATAATGTTTGTGAGGATTAAATTAGATAATACAAAGTGCACTCTTAATTGCTCTCTGCCCTTCAAAACTGGTTGCAAAACGTTAAGTACAGATGTTCTTTGATTTACTATGAGGTTCTATCTCGATAAACCCTTCGAAGGCTGAACATCTCCTAGGTGGAAAATGCATTTAATCACCCTAACATCCTCACTCAGAACACAGCCCACTGCAGAGTGCTGGGCATTTCCCTTTGTGACTGTGCTAGAGTATCTTACTACATATCCCTAGTATGGGAAAAGATCAATATTCGAATTTCTACGTACAGGTTCTAGCAAATGCACTTTGCTTTTACACTCATAAAGACCAACCATCCATAAATCAGGGCTGTTTATATTCTAGTGAAGGGTAGCGAAAGGATGTGGCCGAACTTGTTTTTCTCCTTCTATGACAGAGATGTTCGTGGGTGGAGGTTCAGGTCAGGCTGTCTTGTGAAAGAAGTATCAGAATTCATTTATGTATCTTACGAGCATGTATTTTGTTCCTTGAAGGAGTCCTCAGCGTAGTGAGGAAACAAACACATAGACTCAACCTTGCACTGCACTACTGTGTGACAAGGGTTCTGGAGTGGTTTCAAGAGTAGGGGAAGTGTGAATGAATCTTAGACGATGAATAGGTACTTTCTAGGAAGAGATAAAGGCATTCCAAACAGAAGAGACACAGCTCACAAAACCTCTGAATGTGAAACAGAACAGGTCCAGGGGAACATAAGAAGGAAGTCGTAGGAGTTGTTCATCCTATTTCCAGTTTTTCACTTTCATAACATATGATGAGTTTATACTTCTTGGCTTCCTTCGGGTGGGTTCATCTGTATGGTGTTGTGACAATCAGTTGTGAGCAGAAGTCACATGTGCCAGAGCAATTTATTATTGACACAAGATCTTTCCAAATGCTCTTCTCTTTTATTATAGTCACTGGCAGTGTTTGAGATAGTGGCTGCTCCCTTAGCCTAGGCCTGGAGTGAGGGTCCCCAGTTCTATTCTGTACTATGTTTTATGGTTCACAAAAATAATACCATTTGTTGTTATAAGTCAGTATGACCTTGACGTTGGTTGTTATTGCTGCAGATCCTACCTTATACTGACTTATGAAGTATTCTAACTTTATACTGATAACCAAGAAAACCATACTTACAGCCTGATAAAGTCAGTATAGTCTGGGGAATATTGATGTGTAGTTTTTCTTTTCCTCCCCTTTCCCTAGAATCCCCAAAGACACAGTATAATGAGTTAAAGAAATTTCAAAGACAGCCTTGAGTGGAAATGTTAAAAATTAAACCTGTCAAAGTGTATGAAGTTGGGATTTCCAATCTACACTGTGCCTTTGGGGAGGGAAGGTGTTGTTCAGGGATTGGCTGTAAGTATGGCTTCCTTGGTTTCTTCTGTGTCATTGCCCAGCTCCAATAGTGTAGCCTTTTAAAGTTGGAACCTGAGGTGATTCTTTATGACAATGACAACCCTCCTCTGCTGTTCTCTGCCCAGGATGACATGTTTTCATGTATTTTATTTCTTTGAAATATCCTAACAACCAGTGTGGTCAGTGTTATGATTAGTCCCATTTTATAAATGAGGAAACAAGAGGTCAGAAAGGTTATATGCAAGATCACACAAGTAGTCAATTTCAGAGACGGGTTGCAGTTTGGAGTCTGCCGATACCAACGTGTGAAATCTTTCTGTTCAACTTTTTTTCCCCTCCCTTTTTTTTACCCTGAGGATGGTTCAGCCTGCCTTTCTAAGTACACCCCCAAACAGAATCTTCAGTTCACTGAAAGCTTCAGGGACATAGTATTAAAAAATGCCAAGCTGCGGAAAGTTTCTTTCCAGCTATTTGCTCTTTTCCTGAAGGAAGGTCAGGAATATTGTTCTGATCATCAGAGTGCTTTCTAGAATGGGCACCGTCTATTGGTTCATACAGACACAGACCAGAGTCAGCTGTGAGGAGCTTGCTTTCCTACCCTGGAGTGTTTGCTCATTCTAGAGCCTCGGGTGGGAGCATCCTTCCTCTGCATCTCTTTGGTGCAACTTAAATACCTTCTTCTCCATGGAGCCTTCTCTTATGAACCAGAATCTACCTCTGGTTTGATGATTCCATGAAATCTTCTAATCTGGATAGTTGTAAAGCTCTTGGTTAATGGGTTCTGGAACTTGGTTCCGTTCATGGCTACTCATACTTTGTTTCAAGGAGACCAGCGTAGTGGGGTAGAAGGCCTTAATTCTACGGCTGTCGTTAGCTAATATCTATAGCCTTTGACAAATCACATCATTTCTCGAATCCTCAGCTTTCTCTTCTGTAAAATGTGAGGGTCAGGATAAAGGCTTCAAGGGTTAATGGTCTCCCCTAACTCATATGTAAATATTTTTATCTATATGTAATTTCTTTAAAGATGGTCTAAACTATCAAACTATCAGATTCTTTTTTTGGTACTGGGGATTTAACCACTGAACCACATCCCCAGTCCTTTTAATTCTGTATTTTGAGATGGTGTCTCACTAAGTTGCTGAAGCAGGCTTTGAACTTGTGGTCCTCCTGTCTCAGCCTCACAATTTGCTATGAATATAGGCATGTGCTATCGTGCCTGGCTCAGATTCTTAAGGGGTCTTAAGTTTACAGGTCCATAGATTAGAGAATCTGTAAGTTTCCGTTAAGCTCTAATATTCTAAGAATTTGTTTTTTTAAAAATCCATCAATCAATGGAGCATAACAGTCCAGAAATGGACCCATACTTATATTATCATTTGATTTTGAAAAAAAAAGTGCAAAGCCATCAAGAAGGAAAGAAAAATCTTTTAACAATTTTACTGAAACAACTGGATATTTATACAGAAAAAAAATTTACCCTGTTTTCTATCTTCTACCACATACAAAAATTGATTTATGATGAATCACCAACCTGCATATAAGAGGTAAAACTATAAAATTTAAAAATGAAAATCTAGGAAATCTTCATGACTTTGAGAAAAGCAAAGATATCTTAGGAAAATGAAAACAATGATCATAACATCAATTACAAATTAGATTTTATCAAAATTGAAAATTTTGCTCACCAAAATCCACTGTTAAGAAAACAAATGCTTTCCCACCCTGGAGTGTAGGGACAGGGAGAGCCAGACAGGGAAAGAATATTTTCAAAAGCATATCTGACAAAGAACTGGTATCTAGGATATATAAAGAAGTGCTATAACTCAATAATGAGAAAATAAACAACAGAATCAAAAAATGGACAAATATTTGAACACAAACTTCACTAAGGAATGTTTACACTTAATAAAGAATATGAAAAAATTCTCAACAATGAGATAACTTTGCACAACCATCAGAATGGCTCAACTTAAAAAAGATTGACAACATCAAAAGTTGGCACAGATAAAGATCAGACTTATTCTGATACATTGTTGATGGCAGTACATAACTGCTTCTGAAAAATGCCTAACATGGTGCAAGCATTATGGAAAGCAGTATGGACATTCCTCAGGAAACTTGAAACGGAACCACCATTTGACCCAGGTATCCCACTTCTCGGTTTATACCCAAAGGACTTAAAATCAGCATATTACATATTGATGCAGCCACACCAATGTTTATAGCAGCTCAATTCACAATAGCTATGGAACCAACCCTATGTGCCTTACAATAGTTGAATGAATAAAGAAAATGTGGTATACATACACACAATAAAATGGAGCTGGTGAATATCATGCTAAGTGAATTAAGCCAAATCCCCCCGAAACTAAAAACCAAATTTTTTCTCTGATATATAGATGCTAATTCACAATGGGGGGAGGTTAGGGAAGAAAAGGGTTACTTTAGATTAGGCAGAAGAGAGTGAAGGGAGGGGAGGTGGTAAGGGAGAAGGATGGTAGAATGAATCAGACGTCCTTACCCTATGTACATATATAACAGTATGACTGGAGTGATTCTACATCATGTACAACCAGAGAATGAGAAATTATTCTTCATTATATATGATGTATCAAAGTGCATTCTACTGTCATGTATAACTAATTAAAACAAATTTAAAATTTTTTTTTAAAAGCCTGTTTTTTTTTTCTAAAATCAAGTAGACATTTATCTCATGACCCAGCAATACAACTCCTAGTTATCTAAGAGAAATAAAAGTATATATCTAGAGAGATTTATAGAAGATTCCTACTGCTTTTATCGATCATAGCACCAACCTGGAAATAGCTCATGTGTCCATCCACAGGAGAATGAATACAAATGGAGACATTCTACTCAGAATAAAAAAGGAATGAACTAATGATACCTGCCTCAGTATAGATGAATCTCAAAAACACTGTGCCTTACAATGTGAAAGATTTACACAAAGAATACATAAGGTGTTAGTCCACTTAAATGAGCTTCTAAGGCAAGAAAAACTAATAATGAAGAAAATCATGATAGTGGTGGTCTCTGGAAATAGGAGAGGAGCTTAATTGGAAAGGGCCATTAGGAAATTTTCTGGGATGATGACCATCTTCTGTAATTCCATCTCTTAAAGGAGTTTGGGGTTACACGCATGTAAGCACTTAATAAAATTCACTGAATGATATCCTTAAGATTTGTGCATCTCGTGGTATGCAAATTTTACTTCAAAAATAAAATCCATAATAAATATTGAACTCCGAAGATTTGCATGCTGAAGCATTTAAGGGTGAAGTACACTGGTGTCTTTGATTTGCTTTGAAATGCATCCAAAAGCACAAGATAGACGGAGGAGACCAAGATGGACAGATGGAGCAGCAGTGATAAATACAGCAAAATGTGAATTGCAGAATCTAGGCCGTAGGTATATGGGTGTTTGCTGTACAATTCTTTCAACTTTTCTGTTATGTTTGAAATTTTTCATAATAAAATGTTGGGAAAAGATCTGTCAATCTAAAAGCTAATAACTTACCAAACAATTCACCCACACATCAGCTAGCAATTAAGTCAGCTAATATAGTGTTTCCCAAACTTTACTCATGGGACACTTACTGTATCATTATTTCTAGTATTTAATAATTATCTGAACTTGACTTACTTTTAAAACCTTGTGTCTACCTTGGGCCTCATCCTGGGAAACAGTATCTGTGACATATCAATGGTATTTTTATAATACACACAGCACACATTAATATAAATAGCTAAACATTAAGTTAAAAATGTTCACTCATATGCCACATAAAGTTATTTCACCTACCTCCAAAATATTCATATGACACTAGAGATTCTGATCTGTGCTTTGCACTATGGGGATTGATTAGGCCACTTTGTGGCCCCTGAGCTTCAAGAACTGTAGGGATTGTTTCAAAAGTCTACAGAGAAAGGGAAGGACAGGCTGTGAAAGGAGGAGGTAGGCTGGACCCAATGAGCTAGGAAATGTCTGTGGCAGGCTTCATACCTTGGAAGGACAAAAATCAGGGATGATGCATGGGGTCAGTGGCCTGCCTCCTAGCTCCAAGACAAGTGAGGAAGAGGCTCCTGGAAGTTTCTGAAACAGAAGCTCAATTGAATAGCTCCTTGTATTGGAAGCTTTGTTACAGACTTTGAAGAGAAGGAGAAAATACCCAGAAACCATCCAGTCACGGGCCCCTGTGACTCCTCGCCCACCCTCCACCCTCTACCTATTCCACTCCTCTCAATTGTCAATTAAAATAAACAGCCTGGTAGTCCTCGGCCTGGCTTCAATCTATCTCAGCCGGGAGGATACGCACAGATTTGTGGCAGTGCCCGAAAGTCCTTGCTCAACCTTTTTAATATCTGAACAAAGCAATCAAACCCGATAAGATCTAGCGAAGGCAAGATCACTCTTCTGTCCCTGGGATGGAAGCTTATTAGTCTGTGGCCCACATCATCAGAGTTATTGTGCCATGTTAAATTTATTGGTACTATCTCACCTCATTAAATACTTAAATAGACCTGACAGGACAGAAAAACGGGCTTTTTAATTTTTCCCCCCTATCCAAAGGGAGCTGGTGTTTCCCATGTCCCAGTTCACCTCTGCTACAGCTGTTGGCAAAGAAACACGAGAGCAGGGCACTGCGTGGAAGGTTCTGGCTGGCTGTCTTAAGACTCCTGGGATCCTCCAGCCCTGCCTGACTTGGGCCAGGAGTGAGAAAAGCCCCATTGCGGGGTGCGTGTGTTTCCTTGGGAACAGGCTGAAGAACGGGCAGAGGACAGCCATGGTGTTCATTCCCTTTGCTGAGTTACTCAAATCCATCCGAGTACATCTTCTACGAGGAGCCTTGTCCGTCATAAGCCCGGACAACTGCCAGAAATAAAGGTCAGGGCGACTGAGGAGAAATAAGATTAGGGTGTGTGTGGTGGGTGGAGGCGGGGGTGAGTGAGCCACAGAACAGCTAGCTCCAGCTCCATCCTCCAGGTCTGGGGCTTGTGGTCTTTATTTAGTAAATAGCCCTGGTACTGGTCACAGCTGGAGCCTGGCCAACGCTAGGATTTCCCCAGATTCTGAGCTAGAGAACTTGGCAGGCTGGTGAAGCCTTGCAGAGAGCCACTAGCCTGAAGGTTTCAAGCAAATTACAAATGATGAGAGATGGGCATCAAAGAAGGTAGATGTCACTTGGCCTTACCCATATCCCCAACCCCATAATTGCCTTCTCCATTTGTGTATAGACGCGCGCGCGCGCGCGCGCGCGTGCGTGCGTGCGTGTGTGTGTGTGTGTGTGTGTGTGTGTTTATTGGGGGGTAGAGGAAAAATCCAGGGACCGTAGAGATTTTGCAACCTAGAAAATGCTCCTTAAAGGGTTTCATGAAGAGGTTGATGACTTTTCCTCATTTATCAAGCCAATTTTCTTCTCAGCCAAGGTGATTTGGGACACAGCCTCCCCGCATCCTCTTCCTCTCCTCATGTCTCCACCTGCAGAGAAGGTCTCTTTCCTCCAGCTGTTTCCCTCTCCCAGCCCAGGTCCTCGTTTGCACCTTGTTAATAAGGTAGGCAAGGGGCCAGGAAGCAGCTCCCGGGCGCCTTCCGTTCCTAATGTCCTAAATGGCCATGACACTGCGCTTAATTTCCGTTTTAGTGCAACTGCTGGCAGGACATCAGCAGGCTGAGACCTGGGTCCTGTGACAGCATCTTCAACAGCAGCCATCAGCCTCCCTGTAATTAGATGCCACTTGGAGCCTGCCGTCCTGCAGTGCCAGAGCTCCGTGGACTTATGTAACTGTCCCTCTGTTCAGAGCACAAGGCTCTTTACAAGCTTGGAGTCTCCCAGCGTTAAAACAGCAATAATCCCTTGCCCACCCTGGGAGGGAAGGCAGGCCATGACCAGATGGGTTATATATGTTATCAGCTTACAATAGTGTGGGGCACTTAAAACCCTGCCCTTGTGCAGAAAACCTAGATGGTTGACATTTGCCTACTGGGCCGCTTTGCTCTTTATCTTTTTTGGAACGTTCCATTGTGGACATGGGGGAGTAAGATGGTCAGAAGCCATCGGTAGATAGGTCCTTTGGTTAGCTTCAGCACACATCAAAAAATGTTCAGTGGGGAGCATTGTAGTGGAGCTGTGGTGTAATGAACGAGTGTCGATTGTGACAAAGTTCTGGGGGGAATTGGAAGTCGGCCTGTGTATGCAAAAAATAAAGACCCAGATTCATTTGAACTGAATGCAGGCTTGGGTGGGTGGGAGAGAGAGGGAGGGGAGGGGAGGTGATTAATTACTGCCTAGGTCGCAGAATGTCTTCATTTAGAAATTGCAGCATCAATTATCTTTAATTACTTCCCCCATGGCCTTAAATCAAGGGCTAGTCCAGAATGGGGTCAGCTGCTCAGGTTCATGTCTTGGGTGGACTGGAAAAATATGGACCATGGGGTGAGGAGTCAATTTGGGACACACATGGATGGAGCCGCTTTGGATCAGCCTTTTCCTTTAGGACTTGGTGATAGAACTGATAATAATCAAACCCTGAATTTAAAAGATCCTAGATGACAGAGCATCAACAGAGGAGTCCAATGTCTTTCCTTATCCATTGATCCTGTGGTCTTCACCAACATGTTAGGGCTGTCAGAGGGAGGGAGCGGGGACTGTCCTCATTTTAATGAATGAACAAAAGAAATCCATCCCTGTGCATCCATACACATGGTTAGAGGCCATGCTTCCCAGCACCCTCTAGAACAGGGTGCCTGATCCATATGTCGGAATCACCAAAGGTTCTCATTCAAAACACAGATTCCCATGCCAGAGGTAAGGAGGCCAAATTTTTCAGGGATGGGCAAGGTTTTCTGTGTTTTTCACAAATTTCCTCCAATGCCTTTTAGAGGACTGGCATTTGGGAACCCCTGCTCCAGGCTTCTTGTCTTTCTTCTCCGAAGTAGGGGAAGACCACTCCTCACCTTGCAGAGGCCTCCTTACCCTGCTGTCTTTCCTTTCTTTCTTGAAATTTACACACATGTCAGGCTGGAGATGGTGATTTTCAAAATTCAGGCCTCACTGATGAGGAATGGAGAAAAGCAGGCAGGACCTGCAGAGCTGGGGACTTTTCTTTACTGGCAACCTGTTTCCCTGGTGAGGGTGAGTGTGGGAGGTAGAACTTACAGAGCACTAGAGGAGGAGTGGCTTTAATTTCAGCCACCCAGAGCCCCTTTTCTGAGCTGCATGGGTAAGGCAGAGGTTGGACAAAGTGAGCCCAAGGTCCCTTCCTTCTCTGACATTCTGGGATTTCTTTGTCTTCAGGAAAAACATTTTCTTTCCACAGATCCTGGTGTTAGGGAAAGAGAACATTTCTGCTTCTAGATAAGGAAAAGGAGTTGAAGCACCCTGATCATCACTCACAAGGTAACCTGTTGCCTCCTCAGCCTAAGAGGAGTTTCTTTGCTTTCTTTCTTCTCTGTGTCCTCCTCCATCCATCCCTCTCTTGCTCCACATGAGATAGAGATGGAGGTCTGGGAGCAGATCACTCTATCTTCTACCCTGGTGCAGCCCACAGAACTTATCAACTCTGGATGGGCATGGTGACTCATGCCTGTAATCGAGCATCTCAGGAGGCTGAGGCAGGAGGATCACAAGTTCAAAGCCAGCCTCAGCAATTTAGCAAGGTCCTAAGCAACCCTCTCTCAAAATACAAAATAAAAAGGGCTGGGGATGTATCTTAGTGATAAAGCTCCCCAGTGCCAACACATACAAAAATTTATCAACTTTAAGCTGTTGAGAACTTCTGGCCTCTTTTCTGTCCTTTCTTCCCAGACTGGAGAAATTTTTCTGGCTGCTTCTCCATTCTTGAGTGTCTGATCTGCAGGTGGCCCTTCTCAATTTATACAATATAAATTATGCTCTCAGAGACAAATATTTCTTCCCTTCTTGCTTCTTATGATCTTATTAACCTCAGCTCAAAGACTTCACTGTCTCTCAATGGAATCCCCTGGGTCCAAGTTCTCAGCTACTTTAAGGCATGAAGTAGTTCATTGTGAAATGCTGTTTTATCCTTGAGACTGGCTCCCCAGTTCCAGTGTCAGGGCAATTTATGCTATGTCCCAGGAGATATCAATGGTGACTCTGGGATATTTAGCCTTAAACAATCAAGCTGTTATTTATAATTGACCATTGATTGACCAATCTGCTATAGTTTCATAAAATATGGTGCTTGGGAGAAAAGCTCAAACTCATGACATGACCACTCTGAGTTCAATGGAAGGGATGTCTACTGATGGTCCTGGCTGTCCATCATGGGGCTGGGATTGGAGGTGCAAAGAGACTCCAACAGAGGAAGACAGAGGCCTTGCTCCTGAGCTTACCAGGAAGAGGGCACATAGTATCACACTGGGGAGTAGTAGTGCTAGGAAGGAGGGCATTGGTGCTCAAAGCACACAGAGAAGTTGGGAGTATCATGAAGAGGACCTTTGAAAGTTGTAACACGAAAATTTAATCCTGACTGGTGTCTGGGTGAGACTATAAGCAAGCAGTATCTGCTATGAACTCAATATATTGAAAACTATATTTCTTTTCCTTAAAAAAATTATTTCTGGGCTACTCCATCTTTATACACAATGGGTTCAGTGGGATGGGGAGGCTTCCTAATATTTTTATAAGGACATAGCTAGATAAAGGATTTTGATGGTGGTAGCTTCTTTTTTTCTCTTTTAAGAATTTTCTGACCTCGTCAATGCACAAAGATCTCAAAGTCTGTGTTCTGGAGCAGAAGGTTAAGAAAAGAATTTGGTTATGCCAAATTCATGGCTTCCTAAATTATTTCCTGATTCAGGTATTGATTCTTTGATAGAGTGAGTGATAGATTAATGATCCATTCATTTTATTTATTCAATAAACACAATTGGCTTGCCTTATACAAATTCTTATCCGAGGAAATCAAGCTGAATGCTTCTCTTCCTTCTAGTATGTGTGTTCTTGGGTTTCTTCCAAGGCAATTAAGAGGAGGTGGAGAGCAACAGGGGAAAGATATGCAACCTGACTTCTCTGGGACACCTTCCCTTCCCAGTGCCTGTCCCCAGAGACAGAGAGAGAGAGAGAGAGAGAGAGAGAGAGAGAGAGAGAGAGAGAGAGAAAGGTGGGGGGGCTTGAACATGGAGAGAGGGGATAGCACCTTCCTGGAACCAGAATGCCTCTCCTTTCTTTGTTCTCCTCTCCTGCAGCCCTCCTGGTCTCCCTTGGATCCTTTGTTCTGTTTCCCAGCCTCCGGGTGGGTGGCCTAGAGGGGGCAGCTTGGTTTGCCCTATGGGTTCCCTAGTCCTGCTCTACCGCCTCCTTCCCCAACAATCCAGGGACTTGGAGGCATATGGTGCTCCTGTCTCCTGAGAGCCTTTCTAATATTATTTCATTTCTTTTAACCTTTATTAAGACAAACATTGAGCAGAGAACAGTCTATACTCCCAGTAGAGACACTCTCCATTTCGATATTAAAAAAACAAAACAAAACAAAATCTAAACCCACCCAACCTGAGACCTGGAGGAGGGAGATAGGAGAGAGGGGGGAAAAATGAGAAAGAAAAAGAAATATCCTAGAGATATTTTTACCTTCAAAGATCCATCACTCATTACTGCATATCACAGACACGTCTACAATCTCATCTTCTTACAATTCTCCGTGAAATAAGTGTAAATGGAAAATAATACCCCATTTTGAAAGTTCAACAAAATGTCTTTATCCACCAAATGTAGCCCCAGCTGTCTCATTTTCAGAAACAAAGCCTGATTTTAAATAGCAGCTCGCCACCCAAATAAACACCAGCAGCTCTTTCCAGCTCCACACTGGGAGGCTGCCTCGGTACCCCCACGCCATTGCCCATCTCCCAGTGAACACGAAACAGTCTTCTGTGGCGGCCCAATTGCCCCCATTCCAGAAAGTCTCGGGGTTCCTCCTTTCAGTTGGAGGAAATGACAGAATTGGGTAAACATTTAAAGCTGCCTCTCCCTCACCATGTGGGGAGATAGTCACCTAGGTTACTGGTCCTCTTCAACACCCCTTCCCACTCCAGACGAGCACACACTGTCACCTGAGCATGGGAGGAGAAGAGAGGACACCTCACTCTGAGCCAGCATTTGATTTCCACTGTGATAGACTTATGATGTGGAAGAGTAGATTTCATCCCACTTGGAGATTGGAAAAGTGTGTGGGTGCACAAAGAGGAGGAACTGCTCCAATTTGAAGAGTTTAACCTCACTTTCCTTAACCAGCTCTATGACATTGACTTGAGACTCTCAGAACCTCAGTTTCTTCCAAGTTCACATCTCCTACCACTTAAGCGTCCATGAGAATTTCAAACAGCGAGTTCCAAACCAATCCCCATTCTTTCAGTTCCTTTGTCTTCTCTACCAGAGTTAAAAAAAAAAAAAAATTCCACCTGTCCAATTGCTCAGATCAAAAACACAACTTGATTTCTTTTTCTCTTTCACACACCATCTGGTCTGATGGCAAAACCTTTTGGCTCTACCTACAAATATGGCCAGAATCTGACCCATTGTGTTCACTATCACTGCCCTATGTGTGTGCCTCGACCTGATACTACTCTCATTGCTCCCAACTCTGATTCAGCAGCAGAGTAGGGTGGAGAAGGTCCTAGAGTCTGGAACCAAACTGCCTCAATTCAGGACCTGGCTCCGTTGCTTACCAGCTGTGTGACCAGGGCAAGACAACTATAATTTCTCTGTGCATTTCTTTCCTCCTCTGCAAAATGGGAACAATAATGGATATACCTCTGAGGTTGTTAGGAGGATTAAATGAGTTAATCTGCACAACAAACTTAAAATGGCACCTGGCACATAGGAAGAGCTATGGAAGCATTAACTGTTATTATTATGGACATTCTTTTTTCCCCCAGTACAGTACCAAAGTGATTGTTTTAAAATGTGTCAGATCATGTCTCTCCTCTGTACATCCCTTGGCATGAAGTCCAGAGTCCTTCCTGACAGGCCTTTACATATGTGATCCCCTGAACTCCCCCCTTCTTTATCCCCTTCTAGCCTCTGGGGCTGCCTTGCCCCTCCTGGCCCACACCAGCAATTCCTACCTCGGGTCTTTTCACTTGTCGTTTCCTCTGCCTGGAACACACATGACTTGTTCCCTCACCTCCTTCAGGTCTCTAGTCAAGTATCACCTTCTCAGAGTGGGTATTTATCACTTCTCTCTTTAAAATTCAATCTGAAGAATCTCCATTCCTTTTATTCTATCCATTTTTCTCCATAGCACTTATAACCATATAACATTCTTTTTTTTTTTTTTTTGGTACTAAAGATTGAATCCAGTGGTGCCTGAACCACATCCCCAGCCCCTTTTTTAAAATTTTTATTTTATTTTGAGACAGGATTTTGCTAAGTTGCTTAGGGCCTCACTAAGTTGCTGAAGCTGGCTTTGAACTTTCCATCTTCCTACCTCAGCCTCCCGAGCTACTGGGATAATAGGAGTGTGCCACCGTGTCCAGCAATATATATCTGAGTTTAATTTCCATGTCTTCCTATTAGATTATAAGCTCCATGGCTGAAGAGTTTTTTTTTTTTTTTTTTTTTTTAGTCTGTTCACTGCAATCTTCCCAACACTAGAATAGTTCTTGGCACATAATAGACATTCAATATGTGTTTGTTCAATGGATGAATATAAAGACAGTTAAACCTGATGAGGCTCTCTCATTGAGGTTCATATCCAATGATTGTTTAAAGCCTCTTAGTACCTGTGGAGCAGAGATATTTGCAGCTATCTCATATAAGAGAAGTTAAATGACTTATTTTTAGAGCTGCAGGAACATAGGTAAAAGGGCCATTTTTGGAACCCAGAAACCCATTGACCTTGGGACAATGACCTCAGTTGTCTTCCCTCCATATTGAGCCTCTGCTAACCCTGGATTTGACCTGACATGTTCACTAGAAGGATGGATGCATGGAAGAGTGGTTGGATGGATGGATGGATGGATGGACAGACACATTTTTCTCTTTGGGAAGTTCGCAGGGATGGTGAAACTCTGCTGGTCTGAGGAGAAATCTGGAGTCTGCCTTGACAGGCATGAGGCTGACACAGAGTCCAGTGTGGTGGGAAGGGTCTGTCAGTGCTGATGCTGGACCATGCATCATCCCTGAGGACTCAGGAACTGGGAAGTCTGTCAGGGGACTCTCAGATGGAATTGATATATCAAGATGTCACTCTCTCAGAGTTGTTTATCCGAAGTGGCACTGAGGGAGATTGACAGGCAGTCACTGGACAAATAGGCAGATCACAGGCTCCCAGAGATGCTCAGTGGCACCTGTTGTGTGAGAGACTTGAGGAGAGTCTCTGAGGAGTTCTCTGCATGCTTGTCTCACAGAGCCCATTGCAATGGGCAGGAAGGGGAAATGCTGGGGTGAGACAGAAATGACCCTGCCTGGGGGACTCATGGCCATATAGGTGGGCACTGTCATCTTTTTTTTTTTCTTCAGTTTTATTTTCTTTTGCTCCTTTGTCTTCTCAGAACCAGCTGGACCATTCTACCCCAACCCTTGGGGTCTCCATAAAGGGGCCCAAAGATTGTTCAGTGTGGGTTGGCCTCCCAAAGCACAGTAGTAAGGGTTAGTGGTTATGGAGCTTCATAAAGGTACTTTATGTTAAGCCCTGATGTTCCCAAGTTCATTTTACCCTCATAACAGCCAGATGACGTAGGGACTATAATCCCCACAGTAGAGTTGAAAAAATGAGCCTTCAAAGGATAAATTACTCATTTGGGTCAATAGCTGTGGACTAACAGGGACTGAACCAGGACTTCTTCTTAACGCCGAACATTCTACCAGCCTCCCACTTTAACTTCCTTATACACATTAACTCAGTTCTCACAACAACTCTCAGAGTTACAGCCTATTACTGTTCCTAGTTCACATGTGAGAAAAAAGAGAAGTTTCCTCTTGAATCCAGGGGTGCTTAACCACTAAGCTGCATTCCCAGCCCTTTTCTATATGTTTAGAGACAGGGCCTCTCTAAGTTGCTGAGGCTGGCTTTGAACTTGCAATCCACCTGCCTCAGCTTCCCAAATCACTGGGAAATTACAGGCATGCGCCACCCCACGCCCAGCAGAGAAGTTTTAAGTTACTCGCTAGATCACATCTCAGAGCTGGGGACAGTGCCTAGGCATACTGCTCAGGGTTAAATAAACATTTGTTGAACAAAGCAAACACTTGTGTAGAAACCATCTCAGTGCCTTGTACCTGCTTTTCCCATCCCAAATTTGTGTCCAAGTCTCCAATCCACATTGTTCCCTACTTTCAAAGGCCAATTTAAATCTTCTTAGTCTTCTGTTGGTTACAAGTACTTTGGTTGAAGATTTAAGGGAAGACACACAGAGTATAATAGACACCTCAGAAATGTGTTTATCATTTGACTCGGTACATTTATTTTTAGGAATTAACCTAAAGAGATCATCGTACATGTGTGCAGAGGGCTAAGTACCAGGATGTTCTCTGCATCGTTGTTTAAGGTAGCACAAGACTGGAAATCCCCAAGATGTCCAGTAATAGAAAACTGGGAAGATAAATACACATTCCCTCTGAGAGTCATACAATAGAGTACTGAGTAGTGATTAAAAATAATGAAGATATATATTTATTGACATGAGAAATTAAGTGAAATAAGTAGGTTATAAAATAGTACACCCAGAATAATTTGATTTTTATTAAAATTGTATGAATATAAATATATGCATCGAAAAATGTCTGGAAGGACATGTATCAACCTGTAGATAGTGGTTATCTTCAAGCAGGGCTTGTGGGTGATTTTTATTTTCTTCTTTTTACTTATTTTCTAATTTCCTGCAAAACACTTGTTGGTAAAGAAAGGAAAATGAACGTTATCTAAGAACTATTCCCTGCTCACCTCTTGTCTTTCTTAATCCTTCCTAAATCTGATAGTCCCACCGCCCGGCTCTGTTTTGGCACGTGTGCTATTGGATTGATTGTACGAGTGTAGCAATGTCTCCATAGAGGATGATTTTCATTCCCCTTATGAGATCCTTGAAGGCTGGTCCTCACTTCAATATATATATATTTTAAATTTAATATAGAACATTGTACATGGGAGTGCTTACATTTTTTTCTCCCAACCTCCCTGGTCCCATTATTTATTCCTATGAGGCAGAGAATGAAGGGTGTTGAATTCACCTAACCCTTGGGGAAGAAAGGGGATGAAGCCATTTCCCCAGGGCTGGGAAAAGGCCCAAATTATCCCATGAAGCAAAAGGCAATAAATTATCCAGGGACCTTTGAGGTCATGCCCTGGCCTTCTCCGGCAGCCACCCTGCCCTGCATAATGGGCCGCAGGCAGTTATGATTCATGCAGATGCTGGCTGGGCTCCTGCCAGCCTGGTCTGAGGAGGCTCCACAGTTGGAACTGGATAGGCCTAAAAATATAGCCCCTCAGGGACAGCTTGGGCCATGCCCTGGGGAGGTCTGAACCTCCAGAGGTCTGGAGCAGGTTCTGAGAATCAGAACTGGAGACACATAGGCTGCCTTGGCCTGCTCCTGCCCGTGCAGCTGGGGCCCCAGGGAGAAATCTACAGCCATTACCCAACAAGACAGAGCAAAAAGAAATGAGGTTAAAGCACCAGAAGGAGGACTTAGATAATAATAATATAGTGAGTGACTTGGGCAGCAACGGTTGCAATAATACTACTTCCCATTTGTACAGGACTCTACTGCGCACAAAATGCTCTCACATATATTATCATATTTGACCCACCCAACAACCCTGTGAAGTAGACAGTCTTTGCCCAGGTTTTCAAGCAAGAAGATCGTAATTCAGAGAGATTAATCAATTTACCAAAAGTCACACAGCTCAAAAGAGGCCGGGTCTTCTGTCCTCACTATGTTAGAAGGAGATCTCCCTGAATGAATGAGAAGGCACATAGCTGAAGGATAAATGGTTTAAGGACTCCTCACCATGGTTGGAGGAAGTGAGGACAGAGAATCTGGCTTTGGGGAGAAATGAAATGACCCCTGAGAGTCCTAGGTTAATACTACTAGGGCAGCAGGGAGGCAAAAAGGCCAAGAACACAAACACCAGAATGGATGCTCGTGCCTTCAAACCCCTGGTAGCACAGTGGCCATGGAGACTTTGCTCCAATCTTTAGACACCAGCAGATGAGATGATGGGGTCAATAATGGGATGCCCTGCCCAGGCTTCAGACAAGTCCGTCAGGTGTGCAGAGTGTGAGGCTCAGAGCAGGGATGTGGGGAAGTAGGGTGCAGGGGGAGTTAGACTCATACTTCAACTTAGACAGCAAAAGTACTCTCTAATTTTGTCCTTGTGAGCTCCACAGGGGATGGCAAGAAGCTCAGTTGAAGAAAGCCAGCCAGGAAAACAGCTTCCTGCCCATTCTAGGAACAAAGAGGGTGCATCCCAGTGGCCCATACCTTTGTCAGAAAAGGCTCCAAAAGCAAAGGAATGAGTGGATTTTTCTCCTTGCCTCACCTTTCATTTCCTTCCCAGCATGGTGGAAAAGATTCTGCAGGACTCTCAGCCTTACCTCCAGTAGAATTCTTCCTGCTCAGTGCTGTGGTGACATGCTAGATGAGTCTCTTCTCCTAACCACCTATGGTCTGCATCAATCTTCACCTCAGGGATAATGGTGCCCCCTTCCCTTGTTCCTAAGTGCTCAGACAATTGTGTTTCAAGGAGCTTGTGTTGTTCATAGTACAGTCAGGAAAACAGAAGCCACTCTAGGCATCTCTGCAGAAACGATTTTATACAGGGGATTGGTTAAATGGGAGGACACAATTATTTCTTTGGGAGAACAAAGGGAAGAGCTTGGAGTTATCAGAACTTAGAAGCTCTAAGGAGGGAACCTCCAGAGCTGGGACCTAGACCTCAAAGGGAAAAGTGCTTCCTGGCTGCTGTGGGGACCTTTGGGTGGGTGCAGTGAGGTTGATACTAAGAAGCTGGAGACTACTGCAGCTGGGGTGCAATGGTCCTATGGTGGCATGACACTGGCAAGGAACAGGAAAGAGCAAATCCTATCTTCCCTTCTCCAGCTTTCTAGTCTCCCTTTGGCTCCCCCTATTTGCAGAAACACCAGGTGTCTGCTGGCAGAGGAGAAATGCAATTTGCAGCATTCCAGCATCAGCATTACAAAGCAGGACACAGAACGGTGGGTTTGGAGTTTGATAACCAACTCTAAGCCTTATCCTCAGAGGATGTCTTAATGGGGTAATGTTAATAGGGTAATGTTTTCCAGACAGACACAAAGAGCCTCAGAAGGTTGTTTGAATCTTGTTATAGGCCAAGTACTTGGTCAGTTTCTTGAGTCATCTTGTCTGACCTGCCAGTTCTCTGATTTCTGTGACAAGTCCTAGGGATTTTATACATTGCAATTTTTTTTTTTTTTTAAATCTGGGAGGAATGTATGTCTTCATCTTTATTCCTTTGGGGATCATCTTGATCCTTTGCCCTTTGCCCCAGACTGAACAAAGACTGCTTCCAAGTGATAGGCAAAAGGAGATTCAAGTGTCAAACAATAATAGCAAGATATTATCAATGTAGGCCTGTGATTGTGTCATATAAAAAATAAAATACACACCAGTTAATCAAAGCACTACAGACACTTTTAAGTAATCCCACTTTGGCTTTGCATAACTCCATATACTGCCGGCAGCGCTCTTGTCTACCACCAGAGACCATAATATACATCAAAAATTCTCCTTTAAATTTATTTTCAGTAAAGATTGGTCTTTTGAACTGCGGCAGTGGAGGCTTAAGGGTACAAAATCTCCTCGCCTTTTTCTCTTTCTTTTTCTGTCTCCCCTGTCTTTCTCTTTGGTGGGGCGGTGACTCTGGGGCGGGGGAAGAGAGCAGCGGAGGGTTCCACACATCTCGTGGAACCTTCTGTCCTTTGCATGGATCAGTTCCTCTCATCTGCCACTTGATTAAGACATTAAAGCAGGAAGGTGAAGGAAGGTTGAGCTGCAGCAAGAGGGAGTGAGAAACAATTCCTCTCCATTCACTTCGGAGAAAGGCTCTGATTGCTGAGCCCAAGGACGGTTTTAGGCTATTTTGGTCGGGACAGTTCACACTTAGTGCTTTCCTAGAACCCCAGATTTTTGTGGAATGTAAGACACTGGGTGTCTAGGGGTACTGATGACAAGTCAAGGTAGAACCTTTTTATTGTTGCCCTCATTGATGCGACAGGAAATAGGACTGCTTTTCCAACTCATAGGGGGACTGTGGCAGTTCAGTTCATTATGTAAGACAGTACATTTTAGTAGCTAAACTGAGTCTTAGGTTTGAACTGGGATTTATTACCTAATAGCTCTGTGGCCTGATATAAGTTTTTTTTTAATTGTGGTTAAATATGCATAACATAAAATTTACTACTTTAATAATTCTTAAGCATACCGTTCGTTGACATTAAGTGCATTCACATTGTCATGTAACCATCACCACCGTCTACCTCTGGAACTCTTTTCATCTTCCGAAATTAAAATTCTGTACCCATCAAACCCAACTCCACACCCCCTCACACCCACCCCACTCCCCCAGCCCTGGAAACCAACACTCTGGCTTCGTATGACTTGGTCTATTCTAGGCACCTTATACATGGGGAATCATACAGTATTTTTCTTTTTCACTTAACACAATGTCTTCTAGGTTCATCCATGTTGTAGTGTGTGTGTCTGTGATGTTGGTTTTAATTCTAACTATACTGAGACTTTTTGGCCCATAAACTCTGCTTCTTCACCCGACCCCAGAGTGGGTTAAGTGAAACCTATAGGGGAAAGATGAGAACATATCTATAGGCTCTTAAGCTGGAAAGGGTCTTAAATATCATCTGATTCTCCCTCCCAGTAGTAGAGGACACCCTCATTACTGCCTTTGAGAAGGTCAGTGAGCTGATAA
The DNA here is from genome assembly GCF_052094955.1 of Ictidomys tridecemlineatus. Taxonomy (NCBI): domain Eukaryota; kingdom Metazoa; phylum Chordata; class Mammalia; order Rodentia; family Sciuridae; genus Ictidomys; species Ictidomys tridecemlineatus. Next base: position 99,260,164 of record NC_135480.1, read on the forward strand.
GAGCCATACTCCTTCATATTTAAAAGTGAATTACCTATTTTCCTGATATGTTTGTATCTATATTTCAGTTGATCCTAACAATAATTCTAACGTATGTACAGACAGATCTTATTTTCTTCACTTTTCTAGGATGCAGCCAAAGCCTAGAGGGTAGAGTGAAATTGCTCCTGAACAACTGTGATGGAGTCTCTTATTTCTAGTCTCTTATCCTTTCTAAAGTACCACACAAGCTCGGGTTTGCAGACCTGTTTATATTGCATTACTTAGCTAAGTTTCACTTAACACTTTCCTACTTTTTTTTTTTTTTTAGTTATGACCTCAAATCTCAAGTCAGCTATCTGAACCTACTAGATCATGTTCCAGAAAATGAAAGATGCCAGTTAGGCACTGTCACATATGAGCTGGGAGGGAGGTCAGGGCTCTACACAAAGGGAGCTACCACACCAGTGAAGATTCACAGCTTCATCAAGGTCACTATCGTGGGAGTCAGGAGACTAAGTCCCTTCCACAATAACAATAATTGTCCTTCCTATTGTCCTAAGATCAGTGGGACCAGAGATCTCAGAGGAGAGGAGCTGCTGCCATCAATGATGCTATACCTGAAGGAGACAAATTCTCCCCCAATCTGCTCCCCTTTGGCTGAATCTCAATCTTGATCTTTCATGGAAAAGGGAATATTCATGAACCAGGGTTTTCCTCGTCCACTTCTGCTACCAGCAGAGACAGGTTGTGAGTGCACAGGGTGCTGCAAGGGGCCAGCCCAAGGCGCCTTCCCCAGGGGTCTCTAAGTGGTGGGTGAAATTTAAGAGCAGGCTGCCTTCCATCTGCCAGCCCCATGGGTCATGTCCTCACAGATGGAGCAGGACCAGTGAGGGCAAAGGGTGAAGGGGAAATATGTCACTTGAACATCAGAAGAGTCTAAATAAGGACTGCTCTGTTTGCTTGTCCCTGTCTTCCTTTTGATCTCCCAAAAGGAACACAACCCGAGAATAAATACACCAGCCTTAAGCAAACAAGCCCCAGATTTCAGCTGCCACTTCTGCCCTGGGTTCCTTAGATGGAAACAGTAGGTCTATTCCTCTAAAAGGTGTCATGGTGAGGAACTATAAACTGTCACTTTCCACAGTGAAAGTGATGAGACTCTGGGGAGAGAAGCCACATGGTGTTGGGGTGGGTGGAAAATGGGGTAAATGCTCCAGAAGCAGCTTCCCTGGGGAGAGGGAAGCATAGGACAGGTGCAGGTTTCCAAGCAGCACAGAAGGGGCAGGCACCACCTGACCCTCTGGAAGCCAAAGGCTGAGCCGCTGAGGCCTGCTTTCAGCTGCCCCAGCTGCACATTCCTGAAAAGCTGGCACTTGTGTGAGGCTTCTCCCAAATCAGACATGAGTCACGCCAGCTTATTTTAAGTCCTGACCTGTTCCCGGGAAGGGAACCCGACATGGAAAGCCACGTGCTGTGAAGCAACTGTGGCCCAGGGCCAAGGGAAACAGAGGCCCTGTGCAGCTCGTCAACAAGGTCTGTCCCAGAAGCCCAGGGTGAGCAGAGGCAGGGAACAGCCACACCCCTTCCCTTGTTAAGTGGAACCGTGGGGTGTGTGGCTCTAGCAGCTTCTGTGGCCACTGTGATGCTTCTGAAGTCTTAGCGGGGGGGGGGGACAGTGGGCAGGGAGAGGGGGCCCTGCTGTTTGTTCTTTCTGGGACTCTCTCCTTATTTTTACAATCTACACTAAGTTTTCCTGAGTGGATACGTGGTCCTTTGGGGACAACTGGACAGAGGGAGTAGCAGAGCTCATGCCCACTTGGCCAAATGTATTTAAGTCTTTTAATAATTCATATCCCCATTTCCATACCCAGCCCCACTTAAAGAGGGATCCCAGGGAAACCTAAAAGCTTTTCTGATTGCACAGGCTCATCCAGCATCTTCATAAAAGGTTCTCAACTGGCCTCTCAGAATCGACGGCTTCAACGCTTATGAAGAAAAACTAATAGTTCCAGCTGGTAGTCATTGAAAAGTCACTTAATATTTCTCAGTGCAAGGAGCTATACTTAATGGGACACAATGTTTTTTCCCTAAGCAGTTGGAAAAAACCCTTGACATCACATTAATAATGTCAAGTTTTATTGGCTCTCTCATTTGACATGATATTAAACTTTTCAGACTCTATCTCGACCGAGGTACAAGGTTGTTAAAATGTGGACAGATTGGAGCGCTACAAAAAGGTGGCGTGGAAGAAGTGCCTGTCCAGGTGAATGGAGAGAGAGGGAAAGGGTTGTGACATGGGGCTTAATAGACAAATGGCACTTTGTGGGAAAACTCTGAGCCCAGCAGCCTCTTCCTGGGACTGTCTTCCTTCTGAGACTGGTAGGGCAGGCACCTCAGGGGCAGACGGGAGGTTCAAGGCCACCTGGTATGGGGTTGCTCATCATCCTTGGCAAGTCCAGTTTTCTGGACAGAAATAAGTGAAAACATCGACATTGAGAGGCAGGAGGGATTGCAAATTGGGGGCCAGTTTTGACAACTTAGCAAGACCCTGTCTCAAAAACAAACAAACAAACAAATAAATAAAGTACAAATATAAAGAACTGGGACTGTAGCTCAGGGGTAGAGCACTCCTGGGCTCAACCCCCAGTACCAAAAAAAAAAAAAAAAAAAAGAGAGAGAGAGAGAGAGAAAAGAAAAAAGGAAGAAGATAGAGTCTTTTGGGAAACCCCAGCTTTGCTCCCTAGTACCTTCCTTGGGAACAGAAAACTCTCAGGGTTCCTAATAATAACAATAACAACAATAGCTGACACTTCCCTGGTACTGGCATGTTATTCTGAGTGCTTCCCCATATTTACCCTGCTTGGCTCTTCCCAACCCAATGAATTAGAGACTATGGTGCTCACCACCATCCTCATTTTAAGATAGAAAACTGAGGAAAAGAGGCATCATGTGATTTACCCAAGTCTGATGCCTAGTAAGTAACTGACCCAGAATCAGATTCAAACAGGGGCTCTTGGTGAGAGTTATGTGCCTACCACCCTTTGATAGGGAGAGCCACTATGCAAATGCAGAATATCCCATCTGCAAAGGCTGGGGACCTACCCTGGGCACCCTCTTCTTCCCCCTCTTTCATGGTGGTGCCCTGACACACAGGCAAGTGGGAGGTTTCCAGCAGGTGGGTGTCATTGACTTTGCCTGTCAGGTGCAAATCCATAAATAACGGATTTTAAGCAAAAAAAAAAAAAAAAAAAAAAAAACTCCACCCAATAATGCATGTCTAAAGCCATTTTGATGTTGGAGAGTTACAGTAATACTTTTATGCTTTGTTTAAAGAAATTGTTTGCAGCATATTTGTAGTGAAATCACTCCAAAGAGTTTATTTTGGATGATTGATTTATAGGAATCTAGCTCACATACCCAGAGGATGACACTTAAATCATCTCTTCTTTTCATTTATAATAAGGAACAAAATGATCATATTTTGACAAGTCTGATCATTTGGGGGGTTGAGCAGGTTCCCTCGGTGGGCTCAGTCTATAGCTCGCAGAACTGATAGACTATTATTACGTCTCATTAAAATCAGCCGCAGCTGCTTCGGCTGGTTGCCCCAAAGAAAACAAAGCTATCGTTGGTTCATCCTGCCAAAGTCAGTCTTTCCGCCAATTTTAAAGAAGGGCACAACTGGAAAGGTCTTTAGCTGGGACCGTCAAAGCCCATCTGCCTTGGGTTTGAACTTTGAGCGTCCCCTTAGCCCCCACCCACTCCAGTGTGACACTCACAAATCTTCCCCTGTCCTTCCCTCACCTTGAGTGCTGCAGCAGCCTCTGACCTTCTGACCCCACAGAAGCCTCATCACATTCCCAGGCCCAGTGGGAATCTTCATGGCCTAAATGTAACGGGGAGGGTGACATTTGCCATTTTGCCACTTGCCCACTGGTTAAACCAAAGAAGTGGGTTTTGTAGCTCTCTTTGGTTTCCAGATTCGGAGCTGGGGCAGAAAGCTGCCTGAGTGACACCCCCAGAATCTGAGCTGCCTATCCGTGTTTCTGCTCAGTTCCCTGGGCTGGTGTTGGGTCAGGCTGAGCAAAGGGCTCCATTCTGCCTTCTGCCCCTTCTGGAAGGCGCTGGGTTTCTTCTCTCACTCCCCTGCAAACCATCAGGCCTCCTCTCCTGGTCTCCCCCTCCAGCAGGGGCCCGGCCCTGCACCATTCCCCCGTCTTGGGGAGAACAGAGTTCAGTCTGTGACAACCACACAGTGAGAAGACCAGGAAAGTTCCCCTGGAACAAAACCTCACCAAGTTCTCGGGGTCCGTGGCAGTCTGTGTAAGAGTAGTACGGTGAAAGATCTTCCTTCTCTCATCTTCCTCTTTCATCTTCCCTAATCCCCTCCCCTCGACTTATCTTTTTTCCTCTCTGCCCCCAGCCCCCCCCTCCTCTTTCTATTCACTATCAAGAACAGCCAATTTAGCGGGCAGCCATACGGCTCCAGCAGAAGTCCCTGGGATCAGTGGCTACAGGGAGTGGCACAGCCAGAAGGCGAAATCAAAGATGAAATGAGCATTTGGATCTTGCTGAAACTGAAGCTCAGCACCCTGTATGCATTATTCATGTGTGACATTGTCACCCCCTTCTCTACACTCTCCACTGAGCTACAACAGAGCTCTGAATCCGAGTGGCTTTGAAACATTTTGCACTATGACACTGATCGATCCTCAGCCCTGCAAATGGCCCCAACAGGGCCATGTCCTGGCCTTGCTCAGAGACAGCTGCAGGCCAGCTGGGCACGAACCCTCAGCCACACTCCTGCAGCAAGACACTTTAAGCAGTGGGGAATGATTCTCATTAGGGGTATAGCTCTTGGTACCTGAACCTAATGTTCAAAATCCTAAGCAAGCAACTGGCCTCTGTTGAGCTGTTTTAAATTATGTATTATTGACCTTGGACAAGTCATTAGATTTGTTTGAGCTTCCATGTGGCATCCCTAAAACTCAGAGTTCATGATGACTTTCTTACAGGAATGCTGTAAGAAATGAGTTAGTTAATATATGTGAAAGTGCTTTGTAAACAGCAAAATGCTACATTAAAAAAAAAAGCAATTAAGAAAGGCTAAAATGTACTGGGCATTCACAATGTGCTAGCCATTAGATTCTAGACACTTGCTCATTTAATCCTCACAAAAATCCCTGGGAGGTCAATACTTTGATTTTCTGGAAGTCCCTTTTTTAACAGACAAGGAAATTCAGGAGGGTCAGGGAGGTGAAGGGATGTCCAGAGCTGGGATTCCAGTCCAGGTCTCTCTCTTCCATCCACTGTCCAGGTGCCTGTTCCAGAGTCGGAGCAGCTCACACTCCTCACTTTGCACACAAAAACAAGTGTAGATTTGCCAGTCCACCAAATATTATCTCCTCCCTGGAACACCCCTGGCTGGGAGGCAGGTAGGCGTGCTGAGCCTCTGCTACTCCATTTGCACCTGTTTTCTGTTGACCTGACTGAGTGGCCCAGTGACTCTCTGCAAAGCTAACTGGGAAGGGTTTGCTCCTCAGACTGGGGCTCCTTTAGCAAGGGCATTTTGAGCTTTCCCTGTGCCCTGTGGATCTCAGGGTCAATCTTTTGTCCCGAATTATTATTATTTTTTTTAAACTCATCCAAGCCTCCCCTTGGCAGGAGTAACTTATTGTCTTTGAGAGCCAGCACAGAACTTTGGAAGAGCTAAATGTGGAGAGGAGAAGAGACTGAATGGGAAGCCCTTTGATGGAGCCAATGAGAGATCTTTCTAGAGGATTACAGTGACACGACACTTAGACACTCGGCCCTCCTCACCGGCATGAGTTTGGAATAATTACCCAGGGCAGACTCACTCAAAGAGGCAGTAAGCTGGCTAAGGCTCTTAGAAGGCAGTCGATGACATTGTTAATGTATCCGTCCCAGGGCTCAGGACACGGCAGGGTCGGGTATTAGCTGATTATCTGATCCTGTCAGCAGAGAGCTTTCAGAGAGTCCAAAGAGCCAGCCCCCAGATTTCCTCAGGGAGATGCTAAGCTTAGACACCTGCAGAGGGGTCCTCTGTGGTGGTCTGTCTGTGGAGGGTGTCCCGGGTCTCTTCTGTATCTGTGTAGGAAGCAACATGGATACAGAAAGGGCTCCCAAGCTTCATGTTGCCACAGGGTTATGGGAGATTAGGGGATAGGAGTCTGTGACTTCCCTCCCTCCTCCACTGGAGTCACAGATTCTCTTTCCTGTGAGAACCATTAACATGGTCACTGTACAAGGACACTGGTTTCAACTGTGGAAAAGCTCTCCCCCTCCCGCCTTGCTGGTAGGTAGAAGGGCAGAACAGGAATGTGACAGAGCTCACATTCCTGGGCAGGAAGACATGTAGCTGGACATGAACAGCTCTCCTTTTCAGTTGGGACAGGCTCAAATGGCAGCAGGAGGGACTAGGCTTGGACATAAAGAAGAATTACTTAGTTTGGAAAGCTTAGCCAGGACACCTTTAATAACTGTAGTATAATAACTAAATTTGATGATTTACTATATTTACTGCCCTAAGAACTTTCATGTCCTTTCTCACTTCATCCCTCCAACTGCCCTGAGAGAGGTGTGATCATTAGGTTTGCATTGACAGGTGAGAAAGCCGAGGTCCAGATGGTTGACATCATCTATCTACAGTCAGCAGCTAGAGGGGATGAAGCCAGAGTTGAGATGTGACACCCGAGCCTGGACTCAGCTGTGCTTTCCGGCTGTCTCCCCAGGAAGAGCGAAGAACTGGTCAGTGGTGGCCCCTTGCTTCTCCCTCCCAGCCAACTTCTCCATGTCCCACCCCTTCTGCCAGCAGCGGGGAGGGTGCAAGGGAGGATGGGGGCTCTTGGTGGGAGCTGAGTCTGGCCAGAGTGGTTTGCTCTTAGCACAGCATCCGACTCCACCTGTTGAGTTAGGTCACCGACTCCCAAGTCGGGCCAGGGGGCCAGTCACCTTTCCCATTGATCTTCTGTCCTGAGCTGAGTTATCTCACACAAGTGGTACCCGACAGACCCTCAGCTTTGGCCCTCCTTCGCCTCCTTCGCAGCTTAGCGAGTTTTAATCTGGCCCATGAGGGCTTGTCAGTTTCAAGAGCCCCCCTGACCTTTTAATAAACATTTCCTATGTTATCAGAATTATTTCCTAATTCATTCCCTTCTGTCCCTGAATATCTAAATCCTATTTGAGTTAATGCCCTTCATTTTCATTTATAAAGACAGATACAAAATAATTATTTCCTATCTCTGTAGTCTCCTTATCTCCCGTCCTAATAACGCCTTCGGCAGACGAACATTTCCCATCAGTTGAAACAGTTTGAGTGTTTATTTATTTATTTTTTTCATTCTTTAAAGAAGAAAAATAAAATACTTCCTTGGGCTTTGACTCCTCTTCTCTCCCCTTCCCTCTCTTCCTCTCACCCTCTGCCCTTCTCCCTGGCTGCCCCTTCCTCTGCCCCCTCCCCCCTGCAGCTCCCATGCTGCCGCCCAGCCTCCCCTACTATGCCGGGAGCCTCATTTTCCTGGTGGGCTGCATTCTCTCTGCAGCCTCACATCTAAATTCCATCAGCCCCAGAGCCTGCCTTTGAGCTCAAGTCCCCCCAGCTAGTAAAATTGGTTTGGATGAGCAGATGCAGTCTCAAAAAGAAACATTCCTTGGTTTCCTCTCATGAAAACTAGTGAGCAGAGAATTCACAGTTCCCTTCTCTGGGCATCTCTTTGAAGTGTTTGATTGAAAGGCGAGAGGATGGAAGGAATGGGGGCTAGTGGTGGAAATTAGGAGTCCTGGTTTAACTAGAAGCCTGAAACCAAGGACCCAGGCTGCCTGTGACCCTCTCTGTTGCTTGCCATTTAGGTCAGGGCAACACTGACTTGTTTGGGGCTGTTCTGTACTCAATCCAGTCTTTTTCACCCTCCTCTCTCTTATTTTTGCATAGAAGTGAGCATGCAATTTAAATCCAGGGTTTGGGAGAAACTCACCAACGAAAGCAGGCTGATTTTAAGGGAACCAGTTCTGTTTTCAGAAAAGAGTTGTTCACATCCAAGTTAGTGTGTGCAGAGGACCTTCTGTATGTCAGCCATGTAAATGACGTCATTAACTTCCCATGAGAACCCAGTGATCCAGGAGCCAACCTTTCTCTACTGTACCAATGAGGAAACTGAGGCTCAGAGAGACTAAGTAATTTGCTCCTAACACTTAACCAGTTGTGGTGCAGCTGGGCCTTGAACCCAGGTCTTCCCTCATGGTCCCCATTCTCCAACATTCAGGCCTTCAAGAGAAAGGACATCTGTTACTCTTCTAGCTTTTAGTCTTTGTCAAGGCAAAGTAGAACTCTCAAGAGCTCCTTTGTGAAGATATCTGGCGGATGAGCTCTAAGCCTTTTCCTCTTTGGTAGAGAATGAAGATTATGAGGACAGAAAAAACCCGCAAAGGAAAATGTTTGAAGGGCACGTTCTAGGGAGAGGTCAAGGACTGATGGGTGGGGAGCTTGGAATGTCTTTTCATCAAATCCCTTCATGTTATCATCAAGGAACCTGAGGCCTTAGAAGGAGGCAGGTCTTGCCCGTGCCTTCACTTGGTTTAGCACTCGAGCCTCATTGATCTGGCTATAGCCTCCAAAGCTCTCCTTCATTGTCTGGAGGAGATGTGGATGCCACCTGGGGGTCAGCTCAGGGAGACCAAGAAGGCCAGCAATGGCCAGAGGCTTCACTGTAAAGGTGTATACATAAGACAGACACTTCTAGACTTCCAAAGTGTGAAAGGGACAAGTGTCCCTAAGGCCCCTCTTAAGAGATGTGTCCATTTTTGGTCAATGAGTGGGGCTGGCCAGCCAGTGCTGTCTTTCTGGTGGCTTCCTGGAAAGTCCTGGCCTGTGGGACCAATATGACCTTGGTGTCTCATCCTCCTGGGGCTCAGTGACATATACAGGGGACTTTACAAAATATCATCAATGCAATCCTTGTGTAGTTCAGGCCAGAGGGCAGGAAGGATGATGTCAACAAGGAGTGTCTCCTAGCTGGAGACTGTAAAGCAATGTTAACCGAACAACTGTTTCATAGGATGGGCCACCGGAACTCAGAACCTAGTCGGTTGAGACAATGTCTTCCAGTTGATGTTTGAAATTCAATAAGGAGCCTTCCTGTCTCTTTCTTGTCCGGTGATGCTTGTATTAGAACAATTCTCTTGATCCTAGGAAATGCCTCTAAAGTATATTTATGTACCTAGCAAAGACAGACCTATGAAGCCATGGGTATAATTAGTTTCATATGGCACCATGAAAGAATGGGGTTTCAGGACAAATTTTGTTTGATTGGTGCTTGGGTTCCTAGAACAGGGGAAGATGGTGGATTTTGAAATTGAGCATATATTACTTTAGTGGGGGATCAGGACTTTGGAGGAGGAGAGGGGGAAGTCCTACCATGTGTCCAAAGAAACCCCACCAGCATCACAGTGACCCCGATGGCTGTTCTAGGGTGAAGGGAGGTAGAAAAAGGAAGCAAAAATGGTCTGGGAACTATCAGAGCTGTATTCTGGTCCCATGGTGTTTCCCAGAGCTTCTTTTATAGTTGTTCCTATAAAATGAAGGTGTGTAGATACCAGTTTTTCCAGTTCCCAGTTTACTCAGATAGTATTTTTGTGAGTTTTGTTAGATCTTCAAATATTTTTTCTTCACATGGCTTACTTTTAAATTTCGTCCTCACTCAAAAAAAAAAAAAAAAACTGTCTGTAAAATGTGGCTTGGGTGTGGAAGTCATGTTTAATATACATAAAAATGGTAATCTTCTTTAAGTTTGTGTCCTACCTCGAATTACCTGTTGTATCAACTTTGAGGCCCACTGGGCCCACTGACGACAGCCCCCCTCCATCTCTGAGATGCCATTATCTATTACACGAGTGAATTCCTTCCTTTCCCTTTCTGAATGGAGGACAAGACTCGTAGAAGCTCCGAGTCCCAGCTGGGAAAGAGAAAAAGATCTGTATGTTTCACGGATGCTGGAGCCAGACTCTGAGAGGAATGACAAAGTCATCGTTAATTGCAGCCAATTACTCTATCGGGTGGTACTGGTGAGGAAAAGGACTTCTAGAGTTGTCTTAGAAGGAATTACCGTAATGGTAAATAATTTTGACTTAAGTAATTTTTAATGCTAAAATTTGCTACAAGTACTTAGAGAATTAAAAAAACACCAATGCTTCCATTACAGCTTAATAAGGCAGTTTTATAATTAATAACCCACTAGTCACACCTGTAATTTTGAGTAGGAAGAAGAGACATTAACTTTGTGTCCTTTTTTTTTTTTCTCTCTCTCTTTTTCTGAAGAGTAGAATTATTTTTCTTTGGTTCCTTAGGGCCGAAGAACATCCACTGAAGGTGCTCTAGTTATTCTGGGAGGACTTGCCTCCTGTCCACTCCTCAGTCTAAAGAATCAAACATCAGTGGAGGTGAAGGAGCACCATGTGTCTCCAGCTGGACCTTCCAATTCTTTCTGTATATTTTTTTTTTCTGGTTGTGAGCAAGTGGTGGGCATCTTCTCTTTTGTCTGTGCTTCAGTTTCCTCATCCATACAATTAATACGAAGTAAAAATATCCTGAGGACTGTCATACTGGAATGTTCTGTGTGTGTGTTCTTTTGTGTAAACCATGGCTACCTCTTTACACAAACAGTGCTACCAAACTGAAATAATTTGATTAATTTATCATTTTATTTATTCTCATTCATTAAGTACCTCTTAAACACTATCATTTAGTCATTCAATTCATTCATCTATCCGTTAGTTCACATTTGAAACAGCATCACTTATCCAGCATCACTTATGTGTTAGATACTGAAGAAGATGCAAAGAGGTGCGAGAGAACATTCCTGCCCTTCAAGACCTTATCTTTTTTTTAATCAAAAATATTTTGCCATATGGTAGTTAACTAATAATACAGTTTAGCAGGAGCCAGTGAGGTCATGAATGATGCAGACGATAAACATTCTAAGAAGCAACTGTTTTAAGAATTCAAAGAGAAAGAAAAAAATCCTTTAGAAAGTGATAGATTGGGAGTGGGGAGGGCCTGGGCTGTAGCTCTGTAGTACAGGGAAGGCTTAGCATGTGTGAGGTCCTGGGTTCAACCCCCAGAAGGAAGGGGGAAAAGAAAACGAACAAGGGAAGACTTCAGTAGAGTGTTGAAGGATGAATTGCACTCAGGTTGGCAGAGAAGACGGTAAACGGCATTTTAGATGATCAGTGCAATCATTACTTAGGGGGGACTTTTGTCAAATCTTCTTCCTTCTCAAAATGACATCTCTGATCCTCAGTGTTTTCCTATATAAAATGGAATTTGGATTGGTCACTCCCAATATCATGATTCAATAAAAACTCAGGATGGTGGCAGGGCAAAGACAGCCTGACCTTGGAGTGACCTTGTCCAGTAAGCCCAAAATGGTCATTCTGCATCAGTAGGCAGAAGCTGTGTGTGAGCTGAGGCTCCTTGTGGCCTAGGGGGTCTCATTCGAATTCTTTTTTGTCTGGACTGGGAGCAACACAGTGTCACTATCTTGCCAACAACTGCCTGTGGCAAATTCAGTATCCTGCTTGATGCAGCATTGGAGGAAATTTTTCCATGAAAACAAAAGTTTTTGCTTAATTATTCTGCACACTCATGCGTTTAAAAATACTGTCCACTTTCTAACTAGCTGTCTTTTTAACAAAGCTTCTTGGCTCCTGAGGAGCTGGGCCCTCATTGTCTAAGGCATTCTTATAAAGAACTGTGCCAGGCGTAATCCCAGCTGTCCCTGGGTGTAGAGAGAAGCTTCCCCAGGCACAATGAGGCATCCAAACTGCCTTTCTGCAAAGATAGGAGGGGGTACATCTCTGCTCCCCAGGGACTGGCGTAGGTAAAGTGTGGATGAAAATTAAACAATGAGACAAGGTCATTTCCCCCTAGCATGGATGGTGAGCTTTAGGGCATCAGTAAAGTCTTTCTCCACTCTGTCTTTTGACTTTTTTATTTTATCTATTCATCTAACATCCACTTATCTTGCCATCCATCCAACATACATATTCATTGTCTATTCTGTGCCCCTCTGTTCTAGGTCCTGAGACGCCCATGTACAGAGAAGAATCAGTGTAGGACAATCGTCAGGGAAAATCAGGAATTTTTCTGATGGTCTACAGGAAACCTTGCATTTTTTTTGTCTTGTCCAGTTTATTCAATGATTTCTTAGAAGCTTTCTAATTGTGTTGCATTTGGGCGGGGGTGGGGGTGAGGAGTTGGCTTAAGGGATGGAGGATGGAAGTTGTTTTACCTTGAGGAGAACCCGGCTCCCAGACGGCAGAACCATGTCTGCATTGCTGACTTCATGCACAGCTCAGCTCAGAAGCCCAAGAACGGAAGGATTTGGATGATGAAAATGCTATTTATCTAAACAGCAGCCCACTTAGATGCCAGAGTTACAGCATTTAATGCAGTCACCAGCCTACATGTGTCCCCTTAATATTCTAGGCTGCTTCCCCAACCTCCTTGCTGAAGATGCCAGGAACAGCAACATCAAAGAGAGAAAAAGTGCCTGGAGTTGGAATCGTGAGTCATTCTAGGGTGAAGCCAGAGCGCTGGAGAGGGACTGTCACTTTGCCCGTGATCTTGCCAGAGGGTCTTTCTGCCACTGCTCACATTTTCTGAGGAGTTGCCTTCTCCTTCTACCAGGGTGGAGGCGTGGGTTGGGTGGTCTTGGTTCAAAGAATGAGGTTAGCAGTCATCTTCAACCCTGGACCATGAAAAGTGGCTTAAGTAAACCAGCCACTTGATTTCCATAACTGGAATAAAAGACATCAAGAGGAAAGTAGCATTAAGAAAGAGCTTAAGTAGACAGCTGGAAGCACTTTCTGACCAGTAAGATGCCAAAAGAGCCAGGCATGGTGGTGCACACCTGTAATCCCAGGGGCTCAGGAGGCTAAGGCAGGAGGATCATGAGTTCAAAGCCAGCCCCAGCAATTTAGGGAGTCTCTAAGCAACTCAGTGAGACCCTGTCTCTAAATTAAATACAAAAAGGGCTGGGGATGTGGCTCAGGGGTTAAGTGCCCCTGGGTTCAATCTCTGGTACCAAAAAAAAAAAAAAAAAAAAGATTCCAAAAGAGACTGAGGAGTTACTTAATTATCCATGACCTCTGATTTCTTCATCTTTTAACTTGGGATAGATGGCCTAATCTTTCAGGCAGCTATGATGATGGCAATGTATATGAGGATACAAACACAGTGGCTGGCACATAATATACACATAGAACTTGTTGCTTGAATCTGAATCTGACCCTAGAGAAGAGAAACAGGTTTCTCAAAGAATGCTGCCTCTGAAATGGACCATTTAAACTCCTGAGAATTTGTTGACCAATAGGATGCTTCCTTTCAATGACTCCCCCCATGGACAGTTCATCTTGCAAATGGCTCTGCTGATATTGACTTTTAAAACAAAATGATTATCCTGAGCCCCTTTGGAAACATAAAAAAAAATGCAAAGAGATCATTGCTTTCCTCAGATTTCACGATTTGCCCATGCTGAGAGTCAGGAGGTCTCCAGGGCCGTTGGCATTGAGGCTTGAACATGAGCTATGGTTTCCAAGCAAATGGAAGGAAATAAAAGCCCAGTATTTTGTCAATAAGTGTCTTAACTCTGTAACACCAAAATTACTCTTCCCAATTCCCAATTCCTTTCCTACATCAAAAGTTAAGAAGCCGGGCACGGTGGTGCATGCCTATAATCCCAGGGGTTTGGGAGGCTGAGACAGGAGGATCGGGAGTTCAAGGCCAGCTTCAGCAACTTAGTGAAGCACTAAGCAACTCAGTGAGACCCTGTCTCTAAATAAGAAAATACAAAATAGGGCTGAGGTTGTGGCTCCATGGTTGGTGGTTGAGTGTCCCTGAGTTCAATCCCTAGTATCCACTCCCTGAAAAAAAAAAAAAAAAGAAAAGAAAAGAAAAAAATTAGGAGGGCAGTGATTCTTTGTCTGCACTGAGGACAAAATAGTTTCAGCGGTGAGAAATGAAAGCAGACATTGGCAAGAAGTTTGAGATAGAAAAGAGGGGATTAAAATTGGAATGGTTAGTCAGGGGTAGCCCAGATTCTTCATTAAATGTCTTTAAAACTGGGAGAGCCTGCCAATTACTCTGGACCTAGCCCAGGGGCATCACAAGATCTCTTTAGTAGATTCTTTCCAAACCCAGGATTGACCTGAGACGAGGTGTGAAGCAGGTGCTTAGCCCAGAAGCTGCTGAACTTCCTTGGCAGAGGCTATCCCTTCGAAGGGGAGGTTTCATTTCTGCTGGTATTTGAAAAGGAGACACGGAGCTGAGAGAATAATTTGACAAGTGGGTCAGGAAAATGGCAATTGTTGAGCCCAGGTGGCCAGAAAGTTCCCAGTGTAGGCAAACAGAGATAGAGACAGATCAAGGGATGAAGGGTCACCCCATTAGGAAACTGACAAGGCCAGCTGTCTTCTGGAGGGTCTGTCTGGAGGGGAGCTGATGTGAATGGCCTCATCTCAGGATGAAGGCGGGGAGGGAGGCTGAGCCCAGGAACAGGGTGGAGAATGGGGCGCCTTTGGCCCAGACACTTCTGCTTGAAGTGTGGGTCTGCTAGCTTTGGAGAGGTATGCCTTGTGCTGCAGTTGTGCCAAATGGAGCTGAGTGGTTGGCTAAAATAAACCCACATACTCATTTGCATGTGGTTTTTGCATCTCATTTGCATACTATTCACTGAATGTCAGATGAATACAACTTCCAGGCTCCTGCTTCTCCTCGACCCCCACTGAGCACCTCTGACTCCTCCCTTTCTCAACACCTGTCCTTCACCCCTGTGTGTATTTCTCCCCAGTGTGTGCTTTTCTTCCTCCAGAGTAGTACAAAGGGTGTAGGCCTTGATCCAGAGTAGGCCTGCACTCTCATCCACCCTTCCACTCATTTGCCTTTTGAGCTTCAGCAAACTTGCCTTCTCTCCTGTATGCATCTGTAAAATGGGAACAAATGACAGCTATGCCTCAGAGTTGTTTTGAAAAATAAGAATCAGCCCAAAGCACCCAGCCCAATAGTAGAAACTCAACAGACTATGCCAGGGCTGGTCCCAGCTCTCCCTGGATTCCTTTCACATGGTTTCAGGAAAACTCCGTGGTTCTGGGGTTCCCAGTTGGTGTTCTCTTTGGAACTGATGGATAAGCCTGTTACCTCTTCACATGCTCTTCTTTCTTGGTCATGTGTCCAAGCTGCATTTAGAGCTGGGGAGGAGAAGGAATGGTGTTAGCAGCAGTGTCCTTTTCTGGTATTTTCCTGTGTCCCCTAACTGCAAGCCTGTCTCATTCATCTTCCCCAGCAATCGCAGCCTGAGATGCCATGGTTGCTAATCCCGGGCGGGGCTGCTTCCTCTGCAGTCTCTCCTAGGCCTCACATCAGCCTGATCCCCAAAGCCTGGGGCACATCCCCAAATCCCTGGCTCCACCGGTGTCTCTGATTAGGCGACCTGTGCCAACCTGCCGAAATACGCTTGGCCAGCTTCTGAGAACCTTTGGCTTCTTTATCCAAGCAGCACCCTGGCTTCTCTAAGCACTGGCTTCGGAGCTTATATTTTAGGAACTGCATAGTGAAGAGCAAACTGTTAAGGCTCTACTCTGTGTCACTTCTGTGACACTCTCCTGTCTCTTCATCTCTCTTTGTCAGCTATTGTTTTCTCTTTCCCTTTAAAGTAAAGGCTAGGGGTTGTATCAAAGAAATAACAGCCTGCACTCGAGCAGCGTTTATTAGGTGCCAAGCACTGTGTAAATACTGAATGTATATCATCTCATTTAATCCTCACGACAACCCTATGGCATGGACATCATTATCATCTTCATTTTATGGATGAGACAGAGAAATTAAATAACTTGTTCACAGCTAGGAGGACTCTAATCTGGGCACATAGCTCAAATCCATGTGCTTAACACTTGCTATAGTGGATCAACATAGGGGAGATATATGTAGGAGGAAAAGTAATCATTCTTAATGTTTTTCAGGTTTGAAATAAACAAGGACAGACATAATGTAGTAAGTGGGATTAGGTGAGACATCACGTAGAACTTCCGGTTTTAAACAATGAACAACAGGGCTTGTGCTACATTTGTATGGTATAATGGTTCTCTTGGGGTCTACAGAAACCATGTGTCTCTTTGTGGAGGAGATGTAGCGTTAAGTGAAGAGTTGGGGCTGGAGAGACAACTTTTGGAAGGTGATTAGAGAACTAATCAGTTAAACAATATTTGTTGAATGTTATGTGTAAGGTAATTTAATAAGAATTTGCTGATTTTCTTTTCTGGCTAAGGTGCTGTGCTAGGTACCAAAGGAGGCTAGGTCAGGTCACTCCTTGAGCCCTTTCCATTTTCTGAAGACCAGAAAGCCTTAGCGTTTGGGCAGACGGACGGCAGACTCCAAAGCCTCTACTTCTCCCTCTTGTGCTGCCATGATGTGGTCCAGATCTCCGTGCATGCCTTCTCAGGTCCCCGAGCACCTTTTGTTGGGCAGGAACAGATCTACGATCTCAGAACTCCCTCCCCATCAGGGTTTGGGCAGAACCGCATCCTGGTCAGCAGGTCTATGAGGGCTTTGTCCCTTAGGTCCCTCTAAGGGCTTGTCTGAACCTTGTCTGTCTCCGGTGGGGTTAGTGTCAGTTCTTTCTGAACTGTCATTGAGCCATAAGTTTGTAGAAGAGTCCTTCACTTGCTTAGTTACCATTCTCTTATTCTCCAAATGGATATTAACGGTCTCACATGTGTGCAGCCCATTCTAGAGCCCAGGGATATGGAGATCAAAGAGTGCTGTCTGTTTCTACTCTCGGAGGCCCACTGTCTAGTGGGGAAGGCAGACAACTTCAGAACAGGTTGCAGCATGTCCCCAGATCCATCCTGGCTTAGGGGGACAACCTAGAAAATCCATGCCTTGATCAGCCTCCCCCCTGTATTTTTAGTATGGCTACACTTGTCATCTATCATACCAATTAATTAATTAATTGCATTTTATTTTATATTCTGGGAGTTTGGGTGTTTTGAAGGCAAAAATGCAAATATATGCAAATCAGCACACAAATTTATGCAAAGACAACATGGAAATGTGTCCCCAGATTTCCTGGGAAAAAAAATCTGGAGGCCTCAGCCAGTCCCTCAGCAGGCTGTCTGTCCCCAGGCCTGTCCTGTCTTCCCTTTTGTTTGCGTTCTTAATCTGTGCTGGGCTCCCCGCCTGACCACTCTGAGGTCAGTAATGCAGGTGGGCAGGCAGCAGGCTGGCCATCCATTATCCCGAAACCTCTCAGCTTCCTGAGCCACCAGAAAACTCCCTCACTCCCAATAATCGGCTTTCATTTGAAACAATCAAGAGATTTCCTGCCACTTTCCCTATGACCAGGTCTCGTAAAACACCCAGATGCTGAGTTTCAGGTTTGGAGCTTGACTCGACGAAGGGATTTAATGGGGAAGGTTGGCAATGTCTGCTCGTGGTTATTGAAAAATAAATCCAAACCATTTTATTGACCAACTTCTGTGGGCACAGCCTTGGTTCCCTGGAGAGCTGGGAGACAATGGTTAGGGCTGGGGAAAGCCAGCTCTGGGAGGGCTGCAGAAACTCTGTGGCTTTACAAGGTAGGGCTTCCCGGCAGGTGTCACAGTGATAAACAGCCTGTCTCCTGCTCTGGACAGGAAACCTCACGGAAGCCAGCCGCATGGTGGGAGGAGAGGTTACAAGGGCAGAGGCTGACAGAGCCAGCACAAGGCCGGGATCAGCCTGTCTCTTGCAGAGAGTCATCAGGAGTAGGAGCTAGACTGAGCAAGCACACGGCTCAGCCGTGGTAGAAAAGACTCTGTGTGTTGGGGGTGGGGAGAGACCTAAGGGATGAACTGGCCACCTGCTCATAAAACCACCCCTCCCAGGAGTGCCTGGATAGGGGACTGTGGCCAGGTTCGGGCTTAGGCACATGCAAGCACACGTGCTGTCAGCCTGCCAGGCATGGCCAGACCCTCATGACAATGTGTGAGTGGAAGACTGCCTGAAGGATTGAATTTAGGCTGGATGCGAGGAACTTCCGGAGGGTGGGCGTTCTGAGACACTAGAACAGGTGACTAAGAGAGGATGCAAAAACTCCGTCCCTTGGAGAGTCTTTGAAACAAATCTGAAACCCATTTGTTGTGTGGGAGACAAGGCATAGTTCTCTCTGGAGGCAGGCGGATGGACTAGAGGACTTCTTGAAGTCCAAGGATACTACAGAGAGATCCTCCCAAGTAGGTATGTGTGCAGCGTCAACTCACCTGCTCGTGCGTGCATGGCCATGTCCAAAGATGCAGGGTTTAATTTTTCCTCACTGTCTCCCTGCTCCTTCCCATGAGTGTCTCAAGACATCAGTGATCAAGCCATCCCCTCCAGTGTGAGGTGGAGTCATCTAGCTGCCTGTGTCCTCTTGCTCCTCTGTGTGGCTGCAGCTCTCCTCCCCAGCCCGGGGACAGCGCCCCTGCAGGCCAGCAGCGCTGGGCAGCCACACTGCCATTGCAGCCAGAGCCGGGTGCTCAGCCCTCTGGAGGGGCACAGGGCAGCATGCTGGCGAGCAAGCATGTCAGAGCGGCTCTGGCGTTTCCCTAGAACAATTCAAATTGCTTTTTTTACACCTCACTGCACTATGCCAACCCTGATTCACATTATTTGTGCACTCGCTAAGTGTACATTATCTGATCCGTCACCCTGTAAAACGCTGCAAGAGGAATCCGTGGCTCCTGTCTGCGGCTGACTGTGGGTCAGACACAGAAGTCTCTGTACAAATATTTTTGCAAAATGGGAAAGAAGGAATAAACCCAATGCCACCACCAACAATAGCCCACCATGACTGTGGACTGGGAAAGAAAGTCCTTGCCTCTAGCCCCAGGAACTCACTGTCCTGGAAAAGGCAGTTCAACCAGAAAGCCCTGGCACCTTTTCTTCCATGGCCTCCTTTCTGTGTCACATTATTTAACAGGAAGAGACAAGCGGGAGGGGAAATAAGTCTTTGAACCCAGCTATGCAGATTTCCTATGACTGACGCTAAGGGTCTGGAGAGAGCTGGAGACAAGGAGAGTGGGGGTGGGGTGCCAAGAGAGAGCTGAAGGCACAAGTCTCTGTCTCCTGACTAGCTCAGCGTCTCCAGAGCTGAACAGGACTCCCTGTCCTGCTTGGCCCAAGGTACTCTGAAAATTGATCAAAAAGCTCTGGAATCCTTCCATTCTGGGTCAGCTGAGAGCTCTGCTCACCAACCCCTAGAAGAAGCTGATCTGTAGGAAGTCTAAGTATTCTAAAGTCACTAGAAAATTCATGGTTCATGCTTTTGACCAGCTATCATTCTGCACTTCTGTTTATCTCTCCTATAAATCTGGACAAGTGGGACATTTTTTGTTCTTAGATATCTCACTTTATCTCCAATGGTCACTGAAATTTTGGTAGTTCCTCCCATTGGAGATCAGGGTCTTATCTCTAAGTGGGAACAGCTAGGATCTCCTGTAGGTTGGATGAAAGCCCCATCCAAATTTGCAAATGCATCCCTCTGAAGGGACGGCTTCGGATTCACCTTCACATTCAAGACAAATGACTTCCTCTGCAAGAGCCCAGGTTTCTGACACCATCTCAGCTCCAAGTTAAATCGACTGCATGCACACGGAGAACACGCAGGGTACCGGAGCCTATCCCAGGCAGGGCCTGTGGGATGGAGGAAGCAGAACAAGAAAAAGACCAGGTCCCTGCCTGGAGTTGCTTATGATCTGGTTGGATTGACAAATAGCTATCTTTCCCAGCTGTTCCCGATTTGGCTCCAGCCCCAGGGCTCCTGAAGGGCATTTTGCAGCAGTGAAGCCCAGGGGTCGCCCAGCTGAGAACCACATTTTCTTTCTTTTGGCAGGAGCCGGCAGCTTCCACATGGGAGCTCACATCTCAATGAAAACAAGAAATCTGATGCCTCACTGACAACTCATTTTCTCAACCTTCATTCTAGGGAAGGCGACTTTGTGTTCCAGCTGCCATATTGTAGCCGCAACCCCTGATGCACCATCAATTAAAAACAGCAATAATTATGCATGGGAAAAAAGCCACAGATAATAGGCTTCCATTAGATTAAGTAGTTATATGAATAAAAAAAAATAAAACCTATACTTCGGCTAATTAAACCCACTCACCATCTGATTAAGATGTGTTGTGAGACCATGGAAAAGTACCAACCACTAACTGTAAGTAATCCGGCACAGATGGGAATTAATACTATATTCCCTGGCTTACAGATAATGGATTTCCATAGAGGTTAATCAGAATCATTAATAAGCTTCGACAGGATGGACAGTACCAAACAGCTGGTGCCTAATGTTGGGGTCAGGGCAGGCCATGCTTCCAATAAAAATGGCCTCTCACTTCCATTCCACCTACTGAGAAGAGAGGCTGAGGAAGGATACATGTGCTGACCACTTGAGAGGCCATCCATTTGGAGCTTCTTCTGCAGTTAGAGGCTTTCTGCTTGGGGGACAGGTGAGCTGAACAGGAATTCTGACCCCCACCAAAGAGGGTGGTGTGAGGCCCCTGCTCCTTGGCGTTGCAGGGATCTCTGCACCAGAGCAGAGTGGCAAAGGGTGACTAAGGACCAAAGCCTGGGTACCCTCTGAAGGCAGCATGCCCATCCCTGGGAATTGCACTGCCCTGTGGGCGGGGCTTGGGTTGCCATAGGAACCAGCTTTTAGGAGCCTGTTGGGCCATAGTGGGGCCTGGTTGACTTAATCCAAGGCTGTTGAACCCCAGGAATAATGCCTGGGAGATGTGGCCGTGGGGACAAGGAAGAGCATGTCCCTTCGCTGTGTGGGGAGTGAAGCAGAGAGGTGAGGGGCAGGAGCAAGCAGGGCTCTCTCTCTGAGTGTGTTTGATGCCCATTTAGCAGCTACTCTCCAGCCGTTTCTGTCCTTCGGAGCAGCTGTGAGGAGAGCACCCCGGCCCTGCCTTCTAATTACCACTAATTAGGTAAATGCTGAGACGCCTCTCTCTCCCTTCCCTTCCGCTCCCTCCCCTACAAAGGCAACGGAGAGACACACAGAGAGGTCAAAAAGAGACTTCTCCAAATGGAGACAGGCAGGGATGACATGGTGTGCATACCAAGCAGCCACTGCCCAAGGGAAGGCCCAGGGGATGAGGGCAGCAGGGCAGGCTCTGGGGAGGCGCTGGAGAGGATCTGGGCCAAGCCAAGCGGAGGGGCCAATCCTCACCCCCGACAGGTTCTGTCTCCTCCTGCTTGGAGCAGCAGGCTGGCTTGTTGAAGAGGGATGTAAGATCAATCCTTGGGGGATGGTGCCTTCAGGTAGTCTTGGCTCAGGATCCTTGAACTTGGACTGTTCAGGGTTATGGTTTGGTTCTTCTCCTGGTAGTCTGGATGGGAGGACCTAGGCTTACTCAGGCTCTGGTAGTGTCAGATGCATCCTGAACACCAATGGAGAGCCTCAGGGCAAACCAACAGTCACTTTTCCTTTCCTTAGGCTGTGGGTGAGAGCTTGAGAGGCCTAGAAGCTCTCCGATTTTAGGTTTGGGGGCATAAGTTGGCTTCAAATGCTTTTTTCTCTTACTTTCATTTTTTTTTTTTTTAAATAGGCATCATTCTTTTTCCCCACAGCCTTATAAAGCTGGGAGGTGAAAAGGGACTTACCACCCCATTTCACTGATGGAAAAACTGAGGCCAAGAGTGGGGAAGTGGGTGGGTGCTTGTGCATTTTCAGGGTCAAGACAAAAAATCCAGTGTCTGAAGTTCTAGGTAATTCACTAATAATCTAGAAAGTTCAGGAAAATGTTGGTTTGCTTGTGACAGGAGGAAATCCAGTTTGTTTAAGAAAAAAAATTCATTCACATACGATGGTAGTGCATAAGGTGAAAAGTAAAATTTTCCAAACCCTTATTTTAATCAGCTAGGTCCTACTAATTATTCTTTGAAAAATGTTACTGTCTGTATGGCATGCATATTTATTTATATATGTTTTCCTCAAATTAAAAGGAAACAACTGGGGCTGGGGTTGTGGCTCAGTGGTAGAGGAACCGCCTTGCATGTGTGAGTCACTGGGTTTGATTCTCAGCCTCAAATAAAAATAAATGAATAAAATAAAGGTCCATCAACAACTAAAAGAAAAATTTTAAAAAAGAAACAAGGTACACAACTATTGTATTATACTTTTATTCTTTCATTTTCCCATTATGCTTTTATTATTCTTCACAATTTACAAAGTACTTTGTCACCACGGTCAGTGAGTGGGGTGGACATTATTAACCCTGGTTTTCAGGCAAGAAAACCTCAGAGAGTTAAGTCATCTGCTGCTGCTATGTAGCTGTGTATTGCTGGAGCCAGAATTCAGACCTGGGCTTTCTCTATCACAGCGGACACGGGCATAACAAGGTGCATATGGAATAAGGACCTTGTTACGGAGTAATGGAATAATGTCAGCAAGTGCTCATGTAGCATCAGCCAGGGCCAGGTGCCTCTGTGTGCTCTGTATTTCCTCACTGAGTCCACAAGATGAGCACCATGATTCCCCTCCTCAGGCCACAAATGGGAAACCGAGTCACACAGAGTTGAAATAACTTGTTCAGGGTTACTGTTATTACTGCTAGGAACAAAGGGCCCTGGGGTTCAAACGTGAGTGTGCCTGCGGTCTCCCTTCTCTGCTTCTTTCCCCCATCGTCACTTGCCCCTGCCAGGTGTCGCTAGGCACTCTTTGGTTAGCTCATTTAATTCTCACAACAAGCCTGTATCGAAGACTAACAACAGCACTGGGTCATGGGGCACTGTCACCACACCCCACGCTCAGAAATGAGGCATCTCTCAGCAGCATGGGGTGACTTCCAGGACCACATGACCATCTGAATGTCCAATAAATCAATCAGATCAACTGGTGGCTCAAAAGGAACACCCAAGTCAATCTTGGTTAATGATAATAATAACACTAATGATACCAGCACTAACAGTGCCAGCTGTCATTGACCAGGTGCTTACTACACGGCAGGGCTGTGTGAAAGCTTCACGTGCACCTTGTTACAATTTGGATGAGGTGTCCCCAGTCTCATGAGACGAGGCAGCAACAGGTGAAAGAATTAGATCATGAGACTTGAAACCTAATGAGTGGATTAATCCATTTGGTGGGTTAATAATTTGAAAGAACTCTGCTGGCTGGTGGGTGTGGCTAGAGGAAATAGGTCACAGGGGGGTGTATCTTTGAGGTTTATATTTTGTCTCTCTCTCTCTCTCTCCCCCCTCTTTCTGCTTCCCAGCTGCCATGAGCTGAGCACCTTTCCTCCACCATGCCCTTCTGCCATGATGTCTGCCTCAATTCAGATCCAGAGCAATGGAGTCAGCCAACCATGAACTGAGAACTCTGACACCGTGAGCCAAAATAAACTTTTCCTCCTCCAAGTTGTTCATGTTGGGCATTTTAGTCACAGCATGAAGAGCTAACTAATACACATTTATTTCATCTTCATAACAGCTCTGAGATGGAAGTACTGTCAGCCTCTTAGATGAAGAACCTCAGGCTCAGAGAGGTTGACTGTTGCCCCCAAGGTCATACACCTATGAAGTGGAAGAGTCAAGATTGGACCTAGACCTTTCTCATCCCTGACTGTTTCTTGCTTATATTGTGTCTTAGAGACTGGCTGGGGCATGGGGATCTTCCTTCTTTCCCATGCCAAGGCTCAGGACAGTCTCTGCTGCCTGCCTGTGCAGGAGTAGTCAGTCTGCGGCCACAGCCTCATCTATGTCATAAGAATAATGGTTCCCATCACAGATTCAATCTGTTCCCAACTCTCCTGGAGATACAGTTCCCAGGCTATTTGTGTTCATAGGCTAGCTAGCTGGAGGATCCCAGAGTCTGAGCATTTTCTTTCCCCCTTGAACTCTTAGAGCATTTGGGATGCATTTCTTGACACTTTGATCTGCTCTGCATTCCAGTTAGTTGCCAACTGTCTCTCTAGGTTGTAGGTACCACTGAAAATCCCAAACTGTATAGCCAAGAAAGTGCAAATAATAGGTGCTCGATAAACGAGCCCTCCAGTATCACGTTGACTTGAGCTGTTGGAGTCAGACCTTCCTGACCGGAGCTGCTCAGGTGAAGAGCTGCACTCCTCATGATCAGCTGCATTTGTGTGACTATTCTCCAGCATCCTTTCTCCTCATGGCTTGTGCCGGAGAAGGGAAACTGACTTAATGCCAGGGTCTGTCCCTGGTGCTTCTGCAGAGGCTCACTTTCTTCCACCAGCACCTTGGCCAGCCACCATGGAGAGGCAGAGGATGTACACGAGGCAATCCTGGTAAGAGTTCAGGATTCAGAGCAAGGAAGCTGCTGTCATTTTGTTTTTCCAGCTCTCTCAGGGGCCAAGGGCATGGGGTGTATAAATCAAGGCAACCCAGAAATGCCGAGCCTGCAAGTTGACGAACAGCTGTACTTTTGTGCAAGTTAAGGAATAAAAATGTGTGTATGCATGTATCTTTCAAACCCTGTTCTGTGAGGTAGAGGCCAGATGGGACTTTTCACTGGTTACACTGGGCTAGAGGAAGCTGGAATGGCCGGGAGAGGGCCAGTCTGGAGCCAATCCCACTGGGACACGCTCAGGGTTGTGGGATGATGGGCGACCTCATGTTCTATAACCACGGGGAGAGGACTTTGGGGGTACCTGAAGGCTCCTCCTGGTGGCCTCCCCTCAGGAGTCTGGGCCCCCCAGGTTCCTCTGTGCCCCAGTGTAGCCTGAGCACACATCCATCAGTTTGCAGAATCACAATATCCTGGGGTCTGTTTTCCCAACAGACCAGGGCACATCCTCCTCACTGTCCTTCTCCATGTGCCTGCATGCAGGAAAGCCTCTGTGGCTCCTCTGGATCAGTGACTCAGACCTGGATTCCAGTCCAGGCTGCGACTGTCCAGTGTGATCGGGGGCAACGGAATGGGCCTCTCTGAGCCTTACCTTCTTCAGCTCTAAAGTCATAACAATTCTACTTCTCAGGGTTGCCATGGGAATGGAGCATCACAAACATCAATGGTGGGTGTTGCCTTCTCTCTCTTCACTTTCTGCAGAGTGGAGGCATTGGCAGCACGGGGCAGACGTTACCTGAATGATCCATCCCTGCTCTTCCTTCCTCCATAGTCACCAAGTCCCTGGCAAGTTGCTCTGTGAGGGTCTGACCTGCTTCATGCAAGGATGTTTCTGGAAAAGGCTGCCTCTGGGCTCTGGACCTGCTCTGCTCTCCCTGTATGGTCCTGGCTTATTCTCTGCCTTAGAACTTTCCCTCTCCTCAAAAACAAGTGGGTCCAAAGACCAAACAGTGTGGACCACAGCTGTCACACTCTCTCTAGCACCACGGACACATGGTGAAAAATATTTTTCATTTTTTTATTGTGACATAATACACATATAAAATGTCCCATCTTGATCACTTTAAATGTGTAGCTCAGTGGTATTAAGCACATTAATGTTGGAAATTGTCACTACCATCCATCTTCAGAACTCTTCATCTTTCCAAACTGAAACTGTACCCTCTGAACACTCTGTCCCCACTCCCTGCAGCCCAGGCCCTGGCCACCGCCATTCTACTTCCTGTCTCCTTGACTTTGAACTACTTTAGAGGCAATTACATGAGCCAGACACACAACGGTCCTTACCCTTGTGTGTCTGGCTCATGTTCTCGTGGTTCAGCCATGCTGGAGCTTGGACCAGAATTTTCTTCTGAAAAGTCATCCACTGCGTGTGTATATCAGATGGTGCACGTCCACTCACCTGGGGGTGGACACATGGGTGTCCTTTTCTTTTCACCCGCACACCGTCAATCACTCATCTGTTCATGTGTTTACAAATTCAATGAGAGCAGGTGGAGTCTGAGTGACAAGCCATGCGGGTGACAAGAGGACAAACAGCATTCTTGTTCGCTAAAGGCTCTCAGAGGCCCTGTGGAGCTACTTGTTCAACGAGGTGGGAGCAAGGGCTGTGTGGGAGATGGGTGCTTAGCAGGGAGGGCTTCAGAGAGGAGGCCTTTGGAGCTATACCTAAAGGACAAGTAGGTTTGTCAGGCCCACAGGAAGTGCCTTCTAGGGAGGGGAGTAGTCAGGTGTGGAGAGCAGCGTGGGCCAAGGGCAGCTAGAATGGGGAAGCAAGATGAGGCTCCAGGGGCAGATTCCTGCAGCACCTTGTTCACCCTATAGTGAGGGGCCATGTGTGGCTGGCTGTGCTCTGTGTGGGATGCCGTGTTATTTCAGCATGTCAGGTACCTCAACAAAATGATTTTCAAGGTTACCATACTTGCTGAAATTGGTGATGGAAATGTGGAAGAGCCCCGACTTGTGGAGAATTAACTAGCACGGGGTTGAGTGAGCAGGTCTGAGAGGTGCGTGCTGTGTCTGTTGGGGGCTGGTGCTGCTGTGGGTGGGGAGGCCTAACTAAGTACCAACCGGCCACAAGCTGGGAAACCCATGAGATCTGAACACTTGGGTCAAAGTAGTTAAAATCACCTGTGGCTCTCCATGAGAGGAAGCAGGAAACTCAGGGACACAGGTCACACAGAGCAACCCTGGAGGACCTGAAACTTCCCTAGGAGAAGGGGAGGGGACCTGGGGTTCAGTGTGGACATCGGCTCAGATTCTGTGTCTCTCTGTAACTAACTGTGTAGTGTTCTTGACCTCTCTGAGCTCGTTTCTTCATCTGTAAAAGAGGAATGAGAAGACCCACTTTGCTTATTTTACGTCAGGAATTGAAGAGCCATTCAAACGAATAAAATAGTGCCAGTGATTCCAGCTCTGCGGCATGGCCATCGCTCTGAGCCCCCTTCCTCTGCGTGGACATGGGTTATCAGAGCAGAGTAGGGAGGACTGTGGAGGGAGACGAAGGAGCTGAGCTAGGCCCCCGGGAGTGCAGCCACGGGTAGCATCTCCCCAGTCCTTAGGCGCTGGGAGCAGCAATTTACTTGGAGGCTGTTCTCAATGTGCTGGTGACAGATGGAGCCTGGGCTGAGACCCCACAAGTGGTGAAAACAGTCACTCCATGACTTTACCTCCTCCTGAGGAGGACCCTGCTGGGAGCTGTCTCTGTGGCAGATGAGGCTGAGGTCACCAAGCATCAGTACCACGCCTGCTAGTCCATCCCAGGTGGAGAACCCAGGCTGGATCTCCAGAAGGAAAGCCTACTCCTGAGTTCTGGCGCTGTCCGTCGACGGTGGCTCAGGAAGTGTACCTAGCTCACCTGGTGGACACTCAGAGTTCTTTTAAATAAAGAACTGAGGAAATGCTCTTTTTTTTTTTTTTTTTTTTGATCTTGCTCCTCCCCATTCAGGGAGCTAAAAGATGTTGCTGTCTTCCTCGCAGCTGTTCCCACAATTCTGGGTCCAGGAGGCCCACCCATCCGCTCAAGGCACTTTGCTGCTCACCAGCCTCAGCCGCCCAGCACGCCTGTAAAAGCTAAGAATACGTTATAAAGCTGCTGTAAGGTTTTATGAGCCCTCTTTCCCAGGGACCAATCTTTGTGCTGTGAATCACACTGGTGTCTGTATGTGGGGCTCAGAGTGTGGGGCCAGGAGCAGGTGAGCAGATGGGGTGAGAAGAGGTGGCTTCCAAGGGGTATTTGAAGTAGCATGATTGTGCAGCCACAAAAGGGCTCCAGCTCTGGGTGACCTTGGCTGACTCTCCTGCCACCTTGGTTGGGCCATTTAGTTTGGTCTCAGAGACAGGAATGAAAAAGGAAAGGGAGAGAGGGACAACAGGATATAGTGGTACAGTAAAAGAGCTTGAATTCGAACAGCTTTGTGTGGGTCTCATCTCCTCCAATTTCTACTATGTAATTAGGGCAGATCATTTAACCTCTCTGAGCCTTACCTTTATCATCTGTAAAATGGAGGATAATAGAAATACTAGGCTTAGTTGTTCAAATGAGATAACGGATGTAAAGTGCTTAGCAAGATATCTGGGACAAAGGGGTCAATATTATTACATTAAGGTTAATATTCATTTTGTTTTGTTTGGTAATAATAATATTGTTTTTTGAGTAGTAAGTAACAGTATCCAATAACTATTTTCTAAGTGAACAAGTGAATGAATGAATGAACAAATTCATAAGCTGGAAGTATTATAGAAAAGAAAAAAGAAAGAGGGTTGGAGGCGTGGCTCAGTGATAGAGCACTTGCCTAATATGTGTGAGGCCTTGGGTTCAATCCTTAGCACTACAAAAACAACAAAGGAAAAAACAAAACAATAAAACCTCTCTGGCCTCCATTCTCACCACAAACTGATCATCAGTTTATCGGCAAAGTCTCTCCCAGCTCTCATATTTGGAGACTCTTGATTCATTATTTAAGTCATGAATTTACTCAATATTTATTGAGCATCTGCTACGAGCGTGCTAGTGCTCTAGGTACTATGAACAAAACACCTGAACTTGACACTTGCTTTCCAGTGGTGATAGAGGTGAAACACACACACACACACACACACACAACAACAACAACAACAAAAACACCCATGATTAATAACTTAAGTTATTTACTCAAAGAGATGTCACGTTCTCCATTATAGACAGTGTTAAAGAAGAAATTCATATTTCAATTCAATAACTTAAAGTTATCAATCCCTCTGCTGGGTGGAAATGAGCCCTCAAACCTTTGACTGAGCAGGCAAGATGGAGTAGTAGCTGTTAATCATGCAGCAGAACCTACAAGAAAGGAGCAGGTGGGGAAGGCGGAAAAGGCTAGGAAGATGAGCTGCTCTGGCTAGGCCAAGAGACAGCCAGCCAGCACCTACTTAATTCTGCCTTGCTGTGGGAAGAGTCAGGTCACCTGGTTCCAGACTAGGACTCTTCCACCAGTATGCTGAATAATGTCCCTCAAGTCATTTCACTCTCTGGCCTTCAGTTTCCTCCTCTTTGTAACTTGCGGGTGTTGAACTTGGAGGTATCTAATATTCTCCAGGTTTACTAGGCATGTGTCTATTTCCCCCCCGCCCCCCCAAGATTATAAACCCCTGGAAGGATAACTCTGATTTGTCTTTGTGTCCTCAGCATTTGTAGCACAGGTGTGTTGTCTGAAGAATAAATGGAGGGTTTGAGTCTTAGGGAAGTTTCCCTACAGCCTGGGGCCTTGTCAAGGAAGCTCTTGTCAAGAGATAGCCCTAAGCTATCACTCTTTGTCTGCACTAGCCTCAGACATCCTGCTTGACTGAGCATTGACCTTTTAGCCCAAGGGACCTCCTATCAAGGGGAGGTTGGTGGGAAGTAGCCGTTTGTTTACTTTTCATTAACCTGTCTCCAGTGGGCTGTGTCAGGGGGGATGAATGCTGGGAACTGGTCAGATGAGTGAATAGGCCCCTTCTCAGAGGTGAACTCTGTCATCCTCACTCATCTTTAGTTCAGAGACATGGCTCCACAAACACCCTGCGCTGGTCTTCCTGGAGCCCAGCTGCCCTAATGAAGGGAACTTATGTTCCTGCATGCGGCTCCATGCACCTCTATCTAGAGGGAGTCCTGCTGGGTGTGCACAAGGCCCAGTAATCACCCCGCTATTGATCTGTGGATGGTAATTCTGAAGCCACCATTGGTGCTCAGCAGGAGAGCGCATGGTGGGGATGTGGTGATTATGGAGTGATGGCTTAGACTGCCAAGGAGTCTCTGGACAGCTGCAAGGGCCCTCAAATCTGCAGGGGATTCCCAAGGTTCATGGAGAGGGAGCCTCTGGACTTCTGCCTTCCCCAGCTGTGGCAGTTGGGAGGCTGGGGAATAAAGTTAGTCTCATTCCTAATCCTGATTGGCTGACAGGGCAGGAGGCGGGGGAACAGGAAGAAAAGTGGACTCTGCATCCTTCCAGTGGCTCTTCCTTCTAGCAAGGAGCTGAGGTGTCGTTAGTGACCCGAAAATGACATTTCAGGCTGGTGCACCAAGTGAAGTGCCTTCCCGTGGGAAAATAGCTCCAGATGACTGGGCCACATCCAAGCGGAAAGAGAGCCGGAGCCACTGACCTACAAAAATAACGAGTGTAAAGAAAACCATGAAACCCAGCTTCAGTACCCTATTTACATGTCATCAGTTTTGTGTAGAGAAATCCCTCAAGACCAGGCTCTTTTCCCCAAGGAAGGCTCCCAGGTGCAACGCAGGGCTGCCAGTCTTGGAACCTTGGGTGTTCTGGTGACAGGTCCTGAGACCTTGGGAATTTTTAACATTTTCTAAATCTTGGTTAAACTCATTTGAAAATGGGGATAGCAACAGAACAGGGTAAGTAACAGAATCACAAGATAAAGCAAATGGGGACACTTTATAAATCATAAAGCAGAAGGAAAAGTTAGCTGTTGCTGTTGGATTCACTTTTTTTTTTTTTTTAACATCAGAAATCAGGGCTTTATTCTGCAATATGGAGGAAACATGCTTTGCCCACCTCCCAGACATAAATCGTTATCACTCGGGAACTGGCCAGCAATGCCCTTTGTTGACCCCTTGCAGGGTTCTAAAGAGAAACCAGAGCCGGAAAATTCTTTCTTCCCTTAAGTACACCCATATCATTATTTACAGAGTTCACTTTTATACTGGTATAAACAGTTACACTAAGGTAGCACTTCGATTCAAGATGCTGAATACAAAGTGTATTTTTTCCCCTACTGGAGATTGAAGCCTGGAGTGCTCTACCACTTATCTACATTCCAAGCCCTTATTTATTTATTTATTTATTTAAATTTGCAACAGGGTCTTGGGAAGTTGCTGAAGGTCTAAATTGCCTGGGCTAGTCTGGAAATTGTGACCACCCTGCCTCAGCCTCTGGGATTACAGGCATGCACCACTACATGCAGCTGAAGAGGGCTTTTTCTTTCTTTTTAAACTTGGCCATGGAAGCTGACCACAATCTCTGTCCCAAAAAGCCAGTGATAATTTAGCAAGGAACCCGGTGTGACCAGCCCCCACCCTCTCCCCTCCAATACCTGTCATCCTATCCACCCTTCCCAGCTCCTAAGCCTCTGAAAGAAGACCTGACCCTTTCAGATGTCAGCCCTTTCAGATGTCACTATGACATTGGGATAATGTTGGAATTAAAGTAATTTCAATCCCTTTTAGCTCTGATATATATATATATATATATATATATATAAATTCACAAGAATACCCATCTTCTGCTACCCTCTCTTGTCCACTCTTTGCCTTCTCATCCTGTTCCAATTTTGCCCTTCTTCTCTGGGGGTTGCATTTGATCCCCTGCACCTTCTCTTTGCTATATCCTCACCAACATATCTCCTTTGCTCATATTCTTTGGTCCATCCACATTTTGACAAGAAAGATGTGTCTCTTCTCCAAGTGGCGACTCCCTGAGAATTCTTTAAGTGGCTGGGGGTGGGGGGCGCGGAGATCTCATGTATTTTTGGTACCAGAGATAATTAGATAATTGTGCAATTAGCAGTAATTTTATCCCTCCTGTAATTTCCTTCTAACAAGAGCCCCCTTTAAAAAAAAAATGAGGGATTTCTTTTCTTTCCCTTGTTGTTGTTTTGTCTGGAGTGTCTGTCATCAGAAATTTGGTCGGACACCCACGCGTTCCACGGGGAAGCGAGGGGAAGGGGGAGGGGAAGGATGCGGGAGGCAGAACTCCTGGGGGAGAGAATCTGCCAAGCGGGCAGCTCTTCTCCGCTCCCCTGCAGAGCACAGACTGTGGGAGGGGACAGTGCAGGAGGAGATTGCGCTAATCTCCAGAGACAGTCTCTGGTTTCTACAAGGACTCCCCCCAGACCTTCCCCCACCCCTTGCCCTCTGGGCTGCTGGGGAGGGAGACTTGGGAAAGGCACCAGAGGCTGGGAGGGTGCAGCTGGACTCCTCAGGGACTCGGTGGTTTTTTTGCAATAGAGGCCTTCCTATTACGTGTCGCAGATGGGGTGCAGAGGGCAGCGCTCCAGGGCTCACATGCCGGACTCTGTTTCCTTGGGCATAGGACACGGTACCACCTCGCTCTCGCGCCCCCTCGCCACTAGGGCTGTGGCACAGAGGGGACAAACACCCTCAAGGCCTAGTGCCAGGTAATTACCAAGCAAATTCCCGGCGATTTCCTTTCCTCCCCCGGGCAGTGCCTGCTGCGTGTTCCCTGATTCGGGCCCCGGCTGTGCAATCAAGACCAGGTAACCTGCGGGGACCCGTAATTGCTCTGGAGTTGCCTGGGACTTTGCAAGGTAAGCACGTGCGAGGCTTCTCCCCCGCCCCAGTGCGCACAGCCTCGCCTGGCGCCACCCTCTCTCCGCCGGATGTGGGGGACCGGTGGACGCTGGGTGCTGCGAAGAGCCAGGTGGGACGAGATCCGATTCCGCGAGTGAAAGAGCAACTTTGCGCTAATGGAACTAGGTTAGGGAAAGCCCGGGCAGAGAGGAGAAAAGGAGGGGAGACTGGGCGACTTGGGGCAGGAGATGGGCCACCTTACCCTGTCCCCTGGGAAAGGGGCCTTGGGGGTACATGAGATCCTCCTGGCCCTTCCCTCCGGTGCAGAGGCGCCTCATTGATGAGCCTTGTCATCATCCTTCAAGTGTAATTTTTTTAAATTGCAAAAATCTTACAGAGCTATTAACCTCAAAAGAGTTTAACATATGGCAGACCGAGTCTCCCTCTTACCCTAATTATAAGGCTTGCAGTAATGGGGCTGTCTTTTAAGTTACAGCTGCTGCGCTTTTGGCTTTCGCTAACATTACATCCTATTAAAGAGCTACATTAAATGCATGCAAATTGCTGGAGCGACCGCACTCTCCCGACCAATGAGGGGGACCGATTGCAGCCGAGGCGGCGATATCGGGGTCAGACTCACCCTGCTGCGAACGCCATATGATCTATCAATCAAACTCCTCTCATTAATTAACTAATTCATTAAATATCTTTATATATGAAGGCCCGGCCAGGCGGAACATTGTGTTGACAGGGACGTCCCGTCAGCACTTAGCCCTGCGCTCCCGTCCCCTCCCACACAAATCGCCCGGTGACTAAGGGAGGTCAATTTCCCAGTGTCTGCGGGCAAGGATGCAATCACGATGTGGCTCCTGGGGGCGCCCTCCTTGAGCTTCCTTCCTTGTGACCCCCATCTGTCCGGCCTCCCTAGGGTGCACCTGTCCTCTCTCACTAGAGCGTTGTTCTAATAAGCACTGTGTGGATCTTTTGTCTCCGCTTTCATGGAAACCTTTAGAGGGTCAGACTGGGAAGGGTCTTGCTCATCCAGTGCTTCAGGGCCTAGCACAAGGCCTGTCCATGGCAGATGCTTTGAATGTTTGCTCGGAATTGAAGTGACTGCCTCTCTTCAGTACTTCCGGCACCCTTGAGGCCTTCTTTGCTTTTCAGGAAGACACTTCAGAGAGAAGAGGACAGCCAGGTGAGCTGATGACATCTGTGGAGAGGAGGAAGGTGGCTTATTGGGGCCACGGGAGGAGAGACAGAGATAGGCTAGGGGCGGGGTAGGAGGAACGTTTAAAGTTCAGAACTGGCCAAAAATGTAATCACAATATTAAGACTCTGAAGCAGACTCCTAAGAGAACCAGGCTGTGAACAATGGAGAAACATTTTAGAATGGATACTGGGTTGCTTTATAAGTGTGTGTATACTTTAACCTATACTATAGATATCAAACTCCTTTCATTAATTCATTAAATATATTTACATATTTGGGAACAGCTGGGTAGAACATTATGTTGACAGGGACAATGTTGTATGTATATGTGAGTGCGTGTATAATTTGTTGAACACTATCTGTCATTTTCCCATATTATCTCGTTAAATGTTGGCAACTTTGTTAGGTGTTTATTTTTGTTTCTAGGTAATAGGAAAAGAAACAAAGGCTTAGGGACTAGTAATAAGTAATCCAAGGTTCAAGTGGCAGAGCCAGAAGTCATACTTGGGCTTTCTGAATACATGACCAGGGCCTCCTGCTATGTTATCAGAAAGGAGGAAAATTTTACTGATGAGATCAACAAATGGGCTCTCCTTGGACACATACTGCCCACTCTGTCTACTTAGTTGTCTTTCCTTATTTCATGGTAGCCACAGTCACCACTGGCTTCTTGGCTGGGTTGGTAGATTTGGGAAGTGGAGGTGGTCGTAGCATCCTATGATTCAGGCTGCTTTCTCTAGACTGTGTTTAGAATGGGTTGGAGTGATTTTCCATTTTTGTTGTGTGTTTTGTTGTTGTTTTTGTTGTTGTATGGTACTAGGGATTGAACCCAGGAATGTTCTACCAATGAGCCACATCCCCAGCCTTTTTCATTCCAAGGTCTCACTGAGTTGCCCAGGCTGGACTTGAACTTTGTGATCCTCCTGTCTCAATTTCTCAGGTGTGATTTTTCCATATGGAGCATCTGGAATGGACAAAACCAGATGCCTTATCCTTCTGGACCCAAAAGATGTGGGCCCTGGGCAGTTGGGTACATACACGGAGACCAGATGGGCGGTCTCTAAACCAGCTCCTGAAGGACATTCCTCCACCACGTAAGACTCTAGCCTCTGCTGGAGTGGGCAGTCTGGACAGAGATATCAGGTCAACGTGAAGAGGACCAGTGCAGGTGTCAGCCTTGTTTCCTGCTATTCAGCTCATGCAAGTTCCCACTCCATCCGTGTGAAGTGTGATGTGCAGGGCAAACTGGCAAAGTCCAGAAATCCCTGGAAAAAAATTGCCAGACCCTTTTATGCTGCTTCTCTCCCTGTTTCCATCTCACTTGCTCTCATGCCCTTCTGAGACATGGGGCTAATGGACTTTGGCCGTTAGCACCCGTGATGTTGGGTACCAACCTCACCATGGGTCTCTGAAACTTCCTCTAGCCCCCTTGGTTCCCAAGAATAGTTTTGGAATGGGGCGTGCTGTGATAATGGGGGTTAATGGTAACCTTGGAATCAATTTTCCCTCCCAGAAGAAAATTCTCCAGGCTTAGGCTGCACACACTGTAATACTGAAAATGGCTCTGGATTTGAAAAATTGGCACGTTGTAGTCCAACAAGGCAATTTTTGAATTGTTCCATGCAGCTGTGCGCCTCTGGATGCTATGTTGCTTGTGTCCTAAAGCCATGGATAAAGAACATTTTCCAGCCAAAAACAGCTCAGAGGTTGTTTTTTCTTCTCCCACCCCAGCCTGAATTTGTTTTTTGTTCACCTGCCCAAAACCCTTGGAACTTTGGCCTCTACCTAAGCAGCTGCCAGAGCTGTTGGACAAAATGAGAGTGTGTGGCTCTCTGCAGAATTTCCTTCCTGCAGGCCTGAGGGCAGAGGGCCTGGGAAAAAGGGTTTCCTGAAGAGCAGGGTCCATGCTGGGCAGCTAGGCAAGGCCAGAGCAGCTCAAGAATGCAGCTTCCAACCAGCTTTTCCTGGCTGGTGTCAGAGCCAGACCTTTCTTGGATGAAATGACAAGAACCCAGAAAAAGAAGCGTTTGATCATTGCGCAGGATACCTGATTTTGATTGAGCTGTGTTTTCTCTATTATAAGATGAGAACATTTTTTTCCCCTGGCTTTACAAACATTTAAAATACAAAATAAGTCATCTCAGAATAAAAATAACAAGGTATATACTTCAAGTAATGGAAGCACAGAATGTGAGGACCGCAAGGCAGTGTACCAATTACTTAGTAAGTGTCTTTGTTGTGAAGGTGGGGATTGAGGTTGCCCAAGGTCACATATCTGGTTGGTGCAGGAGATCTTCGGGTCCCCACATGGTGCTTCAGGCTCTTTGGGTAATGGCTCACGTTGTCAGGGAAAGTCATTGTTCTATCCCTCTTCTCCAGTGGGGTCACAGCTCTCTTTCAGCTTATTTCTCCTTCATGATTTCTCTGCATGGTAGGACTTATTTGGTGACTGAAGATGAGAACCACATAACTGGATGAAATAGAACATGGGACAAGGGCTGAACTGGTGCCTGACCTACTGGCTGCTGGCCCCTCTTGTCACAGCAGGGCCTGTGATCTCCACTTGTCCATGGATCATCCCTTCCTCCTCAGGCTCCTTTCCATGGCTCACCATGTCATTCGTGAGATGATCTGTGCCTGTTTCTCTTGTCCAAGGCCTCAGGACTACTGGCTTCTCTCCACTCTGTCCTTGCCCAATATTATGCAGGTGTCTCTGCATGTTGATGTTTTTTTCTTTCCTTAGATGCATCTTGCCTCTATTCCCTTTTGCATTTGTCATTCATCTTTCCATACTTGATTATTCCCTTTGTCTAGAAAATTCTAGACTGACCTGTCCCTTCATTCCTACTTCCCTTCACCTAGTGAACTTTGACTCACTCTTTGTTCTCGGTTGTAACACCAATTTCTTTTCACTAAGCCACAAAGTCTGGATGAGAGTATGGCCTCCCAAAGCACTTTTTCCTTCCCTGTGCTGTTACCTTTCCCTATGGCATCAGCCCATTGGAATCTCCCATTTGAGTGTAAGCCTCAGAGGCAGGGCTGTGTCAGGTTCATGTTCACTATGAGATGAGAGGCACCCTGCAGACTGTGTGCCTCATAGGAGGCATTCCACGAGTACTATATAAAATGATGTCACTCCCACTATAATAAATAGCAACAATCGGCATTTACTGAGTGCAGGCATGTACCAGAAACTACAATAAGTGTATATTATGTGCGTCTTCTGGTTTGTATTAGTTTTTGTGTTAATGAAATGATATAAGAGATCAGGGTTCTAGTTCTGGCTCTGTCACCAGCTAACGCTGGCTCTCAACAGTTACCATGGTTTCCTCCTCTTTAGCATGAAGGAGAGAGAAAGGAGCTGCCGGACTTCACTTCTCTGTTCTTTTTCCCAGACAGAGAGGGAATCAAGAGTCAGTTGAAGTGGGCCTACAGGGAATCCAGGCTCAGGATTCAGAGAACCAGCAGACACAGAGGGTCATCCGGGAGCAGGAGAGGGATCTGGCAGAGGCTGGGAAGGGCAGCGGGTTGTTCTCCCATGCTGGGGTAGAGCTTCAAAATAGAGAAGCCCGCTGCTAGCTGAGTCATTAACGCTGGGCTCCTCGCTGCCACCTCGGGCATTGTCTGATTTAAGTGTAATAGCTTGTTTGGTGGATTTTGCCTTCTATAGAAATCCCCCCAAGAGTGAAGTGCTGCATTCATCCGGGAGAGCACGGGCCTTTGTGCACTGATGGCCCGGCCTCCGCTGAATGTGTTTGGAGTTGGTTATCAAAGGGGAGGATAAATTAGAGTGCAGGGCTGAAAAGAGAGGAAGAGGGGGCCCTTTCATGAGCAGGGCTGAGCACTTAGGCAGCTGACTTGGGGCTGTGCAGCCCAAGGCTGGCCCTCTTGCCTTTTGGCAAGGGGAGCGCTATAGGCAGGGATGGCTGTAGACTGTCAAGAGCCCAAACTCAGAGATCCAGCCAAGCCAGTGGGGGGCAGGCACTGGTCTCCAGTGCCTGGAGGGGGACTGCGAATGGGTCATTTTCTCTTCCTGTTCTACCTCTTTTTTTTTTTTTTCGGGGTGGTTTAGATATCTGCATGAAGAGTAATACCCACTTGCACTTCCTGATTTATTGAATCTAGTTCAGATAGTGCTGCTGCAGGCTCTAAGGGGACTCTCTGATCTGGGAGACCCTATTCTGGGGCTTGGAACCTTCCCTTTATTAGCCCTCCCTGCATCTGCTGTTCTCCAGCCCTGCAACATACACTTGCAAATTGGTTTCCAGGCCAGTTGTGTGAAGGGCACTGATCAGCCGTGAGGATGGAGCTCCTAGAATAAGAGCTCTTGGGCACTTGCTGCTCGCTATGGACTTGGCTTCTGATGTCCAGATGCAGAGACCAAGTTGGGCACAGCTGTCAGCTGAATCACAGGCAGGGCTGCTTAAATATGGCTCTGACTGCCCAGATTTTCCCTGTGACAACACTCACTCTATTCTTCAGT
Organism: Ictidomys tridecemlineatus; assembly: GCF_052094955.1. NCBI lineage: Eukaryota > Metazoa > Chordata > Mammalia > Rodentia > Sciuridae > Ictidomys > Ictidomys tridecemlineatus. The sequence continues at coordinate 99,298,021 of NC_135480.1, forward strand.
GGTCTTTTATCCCCATCAGTGTTCCTAGCCCTCCCACCCATCCCCCATTTGGGATCCAGATCAACAAAGGGATCATTCTGCCAGGACCCAGATACCTGCCTTTTGTTTGCCCATTATAACTGACCCTTAATACCAAGATCTTAGAAGCATATTGTTTTCCAGTTGAAAGGACCCCAGGACATCAAGCTCTAGACCTATTATTAAAACCTGACTTATGTTACACATATGCATGTGCATATATATATATGTATATTATATATATATACACACACACACATATATATATATATATATATAATATTTATTGTATTACTGGGGATGGAACCTTTTTTATTTTACTTTGAGACAGGGTCTTGCTAAGTTGCCCAGGCTAGTCTCCCAACTTGCAATCCCCCTGCCTCAGTGTTCCGAGTAGATGGAATAATAGGTATGCACTTCCACACCCAGCTGGTTGCAGATATTTTTAAGAATTGTCTAAAAGTTATGACTCTACAATGCAACAAAACACACATTGTTCTCAGTCATATGAAATTTACCTGCAGTGGAGTGTGGTGCTGGACACCTGTGATCCCAGTGACTCAGGAGACTGAGGATTGCAAGTTGCAAGACCCTGTCTCTAAAAAAAAAAAAAAAAAATTACCTGCCATTTCAGAGGTATTACTCCAAATCTATACATCTATCTCACTCTAATTACACATTCAAATTATCTGAAAGCTTTTAATGACATTCCGAGGTCTGACCCTTACATACAGACTCTTGTTCAATTTGTCCTGTGTGGGGTGTTTTTCCTAAAATACTGTAGGTGAGTCTAATGCAGCCAGGGTTGAAAGTCATTGACCTAGGGGCTTGTAAGACCCCTGCCCTCCCCTCAACTAGGACCCCCAGCTGTGCATAGTCAGGGACTGTATGGACAGGAGGGTTGGCAGGTCAGTACTGGGGGAGCTGCCAGGATAGGTTAGACGCCATGAGCAGATTTATCATTTCACCCACTGCGTTTAAATCTTCCCTTCTTTTCTTACCCCTCGAGGGGTGCTTTCTTGGTGTTCACTTAAAATAATTTAAGCTCACCACAGTGGGAAAGGAGCTTGGTTGCCTTGATGTGCTCCTGTCATTTCAAGGAGCTCAATAAAAATTTAGTTTCGGTGTTCACTCAATGCAGCTTCTGCATAGAGGTCTTATGTTGCAAACCAGATTTCTCTTTTTATCTGGTCACCCCCAGGGAAATTGTGTATTTGAAATTCAAACAATATTTGGGCAAAAAGAATTTCTCATTATATGCAGTGGGGAAGGGCAAGGAGAGGAAAGCACTGAGAAATGATTGAGTGACATTTCTATTTGCCAGTTTGACTTCTCTACCAGTGGCAGCTGTGGTTTGGGGGCTGCCAGAGAACTTTAGTTTCCTGGTGTGGACTAGAAATGCCAGACCCCTGGAAAAAAAATAATTGGGAGGAGAAGAATATGAGGGGCTAGAAATGGATGTGAAGAGTCCGTGTGACCTCAAGCTGATATTGTTGGTAACAAAGAGTATATGATAAGCAGAGGGTTCTGTATTTGGCTTTTTTAGGGGGTGGTGAGTGGTGCTGGCAATTGAGCCCAGGGCCTTGTACATAGTAGGCAAGCACTCTACCAACTGAGCTATATCCCCAGCCCTGAAAGTTCTGTATGTTGCACAACTTCATTATAGGGAGGAGATGGTTCAAATTCTAGACTCTCAGGTTGAAGGGACCTGGATCCAGAAGTCATCTGGATCTGCCTTCTTGACAGGTAGATAGAGGTGAATGCCCTCTACTGTGTTCTGACACTGATCAAATACTTAAATAGGGTGCATTCAAAATACATTTATTGAAGGATGTTTGGTATGTGGCTAGTGTTTAGGGAATAGAAGAGACAATGAGACATAAAACCAGCCCTAGGTAACTTATAGTTGGGCTCCTGGAGGAGGAGCCCAACAATTAAAATGTAAGGGACACAGTGATCATGGCTATGCAGAGGGAAGCTGAGTGGAAGAACATTCACCTTGACCAATGAGGAGCCAGGTGCCTTCCCAAATGCCCTCTTTTAATCCTGACAACAACTCTTGTAAATAAGTACCTTTATTTACAGGCAGTTACACTTAGACGCAGAGGAGTTAAATTTGCCTTCTCAAGGTGACACAGTTGATAGCCAGAGTGAGCTTGGGAACCCTGGATGTCCCAGGCTCATGGTTTGCCACCAGAACAAATAGCTTTCCTAGGAGTGCTAAAGCACTAGCTTTAGCTGGGGTGGGAAATGAGAAAGGGGACTTGGGGCAGGTATCAACAGGTGACAAAGGGCGTCTCTGGGAGAAGGAACATTGAAAACAAAGATATCAAGGTTTGGTAGCATGTGGGGGAGAAAACAGGGCACTGGGGGCCACAATGCAGAGAGGAAGATGAGGTGGAGCAGGAAGGGGGTTAGAACAGATATTTGAAACATGAAATGCCAATGAATTGGGATTTATGATGGAGTAGAGGTGGAGGGATCTTCAAATATTTTGAGGAGAAAGCAAGTGTGATATGATCATTGTTAGGTTTAAATTTTTTTTAAATTTGTTCTGAATAGTTAATACATGACAGTAGAATGCATTTTGATATGTCATACATAAATGGAAAATAGCTTCTCATTCTTCTGATTGTACTTGATGTGGAATCACACCAGTCATGTATGCTGTTCTTGACTTATGAGTAAGAGTGGAAATTGGGAATCCTGGCTCCATCTTTCCCTAGCTATGTAAATGTGGACAAATTATTTGCTCTTTCAGTGCCTCAGTTCCCTCACCTGTAAAATCAGAATGAAGAACAGTACTTACTGTGTGGAGTTGTTATATAAGGATCAAATAAATAATACATGTGGGTGTTTAGGAAAATGGCTGGCACATCATTAAATTCTTCATAAATGTTGGGTGTAATGTTTTTAAAAATATGTTTTAGTTGCAAATGGATCTTTTATATTTATAGGTGGTACTGAGGATCGAACCCAGGGCCTCACACATGCCAGGCAAGTGCTTTATCACTGAGCCACAACTCCAGACCAGAGGGTATAATTTTTTTTCCTTTTGGAAATTTAATTCTGATAATGGTTATATAAAAGCGGATAGGAGGGGGAGAAGACCCAGATGTTAGTTAGGAGCCTATTGAAATAGTCTAGCAAGAGGGTGGAAGGGTATAATCCACTGTGGCAATGACAGTCCCCTGTAGAGGAATACCTGGGAGGTGGAATCAGGGTTGCTCTCCTTCTGCTTGGTGGTGGAGGTGGATTCACATGTTGCCCTAGATAACCCTCAGCTGGGGGGATAGCAGGGCCAGTCACAGAGCTCTGGGAGAACTGGGAGCAGTTGCAGACGAGAAGCTGTGTTTAGCTACATGCTAAACAAGAGTGAGAAGCAACCAAGGGCCCAAAGATGACACTGGGCAAGGCAGTCCTGGACTTGTTTCTGTGCTTCTTTGCCCCCTCCCAAGACCCAGAAAGTCCCATCTTCATGTGTCCTCTGTGCAGCCCTGTGCTTGCCCTTCCTCACACGGTCAGGACCTTAGGACCTCAGGTCCCCGTCAGAGCAGATCCTGGGTCCTGCTGTTTCCTTGGGGAGGGCCAGGTGTGAGGGATGGGTGGACAGAATCCCCAAACCATGTAGACTAAGGGACAAGAGGGAGGATTTGGAGAATGGTGGTCAGTCCCTATAGAAAACAAGTATTATGTTTTGGGAGGAGAAAACTGATGAGTGACAAGCTTTGGGGCTGTCATAGATTTCCTGTTGCCATAGAACCCTTTGATGTGGGACCCAGTGTGTTTCTGAACTCTCCACCCCTGTCTGATCCTGTGCACGTGGCATGTGAGGTGTAGAGGATGGCAGCTCACTGCAGTGTGATGGCTGTTGGTGAGCAGGGGGGTCAGCCTGGACCCTCCCTTCCCTGGTCCTCTATCCTCCATTCAATGCCACCCTGCCTGCTGGCTACATTTTGCTGCTGCCACTGCCACCACTGGCATAGAATCAGATGCTTCCCTGAGTTACGCATCAGGGATTCAGGCAAAAGGAGACCTGCAAGTGAAGGGGTGAGTCTTAGAACAAAATTACCAGCCTGCTGTCAACCAGGCGCTCTGCCTCTGCAGAGCAGACTCCAGACAGGTTGCAGCATGTCAGGCCGGGGCCTGCCTGGGCTTGGCAGGGGTCCTGTGGGCAGACAGAGTCAATTACCCAGAAAGGGTTCCACTTAACTTCCCCCGCTGCTTGCAGGCCCTGCCCCGGCCTCCGAAGCCTCGCTGGCTTCTGCCAAAACACCGTCAGCCTGTGCTGGAAGTGGCTGCCTGCCAACCCTGTCTTTGGGCATGTCCAGGGCCACCCATTCCAGGGGGCCTGCTTCCAGCCCTCATCAACTCTGGGGCTCCCTGTGCTGGCCCTTGGCCAGTGGATTTCCATTTCTCCTCCTGCAGACCCGGCAGGATCCTTCAGTGGGAGGGACACCAACAGGCTGCCTCATCTATGATGTCCATTGGTGGGTGGCCTCCCCCCTCTTGTGTCATAGAATCCCACATGGTCCTAATCCTCCTCTGTCACTGTCCTAGGGCAGTGTGTGGTTACAGTTTGGGGGCTTTGAAGTCATACAGACATGGGTTTGAAGCCTGGAGTAGCCACATACTGCTGTGTGACAAGGCATATGACTTTAACCCCTTTGAACTTGAGTTTCACTACTGGAAAAATGAGAATAGTAATAGTATATATATATATCTCTTGCAGGATTATTCTGAGGATCAAAGAAGATAATGGGCATTAAGTACCCCTTGTGCTTAGCACATGATAAATGCTCAACAAATATGCTTGCCTTCCTCTTTCCTCTCCTCCTCCTCCCCCTCTCCGCCTTTCCCCTTCTCCCTCCTTCCAATCTCCTGTCCCTCCTTCTTTAGTCACAATCCTCACTTATCAGGAAGTTTATTGTCTCTCTTCCTCTTTTCTGCTCTAGAGACCTGAATTGGGAGAAAGCCTGGCTTCTAGTTCACTCTTATCTTCTAGTTCTCTTCATATTTAGTTTACGGTTCTGAAGCATATAGAATCTGGGTATAGTCCCCTTTAATTGGGTAATGCATACATTAAGGACCTTAGGTTCTTTTAAGTGCCATTGGCTGCTTCAGTGTGCTTGACCACTGCAGTTTCATATTTCACAGACATTTCCTTTTTGCACATTCTCTCAACAAGCCCAGTCATCTCCCAAATGTGTCCTGTTGACCTTAAACATCCAAAAGATGAGGCTCAGAGCTCTGTAAGTATAAGGCTATGACAGGATTCCAGCTTCAACAATACCCAAGGGATGGAAGGCAGAGTCTGCAGTCATTTAGCCATTAAGTCACTCAGAAAGCAATTATTGATAGCCAACTGTGTACTTGGGAACTCAAGTTGAAGGAAGGTCTCTGCCCTCCTCTAGTGGGGAGGGGGATGAGGAAACAGACCATTACAATAGAATGGGTGTGCAGTCTGACAGAATAGTGCTCCTGAAGGAGATGGGTCGGAGAGGTTCTGGGGCTCAGTGGAGAGCCACATTCTTCAGGTCCTGGAGGATTTCACTGAGAAGCTGGAGACATGGAACCTGTTCTTTGCCTCCATCTTGGGAGGTGGGATACCTAAGGATGGAATGACCGACTGCTTGGTGGGCTCTAGCCCCCAGCCATCTTTCCCAATTTGTACTTTTGAAATCTATTCATATGTTTCTCTCTCTGAGGGTCTTATTTCTGGGGCCAGGCCACACCGAGGACAGAGGGCACTGTCTGGAGGCATCCCAGGAGAGGGGCAGCAAGTCCCCATCTTTCTTTCTTGACATGGAGGTGGGTAGGTGAGGTGGGACTGGTGGATTCTGTGAGTGGTGACTGTACCCCAGTACTATACTAATTGTGCTAGACAGAGCTGTTTAAATACCACCAGACAGAATATTACTCAAATTAAAATGAGGCCTTAAATGTCATTATTTGTGTCATTATTAATAGCCCCTAATTGTGTTCTCTAATCATCATGAAATTATGTTAGTATTAATATTCACGTCAAAGCTGCCTAGGGAACTTGGAAGATTTAAAAAAAAATTATACCATATGTCAGTTCCCATGAATGTGAAGCAAATGCTGGCTTTAGTACTTCAGTCCGGGCTACAGATGAGACGGCAGCCTGCGAAGGCTTGGGACTGGACTAACCTCTGGAACTTGTCCCAGTGACTGGCTCCTGGATGCTCTACCTGGTAAGTCCTTTCACAGCATCGATAGGACCTGCTCCCCTGGACACCATGCATGTCTCAGCCAGCTCTCTGGCTGGTGAGGGGACCAGATAGCATCTGGTACCCTGGGACATGACACCCCTTCTCCTCTCCTCCAGCTCTTGGGAGCTGCTTGTGTCTAGACACCATAGTCAAAACCACATTGCACTCCTGCCTGTCCTCTCTCTCCATCTATTCACAGCCCCGCCTCAGTGGACTGTGGCACCTGCCCAAACTACTCTATTGTGCTTGGGGAAGTGGCATGAAAGAAATAGAGTTGAGTCTCCTGGAAAAGTGTATTATATTATATATACAGAAAGAAATTTCAGACAAAGTAGACTCAGAATTTCAAAGTATATACAGGGTGTCCATAAAATCTGGAAACAGATGAATCTACTGTTCTCAAGGATATCTTACACTTTAAGGAATAAAATAATTTTATCCTTGTTTCTGCATTTTATGGACATCCGGGCCTTTGTCTAGTGCTAACTTTGCCAGGGCATCTTTGGGGGAAAACAGGGACTCCCAGTGTTTGTTTGGGGATTCATTTGCATACACAGAAGTGAGAGGAGCTGAGTTATGCTTCCCCTTATGTCCTGGGACTCCCGTTCCTCATCCCCCCAGATTAGAATCAGGTGTAAGAAGTGGGGTGGTGACAAGGCAGGAGATATTGCCAATTAGCACTCCCCTCTCTGGGGATGTGTGGGGTGAGTGCCCTGGGACACCCAGAGGCATCAGCCTCCTGCTGACATCACTCAGGGGCTCCTCTACAACATTCCTTTAGGCTGCCTGCTCAATGCCTCAGTCATCCACTAATGGAGTCCACGTGACCGCGATGTGTCAGACAAATCTGGGGCAAGCGCCTCACTCTCTTCCCAGAGCCCTTGGAATTCTCTGGAACTGAGAATATTCAAATGCCTTTCTTGGTGAAACAGCAGGCTTCCAACCCCCAAATATTATGACTTGAGTTAAATATAACACAGGGTATGAAAATAACGGCAAAACATGGGAAGCAGAGAAGCCACGGAGTGAGCGACTCATGCACACACTCTCACACACATAGAGTGTCCCTTGGGATGTGACAGGGCATCCACAGACCCCATAGCCAGGTAGGTAGAAACCCCACAAAATCACATAGAAATCGTGGTGCATTCTGGGCTGGTGAGCCACCACTTCAGCCTGGAGAGGCCTAACTCTGCTGGTTTCTATATATATACACACACACATACACGTATATATATCAGATGTGGTTTGACTTAAAGGGTGGGAGGAAAAATCTTAGCTGCAGTGAAAAAGGAGACCTGCCTGCTCTCTCCACCATGAAGGGAGGCTGGAGTAGGACAGGCTGGATCAGATGTGGTCAAGCATTAGGATACTTATTTCCCAGCCCAAAGGGCAAACAACATCACCCTCAGCCACTAGATTGCTTTTTAAGATAATCTAGAAGGAGCAGCCTTGACCTGTGAAAGGGAGGCTGGGGAGGCGTGTGCCTGAGACCATGAGCCAGGTTCCGGAGCCTCTTTGCTTCCTTTGTAACTGCATGCATAAGTTTATGGTGAAAACTCAGTGGGTCATAGATAAGCGAAAGGTCTTCCGAAGTCAGTCGCTCTGAATTCCAAACCCAATGATTACAGTAATTGTTGGCCTAGGGCTGGATTTGAACCAGTGAACCCAGAACAGAAGCATTGAATAGGCCTCCTTTCAGAGGCATCCCCCCACCAGTTACCCAGCAACACAGCACGTGGCCACTCCTCTCCCCTGCTCTCTGGGCCAGACAGCAAGTAGCTCAGGCTATTCCAAAAGAGCAGATATATCCACATCTTTGTAATATGGAAACCTCTACAAGTGGGAGGATTTATGGTATATGTAACCTGCTTTTAGTTAAATGACCTCCTTTGATCCTTGTGAGGTAAGTGGGGCAGGTGTAATTATCCCCCACTGTATAGACAAGGGCATGGGGTCTCGGGACAGGTATTGGCCAAAGGCATATGGCTTATAAGGGACAGAAGTGGAGTTGACCCAAGCCTTCTCATTGCTAGTGCTATGTTTTGAATTGCCTCCTCTTAGAAGGTACCTCACTTTCTGTCCCCCCACCCCACTCAGAGGCAGCTTGGGAACATTAGTAAAATGTTGGGAACCAGCTAGACCATGAATTTATAAAGGCAGCATCAGTAATGTCATTTATCCCCCCCTCCCCACACCCATCTGTTCTGTTTTCCTGCGGTGATGTCTCAGGTGTGCATGGGATGAAGTCCAGAGGGATGCGTGGGATGGTGCAACAGGAAGAGGGGAGAAGGAGTTTACCCTCCTGGGGTCTTTGCCTTTGTTCTCTGTGGTTCCATTCCTCTTACATCTGAAAACAAACCGCAGAAGCAGCAACTCCCTTATCCCCCTCTCTAGGCACCAAGTCCCACTGAGGCTTCTTATTTGATGGAGGAGTTAGGTTGAGGAAGAGATTCCTGCTTCATTTGGTGGCTGATGGGAGGGTTTCAGGAAGAGGCAAGAGCAATACTGAGAATCCCTGTCCTGGACCCCCACCTAGAATGGCCACCTGCCTGCTGCTTGAGGAAGTAGACACGATGCTCTTCACAAACACACTTGATTCCTCTGCCACCCACCGCCCCTTCCATCCTGAGACCCACCGTCCAGCTTTCCACCTCTGTGCCCCATAACCTTCCCCACCCCCATCTTCCGCTCCACAAAGCCCCTGCTAGAAGTTGACAAAGCTGACTGGCTGCTTAATGTGCTACAGGTGTTGTTGCTAGGCAACCACCCCACTCTGCAGCTCAGACTCTGTCAGCCCAGATCAAACCCCTGGTAGCACTTAACCCCGTAACTGCTTAACACAAACACTAATTACCCAGGCCCACCAAACAGCACATTTATAAGCCATAATCAAGGGTGCGAGGGTGGATTCTCAGTCCTTCAACCAACACTCCCTACCACGATGTCGAGGCCCTTTGCTTGTAAGTGATGGCTCCTCTTTCCAGGCCACACCAGGTGGACATAGAATTTCCAGCACTGGCCGTCCCTCTTCCCTGAACTGGGTTCCTCTGAAGTCAACTATGTGCCTTCAGTTGCCTGCTTTCTGGAAAGAGTGTTCAAAAAAGAGTTCGTAGCATCTATTTCTGCATTTTAAACTATTTTTAGGTTAAGATCCTTGAACTAAAACCTCACAGTTGTACTTGAACTTCATTTCTTTGATGTCTGACTCGGTTGAGTTGGAGATGACTATCAATTTTGGACAATTCTTCTGACACTTGAATATTTTTATCTTGCTCTGATGGAAAAACAAAACTAAACTAAACTAAACTAAACATGTCTTTAGGGTGACCATGGACCACACAAAGCACAAGGCGTTTGTAGATAAACATTTATATTAGAATGTAGACCGGCTGATAGTGGAACTGCCCTGCCTTGAGTTGGCCTCCCCATTTTGGACGGTGATTACATTGCTCCGTTAAAGGGACATACTCAAAAACTATTGGCAAATGCATGAACACAACCCTGTTTTAAATTTCTATTTCCTAAATCATAGCGTAGCTTCCACAAGGATGAGAGGAATCATTAAATGACAGAGTAAACCTGTCTCTTCTTCTGACCTTTTTTCTCATAAGACGAAACACTGCCTATAAACCAGATTATAGGAGATCCCCAGGTGGCACCGAACCTTCTTTCTGTGGGTTGTCCTAATGGTAATGTGCAAGGTCAGGCCTGATGGGCCACAGAAGTGGAAGCCTCTCCCCACCAGCTGCCAGGCACCTCCCAGGATGCTAGGCGCATGGGTGGTATTTCAGGGACCCACTCCCACTTTTCTTTCTCAGCTGAAAAAAATCATTAAACCCTTTTACTGGCAAATGCCTAGTTATTCAGACATAGAGGAACAGAGAGATCTTGTTTTCTTTGAGCATTTACATCCATTATTTATTTAGCAACGAATGTTTCAACTTTAGAGCCACCTCAAAGTAAGTGTCATGCTCGCTCTGGGTGGCATGTGCCAGGAACAGTACTAGGTGCTTATGTATGTGTTCTTTTTTAACTGTTACCTCAGCTCCATCATATGGATCTGAAAGTCTCTACCATGAATTGAGGTTCAAAGATGCTAAGTAACCTGCTCCAGTTTGCACAACTAGCAAACGCTTGATTCCTCTGCCACCCACCGCCCCTTCCAGGGCACAGCTGGCATTCTGAAGCCTAGATCTCCCTAGTACCATACCATATGGAGCCTCCCAAGAGACTGAAGACCACAGCTTAGAGAGGTTAAGTGGCTTTCCTGAGATCCTGCCGCCAGTGAGTGATGGGACAGAGATTTGAATGAGAATTGATTTGACTCTAAAGTCCTTTTCATATTTTGTCTTCTAAAGTACACCACCTTTCAGAGTTGTTTCTCCCAGATTGGGGATATAGGGCAATGGCTGAGCATTTGCCTAGCATGCACGAGGCCCTGGGTTTGCTCTCCAGTACTGTGCAAAAAGAAAAAAATCCCAGAGTTTTTCCTCCAGTTTCTGTATTGGATGGTGCCTTCTTAGAGGTGAATTATCCATGAATCCAATATGGAAAAACAGGTTCTAGGGCGTAGCATAGATTGTGTACTGAACAGATTATGTCTTAAAGTAGGGATCATCTGTCCATCCCCTCACACTTTCTTAAAAGATCACATTGGAGAAAGAAAGAGAGATGGGGATGGGGGGAGGAGGAGGAAAGGGAGGGAGACAGAGGCAGAGAAAGGAGAGAGACAGAAACACACACACACATGTTCCTGCAGCCCGTGGCTCCCTGCTTCCCTGCTTCCCTCCCACATCTTGAGTCAGTAATGCCTTGGCTTTGGGCTAAGCCACTGTTGCCAGCTGGTGGCATTAAGAGTTGGGATTGCCAGCTTGGTCACAGGTGACAGATTTGGGAACATCATCATGGCCCTGGCTCCTTCCCAGTAGACCTAATGGGTCATGGAAAACCCTAGTTGGGGAGCTAAACGGGGGCCAAAAGAGACTGTGTAGTATGGGTCTAAGTGGGGACAGGGATGAAAGGCTCGCCCCGTGAGTTTAACACTTTCATGCAAGTGGTTTCTCCATAAAGTATTAATAATGTTCCTATAATTGATACTTCAGGGCAATAACCTCTGACAAAATGGCCCTGATTAGCAGATAATTGAGTGTGTTGGATTGTGTCCTGAGAGAGCTGAACGCCAGGCAAGGCCCATTAGCCCATCATAATGACCCCTTTTGTCAGGTATTAGTGTCATTAAGAGCCTGCTCTCTGAAATCAGTCCCTTTATTTAACTCTTTTCCCTAATTATATGGATCATTTTACAAATCAAAGCAAATGTTTGCATACAGCCCCCAGGCATGCAGTGGAGCAAGAAGATGGAGGAGCAGGCTAGAGACTGCTGAGTGGAGAGTCCTTGGTACCCAGAACACTCTTTGTCACTGGGAGTTTTCTGGAGGTGACAGGTTCCCTAGGAAATCCAGCTGGCGTTCCACGAGGATATGGTGCACCTGGTTGTCTTAGGGGCTTGGGTGAGGAAATATCTGGATGGAGTGCTTTGCCAAGAGAGCTTGCAGGCCACACATAGGTCAACACCTGAATGCATCTTGGCAAAACAGCTGGGCTCCTGGACTCAGAAGAGCTGCATCCTTGCCACAGAGTGCATCAGGCTGGAACAGGTTGGCACCCGAGCCCAGCCACAGGGCACCTAGAAGACACAGAACACCCGAGCTAATCATCTGGGTTATGCCAGGAGCAGACTCTGGTCTCTGTCAGAAAGCACAAGCCTTTGGGAGTGGCTGGGGAGCATAAGTAGGCCCCAAGCCCTCCCTATCTGGGAAGATGTGGCCGAGGTGGACAGGTGTCCTCGCTTGGAGCTGCCAGCTAGGTAAGCAGTTAGTGCTCCTGGGACTCTCGGGAACTGAGAGCATGATCAGCCCCCAGGCCACACACACAGAAGTTGACACAACAGAAAGCTCCAGGGACAGAAAGCCAGTTTCTGACCTGCTCTCTCTAGCACACTCTCACTCATTAAAAAGTATAGACAGTTTGCCATTTATTTGAATGCAGTCACTGCCTGACACCTTTTCCACCTTGCCCAGCTCTGTACAAAGCTTTTTTATCCCAGGGCAGGTTCAGTGTGGGTGAATCAGAAAGAGGTCTCATCTCCAGCATGAATTGCTTAGAGACAAGGGATGGATAGCATTTTGGCAGCTAAGAAGGATATATTTTTATATAAACCAAAGAGGAAGGTGAAAGGATATCATCCATTACAGCAAAGGCCCAGAGGTTGCTGAGCCGGGGATAATTTACTTATCTGGCAAAATGATAGGTGAGTTTCCCAAGAAGAGTTAGGACCTGTTATGGGTCCTGGGTGGTATCTGGACCATATTTCCTCTCTCTATCCTACTTCTGCACAGTAAATGCTCCTTGAGTTTGCTTTCCCTTGTTTTAATCACAGAGAGCCTTGTGCTTCCGTGATTTGCGTTGGGCCTGGTGAATTTCCCAGCATTGGCCTTGGGTGGAGAGCTGCCAGCCGTGCAGAGAAACTGCTGGGGTTTTTGCCGAGGTAGCAGAATTTTGGTGGTGGAGTGTGACATTCGCCTCTCAGAAATAATACCTTTCATTTAAGGTAGGAGAGGAGGTTTGACATCCCATGAAAATATGATTTTCAGCCCTGTTCTGCTTGGGGTACAGTTTTTCTGCAGGGCCTAGTTGCTGAACCAGGGAATGAAAGTCCCTGACTAGGTGGTGGTAGTCCATGGGCCACTACGGAGGACTCTTCCCATTCTGGGGCTGCAGATGGGGAGATCCTACTTTCTGACTATGGCTCTCTTGGGGGTCTAGTTTGTTTTTGTTTGTTTGCTTGTTTTGGTACTAGAAATTGAACCCAGGAGTGCTTAACCACTGAGCAATATCCCTATTCCTTTTTAATTTTTTATTTTGAGTCAGGATCTTGCTAAGTTACTCAGAGCCTTCCAGTCTGGTTTCAACTCTAAAGTTTGTTCCTTCTAGGGAACACAGTGTGCACCTCACCATCCTGAACACTGAGACTAGAATGATATTATTGGTGTTTAGACAAATTGTTTGATACATATTCAACACCATGCCAATTCCTAGTTGTGATGTAGAATTCTATATTAATTCAACCAATAAATAGTTTTTAAACTTTGTACTGCCTAGGTCCTGAGCCAGGCACTGAGGATAGGAAGAACAAGACGTGGAACCATAGCTGGGCACGGTGGTGCGCACCTGTAATCCCAGCAATTTAGGAGGCTGAGGCAGGAGGATAGCAAGTTGAGGACCAGCTTCAGCAACTCAGTGAGGCACTAAGCAACTTAGTGACACCCTGTCTTAATATTAAAAATATAAAGGGTTTGGGATGTGCCTCAGTGGTAAAGTGCCCCTGGGTACCAAAAAAAAAAAAAAAAAAAAGAACAAAGAAAAAGAAAAAAGAAAGATGTGGAAGCTTCAAGGAGCTCAGTATCCTACATGTACGATTTTGTTTTTGTTGCAAGACTCTCAATCCAATCCATTTTAATGCTGCTGTAGTGAAAATGTAGACTGGACACCATAGGAATACATGGGGGAAAAGACTAAGGACCTTTGCCCAAGAAAGAAGGTGGAGGGCTTTCCTGAAGATGCAATGCTTAAGCTGAGCTTTGAAAGTTTTGTCTGATAAAGGAATGAACTAAACCATCACCACAACAAAGAACAGCTACGATTTGTTAAGGATTCTAGTATAATAACCACAATACCTAACCTTATGGAACAATTACTATCTGCCAAATACTTTGCATAATTTATCTCATTTGATCCTATAGTAACCTTCCAAGAGAATATATTTTGGGGGGTTTTGAACTCAGGGTCACATCTCAAGCTCTATTTTGTATTTTATTTAGAGACAGGATCTCACCGAGTTGCTTAGTGCCTCGCTTTTGCTGAGACTGGCTTTGAACTTGCGATTCTCCTGCCTCAGACTCCCAAGCTGCTGGGACTACAGGCATGTGCCACTGTGCCCGGCTGTAAGAGGGATATTTTTGATACCTCATTTTATTATTAAGGAAATAAAGATTTTGAGGGAGTTTATAAAGATACATACTCTGCTAGAGTCACATTATTATTAAATGATAGGTAATCAAAATTTGAACCCAGACTTTTGAAGCCAGAACACGAGTTCTTTTTCTTCCACTCTCCTACTTCCCAAAGCACTAGACAAATGTCAACTCATGAAATCCTCACAGTAGTCCAGAAAAATAGGTACACTTGTCCTCATTTTCCGGAGAGAAGATTGGTGGTGCCCTAGGGTGATCTATGGTGTGCAGAGGGATATATGAAGCAGAGCTTGTTCGGAAACTTTCAGAAGGAACTCCCGTGGATTCCTGCAGATCCTCATTCTACCTTCCCAGCTCTTCAGAATAACTGCTCCAGGTCTCAAGTTCTCTGTGGTTAAGATGTAGAGTTTGGGGTGAGAAGTGGAAGGTAATGAGGTTGGTGGTAAGTAAATGTCCCCATCCTAATCCCCAGCACCTGTGACAGTGTTGGGATACAAGGCAAAGGGGTTTGCTGATGGAATTGAGGTGACTCATCAGTTGACCTTGAGATGGGAGATTATTTTGGATTGTCTGGGTGGGCCCAGTGAAATTGCAGGGTTTGGGGCTGGGGCTGTGGCTCAGTGGTAGCGTACTTGCCTGGCATGTGTGAGGCACTGGGTTTGATTCTCAGCACCACATATTAATAAATAAAATAAAAGTCTATCAACAACTAAAAATATATTTAAAAAAAAACAAAGAAATCGAAGGGTCCTTATAAATGTAAGAGTGAGAACAAGAGAAGACCGTGTAAGAGGGATTCACCCTGATATTGCTGGCTTTGAGGACCGACAAAGCTGAAGACAGCAAGTGGCCTCCAGATGCCGGAGAAGACAAGAAAGAGGATGCTTCTTAGAGCCACCAGCAAGGAACACAGCCAATGTCACTGTTTCAGTCCAGTGAAACTAACGTCAGACTCCAGAACTCCAGAACTATAAGAAAATAAATTCCTGTTATTTTAAGCCAGGAAGTTTGTAGCAATGAGTTCTAGCAGCGAGAGTTGGGAAATAGGAAGAGTCAGCTTGCAAAAGATCTTGTGGACTGGACTAAAGAGTTCAGTCTTTAATTGATCAGTCTTAAAAACCTTAAGGATGGAGACCTCAACTATAAGGAGTCTGACCCAGATCAGCTTAGCCTGAGGAGATGAGGCCGAGTCTCCTCAGGAGTCAGGCTTAGCTAATTGTTCCGGGTCACCCAGGTCCACGTGTTCTTTGGAGAATTAGGCAGTAGAAGATGACTGTGACTTGATCTTAAGAATATCGACAGGAAGTGAGAGGCTGGAAAGCCAGTGCTGTGGTAGGCTGCATCAGCTGAAAGGCACATTCTGGGGCATGGGTTGCTTTTACGAGGGTTTATTCATTCAACAATTATTAACTATTGGCCTACTATAGATTAGTTTTTTTCCCATATTTTTAATCCGTGCATTATAGTTGTACAAAACGGTGGGACTTGTTACATGTTCATATGTCCATGCTATGTAACAACATAATTTGGCCAGCATCTTTCCCCAGGATTTCCCCTTTTCCTCCCCTCCCCCTCCTCCTGGGTTCTTTTCCTCTGCTGCTTCTTTTTTTTCCTTCCCCTCTTTAGCTCCCACATATGAGAGGTAACAATCTTGACTTTCTGAGTTTGGCTTATTTTGCTTAACCTACTGTAAGTTTCATCCCTTTTTCTGCAAATGACATAATTTTATTCTTTATGGCTGAATAAAATTCCATTGTGTTTATATACCACATTGTCTTAAAGCATTCATCCATTGGTGGACATTTAGACTGGCTCCATAGTTCGGCTCCGGTGATTGTGCTGCTATAAACATGGGTAGATCCTAGATACTATGGCAGGTATGATGGTGTACAAATATGTTTTCTATTATATCTACCATGGAGCTTATAGTTTCATGACAGTAAGATATCATATAAGAAGTCACAAATTAGGTGTGTAGTTACAAATTGCAGTTTAGTCTTATAAAGCAAAAGGGTAGGGTGTGCTGAGATAGTATACAAGGAAGACGGCATTTATACTGGGGGTTTCATGGAAGATCTCTCTTGAGAGATGACATTTGAAATGAGACCCATGCATGAGATCGACTTTGTTGGGAGATAGTTTTAAAAAAGAGCAATTTCAAGGGATGGGAGCAGCATGTTTGAAGGTTTGTGTCTGGTAGGAGTATGTGGTAATCAGGGAACTCAGAGAAAGTCTGTGATCCTGGAGAGTGGTGCTTGATGAAGAGATGGTACAGGATGTCGCTGGAGAGGCATTAGAGTGTGGGACTCTGTGGGCCCCTTTAAGGATCTTGGACATAATCCTGAACAATATGGACAATCACTGAGGGAGAACAAAGTGACATGACCTGGTATGGACTTTATGAAGATCAGTCTGGCTATAGTGTGGAGAATGTTCTAGAAGAGCATGGACAGCAAGTAAAGAGAACAAGGAGGAGGCCATGCAGTGGTCAAGACAAGAGACTTGTCTTGGTGACTTAGATAAGAGTGATAGTGCTATCATAACTGGGTAGATTTAACATTATTTTGAAGATAGACTCCTCCAGAGTTGGGAATAAGTTTAATAAGGGAAGTTAGGAGAAGGGTCAGAAATAACCCCCAGATTGCTGGCAGAATGACTAACTGGATGGAGGTGTCATTTATTGATATGAAACAGGTTGCGGGAGGAGAGATTTTGATGAGGGAGAACTCCAAGGGTTTTGTTTTGAATATATTAAGGGACCTTTTAAGATACGATTTTAAAGAAGGTAAGTCATTAGACAGACAAAATTGGCACTCTAGGGACTGGGGTTGTGGCTCAGCTGTAAAGCACTCGCCTAGCATGTTTGAGACCTTGGGTTTAATCCTTAGCACCATATAAAAATAAATAAAAAAAAATAAAGGTATTTTGTCCAACTACAATTAAAAAATGAATATTTACAAAAGAAAGATTGATACTCTGAAATAAGGCTGAGGTCTGGGCATATATATAAATTTGAGAAATTTTAGTATAGATACTAAAAAAAAATAGGGAAAAAAGATGAGGGCCCAAG
This sequence comes from Ictidomys tridecemlineatus, assembly GCF_052094955.1. Lineage (NCBI taxonomy): Eukaryota > Metazoa > Chordata > Mammalia > Rodentia > Sciuridae > Ictidomys > Ictidomys tridecemlineatus. The sequence goes on from NC_135480.1 coordinate 99,315,378, forward strand.
ACCAAATCTGGAGGAACTCTAGCATTTGTATTTTAGTATTGTATATACAATATCTCAGCAAGTGTTCCATTTACTCCCCAATATTTTCATTTCCCATTGTAGTTAGGTGGGGCCTTGTGATTACCTCTAATTAAAGAAGTATGATGGAAATGACAGTTAAAAATTCTATATATGATTTTCAGTCTCTCTCTCTCTCCAGGTACAAGTTGTTGGAGCTTATGTTACCTGAGTCCCTGAATGACCATGTGGAGCAGATTGCCTGCAGTTACGTCCTGGCCATGTTGTATTAGGTGGGAACAACCTCATCTTATATTAAGCTGCTGAGATTTAGGTTGTTTGCTATGCAACCTAATCTATTCTATTCTTATTAATTCAAATAAAGAAACTGCATAACATAGTTTTGAACAGTATAGACACATGATCCAAGCTGTCTGTTCCACTCTTGTCTTTTGCAGTTACTAGCTAAGTCAGTCAGAAAAAAATTTCTCTGTGTTTCTTAGTTCTCTCATCTAGCAAAATGGAGAAAATAATGTCTATGTTATGGGTTTGTTTTGAGGACTAAGGTAATTAAAAAACAGAAAGCTCAGAATTGCATAAATAGTAAGTTTTGTTTAAGAAAGAAGAGGCTGCACAAAGCCAGCAAGAGGTTAGGAGAAAAACAGGAGAAAGTGAGCTCACAGGAACAGAAAGAGTGTTTCAAGAGGAGAGAAGCATTCGCTTGGCAAATGCTGATGCAGAGTCAAGTAGATGGAGACACCAGAGTGCCTGTGAGACTTTGTAATCTGTGGGTCACTGATGCTCTGAGCAAAAGCAGTGTCAGTGGTGCGTGGGCGTGTGTGCAAAGGAGCAGCTGTGGAAGACACAGTGCTGTGGGTTAAAATGGAGAAAGCATCTGTTTCCATGCCCTTGGGGCAGCTTGGCTGGGAATGGAGAATACAGAGATGAGGTGATTATTAGAAGTGAATATAAGACAGGAAGGTTTTATTTGATTTTATTCAATTTTGGGGGGTAGGATTGAACCCAGGGGCACTGTATCGCTGAGCCACATCTGCAGCCCTTTATTTTATTTGAAGACAGGGTCTTGAGAAATCGCTGAGTCTGACCTCAAACTTTAGATCCTCCTGCCTCAGCCTCCTGAGTTTCTGGGATTACAGGGCTGTACCACTGGCTTCCCACCAACACTTTGATTTTGAGATGGGAGATTCTACAGCATATTTAAAGAGTGAAGGGAAAGTTCAATCAGGGAGGGGAAGTTGAAAATAAAAAGACATTGATCATTGTCACAAGTCCTTGTAGTGCTTTGAGCAAGTGAGATCTGGAACACAGGTAGTGGGACTGGCCTCCACCTCCATTGGACTGGGAACGAGGGACGGGTGGAGGGAGGATAGGGCAGGTGCAGAGAGGGTGATGAATTTGGGGGCAGGAAAAGGAGGAAGTGCTGTTTGATAAGAGTGGGACTGACATGGCTAAATGGGAGGTGGGAGGCTCTGAGTGAGGGGAAGTGGAAGGCTGTCCCCAGGAGGGAGGCTGAACAGAGGCCCCACTGCCCAGGTGGGCTTCCATTTGAAGGTGCCTGCCACAGCTCTGGATCTGAAGCTTATCCATAAGCTCAAAGCCAGAATCCTCTCTTCTCTCCATGAAGATGTGGGACATAGTTCTCTGCTAGAACAAGGTCCAGCTAGGGCTTACTAGTGGTGTTTGGTCCTCAGTTGGAATTTTCAAACTGGTTTCCCACCTCTCCTCCACATGAGCATTCCTTTAGAAACTGTTCTGTTCCAACTGTTCTCTCTCTTGAGATTTTGTTGAGTCCTTGTGAACAGATCCCCTGCCTCATGGGACTTTACCCATATGGAACGTTTTCTGCACCATCTCCTCTCAACCAAATCCAAATCACCTTTCTAGGCTACACTCAGGCCTTGGTGCAGGGTCTCCACCCTGTCATCCCACAGTGACCTCCCCTGCGGTGTTCCCACATCACTTGGTGTCTCCCTCCTCCTACTGAGGATAACAGGCTCATGGCCATTATCCCCAGGGCTGCTCTGTGTGCTCCTTGTGAGCATCTTTCTCACCATTGTACAGTTCACATCTGAGTATCTACCAGTGCACCATGCATGGCCCATGAAGAAAGGTCTCCATGTCTTCAGTGTGGTCAAAGATGGTGACTAGACATCTTTAAGCCTCCTGTGATGCCTCACTTGTAATAGGTGCTCACTAAATATGGGTTGATAGATTTGCTGGAGTGAGGAGGAGGGAAGAAGTTTAAACGATAGGATGCCAAGGCTCCAGCTGGATTCATTTTTCTAACGGGCAGCATTTTCCTTAAGCCACTAAGCCTAGATTGCAACATCTTCAAATCAGTGAGACAAAGAACTCCATTCACACCCCACCCTGCCCCCACTCCCCCGGAGTGAGCCAGAGAAGGACTCTTGTCTATAGGATCCATGGTGACCTTTGGATATTGGGGAATATTGCCAGCGCTAATAAAGTCCTTGTATGTCGGTAGGGCTTGCTAATTCCCAGGAAAGAATGTTGACAGTGCTGGGCTGGGGCAGGCAGTCCCAGGCAGAAGATGAAACATGTTTGTGCAGAAGGAGGGGAAAAGATGTGGGTCCCCTGGGCTGTCAGCCAGAATCTACACCTCTCTGCTGGTTTCCCCTCCTGGACACTCCCAGGAGGCATGTGCTGTGTGGGCAGGCACTTTAAAACAGCAGTGTGTGCTTGCTTTGTTTGGCTTTGAATGCAGTGCCCTGCAGGTATGTAGTAGGTGTGCCCACCTGGGGCTTTGGGGGAACCTGGAATCATGCTCAGGTGTTTGAATGGAGGCAGTTGTGCTGGAGGGAGCTGTCAAGCTCTTCCACACCTCAGCCCTCACCTTCGGGACCTTGGGGTCACCCAGTGCATGTGGGCGGTTAGGTGATAAGCTAATAATGCTGGGAACAAAACCAAGCCAGACAGAATCTGAAGATCAGTGAAGAGACCTGCCATCCTCCACTCCATCCTTGGCTCCTGTTTCTATTCCTGCTTTTCCCTCCCTCTCCCCTTCCTTCATTATCCAGAGCCCTTGTTCTTCAGAAGTGGAATCCTATGCAAAGGGAAGTGGGCATTGTTCTAACAAGAGGAGAAGTCCTCATTGGCCAGCAGAAAGAAGAAAGCACCGTAGGTGCTCGGTGACTGCAGGTGAACTGTGGAAGGAAAGAAGAGCTGGTGCCAACGAAGCCATGCCCAACTGGTTCCTTGAACATGGGCTACTCTCTGGAAGGATGTCTTCAAAAAGGAGCAAAAGGAATTGTTGAGGGGACTCACAAAGCCATGCTGTCAGTTCTTTCAAAGAAAGAATTTCATCCTCCGAGAGCCCACTTAGAGTGAGAAGGGCCATCTTGGTGAGGTAACCTGCTCTGTCGGTCGCTAGTCCATTCCCTCACTGATGGCTTCATAGCCTGCCTCCCCACGTGGTTCCCTCTGCGCCCTGCATGCTCTCCGTGCCCCCTGTGCCCCAGTAGGTCAGCAGGCTGTCTCTTCCATTTTTGTCTGTTTCAGCTAACAGGTCTCCGACAGGCAGGCAGTTGTGGCTCAGCAGGGTCTTTCCCTTCCCAGGAAGATGGCCATGTCCACAGAGAGGCTGCCTCTCTCCTCCCTGGAGGGTCCTGAGTGTATGAATCAGAGCCTGGGTTTGGAGACCATGTGGTCACACCCCAGGGTGCAGCTGACATGGAGCCTGCTCTGATTTAGGAGAGGAAGAAAGTGCTCTCAAAATCACAGATGGAAATTGCTTACGTCTCTGTCCTCCTTGATCCCTCACTTACTGGAAAGGAACAGAGAATTCTGAACATATCCTTTCTAAGGAGATGCTCCTGGCAAACTCTCTTCCAGAGTCTGAGAATTAGAGTCCATCTGAAGCTTGCAATTCAGTTGCTCCAACAGCGAGGGACCTTCGGGTGGGCTGGGGAGTTCACCCAGGGTTTATAGTCCATGCTTTCCTCTGATTTTTCATCCTTGCCAATCTGGGAGCCTGAAATGGGTTTTAATAATGGGGGGTCCTTTGTGTTCCGACTGTAGAGGTGATTTGTGGGTTTCCTGACTTCACCTCTTCATTGGCAACCCCCAAAATGAGGCTGACGGCAGAGGAGAGGAAATGAGGGAGGAGGAGGGGAGTCGAGATGGGTGTGTTCAAGTGAGGCTGAGAGTCCCTATTTTCTCCATTCCTCCCACAAATGACCTCATTCATTATGGAAAAGGTTTAACTGATATTGAGTCATAACATGTGAGAGGGAGCAGGAGCTCCGTCGATACCTCTCGGGAGCACCTGGAGGCTGTGGATTGCAAGGGGGAGGTAGATGAGGAGGGAGCTGAGGGGGAGGAGAGGAGGTGGGTTAGAAGATGATCTGGCCTGAGAAGTGGCTCTGGAGCATCTGTGCTTTTGTTAGCCATGGAATATGCACATCTAATCTCAATTAACTTCTGCCACCATCTCCGATTCAGCTTCTCTGTTCAGGCCGGTGACGAGACCTTAGCTGCAGGAGACAGGGATGGGGGAGACCTCCCATTACCTAGGTGAGAGAAGCAGATGGGCTCACCTTGCCAGGGCACTGGTGGTGGAGAAGAGGCCGAGGCAGCAGCTGGGTTATTTCCCCAAGCTCTTGCCCCGCCCGCAGCTTTGTGAGTCCAAGCTTATGGGAGGAATGAAGTGGAGCCTCCTAACAAGTGCCGTTTATGCACAAGAAAAGTATTGTAGGAATGAGCCTCCAGGTTTTCCCTGTGAAGCCCAATGGATGAGCTTGCCCGGGGCCCAAGAGCTACTTTTATGGGCTTTGGTTTCCTCTGCTGAACAAAGAATTTGATCAAGGATTCTACAATTGCATCATCCACATTTGGTAGCTCGGAGTGACATGTGGCTATTTGAATCTGAATTAATTAAAATTAAATTTATTAAAAGATTCTGCCACTCACACTACCACATTTCAAACGCTCCACAGCCCACATGTGGCTAGTGGCTACTAGGTCAGGCAGACTGAATAGAAAATAAAAAAAAATACCATCCTAAAATTTTGTTGGACAGTGTTCATATACAAGGTTCTTACAATGCTGCCACTGTGTTATTCTATCATTATCCATTATTAAGAGTCCTGCAGGACTAGTTCCTTTGGCTTTGTGAGCTTCCTCTTCCCACCAGCTCCTCTCAGCTGCTACCACATACGCAGCACACAGTACACACACAGACAGATCACACGTGAGCACACGCACACTGCTGTCTTCCAATAGGGCAGTGTTGAGAAATCTGGTTTCCTGGCTTAGGAACACCGAGAAGAGATATCTGCACTCTTGTTTTTATTGCGGTATTTTCACAACAGCCAAGTTATAAAAACAACTTCCATGTCCATTGGCAGATGAAGCAAAAGAGAAAAATGGTGGTGTATATACTCAAGGGAAAACTACTCATCCTTAAAAAAGAAGGAAACTTGGCCACTTGCGACAATGTGAATGAACCCGGAGGACATTATGATAAGGTGAAATAAAGCAGACACAGACAAATATTGCATGATCTCACTTGTATGTGGAACCTAAAAATGTCAAATGCACTGAAACAATACGGTTACCAGGGACAGGGGAGAGGGAAAAGACGTGTTTGTCCACGAGTACAAACTTTCAGTTGTAAGTTCTGAAGAGCTAACATACGGCCTGGTGATTCTAGTTAAAGTAGTATAGACTTAAAATATACTTTGATAAAAGATATATAACAAGAGGCCACTGTGTATACCTTAAATGCACACATTTTTATTTGGAAAATCTCAAAAAAACTGTCAGCTACAATGGCCCATGCCTGCAATCCCCAGAGCCTCAGGAGGTTGAGAAAGGAGGATTGCCAATTTAAGGCCAGCCTCAGCAACTTAGCGAGACGACACTGCCTCAAAATAAAATTTACAAAATGGCTGAGGATAGAGCTCTGCCCCTGGGTTAAATCTACAGTGACACGCACACACAGCACCAGGGGGAGAAAAGAATAACTCTTGCGTGGGTGCAGCTCCTGACTTCTTAATGTTAGACTTTGTGCTTCCTATACTTCGCCCTTACAGATGTTTTCTGAGTGCCTACTGTGTGTCAGGCATCATTCCCAGTGGACTGGGGTGTGGAGTTTGGGGGAGATCCTGTATTTTAGGTAGTTCTTTTGCAGGAGAGTCAGTGCTGGGAGTGTTGGCGGCCACTTGCTCGTAATGGCAGAGAGTGGTGCAGGCACAGCCTTGGCCTCTGGGGGCTCGCTCTGTACAAACAACTCCTGACTCCGTAAACCCTTTACATAAACAACACGGAGGCTGCACCACACTGGTGGTTATAGACTGTGATGAGTACCTTATTGGAGTCATGCCAGTGTGTCCTGCAGGGGCAGATGAAAGAAAGGCACTGTCCCTCTGGGCCTCAGTTTCCCCCTGCAAAGTGAAGTGGGGGGCTTGGCAAGCGCTAGGATTCTCTTGCTAAGGTTCTCTCCTCTAGGACTGGAGATGTCTGAAAGCTCTGCAGAGGAAAGGGCTTACTACCTGCGAGTTGCAGGTTACATGGGTTTTTCTCTATTTCCCAACAGTGCTGCCCTTTACTTCTTTGAAATCCTGAGGAGGCCTAGAGGCTCTTGCCTTTCTCCGGGCCTCCCTCCTTGCTTCCCTCCCTCCTTTCAGGTTGCACAGCCCCAGCCTAGTTCTTGTCATATTTCCTACCGGATCGGGCGTTTAATTAAAATCATAATTAAAATTGATCTCCTCATTAGCATGCACCTGCTCTGCCTCTCACATCCTTGCGTTCCATTATCCACTGAAGATGTCAGGACTGACAGGCGAGAGCCAGACCCCAGGCCAGCCCAGCCGGATGGGGCTGGCCGATGACAACATCTGGATGGAAGACTTCAGCGGAGAAGCTGCGTTTGCAATCGAACAACAAACAACGACCACTGGGAGGGCTGTCTGGGGGAGGCTGGGCTGTGTGGTGGGCTGCCGGCAGCCAGCTGGATCTGGTGGTCCTACTGGAAGCAGAGCTCTCACTCCTTCCTCCTTACCCGTAACCGTGTGCACCTGCGTGCACACGCGCGGACACATACACCTTGGGTGATCTGTGACAAGCCAACAGACTTCTTGCCTGGGCGTGTCTAGAGAACAGGCTCCCTGATTTCCTTGAGGCGGAACCTGATGGTACCCTCAAAGAGCCTCCTGCAGGGCTAGGTTTGACCTCCATCATGATTGCCCTCCAGGAGGCGCCACTGATCGAAGGGCAGGCAACCAGGCTGATGGCTGGCCAACCCCTCCTTCCTAGCTGAGAACAGTGCCGAGCGCAAAGTGCAGAAGTGTCAGGTCTGAGTGTGCAAAGCAGGAGAGTCCTGACAGCTTGTTGCCATCTTCCCTCCAGGGAAAGTGGAGAGGGCCAGGTGGAGGAAACCAGCAAGGACATAACCTAGTGGGCCTTCCAGCATGCAAGAAGGCAAGCTCCACGAGAGTGTGAGCATTTAAAAATACGTCAATTTAATTGTGGTAAAAAACACAAACATTTACTGTCTTAACCACGTCTAATGGCACACTTTGGTAGTGTTAAATATATCATATTGTTGTGCAACTAATCTTCAGAACTTTTTAATTTTGCGAAGCTGAAACTCTGTTCCTGTTCTTCCTATCTCCCAAGTAACCACTGTTCTACTTTCTAAAGTTTTTATTAATTTGACTACTCTAGGTATACCTCAGGTAGGTGGAATCACATAGTATTTATCTTTTTTGTGTGTGTGACTGGCTTATGTTACTTAATTTAACGTCCATAAGTTTCCTCCATGTTGTGGCATGTGCCAAATTTTCCTCTTTAAGGCTGTGTAATATTCCACTGTGTGTATACATATATATGTGTGTATATATACATGTTGTGCATATACATATGCACAACATTATATCTATATCTATATCTATAGCTGACATTTTCTTTAACCACTCATATGTTGATGGACACTTGAGTAACTTCTACCTCTTGAATACTGGGATTAAGAAGATGGATGTGCAGTATTTCTTCAAGACCCTGTTTCCAGTTCTTTATCTGTATACCCAGAAGTGGGATTGCTGATTCATGTGGTAATTCTATTTTTAATTTTTTGAGGAACTGTTGTACTGTTTCCATAGCTGCTGCACCAGTTTTCATTATTACTAGCCGAGCACATGGTTCTCATTTTTCTCTCTTGTTGCCGACACTTGTTCTTGTTCTTCTCCCACTGCCCCACTATGGCCATTGTATTGGATGTTAGGTGATATGTCATTGTGGTTTGGGTTTGTCTTTCCCTGAGGCTTAGTGATATTAAGCATCTTTCCCACATGTTCCATCATGTTTTGCAAATCCTGTGCAAGATTTGTATTACCAATCTAAGCCAAATTGACCTCACATGGGGGATGAAGGGAATTTAGGTTTGGGGTTGGAACTTCATTCATATCCCATAGCTCTGCCAGCTCATGGCCCGTGGTCCTGGGCAAATTACGTCTCTAAGCCTCAGTTTGTAAGCATGAGAAGTGGGAATCACAATATTTACCTAATAAGATGGTCTCAAGGAAGAAACGAGGAAACAGGCCCTATAATTGGTTATTCCTTTTCTTGTTCATCTTCCTAGTGACTCTGAAATTTTGATGATAGCATTCTACAAATGACAAGAACACAAGAACTTACTTTATCCCTTACGTAAAGCAAATGTGCCTATTGCACACATGTAAGGCACGGGCCCCTTCATCAGGGAAAAGGCTTGGGGTGACCAGGAAATGTGAGGCCAGAGCAAGGAGGGGACACCCGTAGCTGGAGCCACCTGAGTGGGTTAATCAGGATAGGCCAAGGGAGTACCCTGATGCGGGGAGGGCAAGCCTTGACTGGGATTGGGTTTCCCACCCAGTGGGGGTGAACAAGAGGGTGGAGCAGGGCAGAACAAGATGAAAACCGGTGAGGACCAATTTTACTGCAGAAGGATACGTGAAAATTATCCAGGGATGCAAAGCCCTATCACCAGGAGGAACATTTTCCTGTGGGCTACTTAAATTCCTTCTCCTGGAATTGAAATTTGTTTTCTCTCCTGCAGTCTTTGGGGAAGGAGAGAAATGCTAATTACCCTCCTCCATTACCCTTCATTGATTTAGGGCTGGGGAGCTCTGCCATGGCTGGGCTTCCTTCCCTCCCAACGCTTCCCCCACCCGCCCATGGACTAACTAGGGCTCAGCCAGCGTCCAATAAGCAACAGGGCAGCTCTAGCTTACAGTGCTCCTCCAGAGTTCCTCCTCCCGCCCCTTCCACAGTCCCTCTCCTCCTTCACACCTCCTGTCTCCAGTGTCTGTCTTTGGGAGCTCAGGGCAGAGGTCACCCTCCAGGGAGAGATGATTACCCAATCCTGCCCAGGTGGGCTCACCTCTGCTCCTCCCTGGAGCAGCCAGCAGGCAGCCTGAGAGCCCTGGGAAGCCAGGTCAAGTGCAGACGTTGTAGGAGCAGGAGCCAGGGGGCCAGGTGTCCACCAGGGAGGTGATTAGCTCCACGGTGCCTCCAATGATAATCTGCACCGTGAACAAACAGCACCGCGGAGGAGGCGTCTGCAGGCCTGAGCGCTGGCTGTCTCTGTCCTTGTTAGGGTGAGAGGAGGAGGGAGACCTTGCTAATTGCCGACTTACCATGATTACCACCAGCTCCCAGCCCCGTGAGCTACAGGAGGCAACGCAAGGATCAGTGGAGAGACTTGGAGGGACTGAGGGATGGTGGACCTTGGGGACTCAACTTGCGAGAAAACCCTGGAATTCAAAAAGTCAGTTCATCCATCGATCCGTATTGACCAGCTGCAATGTCTTCTATAGAACCTACAGAGCAGGCTTGAATTTCATTTTTTAAAAGATGTGAGATGAGCCGACAGAGATGACTCTCAGCCTAACTCATCACAGGACCCCCCTTCAGGCTCACCCACGCTCGCGCTTGCGTGTGCACACACACACACACACACACACACACACACACACACTCATACGCTCTTGGCTCTGAGCCCTCCATGTTAGACACTCTATAAATATCCATCTCATTGAACTAAGATGGAAATTGGACCTGGAGAGAGAGGCTGTGGCTGTTTTCGCTCCAGCTGTCCTGGCTCCTTTGCTGCGTGGTCCTATGGCTCTCTGGGAAGGTGGAGGATGCAGAGGTGAGGCCGGGAGGACCTGCCTTAGCCACCATGGGGGCAGCAGCAAAGGCCAAATCAGTGCAAGGCAGGCAGGGCTTGGACAGACGCCCTGGCCAGCTTTAAAATGAAAGCAAGTGCCGAGCTTTAGGAGGATGGCAGGAGAACCCTGGCTAACCACACAGGACACACCCAGACCAAGCCCTGGGGACAGGAACCCCATAGACTGGGTGGGGAGCTGAGGTGTGGGCACCCGGGATCAATGAATGTTAATACAGGCAAATTTTGGCAATGCAGTCCTCTGAGGTTGGCTTCTGATTAAGAATGAACTAATCTGAGCCCTGTGGATGATAATTTTAAGACCTCAAAGGGGTCCCTGGAAATAAGAAGCTTTTTGGAGGATACTGTAAAGGAATGTAGAATTTTTCTCCCTGTTTGTTTGGGGGAAGTGTGTCATGTAGCCATCTCCCTGTTGGTCATGTGCAGTCTACTGTCTCTGACTTCTGGGAAGGGCATGGGGCCAGCAGTCCTTGCTGGCTGGCCCCATGCCGCAATTAGGCTGGGACCTACCCCATCTTCTGCAACTGCTTAGACTTTTCCTTAAACTCCCCCAGCCCCAATCCCCTCTGCCCTCACTTCTGTAAACTGCATTGCTGCCAACAATGGCTTGGAACCCCACCCCTTCCCTAGGTCCCCAAGTCTGACATCCCCTAAGATCTGATCTATGGCAGTAGGCTAGTGGTAGTTCCACAGAAAAATAATGAAAAGATGAATTATCATTTGTGACATTCCTAATATAAGTCAGGACCCTGAACCAAGCACTTAATACATGAGATACTGTATTTCCTTTTAACCATCTCATGAAGGATTGCTTAATCATTTTATAAGAACTGATTTACAAATGAGGAAACTGAGGCTCAGAAAGGTGGCAGAACTTGCCCCAGGTCACTCAGGTGCCAAGTTGCAAACCTGGGATTTGAACTCCGAGGCGTGTGTTCTTCCTCCTACAGGGGAAGGTCCAGTTCCTGGGCTTGTCCTTTCTCCTACTTGTCACAGTAGTTCAGGGTCTGGCCTGGATCCATCATTCCTCGCACCCTCCCCGAGCCTGGTCGCTAGCCCCAGATGCCAGAAGCGTGGTTCTTCACCCCGTGGAAAGCACTTCACCTTCACTGTACCCAAAGACCCACCATCAGTGCTCCTCGTCATGTGGCTTCTCTCTCCCTCTCTCTCTTTTTATGGTTTCATTATGAAACTAATGAAAAGAGACATTGAAGGAAGTCACTGTAATATCTTATTTTCTTCCCTTGTTTTTGGAGAAACAGAGTTAGACAACCTCAAAGCATTTTCCAAGCTGTCAGAGGGTAGTGGGGGCGGGGGGAATGCTGTGTTCTCTTCTACAATTGGTGCCCAAGTGAGAAGGCCAGAGAGGTTTCTCTGGGGGGTTCTGTCAACAGGATGTCCCTTTCTCAGGGCTCCATGCCCTTCCCTGGGGACCTTCACTTGGCTCATCTTTTCCCAGCCTCTTCCCCTAGTGGCCCTGCCCTGAGCACATAAGTCAGAGGTGGGCTCCAGCCTGGCCATCAGAGCTGGCCACTTGCCCACAGCACACTTCTACCCCGAATGGGCTGGCCCTTAAAGTGTCCCCTTGGTGTCTGGTGCTCTTCTGAATGCCTTATTGCATCCACCCATTCAATCCTCACGACAATCCTGCAGGCTGTGTATTGTTCCCATTTTACTGTTGAGAAAATGGAGACTCAGAAGAGCGAAGTGACTGTCCAGGGCCATGGCTGGCGGTAGGACATGGGCCTTGACTGCCTTGGGTCCACAGCTCAAGCTTGGGACTGGTTGCTGGGGACGCTTAGAGATGATTTCTGTTTGTTTGTTTTGTTCGTTGGCAGGCTGGCCTAGGAAACTTTCTACTGTGAAGAACGCGGCTCCACATGCCAAGTTCCAAACAGCTGATGTATTAATGAGCAGAGCTGTGGTCCTCCTGCTCTATTGTGCCCCCCTCAGCACTTGAACAAAAGGCAGGCTCCATGGGTGTTGGGTGGGTGGTGATTGAATTGAATTTTTACCCACAGGAAATTCCATGGGCTTCCACCACTGCTGAGGTTGGAAAAGGGGAGGAGGGACAGAGGTGTGGTGGTCTGTGAATGGGTGCCCCTCCCCGGTCGGGGGGAGTTCGTCCTAGAACACAGGCTCTGCTTATTCCTTGGGGGCAGTACTATTTTTTTAAAAAAATATATTTTTTAGTTGTTGATGGGCCTTTATTTTATTTATTCATATGTGGTGCTGAGAATCGAACCCAGTGCCTCACACATGCTAGGCAGGTGCTCTACCACTGAGCCACAACCCCAGCCCCAATACTGTTCCTTCCTTGCAGTGCTGAGGGTGGAACCCAGGGCCCTGCACATGCCAGGCAAGCCCATGCCACACCCCCAGCCCTCGGGTGGGTTTGAGGCAGGGATACATCTGACATTGGTGAAGCAGATGTGTACTCTCCTTCTCCACCTGGCACATCCTTCCTTCCTCTCCTTCACCCTGAGAACCTGGCCACTTCTGGAGAGAACAGGTCTGCAGGATGAACTGAACTGGCCTTGGGGCCACACTAGCTTCTGTACTTGACTTTCCAGGTTGCAGCTCAGGGTCTCAACCGAAGAGAGAAGAGCAAACCAAAGGAAGCTGAACTTCTGTGCCCCACCTAGGAGGGAGGTCAAGTCGTCTGCAGAGACACACAGGTTAGTTCTCACAGGCATTTGCTGCCAGGCTCTAGGGGCCCACACCTGCTGTTGCTTGTCCTGGTACTGGGCCCACTGGATTCCCACAGGGGGAGATGGCGGATGTGGGTGAGATGGGTGGAGAGACAAGGAGGGGGACCTGCGGGAGGGGGAAGAAAGATGCAATGTACTGAACTGGGAGCACTCAGGGAAATAAAGGATCTATTTTTTTCCATTTGTTCTCAGCAAACATTTGTCATTTAATTTCTTCCTAATTACACAATTACGTAATTATGTAGTATTAGTAAAATAAAGCTAAAGACGTTTGAGTAAAGAATTACTTAAGTAAATAATGTCTGACTGAAGTAATTATTTCCTGGGTTTTCTATTTTAAAGTAGAATTGGATGAAATTGGCTCAGGCATTGTTGCAGAGCTGAGTGGGGGTGGGGGCTGTACAGGCACCGGTGGTCCCTGGGGTCTATCTCCCAGCATCAGAGCACCTTCCTCTCCCCATAGATGGGGCCACCTCCACTGTTGGCTAGGTGGCTCGGGAGCTAGCTTCTCTGGTGACTCACTTGGCCCCTCAGAGAGGGCACTTCCTATTGCCAGGGGGACAAGAAGACTCTGAGCAGCAGTGTGCCTCTGCCACACCAGGTTTACAGAGCTACCTGAGAGGCCACTGGCCCATGAAGAGATCACGTAGCCACTGTACCATCTTGGTGGTGATGTGGCAGCAGGGAGGGCAGCTCTGGGGTTAGGCTGCGGTCTGCCCGGGGGCACCCCAGAGGGAGCAGGCCTTCTGCCTTGCACACCTCGGGGAGCATGGGGTAGGAGCCCCGGCTGGACCTAGCTCTCAGGTGGACTTGGACCTGGCAGTGATAGAGGGGAGGGAACTACTCCTCTCAGAGGGTCAGGCCAGGCGTGGGGTTAAGGGAGCCTTGGTCGGGAGGTGAGGGTGCTGCTGCCATATTGTCTCCTCCTCCATGCTTAGCCCAGGTGGCCCTTTGCATGCCCGAATAGCTGCTCTCACACACAGGAGCCGGTTCCCACACTACAGAGATCTGTAACAAATTGGCTCAGCAGTGTCTTGTAGAAGGTGATTCTTGGGAAAACAGGCTGACCTCAGTCCCCTAAATTGTTCCCCTGGTCTTTCTTCCACAGTGCTTGGTAATCCTTCATAGCCGACTCCTTTGTTCTTTGCATCTGGACAGGGCTTCACTTTGTGGGAGTCTCCTATTTCGAAATAAGGAGACAGGGTAAATCCTCCAGTCTTACCAGCTCTCCTGAGGCAGCTCTGGAGTTTCTGGAGACATCACGTTCCCTGCTTATTCCTGGAGAAACCTCAATTCCAGGTACTGGCCCTCTGTGGCGAGGGTGGGATTGGGCATTGGGTAGGACTTGGGGGGCTGGGCATTGAAAAGACTGCAAGTTTGAAAGCTCAGATGAGGAGGTGGTGGAGACAGGCTGGCAAGGAAGCAGGCAGGTTTGTTAGTCTTTTCCTCGGGGTGGTGACTTTGGGCCTTTAGCGACTCACTGAGCCAATAGTAGCCTTTGAGAACACAAAGGAGGCTTCTGGAAAGTCACGGGAGCCGCAGGACATCACTGCAAAGGAATGCTGATCTGGTCCCCCAGGCCTAAACCCACAAGGTGTGTTAAAAAAGATCAGCTTTTCTTGTGGGGTTTATTCATTTCTCCTCTGAGTAGCAGAAGTTTGGCAACACGTAGTAAAGTTGGAGATTTGTTCCCAGCAAACTCCACTCTTAGGCATAACTCCCATATAACATTGAGAGAGATACAACCAAAGGAATCAAAGCAGGAAACAAAAAAAAAAAAAAAGGAAAGAAAGAACCTAAATTTCCATCAATAGGAGAATGGATAAATAAGTTGTCATTTCGTATTTCATTCAATTGAATTCTTTACAGTAATAAAAATGAATGAAGTTGAGCTGTGTGTATGAACATGGATGACTCCTACAAACAATGTGGAGCTAAAAAAACAAATTACTAAAGAATAGACAATATACATGGCAACACTGCTTATGAAAGTTGTAAATGATGCAAAATCATACTATGTGCATTTTAGGAATAATGCATAGGAATTTAAACACCAAATTCAAAAGAGTAAGAATAGGGGGCAGGAGGATTTAGGGGTTGGGAGGGAGGAAGGGAAGACAGTATTTGGGCATCCAACTTTTTTGAGGAATGTTTTCATTATGATACTATGAGATGGACACAAAGGTATCTATCAGATTCTTTAAAATGTTTGAATGTTTGAATTGAAGTACTTCATAAGAAGCAAAAATATAAAAATCCAAACAATTAAGGGCCCCTGTCAGCACTCCCCATAAGTATCAGAATGTGTATGTGCTTTTGTGTGTGTGAGTGTGTGTGTGTGTGTGTATGTTGGGCAATGGAGGAGGGGCTGATATTTGGGCCAGGAGTGCTGGAGAAGACTTCAAATAGACAGTCCACAGCTGGCTCCTAAGAAGTTTCCTGTGTTAAATACTTATTCAACAAAGTTCTCCTCCTCACATAATATTTGCCTACGTAAGGAGCTAAATATTCATTGAGTAATTAGCCAGTTCAAATTTGTGGTATAAAAAGACAATTCCTTCTAATTATAGGGATGTCAGTTAAAAGATGCCACACTCAGATGCCATTCACTGCCAAGAGAGATTTAATAAATTCTCTCTGTGATTCAGATTCAAAAAGGTAAAAAAGAAAAAAAAATACAGACACCATTATTTTTGATAATTAAATACTTACCAGAGCCGAGAAAATAAGTCACACTAATGTTCTAGGCTAATCAAAAGCTCTTTTTTAAAAGGTCCCTGTAGAAATATTGCTGTGGTCACAGATTTGCTGTCAGTCAGAGTTTCTGGGCTAACCCCAGCATCATGGCAGACTTTTCTGACTATCTGTAGCTGGCTCTGACCAGTCCTGACTCCAACCACAGACAGTCCTTAGGTATCCATCCCTCTTGGAGATGTCATTTAATTTGCATTACTTTCTGTTTTGCCATTGTAAATAGTTCCACTATGTATTTTTTCCCTACCTTCTCAATTCAGTTCTCAGTGTCATGACTGTAGAGCCTGGTCTTTTTTTAGGTGATAGAGTTGGGAAACTCAGAGCTATGTCATTTTTACTCCAACTTGCTTTACCTAAAGAAAGCTCAAAAAAAAAAAAATGACTTAATTTGTGTGTTAGCTGGTGTGGTAGAAATTGCACGCTGACTGCAGTCCCAACTCTGGTACTTCTCAACTCTGAGACTTTGACCGAGTGCTTCACTCTCTCTCAGTCTCAGTTTTGCTGCATGGTCAGCATGGGAACCATTCTGTCTCCACCTCTCCTCCTGGCCTTTCCCAGGGCACATGCCCAGGATCACAGTGGTTTGATCCAGGGATAGTACTTCATGCACACTGGGCCAATCTAAGAATTTTGCCGTGACTGAGGAAGCCAGTCAGATTCCTGTCTAGTTAAAGATGCTATAGAATAAGAAGTTAAGAAACACCCTAATTGTAATGTGTCACTTCAGATTGGATTTGACTGTGTTTAAATAGTCTGCTCCTCTCCCCTGCCTCCATGCCACAAAAAAAAAAAAAAAACCTAAACAGAAAGCAATGGCTAAAGCAAAATAGATATGCATGTTGCTGTCATGTGATAGAAGTCCAGAGGTAGCAGTGACAGGCAGGGCAGAGAACTCCTTAGATCAGACTACTAACTTTCTGCTCTTCATCCTCAGTGTGCATTCCCAGCTTCAGTCACCTCTGGTTCCAATAAGGATGCAGGAACATCAAAGATATCTTTGCATTCCAGGCAGCTGGAAACACAAAAGGAATTAAAAGAGCAAGCCTCTCCATTGTTTGTGTGTGTGTGTGTGTGTGTGTGTGTGTGTGTGTGTGTTTAAGTTTTAACTCTGCTTATACTTTATTGGACAGAACTGAGTCATGTGGTCAAGCCTAGCTGCAAAGAAAGCTGGGAAATGTAGTCTTTAAGCTGGGAACATTTACTGCCCTAAATAAAACAGACACTGTCACGAGGGAAGAAAAACTAAATATGTCTTGGATTAGGTTACTAATACTCTCTGCTACCTTGAGTAAGTCTGCTATATGGATGAAGCTGGTCTGTTGTGGCATGTTTGCATTTGCCACTATATTATAAAATATATTCAGGATCCTGTTAATAAATTTCTTCCTTATTTCCTTTCACATAAAAAAAGATGTCAGATTCTTACAACTAAGGGTTGCCTTGATATTTCTTTCTAAGACCTCTTTACAGCTCCATGTCTCACTGGGCTTGGGAAATAGAGTGATTTACTGGTCTTCACAAGTGTTTTCCAGAGTCCTCAATTCATTCACAGAGTCACATGAAAAGCTGACAGGGAGGGACCCTAACAGATCTTATTGGCATACTGATGACTTAAATTAGAGAAAGGGCTTCTGTGTAGGTTGTCTTTGCCTTCTTGCCCTTTGAGCTATTTGCCTTCTTTTTCAGGTCCTAAAGCCAAGGCTCCTGGGCTCGCTCCTGGAACATTGCAGAGAACTTGGAGTTGGTTTCCGCTTCCTCATTTCTTCCAGTGTTGTCTAAAATTATTGTCCTTTTTCTTTTCCACCCAAAAGTGTTCAGAGAGGACCTGAGCTTCAGAGATTCAAGCTGGAAAACGGCTTCGTTCCCTGCTGCCTGGCACGACCTCAGGGGATATTTCTAGGTAATTAGACCACCTGCCTGGGTAGTGCCAGGCATCTGCACACCCTTTCCATCTGTCAGAGAGCACGGTGGGAAAAAGGGGAGAGGCTTTCCTTTGGAGCTCCTCTGGGGAGTCACCTCTACCATAGCC
This sequence comes from Ictidomys tridecemlineatus, assembly GCF_052094955.1. Taxonomy (NCBI): domain Eukaryota; kingdom Metazoa; phylum Chordata; class Mammalia; order Rodentia; family Sciuridae; genus Ictidomys; species Ictidomys tridecemlineatus. The sequence goes on from NC_135480.1 coordinate 99,333,076, forward strand.
CTGGTAACATCTAATCTGGGGTTCAGTTGACTCTGGAGTCTGTGGGGAGGAGGAGCAGGCATCCTAATTATTAAAACAAAAAGAAACAACAAACAAATAAATTCAGTGTGTTAGTCCCTTTGGGTTGCTATTTTTAAAAATGCCCATAGACTGGGTAGCTTATAAATAAAGAAATGTATGTCTCACAGTTCTAGAGGCTGGGAAGTCCAAGACTGCCAGATTCAGTGTGGGGAGGGGGATGCTGCCAGGTAAATGGAAAGCTGCCTCCTCATTGTGTCCTCACCTGGCGAAAGAGTGAGGACGCTCTCTGAGGCTTCTTTTGTAAGGGCACAAATTCCCTTCATGAGGGCTCAGGCCTCATGACCTAATCACATCCAAAGGCCCCACCTCTGAATACATCACTTGGGGGTGAGGATTTCCACATATGAATTTCAAGGGGGACACAAATATTCAATCTATAGCAGTCAGCAAGTGTCTAAAAATAGCCAATCCTCATGCCCCATTCCAGGGAGGCTGGGGGTGGAGCTCAGAGCTGATCACGGGAAACATGCAAGGGCAGGTCATTGTGGTTAGTTGACAGACATTCGAGAATGCATTTCATGCTGAGTCTATGGGTAAAAAATACTTCCCTATGAGCTAATTTTATTACTGCAATGAACCTCATCTCTATGAGTCAGAAGGTCACCCTCTGTAGCCATCATGTGGCTGGGAATCAGAGAAAAGTGGAATCAACAGGCCTCCAGAGGTGATTTTGTACACCTCCTGTCTCAATGCAATTAAATCCAATTGGTTAACACCTAACAATCATTGAGTACTTGTCATCTGCAAGCTCCATGCCAAGGGCACTCATTCCTTATGTAATCCTCCCAACAACCCTCTGAGTTTATTTCCATTCCATTTTAACAGACAGGAAAACCGAGGGCCAGAGTTACCCCAGTGAGTCGTCAGAGCTGGGATTCCATTTCAGCTTTAGATTGATTCCCAAGGCTAGCCTCCCTTTCCTCGAGCTCTATGACCTTCTGTGATGTACTGGAGGTCCACAGGTGCCTGGAACTTGTGGTTTCTAGATGCCACTGGCCCGACCAGCTTGGTCTGGAGGTGGCCATAACCATCTCTAGGGAGGCCTGCTTTATGCTTCCCTGGCTAATTAACTCTAGTGTGTCATCACCCAGAGTGAACAAAAAGTGATCCCATGGAAATATAATGTGACCCACATATATATTTTACAAATTCTAGTAGGCATGCTAAAAACCAAAAGAAAAGAGAGAGAGAGAGAGAAACTGGTATCATTGTAACACAGGCTGTCTACATAAAATATTTAAGTAATCACATTACAGTGGTACATCAGCGCATAGAAAAATATCACTCAAACTACATCAATTCATTGACACTGACATGGTCAGTGATTTTTTTTATGTGTTTTAATACTAGAAATGACATCTTTTCCTGACATGTGTATTACAGCACAACAATAATATATTAGGGGGTGTGATGGTTACAGCAGAATGTATTCCTATCAAAACAGTAAAGTTCTCCCTGATTCAAAAATGTTTTCACTGACTTCACTTTTTTTTTTTTTTTTAATACTAGCAATTGAACCCAGGGACATTTAACCTCAGAGCTGTATTACCAGCCCTTTTTATTTTTGATTTTGAGACAGGATCTCTCTAAGTTATTCAGGTTGACCTCAAACTTGCAATCCTCCTGCCTCTGCCTCTCAAGTCTAGTGGATTACAGAAGTATGCCACCACGACCAGCCTGGCTTTTTAATTAAAACTAAATAGAATTAAAAACTCAGTCCCCCAAGCGCGTTGGCCATTTTTCAAGTGCTTAGTAGACACCTGTGGCTAGTGGCTACGGTATCCGACGGTGTCGTTCGGGCATCTCACTGAAATTCTTCCTGATGGAAATGCACTTAATGTGTCCTGAGCAGAGGGAAGAGAATCTGTACAGGGGAGGAGTAGAGAATGAGGCCCCGGTGGTGCGGGTCTCCATGGGAAAGGTCAACAAACCATTGTCAGTTTTCAAAACAGAGATCAGATAAGAGGAATGAGCCCCATCTGGATGCGCTGGACTGAATGGGTGGTGGGGACACGGATTAGAGACTGGGGGACCCCCATTCTCCGAGAGGGGAGACAGTGCAGCCCTGAAGTTCAGTGGTAGCAGCCAGAAAAGGAAGAATATGTGTGAGAACCCAGTGCAGAGTCGCTCTGGGTCAGTGGTTGGATGCATAAAGGGAACATGCAAGGGGGAAGAGTTGAAGGCTTTCAGCCTTGGACAGCATCTAATGATGATCCACAGACGGAAAGAGGGAAGTCAGAGGGAAGCTTGCAGGACCGTGGGGAAGTGACACTCACAGCTCAGCTCACCACAGAGTTTGGTGGTGATGTCTCCCGTGGTCTTGCCTCATCTTTTCTCCTCCTCCCTTATTTCTTTGTCCTTCTTCCACTCTTCCCTCACTTCTCTTGCCTGCCCCTTTCTTCTCTTGAAGTGAAAAATACAGGAATGGAGCATCTATCCTACCCACCAGCTTAAGGGGGTACTTCCCAGGCCCGAGGAAGAACCACAGAGTTTGTGAGCACTTCTTCATCAGAGACAACAAAATAGATGCCCTCTTTGACACACGTCCTTCTGCGGTGCCTGGCATCCCTGTTGGAATTTGGCCTGACGTGGAGAGTAGGGGTGGCTGGAGGGAGTGAAGGTCCCATAGTTTCCTTTTGTTGATGGTATGTAGGAGCATAATTCCACCTAGTTGCGACTAACATTCCACTTATGACCATTTCCCATTTCTCGGGTGAGGAAAGTAAGATACGGAGTTATCAAATAATTAAGCTGAGGAAACACCTCTGGTAAGTGTTGGGGCAGGATCTGACTGGTGCAGCTGTGCTGAATACCCACCATGGCTAGGTGAAAAGTGGCAGTCCCCTACCACCCGTGAGCATTCCTGTCCTTTCTAGATCTTTCTCAAGGGCAGGCTCTTCACAGAGTGGGCAGCTCTTATGAGACATCTGGGAGGTTTCCTCTTTCACAGGTGGAGTTGGTGGCCTGGTGGAGTTGGTGGCACTGTGAGGTGGGAAGCAAAGGGACTGACTTCCTTCTTCCTACTAGTGGAGCGAAAGGCAGGAGGGGGACATGCTCCTTAAGTGTCTTTTCTCATTGTTCATCAAATGACTGCTCCTGGGGATCTGTTTTTCTGCTATACATGCTGTGTTTTGAATGTGTTGTTCTAATATAGTCACCTACTTGCAACTACATAACAAAAAAACAAAAAAGCCCTCAAATAAAATAGGAGCTGGGGGGAGGCAATGGGGAGAAGAGGAGATGGGAAATATAGCACTGCTGCTCTACAACCACTCAGGGGATTTACTCCGGGCTTTCAGAGCCAAGTGAATATTGCTTATTCATGTGCGATCTAATCCTCCTCTCAGCCCAGAGGCTGAGGGCGGCAGGGGTGACTTGGTTGCAGAGGGGCAAGGCAAAGGTGGAGCGTGGGCTTTATGTGGTGCACCGGGTTTTACAAGCTCGGAAGGGCTGGAGTTGGAAGAAATTGGTCCTTGAATGGCTTGGATGGGTGCAGGGGGTAATGATGGGGAGGGAGTAATCCTGGAGTGGAGGTGGGTTGAGGAGCAGATATGGGATTCCTTGATGAGCCAAGAAAGTGTTGTGGCTCAAACATCTGGGGGACAGAAAGTCCAGGATCCTTCCACCATACCCTGCTTGGGAGGAGGCTGAGCTGCAGATTGATGTGCGTTTCCAGGCAGAGAATGTCTTAATAACCCAACTCACGGGTGATGGATGTCAGAGGAGGAGCAGCGGAGCTATGGCTTGGCCACCCCAAAGCTCCAACTCGATCACATGCGATAATTCACTCCGGGGCATGGGGAAGGAGAAGATTTCCCAACTGCGGCTAACCAGTGTTGAAGACCTAAAAACAGCCACTTGGGACTGCTTTTATGTTCAGCTGTCGGCTTAGAAGCAAATGGCTAAGGGAACCTGGACACGGATCAAACAAATGTGCTGGGAACCGCATGCAAGGCACAGTGCTGCTATTATTTCCCGCTGAGGGCCTGTGTGCCCAGCCTGCTCCCCTCCAGCCGCACAGGAGGAGAGCATCAGAAGAGGGGGAGACCTCTCTGAAACATCTGATGGGGCCACACTGCAGCTGGCCTGGGTTGGGGGAACAATTCCAGCACAGAGACACCATGGAGTGGCAGGCTGTCACCTCTGTAGGGCACAATGACTGAGCAAGAGAGAAAAAGTGGCCCTTTCTTTGACCCCGTGGAAGCTCAGGGACTGGTGGCAGGAAGCCAGCTCTCTCCCCACTGGGCCTGGATTAGAGGAGAGCCTTGTTTTCTACAGGGAAGGGAAGGGTCCCTCGGGTCACTGGGCAAATGGAAAGAAGACCTCTTCCTTACCAATCCCTCAGTTTCGCCACCCCCAGCAGTGACTTTGTTTAAATCAAAAGCTGAGTTGGTACAGAGGCTAGGATCCTGTGTTGGTTCTAACCCTGAAGAGGTGTTCTGCCACCTTCTGACAGAAGGTGTAATGAGAGTAATAGAAATAGCAGCAGATATCCTTGGAAAATGTTTGCCATGCACCAGGCATTGTACTGCCTGTTTTGGGAATGTTAGTCACATTTAATTCTCCAACAGTCCTGGGCATGGGCGTATTCCTCCTCTGATCTCACAAACACTCCAACACATTCCCCAGGATCAAAGTGTCTTGGAACGCTCACTCAAAATAAACTCAGGTAATTTCTGAGCAGGTGTGTTATTTTGGGTTGGCTCCAGGTGCATTATTAATTTATTGAGACCTTTATTGGCCGGCTAATGGCAGGTGGGGAGGAAAAACAGTCAAGCAACTGAACAGGTGAGAGGTGATATGACACCTGATGAGGAGTTTCAATACTGTAGCAACACCACGTATTTTATAAACAGTAGATGGTCCTTATGGAGACATTCTAAGCTGGCAGAAGCACATGAGTAGTAAACATTCTTAGATTCACTTTGCATTTAAGGCAACTGAGCTTGAGAGAAGTGAAATGATTTTCCCAAAGCTACACAGTAAGTTGGTTGTAGAATCAGGATTTGAACCCATGTCTGTCTAAAACCAAATCCACACTTCTTTACCTCTAGGCCAAATCCCAGTTTGGTGGATGGTGTTAACAATTCCATCCTAAATACAAAGGAGACACCCAGCAAAATGCACATCTTTTTTTTTGTTTAAATTGGAAATGAATAACAATAGGGAGATATTCTATTACTTGTAATATGAAATGTCTTAATAGTGTTGGAGAGTCATTTCCTAAACCAGTTGCTCTTTTCCTTGGCTTAAAGTCACAATTGTAGACTCTCAGAGATAGAAGGGAATTTGGATGACTTGTAATTCAAGCCTGTCTTTTTACATAAGAAAAAGAGAGAGGAACCAGGGTGCTCAAGTTAACACAGCTACTAGATATAGCCATGCGTGATGGAGTCTATTCTTCAGAAATTTGGACTCAGACCCAAGCTCTTTTCTCCAGTCTATGTACTCCCTTATGTCTTTAGGGTCTACCTTCCATGAAGAACACAGACTTACCCCAATCTCATATGGTCTAAAGATGAAACTTTCCGGGCCTGGGGATGTGGCTCAAGCGGTAGCGCGCTCGCCTGGCATGTGTTCGGCCAGGGTTCGATCCTCAGCACCACATACAAAAACAAAGATGTTGTGTCTGCAGAGAACTAAAAAATAAATCAATAAATAAATACTAAAAAATTCTCTCTCTCTTCTCTCTCTTAAAAAAAAAAAAATGAAACTTTCCTGTTTTCCTACACTTTCACCACTACTTCACTTTTTCCCAGACGGCCAGGTGGGTTTGGTTTTGTTGTAATTGTGTCCCCTCAAAGGCTTTGTCCCCCAGGTGGAGATAATGAGGTGGTGGAATGCTTAAGAAGGGAGACCTAGTGAAAAGTCCTGAGGTCATTAGGGGTGAGCTCTCAGAAGGTAGTTCCATTGTTGTGGAAAGGGTGGATTTTTTAAATAACTGGTTCTAATAACTGGATATGTTTATGGAAAGACAAGAGAGAAGGAAAGAGAAAGAAAGGAAGGAAGGAAGAAAGAAAGTTAATCCTTACCTCACACCAGGCAGAGGAATTATAAAGAGTAACATAATATGGTAATATCTTTTGAAATAAATGCATAGGAGTAAATTGCCATGACCCAAGATAGGTAAAGCTTTCTTCAGGATATGAGATGCCTAATCGTAAGGGGAAAATTAACTAATCGAATTACATTAAAATTAGTAACTTTGATCAATAAAAAAAAACTGAAAAAGCAAAAAGGCAAGCTACAGAGTAGAAGATATTTGCAAAACACCTATCAAAGGACTCATATCCAGAAAATTAAAAGAATCTTACACATCAATAAGAAAAAAGCAGACAACTCAACAGAGAAATGGGCTAAAGCTTCGATAGGCCTTTCTTAAAAGAAGACCTCCAGTACTTTACTAAACATGTGAAAAGTGCTCAATTATTTTTGTTAATTGGAGGTTTGTAAATTAAACCAGGGAAATATCTATTACATTTTAGTAGAATGGCTAAAATACAAAAGACGGACAATACCAAGTATTGGTGAGAATGTAGAAAAAAAGCAAAACTCTCAAATACTAGATGGGAATGTAAATTGGAACCGGCATTTTGGAAAATGATTTGGCAGTGTCTATTGATGCAGAACATATACATATCTTATAAACCAGCAATTGTACTGTTTATAGCCAACAGAAAAAAGCAAATGCATATTTATCAAAACACACAAGAACATTCAGAGCAGCATTTTAGTAAAAGCAAAATACTGGAAGCAACCCAAATGCTCATGAACAATAGAATGGATAAATAAATTGGGTATATCCATATTCACACACTGGGATACTGTATAGAAATGAGGATGAGTGAGCTATAGTCAATGCAGCAACATGGATGAATCTCAAAAACATAATGTCTAGTAAAAGGAACCAGAGATGATGGGGGGGGGAACATGCTGCAGGAATCCAATAATATAAAGTCAGAAGCAGGCACAACTAGCTTGCAGCATTAGAAATCAAGATGGAGTTTATCCTTGAAAGGACATAGTGGTGGGGAGGGGCAGAAAGGGACCTCTGGAGGGGTGGGTGAAAACATTCTTTTGATCTGGTTTCTGGACATATGGATGTGTACAGTTTGTGAAATTGATTGAGTTGTATGCTTATGTTAAATTTCCACAAGATGTATTTTATATATATATATTTTTTCTCTTGCAAAATGGAGAAACGTGAAGAGAAGTGGCAGTGACATCTGTTTATACCTACTGGAGGCCTGGCAAAGTGCTTGATGTTGGGGAAGTACCAATTCATAGAATCCTAACAACCACTCTATGACAAGCGCTAGGTCCTCCTACAGATGAGAAAAATGATAGGGTAATTGTCTGAGGTCATGCCATTAGCATGTGCTGGGGCCAATTTACCTCAGAAGGTTTCTTTGGGTCCAGAGCTCATCTCTCTTCCACATTGCGTTGCTTTCAAGGAAACAGCTCTGGCTTTGGAAACAGTCTGATTTTGAGTCCTGATGTTGCCTTTCACGATCTGGGGCAAATCTCTGTATCTAGCTAGTACTTCCTTATGTCTTTAGGGTCTACCTTAGGGTCTTCTCACTTGTAGTTTAGGTAACTTCAGTGGGGATGGAGGGGTGACACTGATGGAGAGATCTGGAGGCATAGAGAAAGCACCCAACACAGAGACTTGTCCTCAACAAGCGCACAAACCATTTCTTCCCCTGAGTGCGCTCCTTGCAGGGAGTGCCAAGTGAAATTCACCAAGTTCCTCTTTCTGGTGTCACCTTTCTAGTAAAATCAGATGAAAAGGAACATCAAGGGCAATTTTGGTAGGAAAAAGAGCAATGTTTAGCTGAGTGTGTGAAAGCAAGCAAAAAGCCTTGTTTTGGAGTCCAGGGAGCTAACGAGAATCTTATGCCAACGGATTTCAGGAGCGTGGTTTCAACACCCGCTAACTAAGTGGAGTCCATTTTCTCCTTTGAGTCAGTCTCTCTGACAGGAGAGAGTGGGGATGTGAGGGGAAAACTTGCAAAGCCTTCTAGAGTCACTCCCTTAAAGACAGGGTTCTGCAGCTTCCTTTCACAATAAAACCAAACTAAACTTTCTCCTCCCCCGCCGCCCCCCCCCCCCTCAGTCCTCTAAGAATAGTCAGGAAAATGGATGGAAGGTAAATAGCATCTGTATTTGTTCAACATGAAGTCACTTGTCCCCAAGTGACTGCTGAGGAATTGGGAACTCCTTGGGGTGAGAGGAGGGGTGGGGACACAGGAACTGTAGGTGTGCCCTTCAGGCCAGGATACAGATGGCATTTTATGTGAGTTTATGGTCACGGTCACGTTTTGAACGTGAGGCACATGAACAAGTAAGTACCAGTTACCAGCTTTACTCAGGTGAACTTGGAAGGCTTGTCCTTCTGTGTCCATGGTGGGTTTTTTCTTTCTTTTTTTTTTTCTTCTTTTCTTTCTTTCATCTTTTTTCCTCTTAAAGATTCAGAGTTCAGTTCTATAGGATGGGTGGGGGAAAGCCTGAGTTTTAGGTAGAGGGAATGGGGGTGGTGAGCAGGAGCCAGGCCTCCCGGCTGCCCGCCCCCACCCCTCACAGAAGTCTTCATTTCTCTGTTCCTAAATTGCACACATTGATCTGCTGTGTACAAAGTTGCAGAGCAAGTTGGCAGGAGCAGTGGAGTGTGTCGGGTCTACTAGGGAATACATATACTTGGGTTTTAGTTTAAATGAGCTGAGAGCTGGGAAATGGCTTGACAGTCATGGGGAGCCCAAGTGTCTGTTTCCCACCAAACAAGTCCCTCCGTAGGTTGGAGCTGTCAGTCAGTACGCCCTGGGAGTACCTGCCCTGGGGACAGGTGTCCCCATCTACACGGCTGGCCTGCCACTGTGGAGAGAGATGTGGGAGGGCTGGAGTGGGGCCAGGGAACTGGGCTGCTGGGGGAGTGTTTCTGACACTGCTGTGTTCTCTGCCCCTTCAGTGCCTTGAACCTGTGAGCTTTTCTCAGGGGAAGGAGAGAGGCTAGATCCCCTGAAAGCAGACCCTGGCCCAGGGCTCAGGGCTCTACATACCGGAACAGCCTGTCTCCTCGGTTACCTATTCTAATATTAATATCTTGATGAATTCCAGAACAATTGTTCTTTAATGTTTTAAAAAATATTTCCTAGCCTTTGCAAACCACCTACTCTTCTCTGAGAGTGACTTTGATTGAAGTTTGAAGTTTTAAGGTTCAGCTGTTTTCTTGTTACTTGTTATTAGAAAAATGTAGCAATTTCCCCCAAGTAAAGAAGGAAAAGGTCCTTTCCTCCTCCCTGCGCCTCCTTCTCCCCGCCCCCTTCACTTCTCCTGGTGTGTCCTAACTTTAAAAAGGCCTGCAAGATATAGTTATTTATTCTTCTTCCTTCCTTCAACTCAATTTTGGGCTAAGGTCAAAATTTTGGGGGAAACAGAAACAGCCATCCCAAGAATCTCCTTCAAAGCTCAAGTGTTGCTCCTGTGGCTGCTGCCTACCCCCCTCCCCCATTGCCATGCCCTGTCTGGGGGGATGAGGTGGTAAGGGGGGCAGGGGTGTGCTCAGCACCAACCCATGCATGGGCCATCTCCAACCGCGGCCCAGCTCCAACTGTGGCCCAGCACTGAGTGGTTATGAACGACCCCCTTGTGTTGGAAGGCAGTTAGACCAGAGGGAGCCTCCTCCGAAGGTAATTGCCTACTCCCAGGGTTGGCCTTGCTGAAATTTATAGCTCCGTTCAATAAAGCTATTGTGCGGCTCCTTAGGAAGCCAAAGGGGTGGATTATTGCTTGGGAACCTAGAGACATGGAACCCAGGCAGACCTGGGGACCCCTGCTGGAACAGGCACAGGCAGAGCGGGGGGGGGGGGGGGGGGGGTCCCCTCTCCCCCTCATCCTCCTGGCTGTGCCTCTTTTCAGGAGGCCAGGGTACTTTTGCATGCTCAGGAATGCTGATCATCTTGGCTCTAATTTTGATCCTACACCAAATGGAATGGGGAAGCCCGGAAAGGAGGCACTTGCTTGCAAAGGATGGGTACAAGCGGCTGCTCCCCCAAAGAGAGCAAAAACTCTCCCAGGCACTCTGCACTTCATTAATGAGTCAAGCCAGAATTTCTTCCCAATAAACTGCTGCTGTTTTTTTTTTTTTTCTCCTTTGATTTTGCTATTCTGAGAGGGAAACACACAGATACACATATAACATGTACACACATGTACACCACGTACACATACACACACACACACACACACACACACACACACTCCCAGAAAGCAACTCAAAAGTGTAATGAAAAAGATTGGTTTCAGAAATCTGCGGGGATCAGAGCCCATAGGCCCCAGAGCCTAACCTGGAATTTCCCTGCAGGGCAGATTAAAAACAATCAAGCCCAGGGCGGGGACCACCCCAGCTCACCTGACTGATCCCTGGTCTCCAGCCCTTCCCAACCCTGCTCCAATCTTCTTAGGAGAGCAGAGCTGAGTTCAGGAGGCCACTGCCTAGAGCATGCAGCTGTGGGCAGACCAGGATTGTGCTGGGAGAGGTTGGATGAGGGCCTGGCACAGCCCAAGGCTGGAGTGGAGAGGCAGTGGGAATCTGGGTGGGGACAGAAGATCCAGGCCGGCTCAGAGAAGAGACTCAGCTCAGGTGTTGGGTGGCGTGAAGGACTCCAAGGCAGGACTGTAAGATCTCTTCCGACCATGGTTTTGGCACAGGGATGGGGAAAGGCCTGCAAAGGGTATGTGTGTGGGGTGGGGGTGGGACGGTTTTTGAGTTCAGAGTGGTTCTAGGAGGGCAGGAGCTCAACCCACTTACACATTTCCGTGATCATCATGATTGTCCTTTGCCTCAACGAGGTTCAGATGAATCACTCCTGCCTCAAAATTAAAAAGGAAAAACTATAAACAGTCCCACTGATTCATGAATTCTGCTCAGAGATGCTGCAGCAGCTGCCCATGGGCAAGTCACAAGGCATCCCAGCTGGGAGTTCAGGCACAAGTGGCCTGTGCATGTGAACGGCATGTCCTGGGCCCATTTTGGTGTTGTAAGGGGTATATTTGTTAAATTCCAGTCAATATCCAAGGGGCCCTGTGTTTACTCCATTAGGAAACCAGATAGAGCTGATCAATGCAAGAAGGACTCTAGTTAACTCCTGAGGGAAGGCAAATATAAACAGCAGCATTCAAATCGATGTAAAAATCCCCCCCCTCCCCACTGCACATGGTTAGGTAACTGCCAGCAGATCTGTCAGCAGGAGCCAGGCTACTCCTTGCAGGGCAAGAGTGGACCGAGGACTTCTTGGAAGTCAGGGCCCAGCTGGATGCTGAGGCTGGTTCAGGTTCTACAATATTTGTGGGCCTTGGGCTAGTCAACTGGCCTCCCTGGCCCTCGGGCTCTTCTTCAGAAGGGTAATTGCTAATGTTGAAATGCATTGGACTTCCATCATGGTTTTGCTTAATGTTCACCACCCTTTGTGGAAGGCATTATTATTAGTTCCTTGGTGGTGGGGTGCTCAGAGGATTCTCTATTGGTTATGTTTTCTGCTGTCCCATACCTTCTGGTTCAGAACTCTCTCTCTCTCTGGTCTGGGCAGGGGGAGGAGACAATACTTCAAGAGCAGCATTCCTACAACTGTTCCACTTGGTGCATCTATGAAGGTCCCCTGCAGCACTGAGCTACCTGTTCCCTGGAATCCTCATTCAATGCTGGATGAGCACTATGTGGCCCAAACTCCCCAGGGCTGGTGTTACCCATGTCACCAGTAGCCAAAGGCTGATCCATGGGCGAGTACCCTGTAGAGCTAAACTGCACAACTAAGTCTATTTTATCATCACTGAGATGGAGTCTTTTCTGTGCAGTGGTGGTTAGTTCAACTCAAGTCTCTGGGGACATCCTCCAAGATTTTACTTGACAGAAGATTTCTTGCCCTTCTTTAAAAAAAAGTGGAACAGCGATAAAGATCTTTTTCCCCCAGCATCATTTCCTAGCGTGCATTTTTGTACCCTGGATGGTAAGACTGGAAGAATTCTAGGGCTCCCTGATTATTATTAATAGTAATCTCTCACTTAAGATAACTTCGTATATATAGTTCACAAAAGCATTCACCTACACTATCTCATCTAACACTCAAAACCAACAGGAGGTACAAGGTTACTTTAATTCTGTCCTATGGGTGAAGAAAATGTGTCTTAGAGAATCTGAGTGATTTGTCCAAGGTCATGGATTAAAACGGAGCAGAGCAAGAATAAATCTCAGGTTCCCAACTCTTGGCCCAGACTTTATTCCCCCCCCCCCCCCGCATCAGGGGGATGGGCCTTCGTGGCCCTTGGAAACATTGTAAAGGTTGGACTTGGAGAGTTGTGTTCTTGGGACTGTGGTGCTTTGGAGGGCCACCTCTGCCCTGTGAAAGAACCAGCTCTGGCTTGAGAAGTGAGAAGCTTTGAGGGTGTGTCTATTCCCAGGACAACACTGCTCACCAGGAGGCCCCCAGAGGAGTAGGCAGTGGATAAACTGGTGAATGAATCATTAAGAGAGCTCAGCTTTCCCTTTTCCTAGTCAAACTGGCCTCCCACTACACTGCTCGGCTTCCTGCACTTTCATCGATCTGCAAAAATCAGTTGTCAGATCTTAAAAAATACCAGTGGGTCTTTTACTGAGTGGAATCAGAAGTGGTTTGGGAGAAGGGGAAAGGAAAGAGATTTTCTGAGGGGAGCAATCGAGGCAGGAACTTGCATGGCCCTGTGGTTGAAGGACACCCAGCCCAGGAGTTGTCCTTGATCACTTCCCTGATTTCCTGATCTCTGGGGAGAGGGAGGGGGGAGCGATCCCATCCTTTCTGCCAGGACTGTTGGACACGTAGGACTTTGGCCTCCCGCCAGAACCCTTACTTCAGAACAGAGGACCAGTAAGCAGGAAATGTGACTGCCTCATTCAGAACCTCTCCTGAATTTCATTTGTGACAAACTACTCTTCATAAACCCCAGAACGGCCCATCGTCACTGGGGTGAGGGAAGCAATGCTGCTGAGAGGGAAAAACAATTAGAAATACAATTAGTGTTATAAAAGCTGGTCATAAATATTTGAGTTCTCTCTCCGGAGAGGAGGGACAAGATGACAGCTCACAATTCCTTGTATTGACAAAAGAGGAAACAGTCCATGAAACTGGTCATTTGCCTGGGTATTTTTATCTATCAGATCCAAGAGTAGGAACAAGGGAAGCATGAATGATTGGATTAGCCGCCCAGCCTTCACGTGCTTTTGCAGCATCAGCAATATGCAGTTACTGCAGCCCTCACATGGGCACGTACCCACAGACACACAGACACACAGACATGCTCACAGGCCAATGTGGGAGGATGTCCTCCCCGGCAGCTTGGCAGACACCATTGGACCCAGATACTCCCATCTGATAATAGAGGAGGAAGAGCATCATAAGGGCCAGACTCAAAAAAAAAAAAAAAAAAATCCCATCCTCTGAGTTGTTTCTCCTTCCTTCTTGGAAGAGAAGGACAGAGCAAAAGGCATCATGTAATTTCCCACCTTTCTCAAGGACCCAGACCCCTTGTGATGCCTCTTGAGTTGGTTATTGTTTGGGCTTCGGCCTTTCTTTCCAAGAGTCCATTTGGTGGTTCCTTGGGTGGTCTTGGCTTCACCACATGCTCAATGTGGCGAGGCCTGCTCATTTGGCAGCCCTGAACTCTCCAGTGCTTACCTTCTCTCTGACCACTTTCGGGCACTCCAGGGCACCTCCATACTCCCTGGTGGAGGGGATGAGCAGGGTATGGGTGGGTGTGGGAACTGTGAGTGCCCTGTGCTGTTTGGGATGGACATCCCTCTGTAGAAATTTGCAACCACCTGGCACCAACGCCCACCAGCAGGAAGCAGAGCTCCTCTTGCTGGGGCATTGTGCCAATATGGCAGATGGGCATGTGTGTCAGCTGCCAAGGGACCTCAGATAGGATCCAAATAGGTCTGCGTTTTTGGAGGGCAGGACATTCTCTCCTTTGCTCCTCTTCTTAAATGCAGAACCAGGGGATAGAACCGTTTGTCTTATATTGCCTTGGTTCCTGGGTGCATCTGATTCTACTAACTTCCATTATTGTCTTCTTTTTCTCTAGTGGTAGGATTAAAGATGGATGCAGCCTGCTGGCCTCCTTCAACATTGCCATATACCTACAGACACCCTGAGGATGTACACCTCTACACTGAGAAGCATGGGCTCCTGCAACCTGCTTGTCGGGGCTTTCATTTAGCTCTCTCGACAAATGTTTGCAGAATTTAAGCTTGATTACTGGAAAATGGTGGGAAGCCCACACTCTCATGGGTAGCCCTTCCTTTGCTGGCTAATAGTATTTGTTGGACAATTTTATTCCATAATAACAAAATCTGCATCCAGCTTAATTCCAGCTCTGCCCTGGAGCAACTGAGAACAAATCTGCCTTCTCTTCCCATATGACAGCTCTTCAAATATTTTAAACCCATGCTCACGTCCCTGAAGAGTCTTTGCTTCCCTAGGCTAAGTATTTCCTGTCCTTTCAATTCCTATAGTCATACTTTGAGTGACACAGGATCCAAATTACTTGTTAGGATTGTGCAGTAGTGAATTTTTGAAAAAAATAGGTGCTGAATCCAGAGAGACCTGAATTTGAATCACCTTCATCCAGTGGGGCCGACTGAAAGGAGACTTGGTGGTCACAGTCTAAGCTGCCATCAATTGCAATCACCCACACATTTGGATTAAGTAACATTTACTAAACCATTATTGTGTGGTAGGAGGTCTATTCTTATTTAAAATAAGTATTATTATTTCTATTTTAGAAATGGAAAAAAATCCTGGCATATAGAGTTTGACCTTATTTCCCTTGGATCAGACAGCTGGTTTTTGACAAAGCAAGGATATGAACCTGTGGCTTCTGTTTCCAAGTCAAGTGCACGTCTATGAACAGAGAAGTCACTACCCTGGAGGCTAGGTAAGGAACTGGAAGTACATATGACTCACCTTTGTAACTGTGCACATGTGCCACACAGAGTGGGAGGTGAGCCCATGATTGTCAACAAGATTAGTATTCCTAGAGTGCAGAAGGGACTGGGCAGGAGAAATGGAAGGGGCGTTTCACTTTGTATTCTTTTATAGTTTGAATGGTTTTAAGAATATAGTGTATTCAAGTATTTGTGTTTTTGAAACACAAATAAGATGTTTAAAACTTAGACTGGACCTTCCATTCAGTTCAACTCCAATGGCTCAGCCAAAATATACTCACGAATAAAGAAAAGTCTCAAATGGGAGAGGTGATATGGCCTGGTGGCTAAAATTCTGGGATCTGAAACTCCAGAGCCTACATTCCAGGCACAGCTATACCCCTTACTAACTCTATGACCATGAGCAAGTTAACTAATCCCTTTTCTTCTCTATTCCCTCATCTATAAATGTGGATAACAATTTTTACTACATATTTATGGAATAGTTTTGTCCAGAACAAAGTTCCTTCAATTTCTAAAATTGAGGTATAACTTTAAAATCAATAAAATTAACCCTACGTAGTGCATAGTTTTAAGAGTTTTGACAAATGCACAAAATCATGTAACCACTTCCAAATGACAATATAGAATAATCCCATCTACCCGCCTTGTGTCCCTTAGTATTCAATAGCTCTCGCCTCCTTAGCCTCTGGATAGCAGTAATTAGCTTCTGTTACTATAGTTTGTCTTTCCCAGAATATCTCATAAGTGTTATATATATAACATTCATATGTTTATTTATACACACACACACACACATATGGGCTTTCAGTCTGGCTTCTTTCACTTAGCATAATAAATTTGAGATTAATTCACATTGTTGTGTATGTCAGAAGTTCATTTCTTTTTATTGCTGAGTAGGATTCCATTGTATCATGTCCTAAAACTTCTGTGTCCATTCACTAGATGAAGGACATTGGAGTTTCAGGTTTTTGGTAACAATAAAAGAAGTTTCTATAAATATTGACATGTAGATTTTATATAAACATAAGTTCATTTCATATGGTCAACACTTAGTCTGCTATTGCTCAATTATGTGATAAATATGGATTTTTAAGTAAGTCCAAAACAGTTTTCTCAAATGGCTGCATCATTTTGCATTCTTACTTGCTAGGATAGAGAGTTCCAGCTCTTCCTCCCTAGTACTTGTATTGTTATTTACTTATTTATTTTTAGTTTTAGCCATATTACGGGGTATGGTTATGTCCCTTTGTGGTTATAATTTTTATTTCTTTAATTACTTGTAATTAAAGAGCATCTTTTCATGAGCTTGTTTGCTTGTGTAGCTTCTTTGATGAAACATCTATTGTTCATTTTTTTTTAAAAAGGGTTGATTATTTTCTTATTATTGAGTTTTTGAAGTTATTTTTGTATTCTGGATTCAAGTCCTTTGTCAGATATGGGTTTTGGAAATATTTTCTCTCAGTCTGTGACTTGTTTAGTAATTCTTTCAAGACCATCTTTTGAAGAGAAGTTCACAGTTTTGCTAAAATCCATTTTTTTTTTCCTTGTATGGATCAAGATTTTGGTGACATATGTAAGAAATCTTTGCCTAACCTAAGGTCACCAAACTTTTATATTTCCTTGTAGAAGTTTTATGGTTTTAGGTTTTTGTTCCATTTTGGGTTGCATTCTGTATATGGTGTGAGGTAAGGGTGGAGATCTCTGATATGACCATTGCTGCTGGACTTCTTGGAGCCTCCATCTACCTCTTGGCCAGGCTGTTTATATTCTTTAAAGATCTTTCTCGTAAAGCCTGTGCTAATATTTACATTTCTGCTTAACTAGGCTGGCCTCCGCTGCCCTGGGCATTTCTTCGACCCAAGCAGGATGGAGCTGCGATCTTTCCAAGCTACTCAGTAGCTATTTCCCCCTCAGAGCACCAAAGCATGCTAAGTCAGAGCTGGAAGTTGCTTAGTGTGCAGGCTGCCTGGAGGTTGGGACAGGGCCAATGTGTGGTTTTAGCTTAATTGTATAGAATACATGGGCTTTGAGAATTGGCTGGACACAGTGTGTGCTGACCTGAGCAGGACTAAGTTGCCCTAGAGTGCTGGGCCTCTGGGTGTGGCTATGTGAAGAGAGCTGCTGACCTCTGAAGCGGAAGAGGTGAGATGCATAGGCTATCTGAAATCATGGGTGCCAATGGGGTACGAACAGAAGAATCTGATCAGTATCCTGTTTTCACTCTCCTCTTTCCTCACTGTAAAGAAACACAGTGGTCCTACAGATCCTGAGAAGTGCCTGTGGTGCCACTCTTCCTCTGCTTGTTCCACTGACCTCACCTGGTTACATATTTTCCTTCCTGCGTGTGTCTGCAGCAGGAGAGGTGGGGCAGGTGAAGAAGGAATGGGTTGGGGCCGGTGTGCAAGTCAAAGCCCCAAGACTGTGAAGTGTGGACTCAGCAAGGGCTCCAGATGTTCTCATTTCTATCCGAGGTATCAAAACAAGATCTAGATGCCTACATGAGAAGAAAATAGAACCATTAGAGACGTCAGGCTGAACAAGTCCCTGGAAAACTGCTTTCCTAATGGGCGCTGCAATCACTTAGCTTCACAGAATATAGCAAAAAAGCTCAGACTTGCAGGGCGTGAGGGGCTCTGGGTTCTGAACCCAGAGCTTGCTCTAAGTGGTCCAGAAACTAGATTTGCTCTGTCTCGGCCTTCATTTCTTTTTTATTAAAATGAAGGGCCAGATGAGATGATTTCTTAGATTTTTTCAGGCGCTTACTTTCTATGATTTTATGATTCTTATTTTCTTTTCTGTGCCTTCAAATTCATAAAGAAGTTTTTGATTGGGCAAAGTTACCAGATACAGCCTTCACTGGAAGAGAGAAAATGAGAAGATGCAGGTGATTACAATGAAAGGGAGAGAATCTAGACCTGGACTACTTCTCCACTTCTTTCTATGTCTTCCTATCTTACACATCTTTCAAAACTCTTAGCTCAAGGCCCATGTCGTCTGGGAGGACTTCATTGCCGGCTTGGAAATGCATTCCTTTGTAAATATAATCTCGGTGTGCAGCACAGTTTGAGCTGTATTAATTAATTCATTAGTGGACTTATTTTTACCTGCCTCGTGCCACAGTGGAGTCATGGTGGCTTACACAGATATGTAAAAAGCAGAGTGATAACATATATTAGAAATAAACAGGAAAGGAAAATAGAAGAAAGGAGGAAAGGTCCCAGGAGATCAGGAATGAGGCTAATACAGGGATGCGGGGCTTGAAGCTCTCAAATATCTACCATGGGCAGGCCCTAAGTTACCATCTAAAGTTTCTGGCAGCCCATCTAGGCAAGGTGACCCAATTAGTCTCAAAATTCTCAATGAATTTGAGATGGGGGGGGAGAAGAGAAGAGAAGAGGAAAGAAAGACATGAGGAAAAGAGGAAAGGCAGGCAGGCAGGTGGGAAGAAAGAGAAAATAGAAGATAAAAGGAAGAAAGAAAAAGATGGTTCAGAAAAAGCCCAACTTTGCCTAGTGTAGTGCCTGGAAGAGCTTTTCCTGGGGACCTTCTTGAAGATGGCTCTGTGTCCAGGTTGAACAATGTCCTCAACAATGTCCTGCCACTGGCTATTGTTCCCTGTGGCATTAGCCTTCAACAGCAGTGGAACCTCAACTAGAAAGTGGCTCCTGGCGAGGGTCATACTTCCAGAGGGAAGGACGGACCGCACACCCTTCAGGCACTCCTTGATACATTTTCTTTCTCTCAGTTAGGTTTTTGATGGACACTGCATGGCAGTGAGTTCGAGACTATATTTCCTGCCAAATACCTGAAGTGCAGCTATTGGGTTGCCAATTAAATACAGACCCATATGCCTTACAAACACACAAGCCGTTGAAATCTGTCAACCTGAGGGTCGGGTTGTCACTCTCTTATGAAAATTGATGAGCCGAACTGCGACCTGGGCCTGATCAGAAGGCCACCTCCTTGGCTCTGAGCTGAGCTGAGGGAGTTTGCAAGGTGTTTGATCCCTGCCAGCCCAGGAGTGTCTGTCCTGTGGGGTGGAGTGATGGCTCTGGGAACAGAGACCCTTGGATCCTGCCATTCTTGAAGTGAGAGGCTTTGTCTATGTGATTTCTAAGTTCCCTTCCAGCATGAACATTGCTAATTTCAGAAGGAGAATGCTCCACGGGAGGAGGGCTGTTAAACACGAGAAGAGTCTTCCATTGGAACGCTGAAATTGCCTGCCTTGGAGACGGAGAGACCCATGCTGTCTGGGGTAAATTGGAACAGATCTGCCTGGAGGCAGGGGGCTGGACAGGATGGCCTCGAGAATGCTTATCAAAATGTGCCAGGTGGTGCATATTTAGCTAGCTTATCTGTCTGTCTCTCAGTAGGCATGACCTGGCTCTAGTTGTTTGTGTTCCTGAGGTCCCACGCGCCCTGCCTTGTGTGGGGACACACGTGGGGACACTCCCTACGTTGATTCCACTCCACCCCAGTAGCAGCTGTGGCACCGGGAGCCCCCTTTGCAGAGGCTTTCCTGGGAAATGTATTAGGCAGCACAGCAATCCCCTCATAAAAATACAATAAACGGCCCTGCAAGCGGTCGGCACAGTAATGACTCTAACCCAGTGGCGTTCTTGGAAGGGCCTCTTCAGAAGCAAAGCTGAGAAGACGGAACGGAAATCTTTGGGGTAATTAGGTTTCTGAAGTGCAGAAACCTCTTAAATCATTGAGAGTCGGAGAGGACCAGGTCTCTAAATCATACATCAGCCCGATGGAGCCCCTAGGGCTCCCTCCATGGTCCTTTGTTCCCCGTAGGGAGCGGCTGTTGGCCACAGGGTGGCCCTTCTCACTCTCAGGCAGAGCACCCCTGGAGACTCACCCTGACCCACATAAGAAAGCATTTGTTACTTAGGTGTGTGGGGGGGCTGAGTGAGGAGGTGGGTCTTCAGGACTTGGGGGTGGGGTCCCACTAGCTGAAGAATAGATGTGTCTGGAGAGCACAGGGTGGAAGTCCAAGGGTCTGGAAGGAGGACTGGGATGACCAAAAAAATCCCCTTCAACTGGAGGTTCCTCTTCTAACCTGCTTCCTTCTACTTCCCAATCTGTTCCTTCCCCCCATCTTCCGTCAGGTTTGGGGCCTTGAGACAGGTAGAAAGGCTGCAGGGTACAGCGGGGTGTGGAGCGTAAATGACAGGAGGGACAAGCCATCCTCTACACCTTCCTCCTCCCTGGAAGATGGAGAGGGAAACAGGACCCTCCTGCGTTCTCCCGGATGCCCCAGAGGCCCAGCTCCCACCCCAGCTGTTCTCCTCGGGGGCTCAGTGGGAGGCCTGAGTTAGAAGGCTGATTCCTGCCAGTGCTGCCAGCGAGCTGGGTCAGGTAGCAGGTATGGAGGAGAAAAGCAATCAGGGAACTCTGGGGCTGGGTGGCACGCAGACCTGCAGGGCATTTAGGGAAAGTAGATTAAGAAATCTTTCTCCAGATAAGAGAGGCCTGTAAAGAGGCCAAAGAAAGGGAAAAACACCCCCCTTTGATCACAAGGGATTGTAATTACTCAGATATTGATTGGGATAATAAGTTTGCCAAAACTCCAGAGAAGGAGAGAGATTCCTCCAGGTATTTTGCTTTTGCAGGATTTGCTGAGCTCTCCTGTGAAGTCAAAGTCAATTTGGAAGCTTAGGTTTGGCCCCGAAGCCCCAAAAATGGGAATCGGAGGACTTTTCTTCCTGGAAGGAGTGCAGAGCTCGCCCTGGCTCCCCACCCGCCCTCTGGGGGCCTCCCCACCATCATTATTAGCATGATCATTGCTATTATTAATAACCCTTGGGGCCTAATGGGGGCTGAGTCTGCAGTGAGCAGAAAGCAGCTGGCCTCAAAAAGAACTTACGCCCTCACCTGGACTCCAGAATCTTTCTCAGTAGTTTTCCTACCTGTTTTCATTCTTTCCTTCCTTTTTTTTTTTTTTTTTTTTTGGTACCAATTGAATTGAACCCAGGGGTGCTAAACCACACACAGAACCACATCCTCAACCCTTTTATAGTTTGAGACAGGGTCTCACTAAGTTGCTTAGGGCCTCTCTAAGTTGTCGGGCTGGCTTTGAATTTGTGATTCTCCTGCCTCAGCCTCTCGAGCCACTGGGATGACAGGTATGTTCCACCATACCCATCAAGCCTTCTTCCTCAAAATTCCTCTGCACTATACCCTTGTAGGGTGTGTGTGTGAACACGTTCATGCACACACAAATACATGTGTGTACATGTTCTACATATATTTTAGCGGCACTGGCCTCTCCCACAAACCCCACATGGTCCCATGTGTCTCAAACAGTGATGGGATTGAGAGATCTGACTTTGTGGTCAGACACACTAAACTCAAGTCCTGTTTGCTCTGCAACTTTGAGCAAATAACTTCCCCTTTCTGACGCTCAGCATCATTTGTAGAATGAAAATAATAGTAGCATCTATCTCATCTTGCATGATTGCAGAGAGGATGAAATGAGATGGTATAAGACATTTTGCATAGTGCTGGCCTTGTAAGAAGCATTCAATTAAAGGATCAGTTATTGTTATTATCTTTCAACCTCTTTCCAATGTTTTGTATAAATTATTATTCTGCAAAATTTTCTCTAACATAGCTGCAAACCAAGGCTCTTCTCAATCTTCTAGGCCCAGCTCAGAGCTCAACTCTGTCCCCACTAGAGCCACTTTTTTTTTCTCACATTGCAGTTATCTATATCTCTTATAGCTTTTATCATGGTTTGCTTTGAGTTCTGATTTTGAACTCGAGGAGGGCAGGGATTATGTCTTCTCCATCTTTTTATCTCCCTTACTCCAATCCTAGAGTTCAGCACTCTGCACATCTTATGAATAGTAGGTGTGCAATACGTTTTTACTGATTTTTTCCAGTAGTAGATCCTGCTCACTGAGCAATCACTATATGCCTGTCTCTCTATATGCATTATCACATTTAATTCTCATACCAATCCTATGAAATATTATTACTTCCTTTTTATACATGCAGAAACTAAGACCCTGGAGAGATTAAATCATTTACTGGTCACAAAGCTGATGGGTAGCTCAGTGTTGTTCTAAACACAGGACTGTTTTCAAAGCCTGCGTGTCTTCTACAACTAGGCTAAAGCTGTGCGTCTTTCATTGGCCCTATCCCAACCCCCAGGCAGCCTGCACACTAAGCAACTTCCAGCTCTGACTTAGCATGCTTTGGTGCTCTGAGGGGGAAATAGCTACTGAGTAGCTTGGAAAGATCGTAGCTCCATTCTCTTTGAGTCGAAGAAATGCCCAGGGCAGCGGAGGCCAGCCTAGTTAAGCGGGGATGTAAATATTAGCACAGGCTTTACGTGAAAGGTCTTTAAAGAATATAAACAGCCTGGCCAAGGGGTAGATGGAGGCTCCAAGAAGTCCAGCAGCAGCCCTGGAATCAGAGAGCTTTGAGAAACGTGGTGTGATGAGGAGCCAGGAGGACTTGCCTACTAAGGAAGTGGCTCCTTTAGACTGACAGAAGGCAGGGGGACATTTGGTTCCAATAGAAAAAAAAAAAAATAAATGTTGGTGGGGAACCAAGATTGAACAAATCGCAGAGAATTGGTTTAGAGTTGTAGAAGACAGGAAGGACAAGGTGAAAGGGCATATCCAAATAAATAATTGACAGTGCTAATAATAATATGATGGTTGGATGATGTGCTAGCTATGTGCCCAGCTTTGTGGGCTGTAAGCGGGTAAGCAGCTGCCTTCTCAGCACCATGGATGCCATTACTTCCTAATTCAAGTTCCTCCTTTTTAATCTTTCTTGACAGTGACATCCAAGAAGACTCTCAACCTTCCCTGATTCTTTCAACAGGCTGTGTCCTGTGCCTACTCTGTGCATGCCATCAGAATGACCCTAGGAAGATAAATGAATCGTCCTTCAACCTGGAGAACTCACAGTTATAACCGTGACCCAGTGAGACGTACATCACTAGAGAGGTCTATACATGGTGTTTGGAGAGGAAGACTTTAAGAAGAGACATTTGAGTGGAGAAGACTTTCAAGGATGGAGAATTAGACAGGTGGAGCCTGAGGGGAGAAGACTGTGAGCAGAGGTGATGGTTGTGTGAAGGCTTAGAGGCGCCAGGCTGGGTGGGCTGTTCAAGGTGGGCTAAACAGAGACCCTGTGTACATCTGGATTGGGATTCAAGAGAAGTTGCGGAAGATAAAACCTAAAAGCTACAGTGGGACGAGATAGTGAGAAATCTTTAAAAGACATGTTAAATCAATTGGCACACTTATTTATTGAGCCTCTACATGTGCCAAGTATAGAACCTGGCACTAGGACTATAATGGAAAGCCAGAGTCAGTCTCTGCTTCCTGCATAAGATGACCGTGTGTCTCAATTTCCCTCTCTCCTTATTATTCCATTTGTGTGTGTTTGTGGGTGGGAGAGTACTAGGGATTAATTTCAGGGTGCTCTACCATTGAGCTTCATCCCTAGCCCTTTCTGATTTTTTTTTTTTTTATGTTGAGTAGGGGTCTCGCTAACTTACCCAGGTTGGCCTTGAATTTGCAATCCTCCTGCCTCCTGAGCTGCTGGAGTTAAAAGTCATGCTGCCAGGCCTGGCTATTCCTTATATTAATAGTACCCCCTTTTACTCTCCAATGTATTCCTGTTTACACAAATACATTATGTGGTCATGCTGCCTGTGAAGCTTTGGTCCAGCGCAAAAAGATAAACTCTAATCAAACCATCATTGGATTTTATAACTTCAAATGGGCTGGCTGCTCTGAAGGAGGGGCCAGACTGACGGCGGCACGCACTGGGGAGCAGCTCCAGGCTCCGAAGAAATTTAGACTTCTCTTCAGGCAAAACGAAGACACAGAGGATTTCGAGTTGGAGATCAGATCTCAGGTTTGGAAATCATGGGATTTCTGTGTTTGTTGAAGATTTATCTCTCTCTCCCTTTTTCATGTCTCACATTTATTAACAATAAGAATTGGGGGAAAAAAAACAAGAATTGGGAAAAAAGCAGCACTCTTCATGGTCTATCATTTTTCAGCCTATGTGAGCTTGCGCAGGTGTGCCTTCTCATCGCAGTGGTGGAGCAGAAAGCACAAAGCCACGGAGTCAGGTGGAGCCAGGTTTCTGTCCTTGCTCTGTCTCCAACTAGCTGCCTGACCCTGGGCAAGTTACTTCTCCTGACTGAGTCATGGTTTCCTGGTCTTAGAGAGAGAGTGGCCACTCCCCTCTGCAAGGGTGATTGTGAGGATTAGAAATAATGGGGCAGACATAGTGCCAGGCACATCGGAGGCCTTCAGCAAAGGAAGCCCTCTACTCTTAGCTTCTCTGAGCTCGGGGTGGTCTAGGAGTAGGTCTTGTGATAGTTGGAGAAGCTCTGGATGGGAAACACAGTAACACTGGGCACAGAATGGAGGGCAGTGGGCAAGGAAGGGAAAGGAAATAGCTGATGAAATAGCCACTAGAAGGAAATTGGGCTGGAAAACAAGCACCTACCCCCCTTGTCAGTTGAGCCTGTGTACCTGATGGGATAATCAGGGTGGTAAAAGGCATTGAAGGAAAAAATTCCAAAACCCAAGCTGTCCTGCACAGCTGGACCTCACAGTGGAGGTTCCATGAGGCCTCCACAGCATTCACTTGGCTCCCTTTTATTTTCTTGTGCTCTTCCCCATTCCCGGGGCTTGCATCTGACTTTCTCTGTGGGTGGAGACGGCTCCTGGGAGCAGCCATGGAGGCAGGCTCTGTACTGAGCGGTCCATGAAGACAGAGGATGAGCCGCCGGCTGGGGCCAACAGGACAAGTAGACAGGCAGCTCAGGACTGGGCATGGAGGTGAGGCAGGGAGCAAACGCGGAGCCCAGGTCATATTATTTCAGAGCTAGAAGTGTTTGGACCACTCTATCTCAGTCTGGAGGGTATCTTGACTGGGAGATCTGGAGTCAGCATCTTATTTTCTTTCCGATTTGCATCTGGCTTTGTTCGCAGTGTATTCATCTTCTAAGATTGCCATAACCAAGGGCCAGAGGCTACATGGCAGAAATAATAGAAATGTATCATCTCACTGTTCTGGAAGCTGAAAGTCCAGGCTCCAGATATTGGCAGGACTGTTTCTTCTGAGGCCTCTCCTCAGCCTGCAGATGGCCGTCCTCTCCCTCTGCTCTCGCATGGCCTTCCCTCTGTGTTCTTGCCTGTGTCCTCCTCTCCTGTTTTATAAGGATGCCAGTCATATTGAATTAGGGCCCACCCTCCTGACCTCATTTTTCCTTAATTACCTCTGTAGAGACTCTGTCTCCAAATACAGTCACATTCTGAGGCACGAGGGTGAGAGGACTTCAATATAAGAGTTTTGGGGAGGGAGGGGGGACACGGTTGAGCTCAGCAGACAGCACCTTTGGTCTTCAGCCACAAGGGGGAAGGGGCTGGGTTGCATGAAGTGCTAGTTTCTCTAAGCACTGCAGATCCCTCCCAAAGACTCTGGGCTTTATCCAGAGCCACTGGGTGATCCACTGCTGGCTTTGGAGTTCCCAGGCCCTTCTTCCTGCCTCTTCTGGCTTTCTTTTAGGATGCAGGATCTGGTTTTTAATTTCTGGCTAAGGGATAGGTGTCTATTCTGAGATTACCTTTCACCTGGGACTGCTAAAATGTATTTGCCTTTTGCAGACATTTCTTTATTGGAAAAGAGCTCACAGCCCTGAAGATCCAGAGCAGAACTCCCCCAGTGCAGGGAGAAAGGGCCAAGAAAGTGCCACTGCTTTTATGCCTCTCACCCCTTCCTTCCTGTGCAGGGGAAGGCAGGGACCACACCTGTGTTTGGGATATCACAGGCATGCTGCAATCTGAGAGCGTGTCATTAGCCTACCAGGTTGGCACAGAACGGCTGCATCTGAAGGTGATTTAACACAGGTAGAACCCCACTTTCAGATGGGTTCGATCCTCAGCACCACATACAAACAAAGATGTTGTGTCCGCCAAAAACTAAAAATATAAATATTAAAAAATTCTCTCTCTCTCTCTGTCTCTCTCTCTCACACACACTCTCTTAAAAAAAAGAAAGAAAAAAACATTAAATGAAGGAGGATGTTCTCAGGGAATTCCTTATGTCTACCCAACACACACAGAACTGAAATACTTAATATGACCATTTTAGTCTCTAAGACAAAAATCTCACGTATGCCATTGTTTTAGTGTGGAAATGCCCTGTGGGTTCCAATTCTTCTCCCTCATTTTGTAGCTTACCTGACAATGGCTTTGTGTAAAGGGAGTGTTTATGGCAGGAAAAGAAGGACAATATTGGTCCAGACACTTTAGAATACCAGTAAGCAATATGTAAAAAGTGTGAACTATTCATATTTTCAAAAGTAGGCTTACATGACTGATTCTATTTAAGAATCATAGTGACCCAGCAAGGTAAGTGTTATGATCTCTTTTGTAGAGAAATGGAGAATGATATTCAGAGATGTCAAGTGACTTCTTTAGGATCACACAGTAGAGACAGCTTTAAGCTCTCAGAATGTAATGCATCTCACATCAGCATCCCACCTCCAGGTCAGCTCCACTCCAGCTAACTTGGCAGATGTGAGGAGTGCAGGCTCTGGGTTTTAATGAATCCAGCAATCCCTAGCTGGTCCTTACCTCTTCTCCAGGAGTGACCATGACCCTGGGAACAGCTTCCACATGGCTGTTCGTGCTGCCATGTGAGGGCTGGGTCGAGGTTTGGAGATGATGGCAGGCCTTGCAGATTGCAGGGTTTTTAGGATAAATGGTGATTTTCCTCCTTGGTGATTTCCCAAGGCCACTGAGGCCTGACAATTCTGGCAGGGAAACCAAATTTAAATGAGTCCCTTTTTCCAGTCCGCCTGAGGGGCAGGCATTAGTCAGAGAACTAACAACCCTCCCCGACTGTTTCCTGTGTTCTGAACACCGTGTAAGGAGGTGGTGAAGAAGCACAGCCATTGTTCCAGAGGTGTTTTACACCTGCACAGGACAAGGCAAACAACAAACAAATACAAGTGTGGAGCACACTGACAGACGCAGGAATCCTGGAAGCAGCTTGGGGAACTCTTCTGTCCTGGAAATGGAGCTGCAGTCACCTGTGGGCTTCAGACCTGGCAGGGGCTCCCTCTGAACCAGTTTCCAACATAGTCACAGTGAATCCTGGAGAAGGTGACGACTGGACGGGTATTTAGATGTCTGGTTCAACCCCTGGATTTCCTTGCAGATGAGAAGGCTGGGGCTCAGGAAGGTTAATGACTGGCCTGAGCTTTTGAGCTGGTGACTGGGAGAGACAGAATAGGAGAAGGTTTCCTCCTGGAGTGTCTAGCTGCGCCTGTAATCACAACAGAAGGGGGACCAGCCAGAAGTAACTGGAGAAGATTCCAGAGGAAGGGTGTAGAGAGGGTGGGTTTATGGACAGAAGTCTCTGTGCAGAAGAAGTGAGAAATCAGGTAGGTAAGTTTGTGGGGACCAGGTGGCCCAAGGCCTTGGAGGCTAAATAAATAAGATTTGGAGGTTTTCATGATTGGCAAAAGGGGGCAATGGGATAGCCAGAGAGCTATGCTAATTCCCAGGGCATCTTCTGCTGACATAGTTCATAAAAAAGATCATTCTGATCTTTCTGCAAATACCACACTTTAAATCCAATGTTCCGACTTTCAGCCTCTGTAGTTCACCCAGTATGGTAATCTGGAATAGAAATTCTGAATGTGGAGCTCTCTGCTCCACATTCAAAGATAATGTATAAAATTTGGATTCTGCAAATTGAGCCTCTTGTTTCTTGGCTGGACTAGAAATTAGAACTTTTGTTGTAGAGAACTGAATTCCCGTTGGCCAGGTCCCAGGCCTGCCCTCCCTTTCCCCACCTGTTCTCCGTAGGACCCCATAAGGCTTCTTAAAGAAGCAGCCTCACATGTGCGGAGGCAAGATGGGGACAGAAAGGACACAAGAGGGCAGGGAGCCTGCTGGGGAGGCCAGGAGGATACAAGGCTCGTAGCCGATGTGCTGCTCACTGCCATTGGCTCGTTGGTATTGCAGAAACATGGCTCCAGCACCAGGGGAGAATGTAAGGGTCAAGAACTGCAAATTGTAAACCACAGTGAAGTGAGATGAATCAATCTGCAGTGACCTAATAGACAGGAGGAGAGCCTGCTAACAGGAGGCTTAGAAAAGACTCCTGGATGTGCAGGGCTGCAGGAGATCATGGCCAGGCCAGCTCCGCCTACCTGGACAACCAGGCTTGATCAGGCTGGTCATACGTTGTCAGGCTAGTGGGGCTCAGACAGCACCTCCCCTGCAATGCCCTCACAGGTCAGGGTTGAGGATGCTTCCCTGGGATGAGCCTAACTTTTCTGTAGTGGTCAAGGACCCTGGAGATGAAAGCATCACTTTGGTTTACACAATTGTCACTCTTTTCCTATTATAATAAACGTTTGGTCTAGCGAAGATGGGGAACCTACAGAAGAAAGGAGGATATCGGTCACATTTATACAACTAAAGGTAACCACTGCTCATACTTCAGGGATTTAATTGCAATCTGTTTTTTTTTCCCCCTCTGCACATGTTTTTTAATAAATTGGGAATTTTATTTTATTTCCATTTGTATAGTCTTCTTTTTCACTTAAGATTATATGATGATAATTCCCATTCCTTAGATATCATTTTATAGCATCTTTTAAAAATAGTTTCTCATATTTGATTCTGTAGGTATATATACCTGTAGTTAACCAATTCTCAATTATTGCATATTCGGATCATTTGCAAATTCGTACCATTGTAAACACTACTGCAATGAACATCTTTGTATCACAATAATCTTTGAAGATAATTTTGATTATTTTCTGAGGTCACTCTCTTAAAAGAGGAATCACAGTTTCAAAGGGTCTATTTACATGTCAGTTAATTGCTCTCCCTACCTCCTCCCCACCAGAAATACTAGACCCACCTACACTTCCATCAGTCACGGCCTGTGGCTGTGCCCATCTCACTGCACCTTTGCCAACACTGAGTTATTAGAGTCTTTTAAGTGGAAGATGGTCTTTCCAGAGTCATGCTCAGCTTACTGATAACATAAGCTTCAAAGGTGGATGCTTCCTTGTGTTTATAAGCAGAGATTAGAAGAACCACATGTGGGAAGAGTCAGAAAACCTGGGAAAAAAAGAAGGCTCAATTTGGTCCATAGGCAGGCAGAGATATGCACTAGGGAGGGAGAGGGGAACCCTTGAATGAGGAGCCACTTGATTCAGCCTTCTCCCAAACTCAGGGTATTGAGCAGCCAGGCAAAACCCCTCCTCCCCAGAGCTCTTGCCCAGGAATGCTTCCTGGCTGATCAGGAAATGAGAGAACAAAGCCAGCCTACACAAAGGCGGGCTTAGCGCTCTGGAAGGCCAGTGATGTGCAAAGCCCCTGACGCTAAGCAGAAATGAAAACGTTAATGGCAAGACACCCAAAGAAAATGTATTCCATATGCACAGGCCAGCGGGCGGCAGAGGAATACAAATGTAGTTAGGGATGAGCCAGGAGGAGCAGGAGCGGCAGGGGATATCTTGGGCTTGCTTTCTAACACACTTAGGCCCCTTTTAGCTGAAGATGCTTAGGATGCTGAATATAACCTTGTCCTGACTTGGACACGAAATCAACTTACCAGTATTGCAACCTGTTTTAAATAGTCACAAGAGCCGCGTCGTATTGGGCAAGCCCTCTCAAGTATTGGATGTCTGCTGTGAGGTAGGCGTCTATTATCCCCATTTCCTGGATGAGACAACAGATGTCCACTGAGGTTAAGTAACTTGCTCACCTCTTCAGAATACAGAGCTTACAATCCTGCAAGGCTAGGCCTAGCTGCCATTCTAAGGGTTGGCTGCCCTGGCTGATGGAAGATGACAGGCTTCTTATTCTGGCCACTGCACACTGCCACACTAGCGGTCACGTGGCAGGGATAAGAGTGAGACTTAGGGTGAAAAATGGCCAACAGATCTTGACATGTGCTTCCTTGAAACCAGTGAGCTGAGTCCTTTTGGGTAGGACATTCCCAGAAAGCAGCTTGGTGATGGGTGAGTGGTTGGTGGTGTAACCCTTGTTCCCCTGCCACAAGCACCGACATCTGGAAGAGAGGCCCTCGAAGACTGTGTCCAAGGAGGGTTGCACCTTTCTGGCCATCAGACTCCAGGCTATGGCTGGAAGAAGTACTTTCTTATTTCTCATGGCTCTGGAGACCCCAGTTTGTCTTTCAGGGGGTTCCGAGGGTGGCAGGAAGTATAAAGTGAGCAGGAAGGAAAGGAGGTATTACTGCAGACTCTCTGGAGGACCTGGGAAATTGGCAGTGCCTGGCCAACCCCTCTCCTCTTTTCTTACTAGGGACTCTGCAAACTCCCCCCAGATCCCCCACTGAGCCGACATTTTGCTGACTAAGGAGAATGTTAGTGCTGACTTGCTGTTTTGCTGGGAAAACACTGGACAGACAAGAATAGGATTTTTTTTTCTTTTTCTATTTAAAAAACAAAACAAGACAAAAACCAAAGCCCAAAGCTTTTAACGTAAGTGCTAGGGGATTGACTGCTCAGGGCAAAAGGGGGAATGGTGATTGTCTAACTGAGAAACTCCAGGGTTCCCTACTTTGGGTTGGGGCCAGTCCCACCCATAGCAGAAGGTGACCCATATGACTTTGCTTAATCTCTGGTCACAGATTCTGAGGCTCCCAGGATACATCACACTTAGAGGATGATAATGTAGCGGTTCCTGGGTCCTGTGTATGAGCCACAGGTGGCAAGTCCTGGTTGTGTATTTCATTTCATTCTCTGGACATTGCCTCAGGGCCTCATGCCCATTTTGCAGATGTGGACCCTGAAGCTTTGACAGGTGGGTGCTTGCTCACAATCACCGAGCACGTTAGTCAGGGCTAGGATTCACATCAGACAATTCAAGACCAGGGCCCCCCATATTCTCAACCACTGTCCTCTATTATTCTGCTTCTCAGGGATCAAGGGCTTATGCTCTAAGAATGAATATATATATATATATATATATATATATATATATATATATATATATATCCCTCTTGGTCTTTGAGTATTGCAAATAAATACTCATGATGACAAGGCCTCTGGGAGGGGTTTTTCTATAGACTCAGTATGATTAAAAAGGATCAATAAGACCCAACTGAACAGCTTGCTAGTTTTCTAGCCTATCCTCTAGTGGGACAGTGGTCAAAGGTACCGCCTGTCATCTGTCTCTGCTGAAGTCATTCTTTCTCTTGATGAATACCAGCCTCAAGAGGCATTCCTCCAAATGGGTACAGTATCCCCCCTCTCACGCCCCACAGCCTAACTGAGTAGATTTGAGAGCAAATCCTTGTTTGGCTGAAGTAGGAA
Organism: Ictidomys tridecemlineatus; assembly: GCF_052094955.1. Classification (NCBI taxonomy): domain Eukaryota; kingdom Metazoa; phylum Chordata; class Mammalia; order Rodentia; family Sciuridae; genus Ictidomys; species Ictidomys tridecemlineatus. The sequence goes on from NC_135480.1 coordinate 99,364,485, forward strand.
GAATCACAGAAACACACTGGGCTTTAGAAATGTAAATATCTGCACAGCTAGATGGATGAGGACAATGGATAGATGCCAGAGGAAGCCTGGATGCAAGAATCTGGCAGACAGAGATGGATGGGAAGAAATAGAGGGAATGAGGGAAAAGCACAAGGCGAAAAGCCACACGCATGGGTGGAGAGAGAAGCTTGGGAGTGTCTGGAGACTGGAGCAGCAGGGCTGGGCTGCAGAGAATCCATAGGAAAGGGAAAGGTGCATTTGATTGGATTGTGACCGCAGGTAAGGGGAACATGGCCCCTGGGGAGACCCAAGGGACAGACAAGAATAGGATTGTCTCCAATACAGAAAGAAGCTTGCAAACGTGCCCAAGATTGCCTGGAGGAGTCGGTAAGCCTCACACCAGACAGAGTTCCCAAAGCATACATAATTTCTGAACAGCAGCATCTACATCACTCAGGAACTTGCTGGAAATGCACAATCTCAGGTCCCACCCCAGACCCTCCAAATCAGGAACTCTGGGGACCAGTCTGACATTCTGGGTTTCAGTGAGCCCTTCAGTTGGTTTGGTTGTGTGCAAAAATTTGAGAAGCACGGGTGACAAGGAATGGGGAGAAGGAGGAGATGGGGAAAAAAAGGATTAGAGTCTTTATGTGTCTGAGGGAGAAAAAGAAACAACTATAGTGTTTTGTTTTAGTGTAACAAGTGGACACTATGGGGGGAGGGAGTTTGAGGCTCATCAAAGGAGGGTTAGATAAGGTGAGGAGCTATCCTGAATCTCGGCTGGAGCAAGGTGGGACAAGGAAGAAGGAAGAGCAGAGGGTTAATGGGCCAACTCAGGAACAATACGGCCTGTTAAAGGACCAGTGAATGGTTTTGACAGTGTCAGAGCCTTAATCCTCACCCCACCCCCCACACACATTGAACATCAGATTCAATCAATGAGTAGAAGAACACTGAGTGCCCCAGAAATGCTAGCAGAAGGGATGCTGCAGAGAGCTGGGGTTCCAGTGGGCTTGGAGGAGTGGTCTCCACTCCCATTCCTTGTTGAATGGCAGAAGTTAAAATTCTACTAAGGACTAATATGCCCAGAGAGTCTTGTTTGAAGGTTGCCTTTTCTCTTCTCTTACCAAAGAAGACTCTGGCAATGGTTGGCAAGCTCTTTAAGGCAGGCCTGGGTCACCAGAAGGAGTGCACCCTGTGCTCAGTAAACGTGCCATTAGTGTGGAGTGTGGCTTTGTGTTGGTTCTGAAGAGAGCAGAGGCAGGAAGCCTGGATGACAGCAGCCCTCCGGGTCTCTGTTTCTACATCATCAGCTGATGAACATCTCCTCCATCTTCATCAGCTTTTTATTTTTATTTTCCTTCTTTGTTCACCAAACTAATATTGAAAAGAGGTGGATAAGCTGACAGCCGGGGCCCTTTCTTCTGGACCTCACTGAAGGCCAAGGCCTAGATAACCCTCACAGACAGGGCTCCCTTGGCCTCCCCAGGCACCTCATCCTGGGCCCTCAGCAGCAGAAGGGCCTGGGCTCCAGCTGTTTCACTTATATCATTTGTTAGCACAAACACCTTGTAATGGTCCACGGAAACTTTTACCTGTGTAAATAACCATTACTGTGCTTACACTTCTGAAAATGTTCATTTTGGGCCTTTTAAATGCAGATTCAAATCTGCTCTGGAAATTGTACTTTAAGGAAAAGCACTTTTGTATAACTTTCCATTTGGATTAGCAGGCAGACCACCTGGAGGCCTCTTAAGGACCACACTTGGAGACTCACTGTGTTAGCGGCCAGCCCGGGAGAGGGAAATGCCTGCTGCTCCTGTTAATAAACAGGAGGAACCAGCTAATGAATTGGAGGGGGGATAAGGAAAAAAAAAAAAAAAAACAAGAAAAAAAACCACCCAGTTGAAAGCAATATCCATTAGTGTAGCATACTCAACACAACCATGAATTATTGTGTTGATTGGAGGAGACAAGCCATAAATTTCTCCTATTAAAGTTCCTGACTCACAATATCAGGCAGAGACTAATGACTTAAAAATAATATGTGCAAATGTCATCAGCATACAGATGACCTGGGTTTTGGTCCCAGCAGGGGAAGTAAGTCTAGTGTCTTGGACAAAGCCAAGAATTCACTTAGGGGCTAGGGCAGGATACACAGCACCTTGTGCTCAGCAGGAATGTTATCTTTTTAATCAAAGGGTGGTGGCCCAGAGATGTCTATAGGGACAGTATTTCCTAGTGAGGCAGTTTCCAGATTGGGCTCAAGTGCCAAGAAAGGAGACTCAATATGACTCCTTTGTTCTGAGCTGGGGTCACCTGCAGGAGGGTTCAACCAGGCAAATTCAGGGAGGAAGGCAGTGAGCACAGTCTGAACACCTGATGGGTCCCAGCACCACCCTCTGCTTTAAATGCACCTTCTCAGTTTTGACAGCTGAAGGGTGTGGCTTCCCCTTATCACTGTCCTAACCAGACCCTGTCCTAACACCAGATTCTAGAGCCTCCTTCCTTCTCACATACTCTCAGCCAACCCACCAAGGTGGGAACCACCTTCACCATAAAGTTCTCTATTTGTATAAATGTGTGTTTACTGCAAAATAACCCCTACACATTCTCTCTGCCAGCATGGACTGACTGCATTTTTCTGATGGGAAGTTCTATCTGTTTCTCTGTTCAATCTCCTCTTGGCTCTGTCCCACCCCATCCTGGCATCGGAGTGCTCATAGCTTCCAGTGACTCAGGTAGGGCCACTAACCAAAGCATCAGTGAGTGAGGTTCCGGAGGCATCTTGGGTGCACCCTCCATGAGCAAGGAGGGAGCACAGCTTCTAGGGATTTGGTACGCAGGCTGGAGAAAATCCAAACTTTGATCATGCTTTTATTTCAAAGTAGTGAGGAGCCCAGGGAAGACATCTGGCTCTGGGAATGGACCTATTGGAGAATGAGGTCTTGCTTTGTGAATTTCAGTTTTACCTTTTTCATGCCACCTCATCATATCATCTCACGGTACCCTAGACGATGCAGTACCAAGTTTGTTTGGAGGACAGTCATTAAATGCCATGCCATCAGCAATATTTTGTAAGCAAATCGCACCACAGTTCACACTCACCTAAGCTCGCACAGTGCCAGGAAGGCCATAGGGGGAGGGGTTTGCACTAATCCTACACCCATCTTCAAAGAGGTGGGGCTTTGACTTGGAGCCTGACCCTGGAGGTCACATTCTTGCTTCCCTTTTGCTCTGAGGCCTCATGCAGGAGGACAGAGCATCTAGAAATAGTCTGGGAGGTTCCATGAGATCATTTCTTCTCTTTGTTTCTTCCTTCCCCTCCCCCCCTCTATTTTTTTTTCAAAAATTTTTTATTAACAAGGATGAAAGTAAATGTGAACTCGAAACAATAAGGCATGGAAAATCACAGAAATAACTTAATTAAGTTTTTAAAGATTTCCATGCTTGAATAAATTAGCCTTCCTGCAAATGTCACAACATTCAGGGGGAAAAAAAATTGTAATCAATGGAGCACAATGCTTCCCTGCTCTTTATTTAAACGAAAGCTCCATTGGTGCGTTTCCTCTTACCCCTGCTCCTCCCCTGCAGCTGCTGCTCCCTGGCCCCTTTGGCTTTAGGCAAGGGTACCAGACTCTCACGTCAGCACATTCTGGCTGCTGCTGGGAAGGATGGAAGGGTGGGGTGGGGGCAGGGGGAGGCAGGGCCAGGCAGGAGACTTATCTTGACTTCAGGGAAAGATTGCTGTGGTTCTGGGTGTCTTTGGAAAGCAGCGAAAGCTAACCTCTTTTTGGGGATTGGGGGTTCTCCTAGAGTCAGGAAGATCTCTCCTTTGGAACCAGGTTGGGAGTGTGTGATCAAGCCTCACACTAAAGGACAGGGGCTGCTCCCCTGCACTCCTTCTGGTGATTGTCCCCTCTCTAGGCCTTTCCCCCCAACTAGACTGCTCATAGCTGGAAGATCACAGAAAGGCAAGCAAAGGAAAAAGAAGAATGGAGAGGGAGGGAGAAGGCCCCATTACCCTGGGCAGAGCCCTGCTGCAACCACATGGTCAGATTTCCATGCCCATCAAAGGAAGGCAGATCACTAGGCTAATGAGTCCACTCGCTGCTGCTGCTTGCTGCTGGCCTAGCAGTGAGTGATGTCATGCTGGCTGCCCAGCCCTGCTGTAATGCAGCTGTCAGGGCCCCAAGGGAAAACTTGGGGAGAAATACGAGAAGCCTAAAAAGCAGCAAAAGGCCCAGTCAAGTGAAGGGAAATGGAATTACAGTAATGCTGAAAGCAGGCACACTGGAGAATTAAAACACTTTGTTTTGGAACCAGATTCTACTCAACCTGAGTTATTAAATTATTTATTGTTTGCTTCTCCAGTAATGGGAGAGAGTAATGGTGAGGGGGAGCAATCAGCCAGGGCAGAAATAGTTTTAATTATCAGGCACATTTGGGGGCCACGCTGGATATAGCCTGGTGCCCCTGGAGCACGAGGCTGAGAGGGTGGAAATGGGATGTTCAGTGCTTAATTAGATTCCTCAGATCTATTCACTGGAATAACCCTGGGAGGGATTGTGTCACGATCCTTCAGACTTCCATCGGGGATGTCAGCCTGTTTCCCAAGGACATTTCATGACCCCAAACAGTTCTGCTTATATGACATTGCACATTGATAGGTAGCTATCCCCAAATACTCCCATAGCTCACATCCTGCCAACACCTCTGGGTTTGGAGTGAGGTTGGTAAAGGGCTTATAAGAAGGGGGGATGGGGTCAAGGAAACTGACCCCTTTGGTAGCCTGCAGCATCAGGAAGCAGGGAAGAGGAAGGTCCATTCTGCAGATGAAGGAGGAGGCTGGGAGTTTGGCCTAAGTCTCAGTGGGTCAGAGGCAGGTTTTACCAGTGGCTTTGTTTAGCTCTGGAGCTTAGACTCTTTCCTCTATGCTATACTAATTCAGGTGTAGAGCAGAAGAGGGAAGGTAGGGAAATGGAATTGCTGAGGCTTTGACCTTCCTCTGTAACTCTCTGTAGGGGTGGGGGCTTCTTTGCAGAAGTCAGGTGCATTGGCTTAAGGAAGCTATTGACTGATGGGTTAACTTAAGGTGACTTAAGAAGGGGTTGCTTTCTTGATTCCAGACCACCATGGAAGCTTGTTCTCAATCCAGTTTGTGTGTGTGTGTGTGTGTGTGTGGGGGCGGGGGGTGATGCAGGAGAACCAAGGTCAGGAGTCAGTGTAGTTGCTCTGTCATAAGGTCACCTAACTCTTTACTTGGCTCTTCTTAAAGTCTAGTTATCTAGGCAAAGAGCCAGGAATCCAAGCCTCTGCTTCCAGTCCTTGGCCTCTGACCTGAGGCCATGAGAAGTAATAATAATAATAATATCACCCTCAAGTCAAGTTGATTCCCTACACGTGACATCCAAAAGGCTCACGCAGTTTGCTGAGGGAAAGACTTGATCAGCCTGGCTGCTGTTTATCAAACAGCTGCAAAAGTCAGGGTGGAGGAAAGCAAATTGCTATTACCATGCAAACTGTTGATGCAAAGGGCTGGCTAGAATGCTTGGCTTCTGTAATTAGAGCCGGTTTTCCTTTTCCTGCAAATTTAGGGACTCTTCTGTTATTAATGACCTTTTTGGATCCTTGCCCAGGACTTAGAGATATTGTCTTCGGATCCAGGTAATGAGGTCGCTACTGATCCTGAACAAATGGGGGAAGTTATTTAATAATTACTCCACACTGTCTGTGGGTGACCTTTCATTTGTGGAGATGAGAGGCATCTGTTTATCATCACCCCCATGTGGAAGATTTTGATTTTTCGGGATTAGTTTTCCTGGATGGAATCCATTTTGCTTTCTGCCTGTTTAGAAAAGTTTGCTGTTTAAAGGTACGGTGTACGACAGCGTGCGAGGAGCTGCCGCTGTGTGGACGTGAGTTGGGCAGGCTAGAAACACAAATTCTTCTTGATCTGGGGTATAAGATCAGCTTCCGGGCTGGCAGACATGCTAGTGAGGCAGGTCAGGGGTTGCTGCAGGCAAAACTTTTGAGACCCGATGTTAGAAATCAAGAAGCAGATTCCCAAGCAAACTATTGACCGGAAGTAGGAGACCAGACTTTCACTATTTCCCACTTACTGTGCAATGGGCTGGATGGTCCTGTGTTCTGGGGCAGGGACACTGTGAGCTTGAGGGTGCAGCACCAGAGCTCAGCAAGGCTCACTGAGCCCCTCCCTGGAGAATTCTCCTCTCTCTGGGTCTTCAGAAGCTTCCGGAGGGTCTGGCCAAGACATTCTAGGAGAGAGGAATGACAAAGATTGAAGGCTTGGGAGGGAAGGCGGCATGATCTGACTTGCACAGAGGCAGGATGTATCTCCAAGAACTTGGTCCTGCTCTTTACCTCATTCTTATCTTTTTTTTAAAAACATCCCTGCTAAATGGCCTCTAAACCTCTGCTTATATTTCTCCCATGGACAATACACTGTCTCTTAATCTCCAAAGCCTTCAACTTTATTTTCAGCAATTTTTACGAAATTCCTTTAAAAAAATTAAGATAAAATACCTGTATTTTAAACTTTTGCCCTTTGCTCTCATTTTTGGGAATGGATCTGTGTTTGTCCTCTTCCTCAGGATAGTTCTCAGAGTTGAATAGAGTTGACCTGAACACTCTGTGTCCTCTGTAAAATCTTGCATGTTTTCATGAGTCATGGGTCTGTTTTATTTTTCTTTTTTCTTTTTTGACACTCTAGTCACCTTCTTTAAATAAGTCTTGTCTGTGGACTTCTGAGTATGAGAATTGCATCCTATAGTGCTCAAGTCTGGTTTGATGACAGCTGAATAGAACAGTCCATCCATTTCTTTTTTCTGGGTGATGTTGTTTTATCAATGCAACCTCAGTCAGGTAATTTTTATAGAATGGGAGGGGGATGTGTAGCTGGTAGGAGACCTTAAAATCCTTTCTGATGAGTCAGGTGGAAGGGTCTCAAGGGTTCTCACCTTTGGAGGCTTCCTTTCTCTTAGACGAACAGGGCTTGGGCAGGAGGTGATCAGATAGTAGTTCTGGATCAGAGGACACAGGGTGACGCTGGTTTGGGCATCCCTCTGAAACTTCTTGTGCTGACTTTGGAACCAGGTCTTTTCTCAGGGGAGAAGACCCAGGCTCCCAGTATCTCTGGATTACCTTCTCAGAATGGCCTGAACTTCCACTTCTATAAGCTGCATCACACATGTGATTCTTTGTGCAGCTTCTGACATTCTCATTAGCCTGTGAGAGCTCAGTTGTCTGCTTGCCTGCTGAATGATCCTTAATCCACAGTGCCTAGTCCAGTGTAGGCACTTGACAAAAATGTGTTAGATAAATAACCCAGAACAAATCAACGAATTCCCTACAGTGTCTGCTCTGAGGTTTCTGCTGATGGCTTCTATCCATCAGTCTATTTGAAAATCCCTGATATATGTACTTAGCCATCTGCAATTGGCTATCTCTGTTGTCCAGCCAGGTCAAGAGATAGAGAAGAATCATAAAACATAAAGTGGCAAAGGCCTAAGAGAACTTTAGAAATCACCCACGGTTTATTGATAAAAGAAAAGACTTCCCTCATCCCCACTCTACTCAAGGTCCTCCCTCTTTTCCTTCTTTCCACGTCCCATCTCTACAAAGTGACTTCCTTGCACACATCGTCACTTTACCTTTTCTGTCACCCTTTACCATCTTTACTGGGTGTTTTAGCCATCTTTGTGTCACTTTGATCATATGCATGACAAAAACAACTTAGAGAAGGAAAAGTTTATTTGGGGCTCTCAGTCCATAGATGGCTGACTCTGGGCCCAAGGTGAGGGGAAGGGCCCAGTGGAGGAAGGCTGCTCAGTGCCTTGTTAGAAAGTAAAAGGGGGATGAACACTTCCAGGTCAGGATCCAGTGACTCACCTTCTCCAGCCATGCCTCACCTGCCTACAGTTATCACTCAGTCTATTCAAACTAGGATGGACTGATTAGATTACAGCTCTCATAATTCAACCATTTCACTTCTAAATATTCCTGCAGTCAACACAGGAATTTTTGGGGGACACCTCATATCCAAACCAAAACACCTGGAAACCTGCTCCACTTTGCACCTGCCCCAAAGAGGTTTAGAGTTGCTGGAGAAAATCATCTCTTTCCTTTTGAAAGAGAACAATTGAATACCAGGGAGACTCCCTGGTACTGCCCTACATTGGTCTCTACAAATGCAGCTTTGGGGACCTGTCAGGTGAGACAATTGAGGATGTCCATTTTCTGCCTCTCTATCCATCTAGACTTGGGAAGGATCCTGGGGATCTGTTGGTCTCCTACCTTTAGGTATTTTTATCTTTGAGTAGGAAAGTCCCTTTACCAGAATTCTTACCTGGGAATCTTATTTATAAAACAGTGGAGCTGAAGAGGTGCTGTGGGCTCTATTCCAATTTCTCCATAGCACTTGAGGTGGTGGTGCTTGTGCATCAGGGTCTCATGAGCCCATTGGGAGGCTCTAATTTAGCTTAGGAACCTTGTATGAGAAGTGAAATGACTTGCCTGAGGTCACAAACAGACCCAGCATGTTTAATCTGAGGCTCTTTCCATCAGAGTGGGGCACCTCTTGCTCTTAGGATCATGCTCTTTGGTCTCCCTCGCCCGGCTCTGACCTTTGATGAGCTGTGCTGACCACTGCCACCTCCTACGTGGACTGATGGCCCTCTTCCCTGCAGACATACCAGCCTTCCTGGCGCCCTGTGCAGAGAGGCGCTGCTGAGCCTCCCACCTCCGTCCTATCTGGGGACTGAAGCCAAAGCTTCTTACAAAACTGTCTTCTGAGGGCCCCTTGGCTGTCCTGTTTGTAAAACCGTTCACAGTCAGCCTTGCCTTTCATTTCCTTAATCTTAAATTGCATCAAAAAGGGAGAGATTAGAGGTAAAACCTCAATAAAGGACTGAACAAAAGCCTTCTCCCCCATTGGATTCTCACACCTAGCTCTGCCTTTTTTCCCCTCCCTCTTGTCTGACAGACTGAGTGTATGAACCTCTTTTTCTTTCTTTCTTAAAAAAAAAAAAAAAAAAAAACTTAGATTAAAACACTATTTAGAAAAGGCCCACAAGTTTGAAGTCACCTCTGGTTCATACATTAAACATCAAATGTACATTAACTGTGAATTATGGTCATGAAAAAGGAAATCCTTTAATGCCGTTTTCTGTGTTCCACTGCCGAAGCTTAGCATTAATGGCTTCTTTGCAACTCCATGAATGGATGGACTTCTTATTTTCTAGCTCTCAACACCATGTAGGCTTCCCTCTCTGCGCACTGTAAATACACAGCCATGTGAAAAGATTGTGGGGAAATTTAAGCTCAGAAGCAGACCCACCTGGGTGGGATGAGCCATTTATCCCCAACAGGCAGGTGGCTACACCTTGTGCAGGGACATGACTATAAGCTCTTTTATTACCACCCCCACCCCCCTACCCCCAGGCTCAGTTTGTTAGCAAGGATAAGTTCTGAGGAACTGTAGTTGTTGGGGAGGCATCTAACTGGTATCTAGATCAAGCTATTGTTCAAAAATCCTGACAACAAAGAAGCAAAGCTGCCCCTGAAAGGTTTCTGTACCCAAAGAAAAAGCAGGTTCCAAAGCCAGCTACTAGGGAACAGTGATGAATGGCCGTCACTGGGTTTTGGCACGGGAACCAAGATGAAGGATCTGATTTTTTTTTTTTTTCCTCCTGCTGTACCAGGATGGGAGGCAAAGAGCAAGGGTGATATATATTCAAAATGTTTACTGTTATGAGAAGGACCTTTATCCTAAAAACGGCAGGAGCTCTCCCTCAGTGGAGCAAAGATGCCAATGGCATAAAAAGGCTTTTGCTACAGTCTGCTCTAAAGCCTGGGAGGCCAGAAACGTACTGGAGTTGTGGACAAGCCTTAGCAGGTTTTGAGACAAAATTAGGAAAGTCAGAATGAATTACTTTTTCTCCAACTTGGGTTAAGAGATGATATTAGAGAGAGATAATAGTGGAAAACGATTTAAAAAGACATTGAATTGCATTTCAGTGTTTATGCACCTTTAAAGCTTGCAGTAAATTACACAAGTTATTTAAATACATTCTTTAATATTTATGCTTTGTTGTTTTAATAAAGACTTCTATTTTTAAATAAAATGCATAATTAAGTGGAACAGAATATTTTCCTCTTTGACGTGCTTAATCATGCCTTTGGGAAGCTTAAGTTGTTCTGGTTATGAAGTCCAGATCTCTGCTCTGCTGGGTAGCGGCCTGCATTCAATAGGTGCTCAATAGAGATCCTGAATGATCAACTATTATATGCTAGGCCCTGGAGTTTTAATGGCAAAAGAGAGAGAAAGAGAGAGAGAGAGAGAGAGAGAGAGAGAGAGAGAAATGGTCTCTGCTCTAATAGAGCTCACAATACAATAAGGAGCTAGACATTATTTACACGAATGAGCTAGCCTTCAAAGGCAGATCAGAAGGGAGAAATGGGAGCATTGTTTGATGAGACAGTATCACAAAGGAATTAGCAGCTACTAGGGAACCGTGATGAATGGTTGGAAACTGGGAAGATCAGGAAGGCTTCCCTGAGGATGTGATGTTTGTGCTGGGATCTGTGGGTTAAGTAGGAGATCACTAGATAAAAAGAGAGGGATAGAATGTCCCAGGCTGAGCAAATAGTTTGAGCAAAAACCAAATGGCAGGAGGGAGCATGGAGCATTTGGGGAGGACCTAAAAAAGACAGGGGGACTGGTATGGCTGCCATGGAGGCTGTGCTGTGGACAAAGGTGCACAGCTGGGCGGGAGAAGCAGAAGGAGCTGAAATCCAGCCCTGTTCCCTTGCCAAGCTGCAGCCCCAGGAGACACTGTATCAGCTTAGAGCAAAGGGCATCTTTTCCAATTGGGCTGCCCAGATGGGGCACTGTTATCGTCTCCTGCAGAGTACCCAAAATCTAACATGATGCTGGTGCAAGACAGGGGCGGAATGAGGTTTGGTCAGGATGGAAAGGAGCCAGGGCCATATACTCAGGACTGGAGCTCCTGCTAAGGTTCTGGGCCTTCATCCTAACAAGAATGAGAAGCTAATGAAGGGTTCGAAGAGGGTATGTGTGTGATGAACAGATTTGCATTTTGAAAAGATCACTCTGGTTGCAGTGTGGAAAACCGATTAGAGGGGCATCAGGGTGGAAGGGGGGTATGGTTTTGGGCAGAAGATAGTGAGTTTGGTCTTGGACTACTGAATTTGATGTGTCTTTCAAGCATCCTAGTGGAAATGTTAAGTAAGTAGGTGAGCTCAGGCAAATTGCATGTATAACACTTGATTTTTAGTTGTCAAAACTTCCAGGCATTGGCCCCAGAGCATGTAGCATCTTAATCTATGGGTCAATAGAGAAAGAGAAGGACGTTAACTACAGACAGGATAAAGACTGTTGGAGTCTACCTCGGTGATGAGGCTGGCTCTCAAGTGATGGTGTCCTGTGGTCCAAATCAGTGTCCTAGTGAATTAGAGAAAGCTGACAGATTCAGTTCAGCACAGGAGGACTCCAGTGAAGGTGATAGTCTTGGTAAAGGTTGGTGGTGACATATTATTTCTGATATAGGTGTTGGTGGAACTTTGGACATTTCAAATATGATCCCAGCCAGGAATCAGGGAAGTGTTGGGTATTAAGAGAATGCTTCACTTATTTAGAAAAGAGACTAGTATTGGACAGATAAAATGGAAGTTTCTAAAATTAGTAGGGGTTGAGGGCCTGGTAACAGTGTAGAAGAGGATTAGAGGGCAAGTCTGAACTGGGCAGAATGTAGCTGTGATCACAGGAAGAAAGGCTAAATTCAATGGGCCTTGAGGAGTCTCCCGAGGTTTAGCCCTGGCCCACTGGGACTAAGCAAGACTAAAGACACTCTCAACTGCACATGGGTTTGGGCCCTAAATAATGACCAAGCTTCATCAGGACAGGATAGAAAGTGGGCAACGTGAGTCTGCAGGTTGAAGGTCTTTAGTTCCCATAGGTGGGCAGGACTGGAGATAACAGGGGTTCATAGCAATCAGATTAGAAGCTTTGAGTATATAAACCTATCAATTATAATAAACCCTTTTCTCCCTCTAAGGTCAGTTGGTAGATGTTCTAATAGCTCTATTAATTCTAGGGGGAAGAGGAAAGTTGTGTGTGTATGTTTGTATGTTTGTGTGTTTTCTCTTTCTTATCAGGCTAGGGTAGATTTTGCAGAGGTAAAGAAAAAGTTGGGGTCACCTAGTTCAGAGAAGAGAAGGCCAAGAAGGAGAATCTTAAGCATTCCGTCCAGCTCCTTATTAGCAAGCAGGGCTTAAATTAAGCTTATTACTATTAATAATAATTCCAGGCACTCCTCTAAACAATTTTTAATGAATCAACTAATTTAATCATCACAATAACCTTACTGTACCTCTGGGAGGTCAGCTGTTATTAACCACACTTTACAGATAAGGAAACTGACACACAGCTGAGAGGTTAAGTAACTTGCCCAAGGAAACAAGAGTCAGGTCCAGACAGTCTACTCCAGCCCCCATGCTTAATATCTATATCACACTGAAAATGATGAGAAAATCTGCAATTCTTAAGGGCCTTGTTTAGAAAGCCTCCAGATTCTGGATTCTAGAATCCAGTGATTCTAGAATTTCCTTCTGGCAAGACCTACAGGTCTTGCTAGATGGAGGGTGTGGTAGAGATGGTTATGCTGAAGTCTGAGAAGTGAGTCTCTGAAGGGCTGGGGCCTAGCCATCCTGGAGGAGAGTGGTGGGACAGCCAGTGACAGGCTTTGAGATCTCAGGGTTTCAGAAGCTGCATCTTACAGTAGGTCTTGTTATGGGGTAGCTTCAAAGAGATTCCTCACTGTCAACCTCTCTCGTTCTCATAGACAGATGTGGTCCTGGCAGCTATACTCATTGCTCAAGAGCTAAAAGATGGTGTGTGTTGCATTCATCTCTTTAATTAACAACTTTGAACTTGTACCACTGCCTCTATTCTTTCCAGAAACCTCTCTTCATAATGGATCACAGACTGCTTACACTTATTATGAGCTGTTCAGAATGAATGAATGGGCTACTTGGTGTAATTTAAACTAGTAGGCAGCTTACAGGTATATAGGGCAGTCACAACATGATTTTGTCTGGCTTAACACCCAGGCCTGCCTTTTCGGGTCCACCCTGGTTCACTTCAGGTGAGCAAGATGAATGTTTTGCCCATCTTGATTTTAGAGAGAAACCAGGTCCTTTATGGTCCTGTGTACTCCTCAGGCAAGCCCGCTGGGCAGGTGGCTTCTGTTCAGCTGATCAGTCTTCCTTTGCATTTCCTGAGTTTTTCTCCTTTTTCTATCAAGTTAGCCATGGACAGCTGCATCAACACATCTCACCTTCATCTGAAGAATTCATAATGCTATCCTTAAAATCTGGAACAAACAAGCATGCAATTGTGACAACCAGAAGACTTGGAAGAGGGACTAGTTTCTATGAGGCCACACCGAAGGACCGAATCAGTTGTATTGTGAAGGTTTTTGCCTATGTGGCATTTCTTTTTATTTTGAATTTGCTGCTTGGTTAGAAGGTAGAGATGAATGGTATAATAAAAGCACCTGGCTAGATCCAGCCTCATTTTCCTTATGAAATGTATTTGTTTCTCATGCTTCAAAAAAGAGATGAAATCTATCTAGCTACTTGGAAGTCCTCTATTGGAACCAAGAGCAGGAAGTCCAAGATAGTAAACAAGATCTAGGATTACCCACTGAAAATCTTATTGAGGCTTGAAATCTCAGTCTGTGATGGGAACATGATGGTCATTTTTTCTTCCACACACCTCTTTCTATTTTACCCTGGTATCTTTTTTCTTTTAGATGAACAGATTCAATTAAAGATTGAGAGGGATGTGTTAGGATCAGATACAATTTAGGATGCAGCTGACAAGACTAGTGCTGCCAACTTCATTCCTTTACTCCCAATATAAAAATCAAGAAAAATCCCAGGAATTGGGAAGGAATTCATTTGTCCCTTATATAAACAAAATACAAAGCACTCTGGGGAATGTGAAAAAAAAAAATCTCTGAGAACATACAACTGGGAGCAGCCACACTTATAGTACCCAGAACATTCCTTCTAAGTTTCCCTGTATCCTGTCATATCTGATATGATCTATGCGGGCTCAAGAAAGAAAGAAACAACAAAAAAATTCCTTCTCCCCCCACCTCTTCTAATTCCCTAGAGAAAGACCTTTCATATTTTAAAGAGGCCACTCTAAAATTGAGAATAGTTAAAATGGAAATGAATAAAAAACCGCGAAGCATTTGCAGGTACTTGTACAATAATGATACGAAATATTCAGCAGGGAGGCTCCTTTGTATTCCATAACCTGTGTTCGGGACCTGCCTAGAGACTCTTTGTTTCAGGTATGGAGCAGTTATTCTCCCAGTTCTGGAATGAAAACCTAGCTAAATGTCTAGAAGTCCTTTAGAGTGGAAAGCTAGTCCATCCCCAAGGGAATGGGCACCCCTTAATTTCTTTCAGAACCCCTCTTGTGAGAAGTAGTTATGAACAGTCTGGACACACTATCTGCCCCCTGCAGGGCAGGGCCAAAGGGCTCTTTCTTCCTATAGACCCTCCACAAATTCTGGCAAAGTATTCAGAACTCTGTAACACAAAACAAAAGTTCCACTTCATGCTGCTAGTTCAGTTTATTTCAGCATCTCCTTTTCTGCAGGCATCAGGTATATTGTGGACAGGGAAATTGGGTTTCAAAATAGCACCTGTCTGAGAATGGAAGGCACCACCCCCACCCCGTCAGCACCAAATGGTCTTAATTAACTTTGGACACTTCCACACCTCACACTTTATTTCTGAATGTTATTGAAAGTTGTCAGAACTTGTCTCACTTTTTTCTTTTATTATTAATGTGTAAATACAATGCCTCAGGAGTGTTACTAAAAACACAGAATCTAATCCCCGGAGATTAATTTATGAACGCAGCATAGGGTGAAGTTGCATCCTGGCGACTGCAAATTGATGTTGGTAAGAGCCACAAGCATCGGCCTCTTCAAACCCACAGGAATCCTGAAGGCCAAGGGGGCTGGAAGCAAGGAAGGACAAAGGGAGAGCCAAATTCTGCTGCTTCTGAGACACCCCCAGAACACAGGACCTAGAGTTCCCCAGTTAGGGCAGAGGAGAGAAAGGGCACCTTTCTCTCTGGATGTGGCAGACCTGCCCTGCGAGGCTGTCTATCCATTAGCCAAGTCCAAGAGCATTTATTGAGCACTTATGCTACATCAATCTATGCTCAGCTCTGTGGGAATCAAAACAAGAAAAGCAGTAGTTACTGCTTGTGATGACCTTGTCTTCATGGGGGGAGTCAAACATAGGCATTTGAAACCATTGGAGAACAAAGCCAGACTCTTCCAAGTATGAGATTGTGGGCAGCAGCTTTTAAGCGCACAGTTTCAGTGGAGAGGAAAGTCAGGATTGACTGGAGTGATCAGGTAAGTCCTAGGGGTGGAGAGTTGCTGGGGTGTGGTGCACTGCTTTCAAGGATAAGGCAATGAAATTAAAGATGGGGTGCCCAGGGTCCTTCCCAAAGAGCAAGGGAGACCTGGTTTGGGTCACCTAGGTGACATTTTGATTCCTCAGAGGACCTTATGCCAGCGGGGATAGCTCATTGGTTTAGAACCTGTGCTGTTGGCAAGCTTGACGTAATATTTGTCCATTCTGGTCCAAAAGGGATAGCTAAGTACTCCTAGCCCAGTATCACCCATCTCCACCTGCTGGGCTCCCTGAGCACTGAGGAGGCAAGCCCACCAAATTTGAAGGATGGTTCTCAATAAGGACACGTGAGGCCACTGCTCAAGGCCAAGGGGAGGAGTTGGGGGCAGGGTTACATCTGGCTTGGGGGTTCAGCTGAGCCATCTGGGGCCTGCGATGAGCATGTGGTGGGAGGGGAGCAGGGCCTTCCTTCGGGAATTCCTGACGGTATTTTCAGTTGTGGTTTGCAGGGACATATGCGGGGAAGGCTGGGGTTAGCTCCTTACCGCTCGCGGTGCAGGAGTGTGCTGCGGGTCCCCAGTCCATCTCCCTTTCTTCAGCCTTGCCTCCTCCCGCCCCCCGGATCTTCCCCGCTTCTGCGTTGCGGTCGGCCGCTTCTAGCCTTTTCCTGGAGTGGGTTTGGGGTGGAAGAGTGGCTCAGACCCTGAAGGAAGGTGGGAGCCGCCCCGGGCTGCTGGAGGGCCTGGGAAGCAGGATGGAGAGGGACAGGGTTGGGCTGCGCATCTGCACCAAAGCAGCGGCGCGGTGCGGGCAGGGCGGGACAGGCGAGGGTGGTGGTTAGGGGGACCCTCCCCGCTTCTCCTGATTCCAGCGAGGGCATCAGAAACGATGGCAGCCGCTAAACCGAGTGCTCATTAAGGCGGGAAGCAGCGGTGGCTGCCCGCGGCGGCTGTAGCGGGCTCTGGAACCGTGGGCCGGTGACCAGCGCGCGCCCGGCCCGCCGCCGCCATCCGAGGGTCCTGAGTGTCAGGCCGAGGGGTCCAGGGGAGCGGTTTCGAGACAGTCGGCCAGTGCCACGGCAGGGTTAGGAGAACGGGCGGAGCCGCCTTGGCTTGCGAGGGACTGAGGAGCCGCTCGCTGTCTTCTCGCTCGCTCTCCATCTCCCTTGTTTTCCCAGGGCCTCTCTCCCTCGCTCGCTGAGGTCCGCAGGGACAGCCGCAGCAAACCGAGGCCGCTGGCTCCCAGCACCTCCACGCCCACACTCTGGCCGCCTCAGCCTGCCAGACCGTGTCCACATCCCGCTTTCCCGGCTCGGCAAGCCTTGCAGAGATTTACTGGGGTCCTCACCGGGGTCCAAAAATGCAAGGAAGGAAGGGGGGGGAAGGGTTGGGGTAGAAGAGGTGGGAGGTGCTGCCGCCTGGCAACCGAGATCCTTCTCTTTCTAGAGATTCAGAACCCTAAGAAACCAGAGCCCAGCCCTGCTCTTTGGCAAACAGCGTATATCATTCTCAGTTTCTTCCCAGGGGGTTGGCCGAATTCGTGCCTTATCTACCAGGTACGACTCCGTGCAGATTCCATTCTTCTGGTGCTCTAGGGCAGGAGAAAGCAGATTTAGGACTCCAGGCTTTGTGAAAAGAGCAGGCCATGCCCCCCGCCCCTTGCCAATCTCCTGCTGGACATATACTCTGGGGTACCCCCACCAGGCACAGATACCAGCCCAAATCAGTAACCAGTCAAAGGGTTGTCTGAGCATGCTGGTGAGACTAGCAGGAGTTAGGGAATGGGGAGGTGTGATTCTGTGCACATAGTAGGTGCTGAACAAAATTACCAAGACATGGTACACTTAAACTAGGCAGAGTTCTTGGTCCTCCATTGCTGGGAAAGTGAGATTCAGAGCAGTAAACCATCAGCCTAGTAGACAGAGGTCGTGGCCCAGGCTGCTCAGTCCCATTAGCTAGGCTGGTGGGAGGCAGCCAGAGCTTTTGAGGGCTCAGACAATCAAGGCGATTGAAGGGCTGCTCTTTGGAGCTGCTGCCAAACTAATCTCAGGCCGGCAGTCTCGTGCCTTTCCTTTAGTCTTAGCCCACTTGCTGGCTCTGCCCTTCCGAGGAGGCCCACTGCCTCCTCCTGGGCCTGTGGATTAACCCCTAAAAACTGAGTTTTGTTTGCAGAGCTCTCTTCCAAGCTGAGGGAGCCTCGGGAGTCTGCTGCTCTTGCTGCTTGTTGGCGAGGGGGATCCATGAGGTCAGATGGGGCTGGCAATGGCTCAGCCTTTGGCCTTAGATACACACTCAGCCTGGGAATCTGCCAAGAAATTTCGCTCACACGGCCCAGCCTGTGAGCCCCTCTTTTCTCACAAGCTCAGCCCCACCCAGTTACAGAGCTGCTTTAACTGGGGCTAGGAGGGCACTGGACTCCTCTCTCTTACCAGTAGGGGGAATGCTGCACTCAGATGTTTGCCCACAGATGGGGGATCTAGTCTGTCTGCAGCAAACACCATTCCCTTAATCATTATGGAAGTGGTTCCGGTCACACTACTGGGACTCTTGACTTAGTTTCTTAATCAGTGTTCCAGCCTCAGAGCTGTGATCTTATCCACCGAGACACTGGCCTCCTCCTTGGCCTTTTCCCACTCTTATCCTATCCCAGCAAGCTACCCTATTCCTCTTGGCTTCCTTATACTATCAAGGTCATGCATGCTTTGTTGGGGTTTATTGTCTGGAACCAGGAATATGTTGTCTATCTGCCTTTGAGGGTCTCTGCTGCCAGCCTCTGCTAATCATTTGTCTTCCTTTTTCCATGGACAGCAACTGTACCCTGAAGTTCCACTAACTCAGTCTGCCTTCTGTAGGTTGTCGGGCTTCCTGTATCAATTCTACATCTTCTCTGACTTGATAGACAATAAGGAATAGCACTGAGCTTCACTGTCCCTTCTATTTAAGTGTTTTGCATACCCCTTCTACTTCTCTAACCCCTCGCGTGGCTGGGTACCTTCCCTTTCTGTAGCTCTCGTAGATGGGGCTGTTTTTTGAGGATCTGGGGATGATCATGAGATCTAGAGCAGTTGCCTCATGTTTTCTCTGACCCAGGTACTATTCTAGGCACCAAAGATAACAAAGCTGAAAAGATAAGAACCCACTGTTCCCAGAGATTTCCTTTATGGTGGGGAATCAGGTAAACAAACTGTGATACAATATGATAGACCTCTAACAGAGGCAGATGCCAGCAGAAGCTTCAGGTAACATTGTACCTTGAATTTTACCTTTCTTTTTGTACTAGGAATTTTACCTTTTTATTTTACCTGTAGGAATTTTACTACAATAGTTTACCTTTCTTTTTTTGTACTAGGAATTTAACCAAGGGGCACTTAACCACTGAGCCACATCCTCCACCCCTTTTATTTTTTATTTTGAGATAGAATCTCATTAAGTTGTTCGGGTCTTACTAGATCTCTGAGGCTGGCCTCAAATTTGCAGTCCTCCCACCTCAACCTCCGGAGTCACTGCCTTAACTGGGACTAGGAGGACATTGGAGTCCTCCCTTTCACCAGTAGGGGAACTACAATGGAGCACCATCATGCCTGGCTGGTTGGGGGATTTCTATTACAAAAAAGATGTCCCAGAACTGAGCTGGACACAAGGAGCCAGTGTGGATCTGGAATCACCTGGATTTTCCAGTAAGTCTTGGTGCCGTGCAGGATATGGAGGTGAGTAAGACCCAGGCTTCAGCTGGATGTGGTGGTGCATGTCACTAACCCCATTGACTCTGGAGGCTGAGGCAGGAGGATCACAAATTCAAGCCCACTTTCAGCAACTTAGCAAGGCTCTGTCTCAAAATAAAATGGGCTGGGGATGTAGTTGAGCAGTAAAGCGCCTCTGGGTTCAATCTCCAGTACAATCCCCAGCCCCCCGCCCCCCCCAAAAAAAAAAAAAAAAAAGCAAAAAATAGAACAAAACCCAGTCTTCAACCTTTAGGAGCTCAGTTGCAATGGAAATGACAGAGTTGTATAGTAAGTAACTCTAGTAGAACTATCATAATATTACTAACATGGAGAAGAGTGTAATTTGTAGAAAGGTTGTGGAGACTCTGTGTGAGCTTTTCTTGATTGAATATTGCCATTATACATAACTGTCAAATTATCCTTATCTTCCTCAATCCTGGAAATAATTATTTGCAGCAGATGGTTCTATGTTTGGGTACCTAACCTCCTCCATGGCCACTTTTATTTATTTATGTTTTTGCATTGGCATTATACATTTCTTTTGGAGAAACATCTTTTATGCAACTCTCAGTTCCTCTCTCCCTCCTTCCTTTCCAGGTAGAGTTTGAGACTCA
This sequence comes from Ictidomys tridecemlineatus, assembly GCF_052094955.1. NCBI lineage: Eukaryota > Metazoa > Chordata > Mammalia > Rodentia > Sciuridae > Ictidomys > Ictidomys tridecemlineatus. Next base: position 99,384,309 of record NC_135480.1, read on the forward strand.
GGGTTAAACCAAGCTCTAGGCATGGTGATTGACTTAGGGGTGAGCATGTGACCCAACTCATCCAGTGAGCCTCTGGCTTAGGACCTAAGTGAATCGTGATGGAGAAGAGCAGCCCTGTTCTTTACTGGGCTTGAGATGTGAAGCTGTCATCGTGATGCAGGTGCTGCCATCTTGCTGCCACCAGGTCTTGCATGATGTGGAGCCAGGACATAAGAAACCCAGCTAAGGGGTGGTGAGAAAGAAAGCTGGTCCTGGAGACAGTTTTGAGCCACACTATAGGTGTCCAAAGCCAGGCTTAGCCCAGGGGTTGGTCACTTGTCCAATCCAATATATTTCCTCTTTATTTAGTCACTTTGGTTGGGGTTTCTGTCACTTGTAACTGAAAAAGATGTAACTGGTGTGTGCTTATTGAGTCCCTCCCATGTGCAAAGCCTGTGCTCTTTGCTTTTAACTGTAGCCTCTTATTTGATAAGTGGCTGTTACTCTCTCTGCCTTGCAGACGAAACATCTGAGACTTGGGTTAGGACTATGGGACACTTATTCTGGGACAAAGATTTAGGGGGCTCAAGCAGAGCCTTAAAGAACTCCAGTCTTCAGGGGCAAAAAAAAATTTCAGTCAAAAAAAAAAAAAAAAAAAAAAAACAACCCAGGAAGTTTCTATAAAATGACAAGTTTGACAAGTTTCTCTTCTAAAGCCCCAGCCTTCTTCCTGCTGTGCTAGTAGCCTGTTGGCCCTCAAGGCGTGGGAAGAGGCAGACTCACAGTGTTGGTTGATACAAATTCTGGGGGTTGATAGATTCGAGGCTCCATTTGCAAGGCTATACTGTAGTTATTTCTGCAAAACATCAGCGTAAGGAGACACCAGGGCACCTGATCTGGGTGAGGGGCAGTGACGGAGGATGGCAAGATGCCTGGAGTCGTCATGCCAGCCTGCTGAGGCCTGATGACGTAGGAGAGATTTCCAGTTCAGTCCCTGCCAGGGGATGTTCTGGGCAGGGGAGAGTTAATGACCAACCTCCTTCAGAAAAGAAAAAGGCTTCAATAACAAAACCCAACAGCACGGAGGGGAGAGGCGCAAGTTACCAGCCACAGGAGCTTAAAAAGGAACCCACCCACAGCTCCTGCTACAAATGCTTTTAGCCGCACGTTAAATCTTCCCTCTAATGGCACCCCTGTTAAACCAGATATGTCACCCGACCTGAGGAGGCTGACTTGAAAGGCAAATAGTTGGAAGTGATTCCACACGTTATTAGTGAGAGCTGTTCTCACATTTCCGGCAAAAATAATGGAGCTGAGGTCTGAAGAGATGACTAATACCTCCCCATTACTGACCTGAGGCCGGACATTACATTGTAATCCTGGTCGCTCTGCTGTCCCTTCAAGCATATTTTTCGGTGCTTGTCCTCTGGGTGCTTTCTGCCAGATGGCTCTGTCCGTGTTAACCTGGACTGCCCAGCCTCTTGAAATGAGGAGACTTGCTTCTCAGGGCAGTTCTCGCCTCCATGGAAAGAAGGATGTGCGTCACCCCGAGCAGAGATGCCCCACCCAGATGATTGGGGCGGGTCTCCTGCCTCAAGAAAGGGTGGCATCAAAGTGTGCCAGGCCTGCGGAAATCCTTCCCGATCTTATTTTTCTTTTTTTTTTAGGGTTTTGTCATCTTTCATAGCCTTTATGGACAATTTCCAGGCCTTTCTTTTAGATAAGTCTCTGAGTTTCATCTTAGGTTTTCCAGTTAAATGTTAGTCTGTATCTTCTTTTTTTCTTCTTCAATAGAATAGAAGAATATGAGACTTACAGACTTTAAAAGAAAGTCTGCTGACGTTGTTGAGGGCTGACTATGTGCCAGTCATTGTCCTTGGCATCTTACTATCATTAGCCCTTTGAATATTGCAATGGCTTGAGTCACTGGGGGCTGTGATATTGATGTATCTAACACACATTTTTAATCCTCATTTTCCTTAACCTCTCAGTGATATTCGACCCTCTTGACCACTCTCTGCAATTAAAATACCCTCCTACTTGGGCTGGGGATATGGCTCAAGTGGTAGTGCGCTCTCCTGGCATGTGTGTGGCGCTGGGTTCGATCCTCAGCACCACATAAAAATAAAATAAAGAGTTGTGTCCACCGAAAACTAAAAAATAATTATTAAAAAAAATTCTCTCTCTCTCAAAAAAAAAAAAATACCCTCCTCGTGCCTGCTGTGATACCACACTCTCTGGGTTCCTCCCTTCTGTCTTACGATTCTTTTCTTCTTACCAGTCTTCTCTGCTACTAGACATCTGAATATTGCAATTCCTCCAGCTTTAATTTCTTCTTACTTTGTATTCTCCCAGTGGTGACTTTCCCATGTGATTGGCCTCAAATATCATCCATATGTCAATGGCTCGCTCATTTGTCTCCCATCCAGACCTTTCCTGTACCAACGGCATACTTGAAATCTCCACTTTCCTGTCGTGAACTTGCCTCTTACTCATCATTTGCAAAATCAAATTCACTGTGTTTTTTTCCCTCAATCTTGGCCGTTTTTCATGGTTCCCTTTCTCCAGGTACAGAAAGCCTGTGCTTCCATTTGTCTCAGCTGGAAACCTGGAAGGTTCCTTTTCTCTCTTCCCACTTATTCCAGTTGGTCACCAAGTCCCTGCTGACTTTATTTCCTAATGATTTCTTGGCTCCTTTCTTTATCCTTCCATCTCTGCCACTATCATAGACCACGGTGCCATCGTCTTCTGCTGTGACAGCGTCCTAACTGTCCTCGCACATGCCAGATCTCCAGTCTACTCTTCCCATGTCAGAGGGCTCTTTTCATAACTCGAATGCCTTTCCTGAAACCCTGCAATTGGATTTCCATTGCTCCTAAGGTGTAGACCCAGATCTCTTCCAAAGTGCTACATGATCTGGCTCTGCCATTTCTTTGGCCTCTTTTTACATTCTTCTCGTCTCACTTTCTGAGCTCCAACATGTGGCCTTCCCCGGGTTCCTCAAGTGACACTACCACTTGCCTCAGGATTTTTGGATATTCTACTTCTGAAATAGTTTTCTTCCTGTCTCCTTTGTGAGACTAACCTTCAATTCTCCCCGCAGCTCACAACTTCCACTGTTCCTTTGCATCAACTTTCCTTGAGTTTTCAAATCAGATGAGGTTTCTACACCATGCAGCTGGCTTTCTTCCAGTGCTTAGAATAGCACTGGCCCCTACAGCCACGGCACAACTGTTTGCTGGATGGACTGCTCTTTCATTCTATACTTGATCACCAGCTTTGGAGGTGGGTGCTCAGATCCTCCGATCATATTCCTATTTTCTTGGTTAGAAGGGGGAAGAAGTTCCCCTCTCAGTCATCAAGTGAAGAAAGCACTAGTAGAGTTCCCACTTCTAGACCTATTTTGCACCTAGGGTCAGCGAAGCATCTAGGGTTTTCTCTGCCACCTTGGTCCCTTCATGAGTCTCGCAGTCTGTTCACCATGGGGTTCTGCAAGTGCTCCTAACCCAATGAAGATTTCCTAGGCCACCCTAATGGTGGAGGAAATCTCAAGGAGTTGGTCCAGCCTGGGAAGCAGAGACAGGTCTGATACTAGCTGCTGGTTCCTTGCTTTCCCTAGTTGGGTATGAAGTGTCCACTAGGCAGGCAGTGCCTCCCTGTGTCTTCCCCTTGCACCACCAATGTACTAGTCTCCCTTCGGGGAGGTGGGAAGCTTGGAGGTCACCAGAACAATAGGCCACACACGCTCCTCCTGTTCCTCTGTATCCCTACCTTGGATCTGCTGGCTGGCGAAGTCCTCAAAGGACTGTGCTGGCTGCCAAATTCTCCTTTATGGCAAATCCCCTGCACCTTTTGTAAGATCTAACCTGATTTATTTTTTCTCTTTAGAGCACTTACCTCCTTGTACATAAATATTGGGCAGTGGGATTAGAGCTTGCGTTCCATGCACAGAAGCAGTGATAGCTACGGCAGCAGGTTTATTTTTAAATAAAAATTGGAAAGTTACGAGGCTCCTGAGGTTTTCTGCATTTTTATTTTTCATTCAACAGGAAGAAAAAAAAAAGTAAGGAGGAGAAAAAAAAGAATGGGAGAAAATATAGCTCGTGTTTCTGCTTCCATTTTTCATGGCTCCCTGTTTTCATCTCCTTTTCCTGTTTCCCTTCCCTGGCATTTGGCATCTCTGTAAAGAAAGGGAAGGAGTGATTACTTCTAAGAAGGGAGTGGGGGACCTGTTCAAGCCGAGCATTAGGCATGCAGCCCCTGAGCAAGTCGCATGCATGGTAAAATATTACCTTAATAACATACTCACAGAGAGCTATGTGTAAATGGTAACAGCTGCTTTGTGATGACCGTGTTATAAATGATTGCAGCCCCGATCATTAATAATGCATTCGAACAATAACAACTTGATTCGAAGGAAGAAGTACAGCCTTTCATTTTTTCCTGGCATGCCAATTCACTCTTGCTGTTGTTTGAAGTGACTGGGCCCCAGGATCGAAGGCTCGCACTGGGCCTTCAGAAACTGGAAGCGTTTCTGCCCATGCCAACCCTCAGCCTGGTGAAATGGCTGCTGGTGCCCACTGCAGTGTTTTTCCTATGTCCAGCATTCGTTTTGCAGCTAGCCTGCACCTCCAAAGCCTCTCCTCCTCCCTGGGACCTGAAGCATCAGAAACTTGCCAGTCCGAAGGTGATCTGAGGGTGGCTCCCCATGAGATCTCTGAATCCCAGAAATTTCTCAGGAGTTGGGTATTGATCACTCAGGAGTCATGACTTTTCTTTCATGTGCATGAGGCTACTGTTCTGCTTGAAGGATGAAGTTCCAACTCTTTAGGATGCCGTATTGGGAATCTTCACAGTCCAGCTCTGTTATGGTTTGGATATAAGGTGTCCCCCTGAGGCTCCAGTGTCAACGCAGAATGTTGAGAGGTGAAAGGATTGGATTCTAAGAGCTAGTTTGAATGGACTGACTGGGTGATAACTGGAAGCAGGTGGGGTGTGGCTGGAAGAGGTGGGTCACTGCTCCTCTGCCATTCCCTTCCCCCATGTTGTTCTTCCTCACCTTGGGCCCCCACCACTGAACTGGGCTGACTAGGAACTAAGCCTCTGAAATGATTAGCCCAAGTCAACTTTCCCTCCTTTAGGTTATTCTTGTCAGGAATTTTGATCACAAGCTGACCAACATTGGCCCCAAACATTTGGCTGTTTCTTTAGTTCTACCTCCAGAACTCCTACTCGTCTTTTAAAATCCTGGTCAAATATGCCGCTTTCCTTTACCCAGGGCAGAGTGCACTGTGTAACCCTGGGATCCTCTCCGTACGGTAGCATTTTGCATCTGCCTCAACTATAGCATTACCCACACCATGCACTATAATACTTTATTTATATATTGATTTTCTCCCTGGACTTTGAGCTTATTAAGGGCAGTAAATGTGTGCTACTATTTTTTATATTTCATTATATCTTTATATTTCCTAGCACAGAGCTCAGAAATCATTAAATATTCAATAAGTGTTGAATGAGCAAGTGAAGAAGTGCCCAATAAACACCTTTCTATTTTCTTATGTTTGATGATATCGTGGCCCTGGATCCTGAACAGGCCTCTGAGGCTGCTATGAAGGCTGGTTCCTGCCCTCTGGTGTCCCCCTGGAAGCATTGAGGCCTTGAGTCCTGTCATCCTGAAGTACGCAGCATGTCTCCATGTCAGTGGAAGCCCAGCTCCCTGGCCTAGCCGAGGCCAGTCCACCACTGCCTGCCTCTCTGAAGTCAGGGGCTTCTCCCACTGCTTTGGCCCTTGTCCGTCTCCATCTCTCGCCTGGTACCAACACTCCACAGTTTATTACCACACCAAGAAGGGCCCTGGTACAGCAAAGGCGTGCACCTTGGGAGGCTTCAGGTGTGTATCCAGGGCCATTCAGGTCTCTTGACATGAATTCATGTATAGGACCAATGTTTATGGCTGTGTCTGGCTCCCCCTCTCATTTACTCTTGCTTTCAACCTCTGATTCTGACTTTCCTTTGGTTTCCTTGACCACTGGGGAAGTAAGACCTTTTCTCTGTGGCTCTACAGTCAACTCCTCTATGCAGCTCTCTGAGCCTCACGGGGCTCCTTCTGCATGGAGTCCTCAGAGCTGCCCCCAGACCCTCCCACCTCTGGGTGCAAAGACCCCAAGATGAGTTCCCCGAAACTGGCTCCGTTTTAACTACTTCTTCCTGCTCTAAAAGCTTTTTCTTGCTTTCTGCCTTTTACGACTACACTCTAAAACCACTCTCGCCTCTTCCTGTTCTAAAACTTCATCATCCTTTCTGAATCCATGTTTTCTCAAAAGTCCTAATTTTTATTTTTAGTTTTTACAACTCTGACCTCAGAGCATCACTTATTCTTATCCGTTCTTCCTGGCCCTACTGTCCCTCGGAACGGCTGATCCAAGGACTCATTTTCCATACTCTTTTCTCTCCACAGAATATAATATGATGATTAGAAAACATTTGCACATCCGCAGGTTCAACAGATTTATTTTATTTATTTATAACCTGCTGCCTTCTTACAAAAAAGAATTTAAAACCATTTGCAAAGATGCAAACAATATGGCAAGAGAAAGTAAAAATGAGCTTTAAAAAGATGAAGCGAGGGAAAGGGTGTGAGGAGGCGGCAGTGGTGGGGGGAGCATGCAGGTGGACCTCAAGGACCACAGAATGCTAGCTATGTGCGAGTGGTGGCCACGGATTCCATTATTGGCCGCAGTGGTCAACACAAGAGGGAATGAGGCCAGTGACAGTACTCAGTAGCCAGTACAAAAATTCATCTAAATTCTTCAACTTTTTGTGGCAGCAACATTAGAGAAAAATTTCTGCTCTGAGCCTGAGGTCAGGTTCTCCCAAAAGCACAGATTCTCCACAGAATTTTTTCTTCCACTAAACAATGATGAATGTTCTTTGTGTATACATCCTTCTAAGAAAAACTTTTAGCAGATGTTAACTTCTTGGTTGTATTGAGTGGACACTGAAATTTGCATTTAGTGTTTTGTTGTTGTTGTTGTTGTTGTTTGTTTTTGGTTTGGGTTCCAGGGATTCAACCCAGGGTGCTTAACCACTGAGCTACATCCCCAACCCTTTTTACTTTTTATTTTGAGACAAGGTTTCTTTCAATAAATTACCTAGGGCCTTGCTAAGTTGCTGAGGCTGGCCTTGAACTTGCAATCCACCTACCTCAGCCTCCTGAGTCACTAGGATTATAGGTGCGCCTGGCACTTAGTGTTCTGGGGCTTCTTTGCAGGTGGAATTCCTATGTGTGCCGGTGGTTACAAAGTCACATGATAAGTAGTCCATTCTCTCCTGGAACTTGCACTGTTGCAGCACCACTGCTCTCAGGTCTGAATGCACAAGGCAATCCCCTAGAACACATGCATGCATGTTGGAAGCAGATTCCCTGGGCAGAACTCTGGAGCCTGCATTTGAAACAAGCACCCTTATGATTCTGATGCAGATGTTTCAGGTGAAACTATCGTGATGGCGATTCTTAGCATGGGTCTTCGATCCACGGTGCAGAGTGTCGTTGCTAGGTAGCACATAAATGCCCAAAATGAAGTGTTATAGGAGTCTAAAGTGATAGGAATTTCTCTTCACAGGTACATCAAGAGAAGGTGATAATGTTTGAGCTGAGCTCTGAGGCATAAGTGAGAGGAGGCACAGGATCAAGCAGGAGCACTTTCATGCAGAAGAAATACACTATGCCAAAGCTCAGAGTTGAAAGTGCCATGCTTGTTCAAAGAGAAGCAAATAGATCAGATTGGCTGGAGTGTAAATCCTAGGTAAAGGAAATACTAGGAGATAAGGCCAGAAAGGTAGATTGGGGACAAATTATGGAGGGCTTTGAATACTAGACTGATGAGTGTGAGCTCTGTTCAGTAGGCAATGGGGAGCCATTGAAGGCTTTAGAGCTCCGGAATGGTGTGATCCAAGCAGCACTTGAGGAAGATTAATTTGGTTGTGGTGTGTAGAATGGACTGGAGGAGAGGAACACCATACAGAGTTCAGTACATAAAGGACCCTTATAAATGTTTGTTGAATAAAATGTTTGAATAGAGCAAAAAAAGAGGCCATTGCAAAAATCGAGGTGTAAGACGATAAAGGCCTTGGGAAGTAACAAGAAGGGATAAAGAGCAAGGGAAGAAGGCTTGTGACACTAATAAAGATGACATTACAGACCAAGATGGCCTGCTGTGCAGGATGAAGGAAAGGAACAGTATTTGCTCTGAAGCTTGCAGCCTGAGCTAGCAAGGTGTTGTGGGTCACTTCCTGTCCCAAGGTCAGAGGAGTCTTTTAACAGGAATTGGAGCTCCCCAGAGGGCTGGAGGGTGTGGTCTGGCTGGAGGGGGCTTCTGTGGGAATCTGAGTGGTCACCTATGACGTGTCATGGGATACCTTGCGTGTCATCGCCAGCAGTGTCCACGCTTCTGTGTTGTGAGAAGAACAATAAGCTATCTCAGGAGACACCAGAGTGGGCAGAGAGGTGTGGGGACTGAGATTAGGTCAGGGTCGGGAGTTCAAGGAAGAGGAGAGATTAAAGAAGCTCTGAGAACAGTGCTCTGGGCTGCAGACAAGTGGCAGACACCAGCGTTGCACACACCACTGACTCAGTGGTCAAGTCCTCACCACTGACTTTGGAAAGGGTAGTTTAAATGAGTGCCGTGGCAGGACATGTGTGATCTGAAGGTCTGTGTGTTAAAGGCTTGGTCCCCAGGATGGCACTGCTGGGGGTGTGCCCTTGAAGGGGATTGTGGGACCCTGGTCTCTTCCTCTTCCTGTCTTGTTTTTGTTTCCTGGCTCATGGGATGAGTGATTTGTTCCACCACAAGCTCTTGCCATGATGGGCTGCCTTGCTGAAGGCCAAAAGCAATGGGGCTTCTCCATCTCCTATGGAATCTCCCAAAGCTGTAAGCCAAACTTAACCTTTTCTCTTTATAAGTTAATTGCCTCAGGTACTTCAGTATAGTGATGGAAAGCTGACTTACACAATCAGCAATGGGAATGTTGATGCAGTTCCCTTAGCAGGTGCTATATTAGACCAGGAGTCCTCAATTTATGTGGATGCTTTTGGAATTTTTCTTTTCTTTCTTTTTTGCCCTAATCCACCTGTTCCTTCCATGGCAAGCTCCTAGGCTAGAACTGCCTGTTTCCTCCTCCTCTTCCATATGGCTGAAAAGGACCCTTAAGAGCTAATTGGCCTTTGATAAAACTTCAATGACCGTGAAATTCCATCACCCAAGTAATGGAAACATGCAGCCCAGAATCAGTTTCTTCTAGGCTGGCTGCCTGCTGTCCTTCTGGCCTGATTCCCTTTACATTCATGCCCTGAGTTCAATGCCAATTTAAGCAGCTTGTTTTATGTTTGAGGGTTGTCTCTGTAGTTATTCTTCTATATTTATCAGGACTATTCAGTTGCAAGTAACAGAAACTCAATTTGAATTTTTTTTTTCAAAAAGGGGAATGTATCATCACATGTAACTGGGAAACTCTGCTACCACTGCACTGAAGGACTCAGATAATGCCACCAAGATTCTTTCTCTCCACGTGCACATTTTGTGTATCTCTGTTAGCTTCATTGTTTCTTTCTGCAGAGAAGCTTTCTCCAACTGTCAGGGAAGTTTCACATCTGTAGCTTCCATCAAACACATCAAGAGAAAAAGAAGCAGAAGAAAATCCCAGGGAAGAATCTGATTGGCCAATTATGGTTCTATGCCCATTCTCATACCAATTGCTATGGCCAAGGGCATGAGGGACAGTGATTAGATGAACCTGGATAGCATACTTCCTGCTGCTACCGGAGACGATTGGTATCTCATTAGAAGCACGTGACTGACATGGCAGAGAAGCAATTCTCCAAGGAAAGGAGAAATGAGGATAGGTGGTAGTGGCAGGAGTCAGTTCAAAGTATCCAGTGGCACTCTGTCTACTTGGCCAACAGACTCTCTGTCTCTCTAGCCAGACTATAACTGTAGCTTTCACCCACATTTTCATCTCTGCCCCAAATTAGTGAGCTGAGAACTGAGCTCCAAGGTTTCCTCTCCTTCTCTCTGGGTTTACTCTGTGACAGCCGTCACCTACCTGTACAGGTGTCTCCTGATTTCCAGAGGCCCCAGGCTTGAGGGCAGGGGAGAGTTAGTGATGAGCTGGCTGAGGTGTGTGGGAGCAGAGTGCGAGCCAGCCCAGGCTGCTGAGCCAGGTGAGATGAAGGTGCATTGAGGCAGGAGCCCCAGGGCAGGCTGCCCAGTTGCTGCCTGAATCTGGCAGGAGGACTGGGTGCTTTCCCAGGGCCTGTGTCGACTTGCTTTGTGACCCTAGGCTACACACTTAATTGCTCCGGGCTGCTTCCCCTCACTCTCATCTGGCAAGCAGGCAGAATGACATGACTGAGCCGGCAGAAACTGTATCTTTGGAAAAGAGACACTGATTTGAAAGTTGGTGCTATGGAAAATGGCTCCCCATCGCCGCTATACCCCAAGAAGCTCCTGGGCCTGCGCTCTCGAATCCTCTTGGCAGGTTGCAAGACTGAAGATCTGTGATTTAAGATTTTCTGACTTTGACCTACTGAATCATTTCACTCCTATAGCTGAGCTGGAAATGAAGGACATTTTCATGCTAATGGCTGGGAGTGGGTGTGGGGTTTCCAAGGTGCTTACAAACACTTGCTTTCAGAGCTGGGGTTTCAGAGGCTCTAGGTGTGGTATAGGAGTTTTGGAGTTGGCAGGTTTTAATAACCCCTATTCCTCCTAGTCCCCTCACACAGCACAGAACGACCAGAATCAGGGAGATCCATAAGACAGGTGGGGACATAGTCAAGCCAGTGGAACACTTTCCTGATATCAAGTCACGCGTCCGTCTTTACATTCTGTCAGACCCTAGAAACATGGTACCAAACTTGGGTGTATTTTATCAAGAATGGTAGGGGAAAAAAATAAAAAAGCATATTCCAGGACACCAACTCCAGAGAATATAAGTTGGTAGGTTGGTGGATGGGTTTTGCCTTTTCAATTGGCTGCTCAGGGAATTCTGTGTGAGGGAAGAGGGTGGGTCTCCTGGCCCTTCCACTGTGGGTGATCCGAACACAGGTCTTTATCTGCTCTGCATATGGAGGGTCTAGAGGCAAGAATACATCAGAAGAAAAAGTCTTATGGTCTAAGATTAAGTGGAAAACTTCCCAACAAAAGCAATCTAATCACTTAGGTGGATTTAGAGTCCAGGTTTCTTAGCTTCACATTTAAGGCATCCAGGATCTCCAAGGTTTTAGCTGGAGACTACTCTGAATCTCAAATGTACTCTTGGAACATCCTCGTCTCTCTGCTCGTGTAGTTTCTCCTGTGGGGAATAAGAATTTTTCCTCTGTTTTTCAAAAACATCTCTCTCCTTCAAAACCTCCTCTTGCATGAAGCCTTCCAGGACTATACCAAAAAGCCAGGGTTATTCGTCAGGAGGGCAGTGGGAGAAACCTGCTGGAGGGGAGGGGCACACTTCCTGGGTACCTTTCTCCAGCATGTGACCTTTTCATGAAATGTGCCATGGAGTCTCCATAGGATAGAGGTTATGGATGTGACCCAGTGCCTGGAAGGAAATCATGAAAGAAGGCACTGTGAGACCGGAAACCCAATGGTAGGAAGTCTTCTCCCTGTCCCACAGTCAGCTCCCCTGCCTCTGTCCCTCTGAATTAGAATCTCCTGGTGACTCTGGACTGTGGGAGTCAGAGGCTGGCCCAGTCAAACCCCACCAGGAGGGAGCAGATAGAGCCCCCTCCTCCTGGGCTCAGACACCACCCACTTCTCCCCAGCACAGGCCTTGCACTCCGGCCTTTGGTCAGCAGGATGAAATGTGCCAGATTGGGCCCTGCTGATCAAGGATGGCAGGCCCCGCCCAGACTAGAGCGACTCTAGGCCGCTTCTCCTGTGTTGGGGAAGTGGGAGGAGGGAGCGAGGCGCTGAGTTCTCTCATCCTAGAACTGTCAGCCTGACCAGAATGGGCATTCATTTTCCGAATAAATAATCAGCTCAAAAAATGTACCAAATTCATTTTCAAATTGGCTTGTCAGACGCACATTTGCCCAGGACAAGTCGGTTGAATAAAATGTATCTTGGGGAGCAAGGTGAGCCAGCCTGTCTCATTCCCTTAGGGACATCTTGTAAATAAGGGCCATTCTTGAGGCCGGAAGCAGAGAATTTCCCCCGCACAGATTGAATTCTGGCTTTGTCTTAATGAACGTCAATATTTATTACCAAAGGCGTTGTGCTCCTTGGAGTGATAGAGCATTTCCCCATTTCAGCTCGCGCCTGTTGCCTTCCCAGGTACCAAATGCTATGTAATTGCTGCTCATAAAAGCGGCAGACGATATTGCCAAGGAAACTCACTCCTGGCTGTAAATCTTCATAATCAAAACCAACAGAGCTTGGCTTCTGGTTTGGACAGTGTGCCCCCGAGGGCAGGGCCCACCCAGATTTTCTGGTTGTCCTTCTTTGGCAGGGAGACTCCCAGACACCTTTTGTCCAGGAAGGGCCCTCTTCTGGGACTCAGGGTGAGGCTCCGTCAGGAAAGCTCGGAAAGACTGAGAGGTGACTGGAGCCCCTGCCCCAACCCAGGGCTGAGAGACCCAATCATTCATCATAAATTTGGGAGGGTCCCACGTAGTCATCCAGTTCTGCCTTCTCACTCTGCAAACGTGGACTATGAGGCTCAGGTGGAGGAGGGCTTTGTCAAGGTCACTCGGCTCCCAGACCAGGCCTCTTCCTATTTGGCCACATCATCTCCTGGGGATTGAACAACAAGCTCAGAAGGACTCCCTGAGCTGGTTGCTGGCTCTGAAAGTTGGTGGCTCCCAGTTGGAGATTTTCCTGGACTCCTGGGCTTCTCCTGCCCACAAGCCTGGCTTCCTGGAGTCTGTCCAGAAGGGTTGCTTTCCTTAGCTGGGGTAAACCGATGACCCCCCCCCTGGCCTTTCCTAGGGAAAATCTCTGGGAGCCAACTCTGAACTCTGGCCCCCAGCAAAACACTTCTGGAAGCAGCAATGCAAGCTGAAGAATTTGTACGAGGAAAGGGAGATTAACTCCAGCTTTTCCTCGGAGCAAATAATCCATTTGTTACTTGTCGGTCCTGAGTAAAACCTCTACAAGAGGGGGGTTTAGAAGAGCAAAGGCAACCTGAATGCCTGAACACAGGATACCAGGCTGGGATGGTGTTTGGCTTCCTATCCAGCTTCCTTTCCTCCTGCCAACTTGCTAAGGACAGAGATGGCCCCGGGGCAGAGACACAAAATGGGTTTTGGAGAGTGATGTCATGTGGTTCTCAGACACCAGATCGCTCTGCAGAAACTGCCTGGCTGTTGTTATGGGAGTTATGTTGGAGAGAATTATAACTTTTGACAATGGACATCTCATCTTGCACAGATGCGTCCTTTATAGAATCTGCCAGCAAGATTACAGTGGCATCAGAGTGTAATGGGGAGAGGAGTCAATAATTCTGGGGTTATTGATTGTAACTAGACCCATTCTTCTTTTTTAATTTATATTTTATCCACTTTTTTCAACCTGTTTTTTTAAAACCCATCCTGACAAAAGCCCCTGCTAGATCAAATGCGGTTGATTACATTTTTAAAAATGATAGGAGTAATTTGCTGCCCTTAGGAGAGTCTGGGACAAGGCAGTATGTGGCTAGAGGGAGAGGGAAATGTACGCTTGGATCAAGCAGAAGGGAGAGGTGGGGAGGAGACGGGAAGACAAGGTGCAGGACAGGGCACAGAGCAAAGCAGGGGTGCCCCGCCAGAACCCCTCTCATGAGCAAAGCCTCCTCTCCCAGAGGACAAGGCCTGATGAAGACTCCATCAGAGATTCAGGTTTCTCCCTGCTTTGTAGCTACCATGGGTCTTTGTGTATCCTTGAGGGTATGTTCTCATCCCTCCGATTCTACTTCTTCTAGATCTTCCCAGATATGACAATTGGGGATTCCAGGTTAACTAGGAAAAGTGGAATGTGTATATACACACACACACACACACACACACACATTTGCACACTCAAGTTGTGTGCCCACCTACAGTATATTCATTTTGGAATGTTTATGCAGTTAACTTGACATACATTTTTAATTGTTGAGTGGGACTTCATGGGGCGAGTTAATAGCTTGTAAGCTCTTAAAAGTTGATTATTATTGTTTCTTTTTTTTTGGTACTGGAGATTGAATCCAGAGTCACTTAACCACTGAGCCACATCCCCAGCCCTTTTTGCGTTTTACTTTTTATTTTGAGACAGGATCTCTCTAAGTTGTTTAGGGCCTTGTTAAGTCGCTGAGGCTGGCTTTGAACTTGTGATCCTCTTGTCTCAGCCCCGAGAGCCTCTGGGATTATAGGTGCGTATAATCCATGTATGATCCTCTGTGCCCTGCTTGATTCGAGTTTTTGATGCTCCCAGTATCCCTTTTGTCTCTCACCCACTATAATAAAACCACTAGACATTTGCTGAGTAATTCTTGATGAGTTAGATGATGGTTTGAACACGGTTCTCCTCGTGAAGGAGAGACCAGGGTCTTCTCCAGGCACTCTGTCAATATCCGATTCAGTTTCTAAGTTGTCCTATGGCTGCTTTTCCATTTGTTTTACTTCCAGTCAATAAGAACCCCCCGACTCTCTTTTCCATTATTATTGGTCTTCAACTAGGTCACGATCTGCCCAAGTTCAGAGAGAGAGAGGGGGCTGAGAGGGGCCACGTTTGAACCTCTTATTTTCCAGGAAAGAAAACTGAGTCCCAGGAGAGTAAAATAACCTTCCTCAAGGGCAACAACTGGTTTGGGTTGAAATCTGCAGCTCTTCGGTGCAGTTTCTTAAAGTAACATGTTTTTCTTCCGCTTGCTCCACTTTCTCCCTGGGTAAACAGCAGGGTCTGCTCACCTCTTTCTCCACGGACACTCCCACCTCTCTCCTGAGCTTGCGGAGCTGCATTACTGGAAGTTCTTCCTCTTCTCCTCTCCTTGGTTCTAGATGGACCTGAGAGCACCAGGTAAGCAGAGAAGCCACGAGAAGCAGGTGGAGTTAGAAGGAGCTTCCTGGTCATCGGCTCACGTTTCTTCCAGGTCAGGCTGATGTTGACAGTCTGCGGGGTCAGGCTTTAAGGTCATGTGAAGAGACAAAGTAAACCTTCCTTTTATTATGCTTTACTGGACAGGCGAAAATATTTCAAATGAATTCTGGATTGTGCATCCACATGTGTGACATGAAGGGGATTTGGGGACAATGAGAAAGGGAAGGGAGAATGCTTATTTTTCATGCCAAGGCTTGAGGCTCTATGAGACCAAGGGGATGTGCAAGGAAGACCATGACCTCTGGATTGACCTTGAACTTGACCTCTATCTGTTCCCTTTAGTAGCCCCTACTGCCAACTTCTCTGGCTTTTAGCTGAAGTCTCACCCTGTCCTTTTTCTTCATCTCGTCCTCTCTGAGGTGACATTTGCTTTGACGAAACATACTTGCCTCTGAGCTAGAAGACCTGAGTCTGGTCTTAAGACTCGGTAGCTGTGTGACTTTGGACAAGTCACTTTCTCAAAACCTCAGCTGTGTTATTTATAGGAGAGATGTAGTGATGATCCCTGTTCTTTCTACCATCCCACTCATTACCCATGGTTTGTCTATTGGCATAAATAGGAATGTGCACATTCATACAAGAGCCTTTTGTTTTCAAAGAAAATTTATTTATGCGAGAACAACTTTGGTTTATAGAAAAATTGTGAAGGCAGTTCTCCTCCACCTGGTGCTCAGTTACT
The DNA here is from genome assembly GCF_052094955.1 of Ictidomys tridecemlineatus. NCBI lineage: Eukaryota > Metazoa > Chordata > Mammalia > Rodentia > Sciuridae > Ictidomys > Ictidomys tridecemlineatus. Next base: position 99,400,080 of record NC_135480.1, read on the forward strand.
TCAGTTATTAACATCTCACATTGGCATCGTGCAGTCATTACAATTAATGAGCCAATATTGACAAGCTATTATTATGAAGGTCATAGTTTGTTTAGATTTCCTTCCTGTGCACTGAATGTCCTTTTTCTGTTCCAGGATTCAATGCGGGACACGTGTAACTTTAGATGTCCTCTCTCCTTGGGCCACTCTTAGCTGTGATTATTTCTCAAACCTCCCTTGCTTTTGATGACCTTTTCCGTTCTGAAGAGTATGGCCAGGCATTTTGTAGAACAACCCTGTGATGTGAGTACCTGACGTCTTGCTGTTAGTCTGTGCTTATTGGGCTTGGGGAAGGGGACTGCCTGAGACAAATGCTGGATCCATCACATGATATCAAGTGTAAGTGTCTAGAAGGGTAGACGAGAAACAGAGAGGGCAAGTAACTGTCTCAAGAACACCCAGGAGTTAGAAGCCTCCTAAATGCATTGATGACATTTTAGAGTTCTACTTTGTCATTAAGAAAGAGCTGTGACCCCTGTTTTAGATGGCCTCTGGTGTCTGTGTCACTGGGCCCCTTCCTGGCCTTGAAGTAAGAATCTTTAGGATGTTTTACCTGAAATACAGGAGGCCCTTTCCTTTCCTCACCTGAGTCTGACACTAATGAGCTGTTAACAACAAGACCATTATCTATGCAAATGAAGGGAGCTGGGCTGGGGTGGGAGGTGCCCACAGCGGCAGCCAGCTTCCTTCAAGTGCTCAGTAATAAATCATGTTGCTGTGGTCATTAACCATCTCATCTGAGGTGCCCCAGGAACTGACCCCCCACCCCATGGGACTCTGTTTCCTGGTTTAGTTAAATCAACAGCCCATTTCTCAGGAGATGTTAGGGAGATAAAGATTTAATTCAGCTCAGATCTGTAATAGGGGACAGTAGACGGGGGCTAGTGTGAGGAGTCTAACTTTCTATTTGGCTTCTGACTCCTGTGTGTTCTTGAGACAGTTACTTACCCTCTCTGTTTCTCATCTACTCTTCTAGACACTTAACAAATAACGGCTCTTGTGAAATCACCTTTTCCCTGCTCAAGTCATGGTCAGGAGAAAGGTGGAATGGATGTGTGTTCTAATCTGCACAGTCCTGCCATGATTGTATTGGTGCATCCCTTGTGGGACAAGGTGATCTACTGATATTTGGCAAAGACAGAGGAACAGAACAGCAGGCAGGCTGGCTGGTGGTCACATGAAGCCCAGAACAGGTGGGGGAGTTCCCAGGTGCACAGGGTGTGGAGGAAGGGGACTTCTTACATTAAAGAACAATATAGGTGTCTTTAGGAGGTTCTATGCTTACTGGGAAGCTGTCATAGAAGCTGTCACCTTTTCAAAATCAGGGTAAAACTGGAGATCCTCTTACAGCTACCAAGCAAGTGACACGTGTTGTACCTTTTTCTCTGTCTTATACTAACCTGGGGATCTCAGGCCTCAGTTGCCTGCAACTACCAAATGGCTCTCCATTCCCTTCCATACGCAGATTGTCAGGGCCTGGAGGAAACCCCTCTTGGGACGGCTGCCCAGCTGAGAATGCTCATCACTCCACGGGCACCAACGTCCGAACACTGGGGGAGTGTGGGGTTCTAATTAGTCAGAACTCTCCCCAATTCCCTTCTGAAGCAATTGGAAAATACAGGGATCAGGGGGCTCCAGGTGTCAGGGTAGCAAGTGGGAAATGTGTGTTATAAAATAAATGAAGGGAGTTTTGCCCCTGAGACCCACACAACCACCTCCCCTTCTGAACGGAGATTTCCTGGTCCCACGCAGACGAGCTGGAGGCTGCTGGCTTGCCCTGGTAGGCAGGACGCCGCGGGCCCTGTGCAGGCAGAGGGGACAGGGAGAAATAGCGAGAGGAGAGTGTGCCTGGCAGCCAGAGGCCAGAGTCTTACTAGCTATATGCGTCACTGGCTGTGAGTCCCTGTGGCCCCCGTGGTCCCCACCCAGAACACCACATCCTAAATGACGCATTTCCTTAAGCACAAGCAGGACCGTGATTTGCCCCTTATCAACAGGATATGGCAGAAGTGAAGGGATTTGCAAGAGGTAACTAAGGTTATAATCAGTTGATTTTGACTTAATAGAAAGGGAGATCATCCTGAGTGAGCCTTCATCAGGCAAGACCTCTTGAGCGAGCCCACGTGGTGAGGGGTGGGGCAGCCTCTGGCAAGGCCCTCTGACTCCAGCTGAGGCCAGCCAAGTCAAGCACCGCAGTCATCCAGCCCCAGGGAAGGGGGCTGCCAACAGCCCGACGGAGACTGGAAGTGACTTCTTCCCCAGTCGAGCCTCCTGGTCAGAACGCAGCCCAGCCAGAGCCTGGCCACAGCATCGGGCAGTGAGCCCGGCCTCAGCTGCACTCCCTACCCCTGGGAGTGTGTGTGATAACAAAGGAAGGTGGGTTCAGAGGGCTCAGGTTTTGGTTATTTGTTATGCCAGAACAGAAAAGGAGCACGGTCCTCCTGGAGACAGTGAGAAGGACAGGAGTAAATGGTGGGGAAACACAGGTGCTTCTGAGAAGGAAACCATTTTAGCTTTCCCATCTGAGCATTGTGGGGAGAGGCAGGAAGGCTCATCCCGGCCCTGCCACGCAGCGAGAGGTCTCTGGCCTCCTTGCCCTGACTATAGCTGCTTCAAGCTCTTTCGTTGTTTCTCTTTGTTGGATTGAATTTTTGAAAAGGAGAGGAAACAAGAGAGGATGCGTCGACGCCGTGGCCGAAGCCCTGACTTACCTGCACCATGTTCTCCAGCCCTTCCTTCGGTTCCACAAGATGTCTAACTAGCTTTCCAGTAGAGCCTCCATCCCTACTGTCCAAAGAAAAGCTTAATAAGTGAGGCAGAACTGACTGCTCTTGCTTGTAACCAAAAGAATTTTAATATATGATAATTTTTTCTACTAACCTGTTATCCCCCTTCAAATGGTCCATCCCACTATTTCTTTTCTGAAGAAAGTACTCAGGCCCTTCTCTGGTCTCTCTGTTCCTCTACTCTTCCTGCCCTGGGACTTTCTCTGGGGCTGATGATCCTGCAGAGGTCATGGCCTGTCCGGCCCTAGTCTTTCGGCTGGCCTGCTTCCCTGCGGCAGGGGCCACATCCCTCCCATCTCTCCTGGTTCCAGACCAATGATTCTAATCCCCTACATTGCAGGATAGGCATTTTTTTTTCTCTTCCAGTTTTGTTTCTGTCCCAAGATTAACCTTGCCCTAGGATGATTGATGGTGAGACTATCCATGACATCAGGGTAAACCTCAACCCACCCTCAAGGTTGTGTCTGTCTGCATAACCTCAAACATCAATATGATGGTTCCACAAGGCATCACCAGAGTTTATCTTCTTTAGGATGAATAGTGTCATATGTCGACATGAACAGTTTAGTGTGGGTTGTGCTGTGCTAGACAAAGTCCAATTCTATCCTTCTAGAAGTCAGGGAAAGGTCTACACATCCCTTCTTCCCATTTCCATAAGCGATTTTGGGAGAACAAATCATTGGATAAGGCAATAGACACATGAGCACTTCTCTCAAACACTAGGCGTATCTCTCTGAAATTCAGATTTAGAAAGAGAAAAAGTTTCCAACCAAATATATAGCATGATAGCTAGTATAAATTATCTAAATGTATAGTGTTAATCAGGAAACTTGAAAGTTGGGTTTGAAATTAGAATTTGGACTATCTCATACATAGCTCCTAGGTCAATCTTCTTCAAGAGTTTTAGTGAGCACTAGTCTTAGATTTACCATTGGTAAAATGTTTCTTACAATTTTTTTTTTTTTAATACAAAGGAGTAGTTTTGCCCGCAAGTTAGATTCTTAGTCTCCAGGGGACTCCCTATCACCTATGGCTGTCTATCTGCTGGAGTGGGGGGAATCTTCTCCTGGATACTGGAACAATGAACTCCAGTTCTGTCTGGGCCACAGACTGGTCATGTTGGCTGGAACAGCCACTTAACCTCTCCACAAACTCTTCAGTCTGTAGAAAGAGGGGCCAGACGAATTCAGCGGTGCCTCCTATGGCTGAGGTTCCATGCTCACTGGGAGTCAGCGAACAGGGTGTGAGTGGGACAGGGACAACAGCACAAGAAACCCATGCCATTTGATTCCAAGCTGTAAGGCAGTGGGAGTCAAAAGCCATTTGGCCCCGTTGTTCCTCCGGTCCCTGTGGGGATCTCGATGGGGACTGCCCCATGGGACTTCCTGCCATGTTTGTAAAGGGAGGGACCTGCCTTTCCCGCCTTTCTTCCCTTTCTCCACTCCTCTGGCCACTTTTCTTGTGGCTCACAGGGCCACCGTCTGCCCAGCCCTCCCACTGCAGGCCCTGCTACGTAGCTGGTGCTTCTTGCTCTCTCCACGTTGCTCCCCAGGCAGCCACTTCCAACCTGGGAACAGGGCCACCTGAGTTAGGGCCAGAAACTGGGGATCCCAGATGAACTGCTATCCCTGTGCCACCTGCTTCCCATGGGAGGGAAATACTAAACCCAGGGCTTCTGACAAGAGCGGGGTCCCCAGTGCCATGGGCCACGTTGGCGCAGGCTGCTCGCCATGGCACATACTCCCTACCTGCCTGTCCAGCTGTATTTGCCTGTACACATCATGCCGTGCCAGACAAGCTAGTTAGCAGCCACTTAGGGGATGATTAGATCCTTTGGTGTGTTTGTCTTAGAGTCTGTCAGGGACACTGGTATCAAATAGAGGGGTTTTCCACTCCCCACCATATGGCTTAGCATCTACCCAGGTCATTGAAAGAGAATAGCAATGGGAAGAAATAAGATGCGGGAACACTTAGGATGTATTCAATATTTCCTCCCATTCTCTAATTGCTGGATGTTCATACAGAAGGTAGAAGTTGAAGGCCTACTATGTGTCATGTTCTCTACTGCATTATTCCTCATCGACCACTTTCCCTCTTGGTTTATGATACTTTCATTTATCCAACTTACATCAGCTTCATCACTGCATCTCCTACACCTCCTCTTTCCTCATTCCAGCAGTTCCTCACTTTGTTCATCTGTTTGTCTTCATTCTGTTCTTGTAGGATTATCGTAATGATTTTCATCTTACAGATAAGGAATGAAGTTCAGAGACACAGAACTCTTGCTGATGTCACAGAGCAAGGAGCTAGCTGGATTTGTTTTTGTCCAAGGTCTTATGGTATCAGTGACTCAGCAAACATTCAGACTGGTAATAGCTGCTGGAGAAGAAGCCATGGTCTTTACTTAAGGACCCTGTAGTCCAGCAAGAGGGAAATGTTAAAACAAAAACACACAAACAAAAAAGTCAGAATACAATGGAAGAATTGCATGTTTCCTTGAGAGCACAGGGAAGGGATAGGCTGACTTCTGGGGTCATCAGGGAAAGCATCAGAGGAGGTGACTTTTGATTTGCATCTTGAAGGATAGGAAGCTAAATAGACCAGAAGGAAAAAGGAATAATGAAATATAATAAACAATATTAACGGGATATAATAAATAATTATTTATTAATAATAAATGGGGGAAAAAGGCAGGGATACAAGAAAGAGCATGTGAGGGGAACTGTGGACCCCTCTGCTGGCCAAGGGAAGGGTGTCGGAGGACCCTGGAGAATCGTGCAGCAGGTGCACCAGGTGAGGTATCTTCTTAGCTCCCTCCCAAAGCAACAGGGAGCTGCTGAAGCGTGAACGGGAAAGAGATGCAATCATGACCGAGCCTTAAAGTACAAATTGGCAGGAGCCTGGAGTCGGTGAGGGTGTCCCTGTGAGCATGGGTGTATGTGGGAGTGAGTGTGGCCATGAGTGGGTATGTGTGAATTGTGTGAGTGGGTGTGGGTGAGCATGTGTGTGCAAACACCAAAGCTATGGAAAACAGTTAAGAGGCTTTTTCCGATTGATCCCAGAAAATGTGGTGAGGACCTGGACAGAGGCAATAGCAGGGGGGTCAGTAAGAAGGCAACAGATGTGACAAATAATTGTGTTAGACAATCGACCAGACTCAGAGACAAATGAATTGTCGGGGGAGGTGAGGAAAGGGGAGGTGTTTGGGACAATAATGATGAGGTTTCTAGTTAAATGCGTTGGGTGAACGATGGTGCCATTAACTCAGATAAAGAATGCCAGAGAAAAATGAGGTCAGTTTTGGACATATTCGAGGAGAGCAGGGTGGGTGCCGGGGATGGATGTAGCTGTTTTTTGAGCAAGGAGGGGAGGAAGGGTATTGGAGGGGCAGTGGTCAGAAAAGAAGGGTATCCCAGGACAGGGTCAGGACCTGTGATAATATTCCTGGCCAGCGAGTTAAGGCTTGCGTTGGAGAGGCCCCAGCTCCATCTGCAAAGTGGGTCCTTGTTCCCAGTTCTCTTGTCATGTTGACACCCCTCTCTGTTTGTCATGAGTCAGACGCTGACAGCCTCAATGGTGCTGGCAATTTATCAGTGAGTGGAAAAAGATAATTGACCATCATTTCACCTCACCTCGCCTCGCCTCGGCTGATAGAGAGAAATTTAACTGCTTCATTCCACTATAATTTCATATAATTCTCCATCTTTTTCTCCCTCGTTTTTACTTGGAAGTTTACAAAAGTGATTGATGATTTGCTATCAAATATAAAAAAAAGAAGCTAAAATATCATTGGACAGTTTAACAGCCTTTAAAATATAATGGTCTCTCTGGCTGGACATCCCCAATCACTGTAGAAGCCCGGAAGGTCAAGCTTTAATGAACTGGTGAGAATTAGAGGAGGAAAGTGAAAGTGATCAATGCTCAGGGCTGGCTCCACAGTCCACTGACCTTGGGGGAAGAAGAGATGCCATTATTTATGGAACCCCTCCGGGAATGTTCATGGGACTGTAATAAGCCACTGGAGAGGGTGGTTGGTTGGATGGATCAGGGGCTGAGGGTCCTGGGTCACAGCAAATAGATAAGGCTGCTACTCTTACCCTGGTCTTTGTTTATACCCTCCTGACACTCCAGGATAGCGCTGAGGTCCTGCCCTTCCTAATAGGACTTTCTTCAACTACTTTCTCAGAGCTGTCCTGCCTTGCTTAGATTCACACCAGAGAACTCAAATTCTCCCCTTGACATCATTTTTAGTCCCTGCGACACTGAACTGTTCCCTTGCCTCACTGTTGGAGGTGGAGACTATCTTTGTAACCTTATTTGTATATAAACTCCTGAACTTATCAGTGTGCATGACAAGATGAGGGAGGTGTGGGGCATTATCTTCTATACATAACCTACAATATGCCCTGCATTCTTTCAGTACTAATCTATATACTCTCGTGGGGCTCTTTCTCTAACCCTTGAGGTAGTTATTATAATGCTCACATATAGATGAAGAATATGAGGTTCAGAAGTTGTGGCAGACAGCTGCTCTCATGGCTTCCAATGACTCCTGCTTCCTGTTGTTCATGTCCTTGGGTAATCCCTTTCCCTGGAGAGTGGGCAGGACCCAGTGGCTTGCTTCTAACAAACAGAATATGGCCAACTGATGGGATGCCATTTCTGAGGTTAGGTTATAAAAAGACTGCAATTTCCATCTCACTCTGTTGGCTCATGCTAGTGGAAAACCTCTGCTTTGATGTGAGCTCACTCATGGAAAGGTATGAAGGTAAGGAACTAAGGGAGGCCTTCAGCCAATCACTTGGGTTGAACTGAATGCTGGCAATAATCCCATGTGTGAGCTCAGTCAATCTTTGAATGAGATGGTGACCCTAGTCAACACACAGACTGCAGTTGGTGAGTCCTTGAGCAGTGCATCTGGAGCCCACCCGTACAAAGCTGTAAGATAATACATGCATGTTGTTTTAAGCCATCATGATCTGTTGTGTTTTGCTATTTGACAATAAATGAATGATTCAAAATGATTAAATAAGGTGTGAAGAACAGTTAAGTTCATAAATTGCAGAGTCCAGACTCAAAATTGGGACTGCTTGACTTTAAAGTATTATGATGTTTTCATGATATTATTTTTATTAAAAAAATAAAAGATTGGCATGCGTATGTACCTCCCAGGGATACGTGTTGAGCAGTCAGAGGGACCTTGAGATGTGCAGAGGGTCAGGGTCTCATGGAGAAGCTGCGAGGGCTATCTTTGCCCGGCTGGCAGGTTTTTTGGGGAGCTGCAGTGTGGAGGCCTGTGCTGACCTTCCCCAGAAAGCTCTTTCCCATTAGACAGATTACACTTGAGAACATCTGCCCAAGAGCACTCCAGTTGATTTAAGAATCTTTGCTTTTAATTTTTGGTACCTTTCAGAGGGGAAGAGAAAAATAAGGTTAGTTTCCTGAAGTGTAATTGTTTCGGGCAGTTATTTATTAATGAAAAGAACAACATGTCAACAAGGCCCGAGTTTCGCTGTAGAACTAATGTTAGCCAAGGCGCAGGTTATAAGAAAGGTAAGCCCGCTGTCAGTCTGCATTTGTCCAGCTCCATGGTCATCCATTAATTACCTGTGCTCTGGGCCCTGGCTGGGACACAGTCTTGACTCCCCTCACTCAGGGTTGCTGAGCTCTGTGGGGCAGAAGAAGCACCATCTCCCACACAGTCCATGTCAAGGAGTTTTATGGACGTTGGAGCTTTCACCAAGATTTTGAAGACTCCCTCTCTGCCTGAGTCCCAAGATGAGGAAGGGAGAGGGATCCTTGACTTCCATTGTTATTGAGTTTTGTGAACATAACGGTATTTGGAGTCAATGAGATTACAGGAACTTGCTTTAAGTTTTCTCATATATAAAATAGGGAGCATCATAATCCATACCTCAGAGAGTTGATAGAAGGATCAAATGTAATAATGCACATGGAAACTTGTATAATATAAAGCATTCTACAAATTGTGTGTGTGTGTGTGTGTGTGTGTGTGTGTGTTCCTATGAGTTTCATCAAGTTGGGGTTAGGTTCATGGAGTGAATCCAAGGAAATAAAGTGATTTATCTGATGATCCCACTTGACTAAATTGGAAAGGGTGTGTCAGAGGTGCTTTCAGCCACAATTAACGTAATTCTTGCTAATAGTAGTTTCAACCCATGAAGGCACTAACGATTCCTTGACTGAGATGGCTCCACAGCTCTCTGATGTCACCAAAGAGTCAGACACACTACTATCCTTGGATTGTCACCTTTTTCCTCATGCATACCACCCCATTATCATAAGATGGCTAATAGCTCCTCAATCAAGGTAAGGGCATTGTAAGCTGTTATCTGTCCATTTTATCTTGGAAGACAAAAATTTCCCCAGGAGCCTCTGAACTGAATTACTCTCCTGTTCAGAACTGGTCACATGGCTATTTATGTTGTATGGAGACATGAGAAAGTAAAATGTCTTTTGTTTGTTTAACATTATAATAGTGGGAGTGTGGGCAAGAGTGAAGGGAGTAATACATGATTAATTTAGCTAATTCAAGGGCATCAGAAGCACATGGAAAAAGTCAGAGAAAGAAGGAAGCCTGAAAATGATCCGATTTAACCAAAAAGAAATGTGAGGCCTAGAGAGGTTAATTTGTAAATATAAATTCACAAATTCAGTGGGTAGTACCTACTTTACATAGAGGGAACATAAGTGGATTACTTCCATGTTTCACATGGATTATGGGGATTTGAAGAACACACACATTTACACACACACATATACATAGACACACGTAGGCATACATATATCAATGCCTGGATACAGGGTTTCAAAACAAGTCTGTTGTTTCTTTCTAAATAGGGGATTTCCTAGATTATAGAGGCAAATTAAGTTGCAGAGATAAAAGGGGTCATAATGAGAACTGGCGTATTAGGCATATGTTTAACGGCCAGAAAGATTTTTGGGTGAGAAAACTTATTAAAGTCCAGAAAACCATGTATTTCTTCACTTCACCATCATAAAACATTAGCATAATGTTAGGCAGCTGCCAGGACTGCCAGGTCTGGGGGAGTTAATTGAGACTGAACTGCAAATATTTGGTGAGTGCTCAGACCTTGCCTAGCACCAAGTCAGGTCCTGGGGTGGGTAGATAACAAGTACAATTCACTTCAATTCAATTTGACCAACAAACATGTATTGAGTGCTCTTGTCCCAGGCATGATAAATATACAAAGATAAATAAATGATGTGTTCTCACCAATGCTCACAGATAGAATGGACAATGCTATAATTGGGATCCTGAATGTCCCCCAAAGACTTATGTGTTAAAGGCTTGGTCCCCAAGGTGGTGCTATTGGAAGGTGGAGCCTAGTGGAAGATCTTTAGATTATTGAGAATGTGCCCTTGAAAGAAACGGTGAGATTCTGACCTCTTCCTCTTCCTCTTTTTCTTCCTGGCTGTGAGGTAAGTGCATTTGCTCTGCTGTGTGCTCCCGCCACAGGCATAAAGTGACAGGGCCAATCAATCATGAATTGGAACCTCCAAAAGTAGGAGCCAAAATAAACCCTTTCTTTTTACAAGTTAATTATCAGGTAATTAGTTATAGTGACAGAAAGGTGACTAACATAGGCAACAACACGAACAACTCACTAAAACACTATAAATTACTTGCTGTAATGTGGACGTGAACAAAAGGCAATGGGAGCTCAGAGGACCTAACCAGAGGGATGCTTTTTAACCACCATCGTAGAGCCCAACAGAACAGAGTGGAGATTTGCATCGTGATGCTGCCAAGTTCTCTAGCAAGAAGAAACTGATAGACTGGAAAATCCAGGGTGCTAAATGTGGGAATCAGGTGACCTTATGGACATTTACAGGAGGATAACCTCAGCAAGGACTGGGCTACTCAGAGAAGACTTCTTGGTACCTTGCACTGGATCCTGAAAGATGCCACTTGAAAGAGGAATACAAGGAGGGATAAGTGGTTGGTGGAATTTAGCCAAGACAAGGAGGTAAGAACATGTAGGAGATGTCTGGAAGTCCAGCCTGGTCCCTAGACAACCTCTTTTCCACTTTTTTTTTTTTAACCTCCCATTTATCAAGCTGCAAAGAATGTTGTTTTATGGTACTAATCTGGGACATTCCTCTTCATCTGTGGGCAAAGGAACCCACTCTTTGTGTTCATTCCTTAGAAAGAGACAGGATTGTTAGAGCCCCTGCAGAGAGGTTTGACTCCTAGATGTCCCATTTGCACTTTGGTCTTAAGTCTGGAAAGTAAAACCCTGATTCTCTCCCCTCTCCCACCTCCAGAAGGGAGGATTAAAAGAGAGAAAGTAAAAAAAATTGCCAAATAAGAAAAAATGCTTTTGCCATTCAATGTGTCAATCTACTTCTAAAGAATTATTCAACATTCGATATTCATGTCCTCCTCTATGTTATCTCTAGATGTCTCCTTTCAGGGCATCTCAAGGTATTGAGAGCTCATGAAAAGTTCCAGATAAAGATGCAAGATGCTGGGGAATCAATAACACGTATTGAGTGCCTACTAAATGCCAGGCACTATTCTAAATGCTTTGCTTTACATGCACAACTCAGTTAACAGGGAAATGGCCCTGATGCTGTGACTATTGAGTTTGCACTGACTGCGGCATGGAAATTGTGGGCTGGCAAAAGGTAAGAAGCTATGTGTGCAAACAACTTTTTATAATGGTCAGGAAGAGACATGACTACTGGCCCATTTTAATTATTTTATTCTGCTCACCCTCCCCTCCCTGGCTCCACAACTATTTCCACATTCTTCCATATTCAGGCCAAGCTCTCCTGTTCCCATTCCACTAACTCCCTCCCTGGAGGATGCAGCTTGATAAAGTGTCACTCACACCCACTACCTGGAAGCTCCTCCTTGGGCAAGTGGCACTGCTGGTTGAATTCCTGAATGTAGCTGTTATTGGACCACAGTGTGGCCCTGGGAAGAAACCCAGTGCCAAGTGCAGAATGGGAGCCTCCAGAACAATGTCTGGTTGTCGTGATGGCATGTTGGAAATTTGATCATTTTACTCTGCCTAAAGAGAAACCTCCGCATGTCACCACCAATCATGCAAACTAGACTCTTAAAATGAGATTAGGCTGAAACATAACCAATCAAAGTTAGAGTCTCAATTGCTCTATGACTTCATTTAAAGTTTCAGTGCCAGCAGGAAGAAAAAAGAAATCAATAGTACATTTTCTTCGTCATCAATTTTGCTTTTTGCTAAATGAAAATGCTTATATTCCCTCCCTGTTGCCTGCAACCATGGAAGACGTTACTTCTCCGCACCTTCCAATCTTTATCCCCCTCCTGTGGAGACAGCTAAACTCATGCAAAGAGCGTTCTGTAGGACACAGTTATGCTGGTGGCCTCTTTGTACAAGCATTTGAAAGTACTGCAGAGGATGACTTCTCAGTTAACCAAATATTTTTGAGTACAGCATCCTTGCCTGGAAGGCTTTCCCATTGCAGCAGCAGGCCCCTGGCCATGTTCTGTGCTGTACTGGCTGCTGCAGTCCTTGTAGCTGGAGAGTCAAGGGTGCCAAGGGCTCTCAAGGCCCCAGAGGCACATCCCAGCTTCATGCCCTATGCCAGGCTGGTGATCCGCCCTTGCAGTAGGGAATCTAATAGAGGAGGTGTAAACCCATTTGGGGGCTTTGGTTACAGAAGTAGCAAAGGGACCTCATCATAAGATGTTCCCACTCATTCAGGTACAGAAGCACTGGAAGGGTTTTGCTGAACAACTGAGAGGCCTCACTTCCGGCTTCCAAAGCAATCCCTCAGTAGTGACCTTTAAGAGTTCTTAGGGAGCGCCTGTTTATATTGGCTCTTAGATGGTCCCCTTCTAGGACTTTACTCACTTGTCCATATTTGGAAAGAAAGAAACAGAAAAATTTGTAATATAGGGAAGAAAAAAACAGAGGTACGTGGGCTGGAAACTCATTTCCTGAGGAGCAGGAGCCCAGCGCCTTGCTCTCTGGGACTCACCCAGCTCCAGGAAGCTCGACCAGTCACTTAATAAGTCATTGAGGACGTGTGGTTTAATTAACTCGCCCAAAATTCCTCCTTTCCCTTTCTCACTTTTGCTATTAATATTTTTCGATATCTGATAATGCAGTGTAGTTAATTCTTTCTGGCTTTATAATGAACACTGCCATAATGAAAACGGTTAGCAGTGCTTCAGGCAGCTTTTAATTATCCAGCCGAGCAGGTAAAAGCACTTTATTCTTCTCTTTTTTTCCCCTTACTTAGCAATTAATGGAGGAGCTCCGTGGCACTTACTGTACCTTTTTTTTGTTTTCTAATGGCTGATGTTGCACGGAGCAGGAAGGCCTTACTGTACCCCTGTTACTACCAAGTGAAAACTTTGAGGCTGCATGGCTGCATTGCAGGCCTCTGGCCTGTGGAGTGGAAGTGCTTCTGTGCTGGATGCAGGTTTATCTAATTAAAAAGCTGAGTTACCTAGAGTTTTGTTACTGATTCCCTGGCTTGCATTTTTCTGTCTTAGCATCTGCGTCCAGAGACCCCCCAAATGCTTTTATAGTCCAGCTGGCCTTGCTTGAGAGTAGGCAGTTTCCTAGTTCTATCTAATAGAGCCATCGTCCTTCTGTTCTCCAGGATAACAGCAGCCCTGGGGCTGTTCTCCTAACTTTACAGGCAGGGAAACTGAGGCCCAGAGAGATCGTTTTCCTGGCTGAAAGTCCTTTCTCCAGTCCTGATGATGTCATTGCAGATATGAAGAATGACATCACCAACCTGACTGTAAAAATACCTTACAGGAGGGATGTGGGGTGAGGGAGGAGTTTAAAATTATATGAACCCCTTCCAAGCCTATTGACTAATAAAGTTACTGGGAGAATATTTTTACTGAGGGTAGAATTATTTGTACAATTCCTCTTTTTTTTGCAAATATAATACAAAAAAATTGTTCTGGGAGTGTACAGCATGTGTGTGTGTGTGTGTGTGTGTGTGTGTTTTCATGGCTTGATAAAAGCTGAATCTTTCTTAGACTCTGTTTGCAGATCTCTGGAAAGAGGGTAAGACCCCAGGGTCTCCTGAGAAGGAAGACATGGAGGTGACAAGCTGACAAACATTCAAGTTGCATGGAATGGACCTGTGCAGAGCCTACCAAAAGGAAAAGACACCGGAAGCGTAAGATGGGAACTTCCAGGCTCCTGGGCTCCTGGAGCAGGCCTGTCCGTCATCACCCTTGCCCAGGGATAGATGTACCAGGAATGAGGACTTGGCATCTAAGAATAAAAAGGGATCACTATCAGGACTGGAGTCCTTCTGAAGGCGGTTCACCATGTGACGTTCCCCACTCAGGGGTGCTTCTCTAAGGTCTCTGTTCTTTAATCTCCTCTCATAGTACAAACTTCATGAAAAGTGGAGATAAAGAACCAGTTCTGTTGGAGACATTTGTGCCAAACATTTGGTGCCTTTTCACTGTGTATGAGGTTCAGGAAACTGTGGCTGGAGAAAGATCACTAATGCCTCTGTGACTTGAGCTTGGAACTTTGCAGATCCTTGGTACACACTTTGAAGCTTTGGTTTCCTGAGGCCCTGTAATGTGATCTTAAGTTGAGGTTAAAATAATAACGAGGCATTTTTATTGCCAGCACAAACTTTGGCAGTAGCAACACCAGAGTTGGATGTGGAAAGCTCCTGCAGGAGCAGCAAGAGATGCCCAAGCCTTTAAATTCCCCAGAGATTCGGGGAGAATTCTAGAATACTACTTTGCAGGTACCTCTGTGGTCTTAGGTTGATGGGACTGTGCAAGACTGTCTTCAGCTGTGACCCCACAGCTGCTACAACCACAAGGATGCTGGTAGAGTAGTCTTCCATTCCACTTGGCCTTTGGGGACAGGACTGGCTGCATAGCCCAAGAGTCTCAGAAGTTCTAGGACAATTGGGGAAGGGAGGTAGGGTGTTACACAGGCTCTTCTGCTCCGTGTGCAAGTTGATGAAATCTGTCACAACAGTTATCTGAGATTTGAACAGCACTTTGACGGTTTCAAAACAATAGCACATCCATTCTCACACCTGATTCAAATAACACTTTCAAATGTCAGTCAGGAAAACATTTCATTCCCCCCATTTTACTGACAAAAAAAGCCAAAGCCACATGAGGTTACCTCCCTCTAATAAGGAAGATTCTCAGATGGAGGCCATTTTGCTCCCTGGCGGAGATTTGGCCACATCTGGAGACACCTTTGTTATTGTACTGGGGCAAGGAATGAGTGTCACTGGAATCCAGTGTGTGGAGGCCAGGGGTTCTGCTGAACACACAATAATGCATGGCACAGGCCCCATGGCAAAGAATTATCTAGCCTCAGATATCCAACATGTAGAGGCTAAGAAGTCCTGATTGAAAGGCATAGAGCTGATCAGAGGAAGACCCCTTGGTTTTTAGTACAGGTGTCCACTGTTTATAACACCTGCCATTTGTTAAATATTTGTGGGAAACAAGAGCTGTTCTAAGTGCTTTGCCCTCATCAACTCAATCCTCAAAACAGCCCTGGGTGCTTCACTTCACTTTGCAATCAGAGTGCTGAAACTCAAAGTTTTTCCAGTGATAACTTTCCAAAGGGTATATAGAAGAATAGGTAGTTGAATCCATGTCACCTTGTCCCCTTCCCTCTCCTATTGCTACCTCCCCATATGGCTCCCTGCAGCTTAACATAGAGAGGAGAGTGCTGGGCTTGGCCAGTACCACATGCATGGAATAGATCCTGGTGGACCGTGTGATCAACGGCTTCAGGTCTCACCATCACTACAGAAAACCAATGGCAAAACACTGTTCCCTTCTTGTTCTTTTCCCAATACAAATTCAAGTTTTAGGGAGCCCAGGGGCCTCCACATGTTCTATTCATTCCTCTCTTTTTATGACACAAAGAATGCATGTGTGTCCTTCATTCGCTAATTCACATACCAACTCAAAAAATAATTTTTATCAAGGGTTGACAATACAAAGAGGAGAGAAATGTATACAGCCTGTCATTCTCAAGTTACTGGCAGTTTATTGGCACAAACAAGCCTTTAAAATAATCATATTACAATGTTCTCACTTCAGTGATAGGCAGATGGTCACAGGATTATAGAAAAGAGGTCCCTCCCAGCCTCTGGGAGGTGGAGAATCAGACAAAGCTCCTGGGAGATAACTGAGTTTTAAAGTCTGAGATAGAATTAGCCAAAATAGAAAAGGAGAGTGGGGTGACATGAAATAAGTGCAATCTGCTGAGAACAGTTGCCAGTCCAGTGTTGCTAGGGTAGAAAACACAAGCTGGGGTTAGTGGGGGATGAAGGCAGAGAAGCAGGATGAAGTCTGAACTGGGGGCTTGCCAACGCCAGCGGTACATTGAAGGGGAAAATGGATTTTAATGTTTGAGATACAAAAATCTCAGAAAGAGTCACCTTTTTAGATTCAGTTGTGCTCAATCCATGTGAGAGACAAGGTTGGAGGCAGGGAGACCAGCTGGCAGGTTGTAGCAGGAGTCCAGGCCAAGAGCCCGAACTAGGAGTTGAAGAAAGAGGGAATGGATTCCAAGGTACCTGGAGGCAACATCAGCATAATACCTAGGTACCCAGATTTGGGAAGTAAAGAAGTTATGTTTGGACTTGTTGCATGAAGTATCTATGGTTCACTGGAATAGCTTTGTTTGTCTGGTGGACAATTGGATCCAAGCCTGACCGGTAGGGTGCAAGATGGCCAGGAGATAGGATTTGGGGATTATCAGCTGAGAGGTGGGAGCTACCACAGTGGAAATCACCTGAGCAAATTGGCCCAGGTGTCCATTCGAATCCAATTATCTGTGATCAAAGTGCTGGACAGATAAATAAATGTGGCTGTTGGGAGATGGCAGGAGGTATTTAAAGAAGCTATTGAAGCTGAACAAGCAGCCCCAAATAAGGCAGTTATAACCTGGCAATCTAGCTTGATGTTCCTACACTGGCTAAACACTATGTAGAGCAGGAAAGGCCCTGTTTCCTCCCACTAGGAAGAGAACGGCTGTTCAACGTTCTTCAACTTCACAGTTTACGACAGGCTAGCCTTGTCTACTCTTTATGAACCATGAAAGATCCTATCTGGAATCTAGACTGTCCCAGGCCTGAAGGTCAGTGGATTTCCCTTATCATTCCCTTTTCTACATCATGTTCTTGGTCCTTCCTAAACAGCAGGGTATAGGCAGATATGTAGTAACAAGCTCACACATGATTGCAAACATGCAAACAAATGCAGACATCCCTCTCCTGCCCTCTTTCATGCACATGCTTTGAGTTAGAAAAACATGTCTTTCCATATTAACACCTGGCACCTGGTATAAAATAAATCCAGCCTGGTAATTATTGTAGAGCTTTGCAGCGTTCTTTCTTCTGACCAGTGTTGAAGGCTGGTGCCAGTCACCATAACTAGGTGTGAATTAACGCAACAGCATCCGTGCCGCAGAGCCTCCTGGGCTTGTGTTTGAAACACAGGGCTGTGTTATAGAGCCGTGGATAAAGTTCATTAATAGGTGCGAGCACAGTTCTCAAAGGGCAGTTCTGCCATATTTCCAGTCACTGTTCAGAATTCTCATTAGTCAATTACCCTGCTCCTGTCTGCCTGGTTCCTGTGGTAATGTGTATTTTAAAGCCCCTGATAAGACACAGCATGTTTTAAATATACCTTAATGTATTGGAAATGCACGAGCCCCCTTCGGGTTTATATATCTTAACCACTGGCCAATTTTGCAAAGTTATAAATAAATGTTACAGGCATCAGCGGCAGTAGTAGAATCAGCTGGGGATATTTAAAAGCCAGTCTAAAGTCTAACTTACCTTTAAATCTGAGATATCAAGCATGGTGAGCAAAGCAGGTAGGAATATGCAGATGATTTCTTGGTAATAAAATCAACAACCTTGACACATGAAGTGAGATTGAGTGGGAATAGGGTTGGTGGGGAAGCAGCTTGGTTGAATTAACAGGTATTTATGTGCAAGCGACTGTGCTGGGCATTGTGAGGCTGCAGAATGGTTCTGTCTGTCAAGGAGTTTCTGAACATGCACAGGGTGATAGGAGATGAGACAAGGACACAGATCATCAGAGAGTTCAAGGTGAGACCACTCCGAGAAGGACAGAATGTTATGGGGACCAAATGGGGAGGTTTCTGAAAACATTTCTTTGAGGAAGTGGCAATTGAACTGAACTTTGAAAAACAGGTCAGATTTTATAAAAATGTTGGGGGAGTGGGGGGTAAGCAGAGGATGGGAGGTGGGAGCACAATTCATTCCAAGGTGCTGTCGACAGCCCAGCTGGGTGAGAGTGTTGGTGCATGCAGGGCAGCAATGGCAAATAAGGCTGGAGGGCAGCCAGGGGCCAAGCTGTGGAAGGCCTTGAATGCTAACGCAAGGAGTTTTTAAATAAGTCAGTAAAGACATGGACAGATAATTAAAAGCTTTTGAGCAGGGGAACAATAGGAGCTACCTTGTAGGAGGACTAATTGGCAGCAGGGTATACAGAAGACAAGAATGGGGAGATACAGGAAATGAGGAGAATGGTTGGTTCTGTGGTTTGAATGTGTTCCCCAAAGTTCATGTGTGCAAACTTGATCCCCAATGCAGCAGTGTTAGGAGGTGGGGCCTGGAGAATGGATTCATGCCTTTATTGTGGGAGTGGGTTCCTTATAAAAGGATGAGTTGGGCCTGCTTTACTCTCAGTTTCTGGGCCATGCGATGCCTTCTGCCATGTTCTGATGCAAAAGGAGGGCCTTTGTCAGATGCTGGTGCCTTGTTCTTGGACTTTCTAGTCTCTGGAACTGGGAGGCAATTAATTTCTGTTCTTCACAAATTTCTCCATCTCCAGGCAGCGCAAAACAGACTCAGCCAGCCGGCTATTGACATAAAACACAAGAGGAAGATCTGAACTAGGGTTTGAACAGTGGATTAGAGAAGCAGCAGCTCCTCTGAGAGTTGTATTAGGAAGGAAGAAGATGAACATGAAGGAAGTGTGAGTGTGTGTGTGTGTGTGTGTGTGTGTGTGTGCAGTCCAATTCCTGTAACAAATCACTTTGGAAGGCAGATAGGCAGGGAGATAGAGATGTGTAGATATATCGAGCACATGTGTATGTGTGCATATGTGTGGATATTTATATGTGTATTTTAAGTATATGATACACACGGGCACATATGCACATGCTCAGTCCTCCGTAGGGTTCCACATCCATGAAGTCAATCAGCCATGGATAGAAAAAAATTTTTAAAAATTTTGTCTGTACTTGCATTAGTCAGCTTTTTGTTACTGTGACAAACACCTGAGAAAAACTACTTAGAGGAGCAAAGATTTCTTTCTTTTGGCTCATGGTTTCAGAGGTTTCTGTTCATGTTTGGCTGGCTCCATTGCTTTGGACCTGAGGTGAGGCAGAACATCATGGCAGAAGGCATGGCAGAGGAAAGGTGCTCAGCTCATGGCAGCCAGGAAGCAGAGCGATCAAGACAGACCCTTCCAGGGCATGCCACCAGTGTCTTACTTCCTCCAACAATGCCCCAAACACCTGGAGTCTCCCCCTCCTCCAGGAGTTCACTGGGCTCTCAGTGGATTGATCCACTGTTGAGGTCACAGCCCTAGGATTTAATCACTTTGCAAAGCCCCACCTCTGGGCATTGTTACACGAGAGCTTTTGGGGTAAATTTTAGATTCAAACTATCACAGTACTGAGCATGTACAGACTTTTCTTTCTTGTCATTATTTCCTAAAAAATACAGTGTAACAAGCTATTTATATCACATTTACATGGTGATTTAAAATATAGGGCTAGATTTGTGTGGGTTATATGCAAATACTATGCCATTTTATACAGAGGACTTGAACATCCATGGACTTTGGTATCTAAGGGGAATCCTGGATCCAATTCCCCATGGATATCAAGGGATTCCTGTACACATCCACATGCATACAAACATTTATCTGTCTACTTAAGTGACTTGCTATAGGAATTAGACTGTACACAATTGTAGAGAAGGCTTAAACAGTCTTTGAGAGAGGTTGTTTCTTATGTGGTACTGGAGTCTGCAGTCTATAGGGCAGGCAGTCAAGAAGAGAAGAAAGATCTATCTGTCCTATCCTAGGAGACCAAGGATGAGCTGAACCCCCCAAAGAGCTGGGACCAATGAGGGCACAGAAATCTGCACCAGTTCTCACTGCCTGCAACCTTGGCAGACCTGGAAGCCTAGTTTACTGGGGAAGGTGGTACTCTCATCATGGAGCTGAAGGAATGCCTGACAGGAAGCAGCAGAGGTGAGGGAGTTATGTAGCCATGTGGAGCAATTACACAGCCCGGAGGTATGTGACACCAAAGGGAGGTGATGGCAGAAGAGTGACAACATGCATGAGCAAAACCAGCTCCTGCCCCAAACCACTGAGGGTCAAAAACAGGTGACTGCTGCTTCCCTTCTGCCCTCTGATTCTTGCAGGAAAGTGTCTCTTTTGGCTTTCCCTAGCCAGAGACCTACAGGGAGGGAGTTCTGGGAACTGTAGTTTATTTGGCTGATTTTGCACTTATGAAGCCAGGACAGCGAATGATGATGAAGGGAACAGAGTAGATGAGGAAGAGAAGAGTGAGCTGGAAGGTAAATACACTAGTAATCTGTTTTCCTTAGTGGGAAGTGAGAAAGCTCCAGTCCACCAGGTGAGCAGACCCTGGGTTTGACTGTAAGCTCCCTGAGGTCAACATTTACTTGTTTTGTTCTCTTCTGTAGCTCTTAAGAATAATCTATTAAGAATATGTTAGCATCCATGCTCTGGATTTTGGTATGTATATATTTGTATTGATTATTCAGCACAATCCCAAATAGGGGATGAGGCCAGCTCTTTTACAGACAGGGAAACAGGATCCTAAGGAGATAAGTAATGGGTTTAAGGCCACACAGCTAAAAAGGGCAGAGTGTGTATTTGTACTTCAGTTAGTCTGACTCCAAAGCTTCTGCTTCTGACCACTGCTAGATCTGAATCATCTTCAGTTCCCAGCAGAGGGTCGGGTACACAACGGAATAAATTACTGGATTTATGGATGAGTAATGTAGGCATGGAGGATGCATAGACAAATGGTGGCTGGATGAGTAAATGGTAGAACTGAGGTGACTAGGGCAAGCTGAGAGTTTAGCTGGGACAGGGTCCGGGAGCATGAGTGGCACCTACAAAGGCAACGTTGACTCTGGTGTGCTAACCTTTCATCGGGTAGGGGAGAGGATGAGAGCGAATGCCAGCTGAATGCTGAGTTTGGCTTTCTTTTGCTACTGAATTAGTCCACAGGCTCTTCTGTGAAAAGCTGTGCTTCCAATGGATCATCATTTGTATTATTTACGGGGGCCTATGTAAGCAGTAAACCAAGGATCAGGTGTCTGATGCCTAATTCTGCCTCCACAAGCAACTTGCTGGTGAACTTGAGAGCCTAATTCACCATCTGCCCCGTGCAATGAGAATGCTTGCCAGGACATTTTTGCAGGGATCTGTTCTTTACCCTGTGCTTGAGATTCAACCAGGGGAAAATGAGACCAGCTCTTTGCTTCTCAGTTAACTCAGAATGATTAGCCCTGAATACAGGCATTGTACCCCTTAGAAATAGGAATAACCCCTGAGTCCTTCAGGGTTGTCACTGGAAATGTGATTAGTTGACTGGATGCAAGCCTCACCAGACCCCCTCCTGGCAGCCTGCCTCTTCTGGTTGGGGAGGCGGTTTCTTAGAGTGGGAGCTTGTCTCAGAGACAGTGTGTCTGTCTTTTCTCCAAAGCTTCCTATATCTGATGGGAAATGACAGCTTCCATCCACACCCTCTCTGCTCCTTGGCAGGCTGATCCCTGCCCTCTTGTGAGGTTCCAGGAGCCTGTGACATTATCTGCCAACTCCCAGGAGAGGCTCCGGACCATGGTTGTGAGCCTTGGGATGATGAATATGCAGAAGGATAGTGTGCCAGACAGGGGAGCTACAGTGCTGGTGGAATTGGCTGGGCTGGGCCAGCTGGACAGGGTAGGGTGAGCCAGGACCTGCATGTGGGGGTGGTTGTGGGGTGGGGGTATGCTCTTAGGTCTGAGCACCATTGGTGAGGGGCCCAGTGTACATTGGCCTATGGACCATCCCCAGGAGTTAGGAGCTATCATTTGTATGTCTGCCTTCTCTAGGGCTGTGGACTCAAGGGTCTTAGAAATACCCCTGGCACCTGAGCATTGCATGGCCACAGTTAACTTGTTCAATACTAGGTCAGCATTTTATAGAGGATGTTTGCAGATAGCATGCTACTGGGTATACTGGGACTGTTGACTCTGGCTCACAAAAAGCCTGACATGTCCCTAGAGCAAAAGAAAGCTGGGAGCAAATTCCACCTGCATCACAGAATCTCGACTGAGTAGGACATTTAGAAGTCACTTGGACCATCTATTCGCTTGCAGGCAGGCCTGGACATAAGCCAGCCTGGACAGATGAGAATCTGTTCTCTTTCTTGGTCTTCAAAAACCTTCATTCATAGCACTATACCCATAGTACTCATCTTCCTAAACCCTGAGACGGTTCTCCCTCAAAACTCCTTCATATTCCTCTAGCTCCCAATGGTTTTCTGATTTGTATTTCAAGGGAGTTGGAGGGAAGAACCTGTCATGTATTTTATGTAACAGGATGCTGGAGCCTGTCACCTGGGCTTCTCCAGAGCCCACTGCAATTTCTCTTCCAGCTCTGGGTTTAGAGATATCACATTGGTAGTTTCTAATCAGCCATGTTATGACTATTTACACCATGGAAATAAGCAAACACTATAAATCAGGGTTCCCCTCACCTCCCTCCCCTGAAAACCAGTGGTTCCACCTTTACTAACACAAAACTGGCTGTGCATAACAATATTCTTTCATAGAACTTAGGTAGCAATTATCCTTTGTACATTTCCCTTTAGGAACTTCAGGTATCACTTCAAGTGTCAGACAGGGGAGCTACAGTACTGGTGGAATTGGCTGGGCTGGGCCAGCTGAGCAGGGTAGGGTGAACTAGGGGTCGGGGGATGCTTCTTAGGCCTGAGCACCATTGGTGAGGGATCCAGTAAACATTGGCATAAATAAAGCATATTAACAGGACTATGATCTCCCAGAAATCAGAGACTGTGACCTGCCCTGACCCACCCCACAGGGCTTTGCAGACAGCAGTTGTATGTTGACCATATGCTGAAGGAATGAAGGACACGTATCAAATCAGGCTGAATGACTCTGGGTTTTCATCCTAAGGCAATCTCACTGTTGGAGTCAGATTTGCCAAACAGGAGATGTGTTTATCTGAGTTGACTTCAGGGCTGTACGATTCAATTCAAGGCAGATTTATGGAACATCTACTCAATGTCCACCCTTTTCTAGGCTCCAGAGCCAGAGAGAAGTGGGTGTTTATGAGTAGCAGCAGCCCATCGCTTCTATTCTCAAATAACTTACAATTTAATTTGGAAGATATGCACGCAAGCGGAGAGTGAGATCAATATGAATGCTCTGTGCTTGAAGGATTTTGAGTGATTACAAAACACAGTGGTTATAATATGGGACTCTGGGTCAGATTGTCTGCATTCAAACTCCAGACCACAGCTTAGTGACTATGTGACCTGGGAAGAATTGCTTTATAACCCCCACTATCCCACCCCCATCCTTAGGAGATAATGAAATCTACCTCACAGAGTAGTTGTCTGACTCAATGTGCATTAATGTTTATAAAGCACTTAGCACATTGCCTGGAATATAGGATCCATAAAATATATGGCTGCTATTATTTTTTATCATATAATCTAATGGCCACACTTTGAAAATAAGAAAACGGAGGGCTAGAAGTGGGGAAATGACTATTTACCACTTAGGGGCATACCTGAGATTAGCAGTATCCAATTTTATTCATTAGTTAGGTGAAGGCACATTCTACAACAACAAATAAATCCCTCAATCGTAAATCTCAAGGTCTTGACATGATAGATGTTATTTACTACTTATACGAAGTTTGATGGAGATCAGGTGATCCTATTCCATTCTGCATCTACGCCATCTGGATGGCATGGTCTCTAAGGCCACCACCTTGGTGCAGATAGAGATGGAGGAGGTGTGACAACTCCTAACTGCTTTGGCTGATCTGATCAGAACTGGTGACCTAGCCCCTGCCCAAGTGAGACTGAGAGTAGCAGCTGTCACAAGACTATTCGATGAGCAGAAGATACCACAAGGCAGCATACGAGTCAGTACTCAATCATAGGACAGATACTCTATGTGACAGTTGGTGATTAAGTGGCCTAGTGAGGGGTATAGGCAGGTGCTGTAGGAGATTAGAAAAGGGGTGGATAAGGAAGGAAAAGGGGGCCAAATGATACTTGTTGAGGGGCAGTACTAGCTGAGGACCCAGGGCTGAAACAAGGAGAGAATGGTGGGCAGAAGAAGAGATGGGGGAGGACTTCTTAAAATGGCTCGGACCAGGAGAGGGCCCTGTCATGGAGTTCCTGAGTATGAGGACCTTGGGCCATCCTCACCAGGGTCAGGGTGGAGGGCAGAAGGAGGTGCCACTGTGGACACTGCTCCTGCCTCTCCCTCTTGCCTTCAGTTGGAGCGACGTCCATGGCACCGAGCTTCCTTCTTGGCCCTGAAACAAATGCTTCGCCACAAAGCACGGCGTGGTAGGAAAAGCACTGGATGCAAAACTGATAAGTGCAATTTCCTGTTCCCACTCTGTCCCTGACAACCTGTGTGACTTTGAGCAAGCCTCTCTGCTTTTCTGGGCTGCAGTTCTCCTTGGTAAAATCGGGAGTTCCCTAAGCTCCTTTACAGATCTGATTCTCTGTCGCTAAGCCTCTCACAGCCGTCATTCATAGCATGGGGTAAAATCTTTGAAGGGATAGTCTGGGACTCTCATGTGGGTACAGATCCAGGGGAGGATAGGATTTGACCAGGCATAGAGCAGCTTAGAGGGCCAACAGCATTGAGCATAGCATATGCAAATCTTTGGTGAGGGGCCCGGCTTGCATCAGAACAGAGACAGGATAAAGAGGCAGCCCGGGAAGCTGGGCCCAGCCTCATCAATCTCGGCACTGACATATCAATCAGTCAGTTCAATCAGTTGCAACATTTTTTCTTTTGGAAATAAATAAAGATGAAGGCAGTAGATACCACACAGAGGAGCCTCAGAGCAGCATGGACAGTCATACTGCCACTGGGTCCTGGAGCTGGGTTCTGATTTATGGAGTAGGCTGAATTTGATAAATCAGGGGCCTCAAATCAGTGGGTTTAGGCTCTTGTTTCCTAAATGGGAACTTAATGTTGTTCATTCATTCATAGGTAGGATGCTGCATCGGAGAGTTACTATATAAATCTGCTATTTACAAGGGTCTCCGTGTTTGTTTTTTGAAAAACAAACTTATAAATCATACCCATCTCAGATGGAAACTTTTCCCGTGTAAACTGTCACCCTCTTATAAATCTCACATTCAGAATTCTTCTTGGTCGATCAGACCTCACACATTTGGGGCGGGAGAACTGGTAGTAAAACCACCGGGTCTGATTGGGAATGTTGGGAGTTGCTAGAGATAATGGGAGGGGTGGGGTGGGGGGTAGGGGGAGCACAGAAGTAATTTGTTCCTCATTTAGCCTTGGATCCTTTTATTTATTTATTTTATAGCCTAGCTGGCTTTGAGAGTCCACTGATTAAAAAGAAGTTTCAAGTCAATAAAATATGCAACTAGAGATGAATTCTGGAGCTAGTTTATTAGGCAATTTCCTGTATGGCTCCCTGGGAGGGGGACACAGTTCCCCACACCCTGCTACTGGAGCTGGGCTCTCATCCTGCCAGCATTAACCCTTGGGGGTCTTGAGCCAACCTCACAGGGCATTGGAGCCTCATGCTCCTCTCAGTCCTGGGCTTCTGAGTCTACTTTTTTGCTCAGGGGGAGCTCTTTCTCCCCATGCCAGGGGCTGCTGTAGGACCCTCAAGCCCAGAAATACCCCTGCTTCAGTCTCCACTATCTGCTCCCTCTGATCTCTAATTCTTTAGGGATAAATCTCCTCCTCCAGGAAGTCCCCTCTAAGTAACTGCACATATTGGTGAGCACATTTGCATTTATGTCAGCAAATGACATCAAGAAGTGGACATTTTGTCAGGGGATGAGATCATAAAGGAATCACTTGTGTTTTGGGAGGGACTCCAGCTTTGTGTGTAGATGGAGATGTCTGGGGCAGTGTGGAGTGAGCTGTGGGCAGGAATGCTGAGCTCTCTCTTGGGATGGCTCCCTTTTTTGCTCCCCACAAGAATAGACAGTTTTTCCTAAATGCCCCCCCCCAAAAATGTTTTTATCTTCTCTTCTACAGCCTATCAGTTCTCTGAGCCACCTCCCCCTCAGCCACCAACTCTAGGAAGGACACTTTCTCTGGAGTCCTTTAGGCCCTGGCTCATTTTTCAAGAGGAGATTAGTCTGGAAGGATGTCTTCATTGCAGAACTGAAGAGGTTCCATTTGAACTACAGGACACCTCACTTGACACATTAAATAGATTTCTGAAAGGTTGCAAGGAAAATGAGGGGAGGGGATCCTCTTTTTAAAGCATTGGTAGAGTTTCCACAAAGAATCGCTCTGGTCCTGAGCAGTGGATTTGCAATTCTGTCTTCCTACTGGACATTTCCACCTAGATCACAAAAAATGTAAATAGTATACCAACTGGCTGCTATTACAGGCCAGGCATGAATTTGTGGGTTTTTTTCTCTGTGTGTGTGTGTGTGTGTGTGTGTATAATTCCCCTCATCCTCTGATATAGGTCCCCCAATACCCCCACTTATCAAATTAAAAAACAGAGGCATAGAGAAACAGAGCTCGCACACCTACTAAGTGACAAAGTGATGACTTATTAGCCCTACCCCAAACCACACTATTTCTACCGTAGTCTGTTTAGAGTTGCATTTTACTTTACCTTTGTGTCTATATTTCAACAACTATTTCAACACTATTTCCCAGTTAGTGGGCAGGACTAAACCTTACAGCACCGTTCTTCTGTCCCCAGTCCTTTTTTCCCTATCTGCCCCTTAGTGACTGCTGGGCCCTGATGATGTGCTCAGTTCTGCTCCTGCCTCTCCCATGCTTCCTGGCCTCCTCTCGTCTCCTCTTTCCTCCATGTCTTCTCTTGCACTCCACTGCAGTGGCTCCCCAACAGGTGTCCCCACCCAGTCTCCTCGGGTTGTCCCACCTTTCCTGCTGTTTGTCAGAGTGCCCCACCTAAAGCCACCTGCCAGGCTTTCTCCTTGCTTAACTTTAAATTGGTGGTCAGAAATGACCTTTGGCGAGGGCTGGGGATGTGGCTCAAGCGGTAGCGCGCTCGCCTGGCATGCCTGGGGCCCAGGCTCGATCCTCAGCACCACATACAAACAAAGATGTTGTGTCCGCCGAAAGACTAAAAAATAAATAAAAATTCTCTCTCTCTCTCTCTCTCTCTCTCTCTCTCTCTCTCTCTCTCTCTCTCTCTCTGGCTCTCTCTTAAAAAAAGAAAAAGAAAAAAGAAATGGCCTTTGGCGAAAGTGACATTTGACAAAAGTCCAGCAGAGAGTGAAGCAGCAAAATGTGGAGAATGGAGCGGCAAGTCAGGGTCTATCCTCAGCCTCCTTCTCCACTGCCTGGTCTACTGCTCTCCTCTGTGACCTCCCGGTGCCATCTGCTCTGCCTCACCCTGCTTCAACCCTTCTCTCTGTCGGGCAGTGGTAGCTGTTGCTCTCTCGTCTCCACTCTTGACACCTGCGCTTCCAGAGAACTAGATATCTGGAAGAACCGTCTCTTTCATCCCTAAATAATAACCTTGGTTTACATTTTGTTTCTTCTCGCAGCTGCTTGGAGGTTGAGGCCTGACTTGTTGGTTTGTGCTTTGTACAGATCAACTGGCGGTTGGTCCTGGGAGTACAGAGGCACAGGAGACACGATCTCTACCCTGAAGGATGAAGTGCTCATGGGGGAGAGAGGCATGTTGGTGGAGAGCTGACAGCTTTCATGTGGAGTTGGAGGAACAAAAGACAGAGGGCTCTGTAATCTTGGTGTCTTTCCTATCCTATAATGTAGAGCAAGACGCCACACCCAGAGTGGGGCCTCAAGGAATGTTTATTTAATAATCTGTCAGTGACTCTTTTATTTATTAAAGAGATTTTAAAATATTTTGTTGGTTTAACTCATTGTGAGCTAATGAGTGACTGTTGATGTATTGTTCTGGAAATATTCTCCAGGGTACTAGTGTGTTCCACATGTGCATTTTAAACTCCTCAGGGGTTTCTCTATTCTACTCTTTTATTTTCCAGGAAACAGGGAAGTTTCAAACTAAAATCCTACTCATATTTACACATCAGAGTAAGGGGCAGCCTTCACTTTATCCTCTCACCTAAGCATGAACCATTTTTGGTTAATTTTCCCCACTTTGTAGAATGAAAGGTTGGAGAGAGAATTAAATCTTATTCTTTAAGATCTTTTCAAAGTCAACGTGTAGATGATGTTAATCACTCATTTGTGACCTTGGGTAGGTCCACCAAAGCTTCCAGAACTCAGTTTCTTTATCTAGAAACTAACAAGTGTCCTTGAAGATTGATAGGAGAATACAGTGAAGTGATGTGTGTTCTGTGCCCAGCCTGGTACCCGGCACATGGCCAGCATCTAGCCACTGGCAGCCTTGGTAGCAAGCTACACGCCACTCACTAAACTGGGCTGTGGAAGGTAGAGATAGTTAGAACAAATTTATTTATTTACTTGCTGTGCAAAGATCATAATCTAGTCAGGGAGACTGGAGGAAACAGATGACTCTAGAGCAGTCCAGGATGAGTCCCTAGGAGAGGGTAGATGGAGAACCAGGGTGCACCTGGAAGGCTTCCTTGGAGGAAGGGGCGGTTTATGCTGAGAGTTAGGGAATGCGGAGAAGTTAGCCAGTGAAGATGGCAGGAGGAGGTAGAGGGAGGTGTTCCGGACCAGAGGAATGGCTGCTTTCCAGCAAACTCTAGCTAGCATCTTGCACAGCATAAGAGACACAGGTTACGCTGTGGACCAGATGGAGGAACAATGGAATTAACAATGAAGGGGAATTAAGATATTTCTTCCTAGAGGACATTCAGCAAAGGGACGAGGTAGCTGAGGGATGGCTCTGCACTGATGCACTGTGACTGATTATGTACAAAAAGGTTAGAGTGGGAATATTTAGCTCAGTAGTTTTCAAACTATTTCCAGGTAACTTTCTCTTCCAAGAAAACTTCCTCAGAAGTTCAAAATACGGAGCAGTGTTGCTCTAGAAGGGGCAATCTTGTCTCCAAGGTCCCTGCTGATGGCCTCTCCTGGAGCCCCTGGGAGCCCTTGGGGCATTTCTCATGGGTCCTTTTTTGGGGGGTCTAGGAGAGGAGCTTGAAAGGCATTATTTTAAAGACAAAGGAGATCAATGGCCAGAGATTGAAATGATTTTCTCAAGGTTCTCAAACTAGTTCTGGGCTAAAGCCAGTCCCTCTCTGGCCACTGCGGGTTCCTCTGCTAAAGGGCAGATTCCTCAGTGTCTCCTGCGGCCAGGTGGGCTATCCTTTCCTGTGACTCTGTGGGATCACTAGTCTTCTTTCTACTGCGGTTGACCTAGTTATCTTCCATCAGGATCTGTCCTCACCCCAATAGGAAAGAAAAGCAGATAATCCGGGGATTTTAGGGATAGTGGTCTCCTGTAGTTAGGGCTACCTGGCAAAAGATGAACCAGAAGCAAAAACTCTCTTTCCTTAGCAGAAGGGTTGGGTTTCAACTCAATTTCCCCTGGCACTGGGTGCCCCTCTCCCAGCAACTCGACTCTACCTTTTTGCAAGTTCTCCAGATACTGACAGGTGGCACCGTCAGATCTCGGCCTCCACAGCTGGCATCACATACACCGGCTGCCTGCACCTGGCTCTGGCCTGTTCGCCTCCTGCCCTGGTCTCTTCTGCTTCCTCTGTACATAGAGTCCTTGTGGAGACGACTTCACTGGCTGACCCACAGCCTTCGACCCACAGGAACCGAGAACTTTTGCTGGCTTTGAGGTCTGTGTTTCTCCAGTGGTGGCCACCCCTCCACCCCAGGGCACCATGTTACAGAGTTAGCCTTTGTCTCTGACCCTGTCTCCCCTCACTGTCCCCTTATTGCCTTTCCAGCTGGCATTTCCAGAAGACTAGGGTGAGAGGCAAGCAGCAGGTCTTCACTGGAGTCTGTGTCCTCGTGTCCTTCTCAGAATCACAGCATAAGTCCCTCCCTTTCCTTCTTCATCTTGCCCATCTCTAACAGGACACTTTGCCTTCCTGGCTGCCCCCTACAGGCCTTTTTCTAGGCACTGCCCCCAGATAACCAAAGGTTAGCTTACCAGGGAGATGGTGGAGTGGGTAGGAAGAAGTCACACACCCGGGTCTGAAGCGCCCTGGCAGGGTCTCCCCCTTCCTCCCTTTCTGAAGTTGGCTACTTCAGTCTCCGCAGTCACAATCATCATATAAACTGAAAGGACAGGGACAATATTTGTTTTGTCCATTACTATACAGAAGATCTAGAGTGGTCAAAGGTTATTACAGTGGCCTACAAGGCCCTTCCACTTTGGCCACCTGCCCCACCTTGACGGCCTTGCTCCTCCTGTCCACTGTCTTTTGCTCACCTGCTCTCCACCCTAGCCTTCTGTTGTTTCCAGGCCCACCCCTGGCTCTGCGTTGCTATTCTCTGCTTAAAAGCAGTTCCCCTGACATCCCCAGTGTCTGCTGCCTGGATGCCTACCAGACTTTTGTCAATTGCCCCACTCATCATTTCTGACCACCCATTTAAAACATCCTCCCTATCCCAGAGAGTTTATTTATTTTTCTCAGTTCAGTTGTCAGCTGTGGCTATGCTATGCATTTTATTTGTTTGCTTATTATCTTTTTTGTCTGTTTTTTTTTTTTTTTTTGTTAACTGTCCAACTCCCGATGCCCAGAGCAGGGCCTGGCACAGGGTAGGTATGGAATGAACATCTGCTAAATGGAAGCAGGAACCACACTGAGCATGAGCATGGGCTCCAGACTTCCTTTCCACCTCTGTCTCTATTTTCCAGGGCTTCCGGAACTCAATGG
Source organism: Ictidomys tridecemlineatus (assembly GCF_052094955.1). Taxonomy (NCBI): domain Eukaryota; kingdom Metazoa; phylum Chordata; class Mammalia; order Rodentia; family Sciuridae; genus Ictidomys; species Ictidomys tridecemlineatus. Next base: position 99,431,008 of record NC_135480.1, read on the forward strand.
GTAAGACCTGTCATGGGAGTCCAGAGTCAACATGTTTATTCTTCTTCATGTTGGTTTCCTTTCATTTCTTACTCAACCACTTAAAGAGCTCTATGTTTAAGAAGTGCCTTCCTTCCCGGCATCACTCAGTGAAGAAAAATATTTATTTGGGTTTGATGTTGGCAATACATCAAAATCCAATAATCATACCATAGTGCAAGTGCATTGAGGGGTGTGAGATCCATAATGTAATAACATGTAATCTGCACATCAGGATCACAAAGGCGAATCTATAATTTCATTTGATTTATTTTCTTAAAATGCGACAATCCCACATGTTGCTTGAAGTGATGGAAGTTGGGGCAAACAGAAAAGCGGGAGATTTATGAGAGCATCAGCCCAGTCTTGGGGATCCCTCCTCCTCCGTGCCTGGAAGATAGGCCTGGGCAATTTCCCCTTTTACTGCAGCAATATCTTGTCTGCATTCGGGAGAAAGACCCCCGACCTGTAAACATATTAGCAGGCGTGTTCTCTTTACGAGTGTGTAAATTTCCCCGCAGTGTGTGCCTCCTGGGTCTTGAGGCCCTGTTTATTGGCATGAGCAGCCTGTGTGGGAGAAAGCTCCAGTGTGGTCTAGATTTGTGCCAAATGGAGGGTGGTCGACAGGCTGGGAGATTTGAAAAGGCAGCAGCAGACATTTTCTCTGAACAGTAGGCAGGAATCTGCCCAAATGAAAATAACACAAAACAATTTCCAAGGTCTGCAAGCTGTGGTTCAAGGGCGAGGGTGGACAGAGTCAGGCCTATAGAAACCACTCAAGAGGGTCTTCAAGCCGCAAGGAATCTTAACTTCCCTTTCACTGACCTGCACCACTTCTCCCTCTCCTGAGGGCCTGCTCTGCTCTGTCACCACTATGATGGCTCTCCCCTGATAGTTGACCTTGTGATAAAGGCAGTGGTGACTCTGGTTATTGAAGGCTGCTATATGGCAGAGGTTTGCTGTATACCCTCTGATTGACTGCCTACAAGGCAGGGGGGCACGTTTCAGATTTGTGTAGGGGGAACCTGAGGCTCAGAGAGGTCAATGAAGTTAGGATTTGAGCCCACACCTGTGTTCCAGAGGCTGTGCCCCTTCCACACCACTCATTTAGAATCATGGCACTTATCATCAGTACTGTCCTTAGTCTTATGCCACTAGGGCCTTTGCTCTGAGATCCATGCTTAGGAGGTCTCAGAAATGGGCTTTCTCTCTTGTCCCACCCCTCCTCACATCTTGGGTGGTCACAGGTCACATAGCAGGAGGAGTGTGAGATCCTCCAATGAATGGAGCTTAGACGGGTGGCCTGGAGTACTGCATGCATGCACCTCTCATCAGATAGGGTGGAGCCAGATATGGGAAGAGTAGGTGGGGTCTCTCTTGCTGCCTTCCCTGCACTCTGCTGCAGGACCTGCAGATGCCACACTTGCCACTTTCACACTCATGTCCTGAGCATGCATGTCCTCCACAGAGCTGTTATTGCATCCACTTTTGTCCTTCAATATTTGCAACAGCTCCACAAAACTGGAAGAATTTGAGGAGTTTGAAAGAATTCAAAGGTAGTAACTAGGTGGTGCAGTCCATCCTGACTCCACCTTTGCCCTGGTCCTTCCTGTTCCTTCATCTTTCCCAGCGTCCTCTCCACACATGACATCCATTTATATGTCAAGGTCAAGTTCTTTGTGAATTTTGCACCTACCACTCCATCTTTAGTTCAGCTAACTTGAAAAACAAATTCCACAGACATGGAAGAGAGACCTCTTGGAGTCTTGCTCCCACAGCTGGTGCATGTCATCTGCTGGGTCAGATCATGGGGAAACATGGCAGCCAAAGGAAAGACCTTCTGCAGAACCAAACACCAAGTCCCTCTCCATTGTGCCATTCTCCCTGGCTGTGCCCCAGAGGGCCATGGGACCTGGGCTCCCAATGAGCAGTAGCACCTGGCTATAAAGAGCCCCCTGAGTCCCAGAGCAAACTCCTCTTGGGATGAAAGAGAGTGCTAAGTATGTGGGTGTGGAACTGCAGACAGACTCAGTCCACAGATCAAAGATTTCCCCAGGCGGCCTCTTCCTCCTTCTCTACCTGCAGCTCCCTCCAATTCCCCAGGTAAACTCAGCCCCAGTTGGACTGTTTTTTTATTGACATTTGAAATGTGGTTGTGAAAACTATAGTTGCTTACTCAGGAAAAGACAAACAGGAAGAAAAGTGTCAAAGCCGACTTTAAACTTGAAGGATCCCCATGTGGCAGAGACAGCAGATCTGGTGCTTGTGGCCTCAAGAAGGCAAAACGGAGCCACTAGGGAAACCCAGTGCTGCTCAGCCAATGGGAGAAAGAACCTTCACATGGCAGGAGAGACTCACACGTGGAATGGACCAACTTGGACAAACAAGTTGGGGGGTCGTCAGTGGGGCTGATGAAGACAGGATTTAAGTATCAAGTGTATGCTTGGTCTGAATGATTGAAAGTCTCTCACACCTGGACATCTCAACTTTTCTAGTTTCACTTCCTCTGGATGGTCATGTTTATCCACTGCCACCTACAGAAATATTTCTCTGGACAACTTAAAACCAGGACCTCTATATTTAGTTTTTATTATTAGTTTTCTTATTAGTTACTCCATGTAGATTGAAAATTATCAAGTTGTGTACCACATCTTAGATAACTTTCCTTGCTGAATATAGAAAGGAGATTCAATAAATGTGCCTTTTAAGAACCATAACTTTTCTACCTGGCACAGTGGTACACCTTGTAATCCCAGTTATTCAGGAGGCTGAGGCAGGAGGATCACAAGTTTGAAGCAGCCTCAGCAATTTGGAGAGACCCTGTGTCAAAAACAAACAAACAAACAAACAAACAAACAAATAAATAAAATTAAAAAGGGCTGCAGATGTAGTTCAATGGTAAAGCACCTCTGGTTTCAATACCTAGTACCAAAGCAAACAAACAAACAAAACAAACAAAAAAGTAATTATTTCTCTTTTTCTGATTATAGAATTTATACTTATTAAGGAAAGTTCAGAAACTCCCAGAAAGTATCAGAGATAATATAAAAATCAACTGTAATCATATCATCTAGGAATAACTATGGATAAATATGTTCATATATTTCTTCCCAGTTATCAATAAATATTTACTTTTTTCAAAGAATGAGAGCGAACTTAAGGTGGAAATTTGTACTTTTTAAACTTAGAAGCAAATGGGTAAGAAGCTCAATCAGCCCCCTGGGATGCTACAGCTTTGTCCTGAGCCTCTTCCTGTTACTGATGCCTCCTTGGGAGTAGGGAAGGGAGGGGCTTTTAAATCATCTTGGGCTACTAGCTAGTCCAGTGAACTACCCAAGAATCACCTAAGCAGGTGCCTTTTTTTTTTTTTTTTTTCAGACTGTTTGCATTTCAACCTAAAAATTTACTCATGGTCAAAGGTGCTCTCATCCCCTACAGTCACCAGGGGGTCTCCTAGGGGAGGATCAGGCTGGCTGGAGATGTGTGTGTGTGTGTGTGTGTGTGTGTGTGTGTGTGTGTGTGTGTGTGTGTATTTTCCTTTCTAACTCACTGAGAGCTTGGCAAGGCCAGGAGAGAGGCAGCTGATTATTTTTAGCCCCTTGTTCCTCCGAATGGATTGTGCATAACAAAAGAATGCTAATGCTCAGTGTCTTTATGAAAGCACTCGAGTTCATCAGCTTTGCAAAGAAGTGAAATTAAATCAAGATTTAATTGGGATATGCATGTTTTATTCATGCTACTAACCACAGGAGAAGCCAGCAAGCTGAAGGTAAAAAAGAGGGGAAAAAAATCTTTTGAAAAGTTGTTTCTCTCTGATTAAATAGAGATAGTTTCCAACTTCAAAGGGAGCAGGCCTTTAATGTATTTTAAATGCTCAACTATGCTTAGCTTGGCCAACTCTGCTGCTAGTGGGCAACAGCGACCGACCCAGGCATGCACTGCACCTAACTTCACGTCCTGGCTTCCAAAAACAGTTGCATGGCTCCTGGGCCTTCCTTCTGTGTGCCAGTATGGGGCCTTCCAACAACTGTCCTGGGACCCTGGAGATGGGTGGAGGCAGCTCAGAGACTCTACAGTTATCTCTTGGAATCCAGGAAACCCTACTGCCAAAATTGAAAGGATGGATCACATTAAGGAATGGGACTTTTCTCCTTCATCAGACATTTCTCCCTTGGAAGGGGAGCTATGTTAGGTATAGAGATAAAGCATTCCCTGCCTGAGCCTCTTTCTCCTAACAGGTTAGGATAAGAAATCAAAGACCCAAACAACATGGAAAAAAGAGAGATAAGCAAAGGTTGCTAAAAGGGTTTAAGGTGCTCTGAGAGGTCAAGGCAAGGAGCAATCCAGTAAGGAGGAAGACAAAGAAAGCTTTATGAGGAGGTGACACCGCAGCCTGGTTGGAAGGAAGTCTAGAATTTCTGTGTGTAGACGGGGAGCATGTGTTCCAAATAGTGAATGTGGAGGCAGGATGCTGGAGGTGGACATTGTGGAGAATGTTTAGAGGAAGAGAGCTTGGTTGGTTATGCCTTGGTCTGCCATGTGGTACAGCAATGAGGGTGTCTGGAATAGAGGGTGGGGAAAGAGCATGAAGAACCTTAAATTCAGGCCGAGTAGGGTATCCACTGAGAAGACTGGCTAAAGTTTAAGGGTAAGTGGCTTTTTATAAATTCAGTGACCCATTGAACTGAAAGAGATTTTTCAAACCATCCCGTCCAAGAATTGCACCCTCTTAGGATACACCACCACCTGTGACCATGACAAACATTATTCACCACCCTGGCACTCTAAGTCTGAGGGAAACTCACAGTATCTTTGAGCAAAGCAAACCAATAACCATTGCTAGGTTCTGATTCTCTGATTCCTTTCCCTGCCTCATGTGGATATTTTATGCATGATGCAGATGGGGCAGTTTTCCATAATAGTAGGCTAGGTTGTCTGGATCTGCTTATCTATTGAGAAAAAAAAATTACATGTCCTCTTAAAAGTATAAAAAAACATAAAAGAAAATAGTAAAATTACCAGGCATATTAATTAAGTGAAACCATAAGAGGTAAAGGCAATGCAGACATTTTTGCCCAAAGGGCGTTGGTCAATTTGGGAAATTTTAAACTTTTAAGAATTTCTTATGAACGAAGGATCATGGACATCACACTTGGTCAATGTTCTTAATTCCACAGAGACTATCAGATAATAAAATTTTCATAGTTGGAGTTCTACAAGACCTTTAAAGAAGAACTAATATCAATATTTCTCAAATTATTTCCTGAAATAGAAAAAGAGGGAACACTTCCAAACTCATTCTATGAGGCCAATATCATCCTGATTCCAAAACCAGACAAAGACACATCAAAGAAAGAAAAATTCAGACTAATATCTTTAATGAACATGGATGCAAAAATTCTCAATAATATAATAACAGCAAATCAAATTAAAAAATACCAAAAAGATAGTGCACAACAATCAAGTGGGGCTCATCCCAGGGATGCAAGTTTGGTTCAACATGTGGAAATCAATACATGTAATTTGTCAAATTCGACAAAATATAGCACCTATTCATATTCAAAAAACTAGAAAAACTAGGGATAACATATAAACTAGGGAACATATTTCAACATTGTAAAAACTATCTATATTAAGCCCAAGGCCAATATCATTCTAAATGGAGAAAAATTGAAAGCATTCCCTCTAAAAACTGGAATAAGACAGGGATGCCCTCTTTCACCACTTCTATTTAACATAGTTCTTGAAACTCTAGCCAGAGCAATTAGACAGATGAAAGAAATTAAAGGGATACAGATAAGAAAAGAAGAACTCAAATTATCACTATTAGCTGGCGATATGATTCTATACCTAGAACATCCAAAACTAATAAATGAATTCAGCAAAGTAGCAGGATAAAAAATCAACACCCACAAATCAAAGGCATTTTTGTACATCAGTAAAAAATTCTCTGAAAGAGAAACTAGGAAAACTACCCCATTTACAATAGCCTCAAAAAAAAAAATTCTTGGGAATCAACTTAATGAAAAAGGTGAGGTACTTCTACAATGAAAACTACAGAATGCTAAAGAAAGAAATTAAACAAGACCTTAGAAGATGGAAATATCTCCCTTGTTCTTGCATAGGCAGAATTAATATTGTCAAAATTACCATACTACCAAAAGCACTATACAGATTTAATGCAATTCCAATCAAAATCCCAATGACATTTCTCATAGAAATAGAAAAAGGAGTCATGAAATTCATCTGGAAAAATAAGAGACTCAGAATAGCTAAAACAATTCTTAACAATAAGAATGAAGCAGGTGGCATCACTATACCAACCTTAAACTATGCTTCAGAGCATTAGTAACAAAAACAACATGGTATTAGCACCAAAATAGACTGGTAGACCAATGGTACAGAATAGAGGACACAGAGACAAACCCACATAATTATAGTTATCTTATCTTAGACAAAGGTTCCAAAAACATACATTGGAGAAAAGATAGTCTCTTTAACAAATGGTGCTGGGAAAACTGGAAATCCATATGCAACAAAATGAAATTAAACCCCTATCTCTCATCATGCACAAAACTCAACTCAAAGTGGATCAGGATCTAGAAATTAAACCACAGACACTGTACCTAATTGAAGAAAAAGTAGAGCCAAATCTCCATCGAATTGGATAAGGCTCCAACTTCCTCAATAAGACTCCTATATTGCAATAAAATCAAGAATCAAAAATGGGATGGATTCAAACTAAAAAGTTTCTTCTTGGCAAAAGAATCAATCAGTGAGATGAATAGAGAGCATACAGAATGGGAGAAAATTTTTACCACATGCACATCAGATAGAGCACTTATCTCTAAAATATATAAAGATCTCAAAAATCTTAACACCCCCCCCCAAAAAAACAAACAAATAACCCAATCAATAAATGGGTCAAGGGCTGGGGATGTGGCTCAAGCCGTAGCAGCTCACCTGGCATGCGTGTGGCCCACGTTCGATCCTCAGCACAACATAGAAACAAAGATGTTGTGTCTGCCGAAAACTAAAAAAATAAATTAAAAAATTCTCTCTCTCTCTCTTTAAAAAAAATAAATAAATGGGTCAAGGAACTGAACAGACACTACTCAGAAGATGATATCCAATCCATCAATTATTTTATATAAAATGTTCAACATCTGTAGTAATTAGAGAAATGCAAATCAAAACTACTCTAAGATTTCATCTCACTCTAGTCAGAATAACAGCTATCAAGAACACAAACAATAATAAGTGTTAACAAGGATGTGGGGAAAAAGGCACACTCATACATCATTTGTGGGATTGCACATTGGTGCAGCTAATGTGGAAAACAGTATAGATATTCCTTGGAAAGGTGGAAATAGAACCACCATTTGACCCAGCTAACCCACTCCTCAGTTTATACCCAAAGGTTTTAAAAACAGCATACTACAGGGACACAGCCACATCACAGCACAATTCACAATAGCTGAACTGTGGAACAACTTAGATGCCCTTCAGTAGATGAATGGATAAAGAAAATGTGGTATATATACACAATGGAAGATTATTCAGCATTAAAATAGAATAAAATCATGGCATTTGCAGGAAAATGGATGGAGTTGAAGAATACTATGCTAAGTGAAGTAACCCACTTGAATCAAATGTATGAAATATGATATGTCAAGAGCTATGTAATGTTTGAACAACCAATAATAATAAAGAAAAGAAACTGCTGTTGCCTCTCAGAGAAGAGCAAGCTGCAGGAAAGGGTGGTGATATTAAGATAATTCCACATTTTGAAGCGGGTGACTGGTAGTGGAATACACTGGCCTACCACTGTTCATATCCATGTCTTCCACAACTCACACATTGGCCATTACCACTAACAAAGAAAACAGATCATTTCTTCCTTCCTGTTCTCCATATCATCCATGAGTATGTTTCATTGGCATATCATAAATTGCATTTCAAAATATGCTATCAAGGAGCATGAGAAATGGAGTTTCCAGCTCCTAAGATACAAGGCAGAGCAGAGGAGAATAAACACGATCTGGCCAAAATAAAAAAATAACATATATTATCCAAAGAAGTAGACTTCCTTCTGTTTTATTCTATAATTTTTATATCAAGTTTTACATTTAGGTGTACAATCTATTAGTAGTTAATTTTTGCATTTGAATTAAAATTCATTTTTTTTGCATATGGATACTATTTTTCCAGCACCATTTGTTGATTAGACTCTCCTTCCTCCATTATTTCTTCCTGAATTGTCTTTGTACCTAGTCCAAATCACTTGTATGTGAAGTTTTTTTGTTTTTGTTTTTGTTTTTTTGTGGTTTTTTTGTGGGTTTTTGTCTTGCAGGGGGCAGGGGGGGCGGGTACCAGGGATTGAACTCAGGGGCATTTGACCACTGAGCCATAACCCCAGCCCTATTTTGTATTTTATTTAAAGACAAGGTCTCACTGAGTTGCTTAGTGCTTTGCTGTTGGTGAGGCTGGCTTTGAACTTGCAATCCTCCTGTCTCAGGCTCCTGAGCTGCTGGAATTACAAGTGCATTGTAGTTTTGATACTCTTTATTGTGTTTCATTGATCTATTCAATCTATTTATCTGTCCTAATACCAATACCACACTATCTTTATTACTGTAGGTTTCTCATGAGTCTTGGAACAGATAGTTTTAGCTCTTCAACTTTGTTCTTCTTTTTAAAATTTGTTTTGGTTATTTCACATTCTTTACCTTTTTATGTGGATATTTATAGTCAGTTTGTCTATATCTACAAATAAAAATCATGCTGGGATTTAAAATAGGGATTGTGGTGAATCTATTTGAAGAGAATTGGTTTTAACAATGCAGAACCTTTCAACTTATGCCCAGAATACATCTCTTTTTTATTTTGGCCATCTTTTTAGTTTTAATGTTTGCATATTTTCTGGCAACTTTATTCCTAAGTGTTTCATTTTTTAATTGTTGATTGTAAGTATGCATTGAATTTTGTATTTGATTTTATATCTTCAGCCTTTAGAAAACTCACTTATTAGTTCTGATACTTTTTTTTTTTGCAAATTATCCCTTTTTTTCATAGATCATATTTTATATGAACAAGAGATTTCTTCTTCCTTAGCACCTGGATGCCTTTAATTTCTTTTTCTTGCCTTACTGTATTGACTAGAAATTGTAAGATGTTGTATGATTAAAGAAGTAAAAATGAATATCTTTATCTTATTTCTGATCATAGGAGGGAAAAAATCAGTTGTTCATTATTATGATTTTAATTGGAAATTTTTGTAAATGATATTTATCTGACTATGGAAGTTACCTTCTCATTATCTATTTATTGCTGAGGTTTTCTTTTTTTTAATCAGAAATAAATGCTGAATTTTATAAAATGCTTTTTATGCATCATTGAGGCAAACAGATGATTTTTTCCATTTTGGTTTATTCTTATAGTGAATTACATTGATTTCTTTTAAATTGTTAAATTAACTTTGTGTTTATGAGATATGTCCTGTTTGGTCTGAATTTATTATTGCTGATTTGATTTATTAAAATATAACATCTTTGTTTATGAGGGATAGCATCCTATAGTTTCCTTTCCTTGGAATGCTTTGGTCCAGATTTAGTGTCAGGGCACCGCTGGATTTATAGAATGAGTTTGGAAGTGTGCCTTCTTTTTCAACTTCCTGGAACAGTATGAACAAAATTCATCTTTTGTCTCCTTTAATGTTTGAAAGAAGCCACAGATGCAACCACTTGGGTGGGAGTTTTCTTTGTTGAAAGATTTTATTTGTAAATTTAATTTCTATAACAGAAAAAGGGCACTTCGGGTTATTTCATCTTGGATGAATATTGATAGTTTGTGACTTTCAAGGAATTTTGCATTTCGTCTGCTATCAGATTTATTACTATAAATTTCTTCCAAATAGTCCCTATTATCCTTTTAATATCTGTAGACTCTGTAGTAATGTTACCTTTTCATGTCTGACATTGGTAACTGTTGTCTTCTTTTTCTGATTTTACCTGATTGGTCTGGCTTCATCAATTTAATCATTATTAAATAATAGTATTTTATTATATATAAACTTAGAGAAGGCTGGGGTTTTGGCTCAGAGGTAGAGCGCTCACCTAGCATGTGTGAGGAACTAGGTTTGATCATCAGCATCACATAAAAATAAAATAAGTATTGTGTCTACCTACAACTAAAAAATAAATGTTAAAAAAACAACTTAAAGAAGCAGCTGTTTGTCTCATTGATTTTTTTTTTAATTTTGTTTCATTAATTTCTAGTAGGATCTTTGGACCTTTATTATTTCCTTTTTTCCTGACTTTCTTTTTTTCATGTTTCTTAAGATGGAAAACTGAGGTCATGGATTTGAGAACTTTCTTATTTTTTAAAATAAACATTTAGTGGTATAAAATTTCCTTTAAATATTGCTTCAGTGTTAGCTCATAAATTTTGATATATTATAATCTTATTTTCATTTAGTTCAAAATGCTTTTGATTTTCTCTTTTCTGTTGTTATCTCTAGTTTACTTCTACTTTGATCAAAGAACATGATTTGTATGACTTGTTTTTTTAAAAAATATGTTAGACTCATTTTTGGTCTGGAATATGATTTATCTAAATGGGCTATATGCATTTATTTGGAAAGAATGTATATTCTTCTGCTTTGGGGTAGAATATTCTATAGATATCAGTTAGGTCAAATAGTTTTATTTAAGACTTTTATATCATTCCTGATTATTTTTTATTACTTGTTTTGTCAAGTATTAATAGAAGGGCCTTGAGATTTCCAAAATTTCCAATTTTTTTTTGTGGACTTTGTTTTTTTCTCATCTAAGTTCTTTTTTTTTTTTAAATTTTATTTTATTTGCTTATTTTTTATGTGATGCTGAGAATTGAACCTAGTGCCTCACATGTGCCAGGCAAGTGCTCTACCAATGAGCCACAGCCATAGCCCCTTAGTTCTATCATTTCCTCATGTATTTTTATTTTATTTTTCCCACATTTTAATGGTGCATTATAATTATACGTAGTGGAGGGATTTATTATTACATACTTCTATATGCACGAAATATAATGACATAATTTGGCCAATGTCATTCCTTTGTATTTTCCCTTTACCTTCTCTCCTTCCCCCCGACTCTTTTCTCTTTCTTTCTTTTCTTTTCTTCTTTTAATTTTCATGAGATTTCTCCTCACAACCACCTTTCTTTTCCCTTTTTTTCTCTAGCTTCCACATATTCGAGCAAACATGTAACCCTTGAGTTTCTGAATTTGGCTTATTTTGCTTAACATAATGTTCTGACGTTCCATCCACTTTCCTGCAAATGATGTAATTTCATTGTTCTTTATGGTTGAATAAAATTCCATTTTGTATATATACCACATTTTCTCTCTCCATTCAACCATTAACATGTATTTTAAAGCTCTATTATTAGGTGCATGAATATTTAGGATTGTTATATACTATTGATAAATTCACCCTTTAATCATTATGACAAAATGGTTTTTATTCTTTACTATGAAGTCTACTTTGTCTTTTATTAATAAAAGCACTTTGGTTTTCTTTTGACTAGTGTTAGTGCAGTATGTCTTTTTATATTTTTTCAAAAAATAAAATTTGCTATCCATTCATGACAAAAAGAAAACACTTAGAAAGTAGGAGTAGGATGAAACCTCTTTAATATTATAAAATATATTTACCCAAACCTACAGCAAATATTAAACTTAATGGAAGCTCTGGAAAACTTTCTTTTGAGAGCAAGAATGAGACAAAGAATCACAACTACCTCACTTCTATCAATTCAACATTGTACTGGAGATTTTGTCTGGCACAGAAAGAATCTTTCCAACTCCCGAAAAAAATAGTGAGCAGGGGAAAAAAATTCATCAGAAAAGCATGAGAAGAAGATCATCATTAAACAGGGACAAGAGGGGGGAGGGAAAGGGAGAGAGAAGGGAAATTGCATGGTAAAGGAAGGAGACCCTCATTGTTATACAAAAATTACATATAAGAGGAAGTGAGGGGAAAGGGGGAAAAAAACAGGAGAGAGAAATGAATTACAATAGATGGGTTAGAGAGAGAAGATGGGAGGGGAGGGGAGAGGAGGGGGGATAGTAGAAGATAGGAAGGGCAGCAGAATACAACATACACTAGTATGGCAGTATGTAAAAAAGTGGATGTGTAACCGATGTGAATTTGCAATATGTATACGGGGTAAAAATGGGAGTTCATAATCCGTTTGAATCAAATGTATGAAATATGATATGTCAAGAGCTTTGTAATGTTTTGAACAACTAATAAAAAAATTTAAAAAAATAAAAATGATATATCTGTGGGCTGGGGCTCAGCGGTAGTGCACTTGCCTGGCAAGTAACAGGCACTGGGTTCAGTTCTCAGCACCGCATATAGATAAATAAAATAAAGGTCTATCAACAACTAAACAAACAACAACAAAAAAAAAAAAAAAAAAAGAAAGGGAATCCAAGATGGCGGGACAGAGAGAGGCAGCATTCTGTGTAGCTCTGTGAACTGGGACTCAAGAAGTGGGAACACTGCTTCCTATGAGCGACATTACTTCAGTACAAGAATCACAGCCACTGTGCCCACTCAGGGCTCCAAGCCTCAGTGTCAGAGTAGGTCTCCCAACTACTCACCCACACAGGACTACTGGGTGCCCCAGCGGGACTGTAGGCATCAGCACCCGCCCAAAACTTTTGGCCATCCACCTGAGCAGAAATCCCGGTCATAGCTCCCATGCAGGACACTTGGCAGCTGCCCACGTGCAGGATCTCCAGCTGCCATTCCTGTGTGGACCCCTATCGACCAACGTGGGGCTCCACTGGTAGCCTCCATTTGGGACTTTACAGTCCCCTATGCACTGTAGCCCACCTGCACCCGGGAACACAGGCTCTGAAGACAGCCACAGCCACACACTGCACACCACAGACTCAGTCTCTGAACTCATCGTCTGATGCCATGCCCCGGATCCCCCCACCTGACCCGAAACCCCATCGCCTCCATCTTTGGTCCCCTTCATCACCATCTTTAGTGGGGGCAACTCCCAGTTTGGAACTCTGTCTGCCCACGTACCCAGTTTATAGCTCCCCTCCCTCCCTAGCAACCACTTATCCAGCTTAGTGACTGCTCAACAACAAGAAATAACTCTCAGCAGGACAGGTGCAGAGCATGCCCAAAGTGCCTCACGCAAGAGCTCTGGAGAGAAAAGTCCCTTATTGGGAAGCGGCTGAGTGTGACACAGTTCAGAGACTAACGGAGACCAGGAATTGGGAGGTCTTCAGGAGAGATAGGGAGATAAGACCAGGCACTCACATCACAGAAGCAGGTCCAAAAAGAGGTCTCTGAGGGGCAATCTCCCTTTGGAGACTGGCAGGTGCCACACCCCACTTTCAGGTGCCCTCCACCCAGGAGCAACCCTCCTTCCCTGATTACCTTCACCATCCTGAGGGTGGAGATACAGCTAACAACAGATGATCCCACCTATTGGATGAGAAAGGAAGCAGGAAAGATCCTGATCTCCAACCACAACAATACTTGTTTCTTCCTTTGAATTTGTTTTTCCTTTTTTCCCCTCTACTCTCCTGCACTCACATCCCCAACATGTGTGAAACCAAGTACTTTGCATGAATTAGGATATTGAGGTCTGAGACAACTGAATAGTATATTATTGTGTTGTATATTCTTTTCTTTCTTTTTCATTTGTGTTTTCCTCCAATTTTTACTATTTTAGCATTTTTATTTTTCTTAATATATATGTGTGCTTGTTTTATGTACTCTACCATCTTTCCTCTTACTATAAGTTTACCCAAAATTACTTCTCCTGCTACTTACTAACCTTCTTCTTTAGATTTCTCTTTCACACTTCCTAAGATATAATAACTCTATATCCTCACCTCCTACCTCCTCAGCATATCTTTCTATACCTCACCTTGGGTTCTTTGTACACCATCAGAAACTGTACACCATTTTACGAACCTACTGGTTATATTAAAGAAAATAATTTAATTCATCATTTCTTTACATTGTGACCAAACTGTAAATGTCTATTAGCAATTATTTGTTTTTAGGTGGTATTGTTTATATTGGGATCTGTTAACATTGTCCTACCCCTCAAAGGAGAAGTATTGGATCCCTACAGGGGCACTATAAGCCTATGGGGTAAAAACAGTAATGCCACGAATCCACAGTGCATGAAGGGAAGACACATGAGCAACATTAAAAGACAAGGGAAAAAGTGTCCAAAGACATCAAGATACCACATTATTAGAATCCATGGCCAGCACAGCAGGAGAAATGACAAATAAGGAGTTCAGGATAAACATAATTAAAATGTTCTGTGAATTAAAGGATGATATAAGTGAGCAGATACAGGGAGAAAAAGGTCATTTCAACAAAGAGCTACATAAACAAATACAGGAAGCAAATGACTTCAATAGGGAGATTGAGGTTCTAAAAAGAAAAACCAAACAGAATTTCTTGAAATGGAAGAAATAATAAACCAAATTAAAGCATCACCAAGAGATTAGACCTCTTGGAAGACAAGACCTCAGACAATGAAGACAAAATATATAATCTTGAAAAGAATGTAGACAACAGTGAAAATGGTTAAGAAACCATGAGCAGAACATTCAAGAAATATGGGAGAGCATAAAAAGACCAAATTTAAGAGTTACTGGGATAGAGGAAGGCATAGAGTTTTGAACCAAAGGAATGAACAATCTATTCAATGAAATAATATCATAAAATTTTCCAAACACGAAGAACAAATTGGAAAACCAAATTCAAGAGGATTACAGGATGCCAAAATCACAACAGATCTACACAAAGTCATATTATAATAAAAATGCCTAACATACAGAATAAGGAGGGCATATTGACAGCCATGAAAGAAAGGAATCAGATTACATATGAGGGGAACCAATTAGTTTAAGTTATTAGATTTTTCAACCCAGACCGTGAAAGCTAGAAGATCCTGGAACAACATATATCAAGCTTTGAAAGAAAATGAATGCCAACCAAGAATCTTGTATCCAGTAAAATTAAGTTTTAGATTTGATGATCAAATAAAAATCTCCCTTGATAAACAAAAGTTAAAAGAATTTACAGATAGAAAACCTGCACTGCAGAACATCCTTGGCAAAATATTCTATGAAGAGGAAATAAAAACAACAATGAAAATCAGCAGAGGTGGCATCACTATACTGACTTTAAACTACACTACAAAGCAATAGTAACAAAATCAGCATGGTATTGGCACAAAAGTAGACTCGTAGACCAATGGTACAGAATAGAGAACGCAGAGACAAACCCACATAATTACAGTTATCTTATATTAGACAAAGTTGCCAAAAACATACAATGGAGAAAAGATAGCCTCTTCAACAAATGGTACTGGGAAAACTGGAAATCCATATGTAACAAAATGAAATTAAACTCCTATCTCTCACCATGCACAAAACTCAGGTCAAAGTGGATCAAGGAACTAGGAATAAACCAGAGACACTGTGCCTAATTGAAGAAAAAGTAGACCTAAATCTCCATCACATCGGATAAGGCCCCAACTTCCTCAATAAGACTCCTATAGTACAAGAAATAAAATCAAGAATCAAAAATGGGATGGATTCAAACTAAAAACTTTCTTCTCAGCAAAAGAATCAATCAGTGAGGTGAATAGACAGATCTTGGGAACAAATTTTTACACTTGCACACCAGAGCACTAATCTCTAAGGTATACAAAGAACTCAAAAAGCTAAACACCAAAGAACCAAATAGCCCAATCACTACATGGGCCAAGGAACTGAACAGACACCTCTCCGAAGATGATATCCAATCAATCAACAAATATCTGAAAAAATGTTCAACACCTCTAGCAATTAGAGAAATGCAAATCAAAACTACTCTAAGATTTCGTCTCTTTCCAGTGGAATGGCAGCTATTAAGAACACAAACTGTTGAGGACCACAGCTCAGTCGGGATGATGCATGGCATATTGTCAGAAGGGAGTGGCTGAGAGGTGCCACTATTGAGCCACTGAGATGATGATGGTTATGTTAAGCTGTGTATTCAATTGTATATAGACCCCTGCTGTCCGCCCGCTACTTTGGAGTTCTCCCGAGGATTCCTGGGGAGTTCACGTTGGTTGGTGAAGTTCTGGTGGAGGGAGTTTTGGTTGGTGTGTGGTGCCTGAGAGGGCCGCGTGGGTGGTGTTCGGGAGAGTTCCCAGGAGCGTGTGTGGAATACTGGTGGGGTTTGGCAATAAAGAGTTGCTGTTTTGAACCTACAAGTGCTTCATGGTGGCTTGGTTATTTGTGCCCAGCCAGACTGCGGCAACAAACAACTATAAGTGTTAACAAGGATGTGGGGGAAAAAGGCACACTCTTTGACTGCTGGTTGGACAGCAAATTGGTTCAGCCAATATGGAAAGCAGTATGGAGATATCTTGGAAAAGCTGGGAATGGAACCACTATTTGACCCAGATATCCTACTTCTTGGTCTACACCCGAAGGTAAAAACAGCATACTACAGGGACACAGCCACATCAAAGTTTTTTAAAAATATAATTTATTTTTTATTTATATATAAGAGCAGACTGCATTACAATTCTTATTACACATACAGAGCACGATTTTTTGTATTTCTGGTTGTACATACAGTATATTCACACCAATTCATATCTTTATACCTGTACTTTGGATAATAATGATCATCATATTCCACCATCATTAATAACCCCATGCCCCTTCCCTTCTCTTCCAACCCCTCTGCCCTATCTAGAGTTTATCTATTCCTCCCATGGTCCCACTCCCTATCCCACTATGAATCAGCCTCCTTATATCAAAGAAAACAATCAGCATTTATTTTGGGGGGACTGGCTAACTTCACTTAGCATTATCTTCTCTAATCCCATCCATTTTCCTAAAAATGCCATGATTTTATTCTCTTTTATTGCTGAGTATAATATTCCATTGTGTATATCTGCCACATTTTCTTTATCCATTCATCTATTGCAGGGCATCTAGGTTGGTTCCACAGTTTAGCTATTGTGAATTGTGCTGCTATAAACTTTGCCACATCAATGAAAAAGTAGACCCAAATCTCCATCATGTTGGATTAGGCCACATCAATGTTTATAGCAGCACAATTCACAATAAATAAACTATAAAAGCAACTTAGATGCCCTTCAGTAGATGAATGGATAAAGAAAATGTGGCATATATACACAATGGAATATTATTCAGCAATAAAAGACAATAAAATCATGGCATTTGCAGGTAAATAGATGGAGTTGTTGAATATAATTCGAAGTGAAGTTAGCCAATCCCAAAAAACCAAATGCTGAATGTTTTCTCTGATATAAGGAGGCTGATTCATAGTATGGTAGGGAGGGGGAGCATGGGAGGAATAGAGGAACTCTAGATATGGCAGAGGGGTGGGAGGGGAAGGCATGGGGGTTAAAAAGACAATGGAATGAGATGGACATCATTATCCTTAGTACATGTATGAAGACACAAATTTGTGTGAATATACTTTGTATACAACCAGAGATAGGAAAAATTGTGCACTGTAAGTATAATATGAATTGTAATGTATTCTGCTGTCATATAAAAAATTAGAATAAAAAAATTGATGAAAAAATGATATATCTGTGCATTTAGAAAATTCAAAAAGATTCTATAGATGAAATTTTATATTTATAAGAGAGTTTTAACAAGTTTTCTGGATGCAAAACAAAAATAAAAATTGTGCGAATATTTGTATTACCATATCATGATTCACTATAAAGATATCATGATAAATCAGTATTGTGTTGGCGTAGTGATAGGAACATAGAGAAATTATAACAGTATAGTAAGCAAGACAGTCAGAGGTGAGCCCTGCAGAACACTGGAGGAAAGGCAGACTTCAAAAATGGTGCCAAGACAATTTGATATCCAGATGGGAAAAAAAGAAATTAGATTTCTGTCTCACATCATACAGTAAAATCAATTTTGGATGGATTAAAGACCTGATTGTGAAGTTAAAATTATATTGCTTTCTGGAATTTCAGTTCCAGAGCAAGATGATATAGATTCACTTTTCCCTGCTCCTCCTCTCTATGTATAACTAAATAGTAATTATTAGACACATACTGATAAAAGGATTCTGTAAGCTGGAAAGATAAAGGGCAAACTGGCTAGAGACCTCAGGACTTGAGGAATGATAATATGAGGAGTTCCTTGGGTTTGCTTTTTATCTCCCCCAGGCCACTGAACTGGGCCCTGGAGAGGCTTATAACCATGAACCAATAGGAACAGTCAAGGAAAACAATACCGACAAAAGGAAAGCCAGTTACTCTGTGAAAAGGAACAAGAAAGCGTAACCCAGAGAGGAACAAGAGAGACCTTGTGGGGAAACTCAATCCCCCTCCATAACTGGGGATCCTATTAGACTCAATCATGGTCAGCAGTGACGGTGATGAAGACTCAGCCACCTCAGCCCTGCTGTGTGAGCAGGTCCCTCTAGTGGAAGGTGCCATCTGCTTATAGTAGACGCATGTAACCCCTGGACCATGAGCCAGGCCAGGTGGTGACCCACTGATAGCAGCGAAGCCCTTGGGTGTCCCAGTCACTGGAACCCAACAGGAGGCACTGTGGGCCATCCTGTTCACCACCAGCAGCAATCATAATGAAGCCTTGTCACAGGCACGGGGAGATCAGTGGCACAGGGAGATCCAAGTGTTCCTCTCCCTTCCTCCACCAAAGCTCTTCTAGTGACAGCAAGTGGCCTAATGTAGTACCTTCTGCACTGCAGGCACTGGTTGCAGGAATTGAGACAGGGTCACACTAACAACAATAACAATAACAACAAAAACAGCAACAAAGGGACAAAGCAGGCTGGAAAACATTGCCAAGGCACAGAAAACTAAATTTTCATCAGGACTAAAGTCACAAAAGTAGGGCATAACCTATGTGCTAACCTTTACAATGGAATACGACTCAGCCATAAAGAATAACTTTATGACATTTTCCAGTAAATGGATGGATCTGGTGACTCTCAGCTAATTGAAATAAGTCAATCTCAAAGAGGGAATTTCTCTGATATGTGAAAGCTAACCCACAATGAGG
Source organism: Ictidomys tridecemlineatus (assembly GCF_052094955.1). Taxonomy (NCBI): domain Eukaryota; kingdom Metazoa; phylum Chordata; class Mammalia; order Rodentia; family Sciuridae; genus Ictidomys; species Ictidomys tridecemlineatus. Next base: position 99,450,145 of record NC_135480.1, read on the forward strand.
GAGGGGGGCGGGAAGAATAGAAGGATTAGGCAAGGCAAAATGATGGGAAGGGAGGGGGGATTGGAATAGGAAGACAGTGGAAAGCATCTGACATAACTTTCCTGTGCACATAAATGAGGACACCATAGAGAATCCCACCATCTTGTATATCCACTAGACTGGGGGTCCTCATTAGAACAAGATACATTTTGTGCATGTATAATTATATCAAAATGAACTCTACTGTCATGTATAACTGACAGTAGAGTTCATTTTGATATAATTATACCAATAAGAAAGGGGCAACTTCCTGTTAAAATAGATTTAGGTAGAATCAGGAATCTCACAAAATAGCCAAATGTTGAAGATACAATTTAAAAATCGTCCTTTAAACTCAGAGCCAAATAAAACACATTTGAAAGAGAAAAGACAATCCACAGATGCTAATGCTGAGATGAATCAGATGTTGGAAATATCTGACAAGAATTTTAAAGTACTTCTCATAAAATGCTTCAATAATCAATTACAAATTCTCTTGAAATAATGAAAGGATAGAAGATCTCAGCAAAAAAATAGAAGTTATTAAAAAGAACCCAACAAAAATTATAGACCTCAAAAATACAATAACTTAAATAAAAAATTGTTGGATGGAATTAACAGCAGAGTGGAGATGACACTGCACAGAATCTATGAAGTGGAAAGCAGTCAATAGAGTTTATTTATTCTGGACAATAGAGAGAAAATAGACTGAAAAAAATGTTTTCCAGGATTTATATACCAAATATCTAATATTCATATTCCTGGAGTCCCAGAATGAATAATGGTTGAAAACTTTCCAAATTGTGAATCACATAAAACATATAGATCCCCGAAAGTGAGTGAACCACAAATTAGATAAAACAAAAGAAACCCAAATTGGGAAACATAATTAACCATATGAAAACTAAGAAGAAAAGTCAGCCAGGGAAAAATGATTTTACATATCTATATCTATGTCTGTATCTATATGTATCTCCACCATTTTGAATGATAGCTGATTTCTCATATGAATCCATATGGCCAAAAAAAACCTCAACATTGTTTTCAGATCTGAAAGAATACAAGTTTCAACCCTGCATCTTGGTGAAATAGACACTGAAATTAAGAAATCTCTTTTTAGAAATTAATCGAAAATACAGATACTCTCATAGGAAAAAAAAAAAAAACAAGAGAATTTGTTGCCAGAAGATCCAGCCTTAAGGAATAGTTGAAGAAGGCTCTCCAAGCACAAGAAAATAATATCTGAAGGCTTGGATTTTCAGAAAAAAAAGGAAAAAAAAAACCAGAATGTGTAAAAATAGAAGGAAACATAATATAGTATTCTTCACCCTATGATTTCTTTAATTATATTTTGGGACAAAGCAGGCTGGAAAACATTGCCAAGGCACAGAAAACTAAATTTTCATTAGGACTAAAGTCACAAAAGTAGGGCATAACCTATGTGTTAACCTTTACAATGGAATATGACTCAGCCATAAAGAATAACTTTATGACATTTTCCAGTAAATGGATGGATCTGGTGACTCTCAGGTAATTGAAGCGGTCATAAAAGTTACAGCATCATCTGCTGTCGTACTTGGTATGTGTAGAGAATACACTTAAGACAGTTATACATTTTTAAATTGGGGAGGGTTAAAGAATTTAAGTGGAAGTAAGACTTCTATACTTTCCTTGAGGTAGTAGAACATGGACTCTAGTACACTGTGCTGGTCTGTCCCTCCATCTAGAGTAAGATCCAGAAAAACCATGAACAAGCCCATATGGAGTGAGAGTCTTAAAATATTTACAAGAAAACTTAACATTGAAAAGTGTTCATATAACTCACAAGAAGGTAGGAAACAAAGAAGCAGAGGAGGTAGAAATAGAGAGAAAAAACAGAAAATAAAATAACAAGCTTAAATCTCAATATATCAATACAGGTTCTTTATATATCAATTAAAAGCCAGAGGCTGGTGGAATAATAAAAAATATCAGCCCAACTATATGCTGTCTGTTCAAATTTACTCTAAACAAACCGACATAGGTAGTTTGAAAGTAAAAGAACGATTATTGAAAGATTATTAAAATCATATAGTGTGTTTTTCAACCACAATGGAATTAAAGTTAACATCAGTAACAGAAAAACTGATGGAAATTGGATTTGGAATTTGAAAACTTGCAAAAAAGAAATCTGTAGGTCCATATGGCTTCATTGGAGAATTTTACTAAATATTTAAAGGATAAACACCAATTTTATGTAATATCGTCCAGAAAACTAAAAGGGACTACTTTTATACTCATTTTTATAAATTCAGTATATAACTATGATAACAAACCATGCCAAGACAGCACAATTGGGCGGGGGAGGGGGAGAAAGAAAGAAAAAGAAAAAAAAAAACACTTTCCCATAAACATAGCTCCTCAACAAAATTCTTGAGCAAAAATCTTTAACAAAATCCTAGTGAATCCGATCCAACAATGTATAAAAAGAAGAATAAGCCAAGTGAGATTTGTTCTTGGTATGTAAGGCTAGTTCAGTACTTGAAAATCAATGTAACCCAACTAAATCAACAGGCTAGAGAATCAAAACCATATGGTTGTATCAACGGATGTAAAAAATCTGACAAGTTCAATGCCCATTCACAACAAAAAACTCTCTTACTGTGGGAAAAGGGACCTCCTCAACGTCATAGGAACATCTTCAAAGAGCCTGCAGCTAACATCCTAACAATGGTGAAACACAAATGGTCTCCCTCTCTGATCAGGAGCAAGGCTAGGTCTCTGCCTTCACCCTCTTATTCACCAAAGTACTGAGAGTTCTACCTATGGCTACAGAACAAAGAAAAGAGCTGAAAGAGACATGGATTGGAAAAGAAGAAATGAAATGATCGTATTTGCAGAAGACATGATTCCCTTTCTCACGCAAGATCTGACACAAACTAGTAACAACAAAACCCACATAAAAATCTCAGAATTAATAAGTGCATTTAATAAGGTAACAGGATATAAGATCAATAAAAAGCATTACATTTCTTCATACCGACAATAAATAAGTGGAAAACAAAATATAAAAATGCAGACCCGCTAATCATTGCTCTGAAGAAAATGAAATACTTAGCTCTAAATCTAATAATACATGCACGGAACCTGAATAATAAAATTACAAAATGTTGATGGAAAAAATCAAAGATATCAGTAGTTTGAGACACATACCATGTTCATGAATTAAATAACTCAATATAGTAAAGGTGGCAATTTTTTCCCTGATTGGTCTATAAGTTTAATATAATTCCTACCAAAATCTCAGTCTGATTCTATTTATTTATCATTCATAAATTGTGGAGATAGAGAACAGATTAGTGGTTGCCTAGAGACAAGGATTGGCAGGACTAGCTTTCAAAGTTAGCATGAGGGAGTCCTGTGATTGTGGCATAGTCAAATATATTTATTATAATAGTGGTTCCATGAAGTTACATATGTGACAAAATTGCACAGGGCTACACAAATGCACCCCCACACATGTAAAAATGCATGTATGTGAACACAAGTGTTTTAGTGAAACGTGATATACTCTATGGATTGTACCAATATTAATTTTCTGATGTACTATAGTTATACATGATGTTATAAATTGGGTGAATGATATAGGAGAATTCCTGTAGATTTTTTTTAAAGCCTTTTTCTGTGACTATTTATTTCAAAATACAACTATTTTAAAAATATTGCTTTTAGACAATAAGATGGAATATTCTGACAACCTCAGGGTAAAAAATAATTTGTTACATAATATAACAGGAAAATACTACAGATAAGAGATATATATTTTTTTTCAGTTTTCAATCCTATTCAGACTCTCTGGGGCACTTATTATTTATCCTGAATTCTCATTTTGAAATTATTTTTTAGCTTGGCCTCTATGACTCTTGTCTCTAAATTTTCCCTCTATTCCTCAGAATTCTTAGTTCATTCATTAAAGAAATGCTTACTAAGCACCTATTATGAGCCAGGAACTCTTTGAGGTGTGGGATATGGTAATGAGCTGATTTTTCAAAATAGATAAGCTACCTGTTCTAACAGAGCTCCAGTTTAATGCTAGTGGGTTTTTTTTGTTTTTTGTTTTTTGTTTTTTTTTTTTACAGGAAGGATGAGTAAATAAGTGAAGTATAGTAGAATAGTAGGTTGGTTGATGCTGAGTGTTATGGGGGTGGGGGAAATAAGCCAATGGAAAGGGAATAAGCATTCTGGAGAAGTATCACGTGTCCAGTTTTAAATAGGATGGCTAGGGGAGTTCTCTGGAGGGGTCTTCTGAGCAAAGATCAGAAGGAGGTGGAGAGTGTGTCATTAGGCTACCTGTGGAGGACAGTGATCAGGAAAGAGGATGAGCAAGAGAAAGACCCCATGGTGAGTGTGAGCATGGCCTGTTCAGGACAAGCCAGGGGCCAAAGTGACTGGAACAGAGGAAGGAAGCAGTAAGGAAACGTGGCTGGAGCTGTGATGAGACCAGATCCCTGTGGTAGATGTAGCCCCATGAGCAGCGGGCGCTTTGTCCTACATCAGTGGTCTGGCCAGCATCAGCATCCGCTGGGAATGTATTAGGAAGGCAAGTTCCCAGCCCCATCTGCTGGATTAGAAACTCTCCAAGTGCAGCTGACAATCCATTTTACCATGATTTCTAGATGACTCGGACTTACTCCAAGCTTGCAAGACACTGCTCTAAATGACATGGAAAGCATTGAGAGCCTTGAGCAGAGGACTAACAGGTCCACCTTCTGGCATCTGTGTTGAAAATAGTCTGTAGCAGGGGCAGGGGCAGGGGCAGGGGAGAGCAGGTAGCAGGCTACTGTAAGGATTCATGGGGGAGATGATGGTAATGTGATCTAGGGTCTCAGAAGGGAGATGGAGAGGAGGCGACAATCACTGACACCCGATGTCTCTTCTCTCCGTATATACTATTTTCTTCAGAGAGCTTGGCTATATGGTTTCACCCTTAACTTCTAGAGAAGATTTCAGACTCATGTGCTAGCACTCTGCAAAGTTCAATCCCCTGTGCTCAACCCTTTTTCTATTCATTCTCTTTAGTTACACACATCAGTAGAATGTATTTTGACATATTATACACACTTGGAGTATAATTTCCCATTCTTGTGGTTGTACATGTTGTAGAGTTACACTGTTCATGTATTCATATATGAACATAGTAAAGTTATGTCCGATTCCTTCTACCGTCTTTCCCATTCCTTCCCCCTTCTCTTCCCCTCATTTCCCCCTGTCCAATATGGTGAATCTCTGCTCCTCCTTCCCTCCTGCCTATTGTAAGTCAACATCTGCATATTAGAGAAAATATTCAGCCTTTGGTTTGGGGGGATTGGCTTTTTTTTTACTTAGCATGACAGTCTCCAGTTCCATCCTTTTACTGGCAAATGCCATTCATTGCTTTTCATGGCTGAATAATATTCAATTGTGTATATGTACAACATTATCTTTATCTATTCATCTATTGAAGGGCACAAAAAGCTTAGTTACATAGCTTAGCTATTGTGAATTGAGCTTCTATGAACATTGATGTGGCTGTGTCACTATAGTATGCTGATTTTAAGTCCTTTGGGTATATACCAAGGAGTGGGATAATTGGATCAAATGGTGGTTCCATTCAAAGTTTTCTAGGGAATCTCCACACTGCTTTCCAGACTGGTTGCATCAATTTGCAGTCCCACTAGCAATGTATGAGTGTACCTCCCCGCCCCCAATCCTCACCAACATGTATTGTTACTTCTATTCTTGATAATTGCCATTCTGACTGGAGTAAGATGAAACCTCTGTGTAGTTTTAATTTCATTTCCTTAATTGCTAGTGATGTTGAACATTTCTTCAAATATGTTGACCATTTGCATTTCTTCTTCTGTGAAGTGCCTGTTTGGTTCCTTTGCCCATTTATTGATTAGGTTATTTGTTTTTTGGTGTTAAGTTTTGTGGGTTCTTTATATATCCTGGAGATTAATGCTCTATCTGAGATGCAGGTGTCAAAGATTTTCTTCCATTCTGTAGGCTTTCCATGTTCTTTTCTCCTCCTCCTCCTCCTCCTCCTCCTCCTCCTCCTCCTCCTCCTCCTCCTCCTCCTCCTCCTTCTTCTTCTTCTTCTTCTTCTTTTTAGTGCACAGAAGTAGCTATATTCACATCAGATAAAGCAGAGCCTAATATCGGTAACTATACAAGGAGACAAAGAAAGTCATTACATATGGATAAAAGTATCATTTCAACATGAAAATTTAACAATATTCAACATATGTGCACTCAACGTGGGATCACGCCTTTCCATGTTCTTAATTGTTTCCTTTGCTGTGAAGAAGCTTTTTTTTTTATTCCATGCCATTTATTGATTTTTGGTTTTACTTCTTGCACTTTAAGTGTCTTGTTGAGGAATTATGTTCCTAAGCTGGCATGAGGAGAGTTGGGCCTACTTTTTATTTTAGTAGGTGCAGGGTCCCTGGTCTAATGCCTAGGTCCTTGCAGGGTGAAAAATAGGGTCTAATTTCATTTTATTACATATGGATTTCCAGATTTCCCAGCGCCATTTGTTGAAGAGACTATCTTTTCTCCAATGCATGTTTGTGGTGCCTTTGTCTAGTGTGACGTAACTGTATGTATGTGGGTTTGTCTCTGTGTCCTCTATTCTGTACAATTGGGCTTCATGTCAATTTTGGTGCCGATTCCATGCCCCTTTTGTTACTATTGCTCTGTAGTATAATTTAAGTTCTGGTATTGTAAATGCTCCTCCTTCACTTTTCTTACTGAGGATTGCTTTGGCTATTCTGGGCTTCTTATTTTTTCCAAATGAATTTTATTACTGCTTTTTCTATTTCTATGAAGAAAATCATTGGAAACTTAATAGGAATTGCATTAAATCTATATAGCACTTTTGGTAGTATGGCCATTTTGATAATATTAATTCTGCATATCCAGGAGCATGGGGGATCTTTCCATCTTCTAAGGTCTTTTTCAGTCTTTTTTCTTTAGTGTTCAGCCTTTCACCTGTTTTGTTAGATTGATTCCCAAATATTTTATTTTCTTTGAGTCTATTGTGAAAGGGTTCATTTTCCTAATTTCTCTTAGTTGATTCCTCACTGATGTATAGGAATGCAACTGATTTATGGGTGTTAATTTTATATCTTGAAACTTTGTTGAATTTATTTATGAGTTCTAGAAGTTTTCTGGTGGAGTTTTTTTTTTGGGGGGTCTTATAAACATAAAATCATGTCATCAGCAAGTAGGAATAGTTTGAGTTCTTCTTTTCCTATTTGAATCCCTTTAATTTATTTTTTTCTGTCTAATTGCTCTGGCTAGAGTTTCCAGGACAATGTTGAATAAAACTGGTAAAAGAAGGCATCCTTATCTTGTTCCAGTTTTTAGAGGAAATGCTTTAAATTTTGTTCCATTTAGATGATGTGGGCCTTGGGTTTAGCATATATAGCTCTTACAATGATGAGGTATGTTCTTATTATCCCTAGATTTTCTAGTGTTTTGAACCAGAATGAACATGAATGGATGCTATATTTTGTCAAATGTTTTTTTTTGCATCTATTGAGATAATCATGTGATTCTTGTCTTTAAGTCTATTGACATGATGAATTACATTTATTGATTTCCATATGTTGAACCAAACTTGCAACCCTGGATGAACCCTGCTTGATCATGGTGCACTATCTTTTTAATATTTTTCTGTGTGCAATTTGCCAGTATTTTATTAAGAATTTTTGCATTCACGTTCATCAGGGATATTGGTCTGAAATTCTCTTTCCTTGATGTGTCTTTGTCTCACTTTGGTATTAGAGTGATACTGGTTTTATAGAATGAGTTTGGAAGTGTTCCCTCCTTTTTAATTTCATGGAATAGTTTGAGGAGGAGTTGTGTTAGTTCTTTCTTTGAAGGTCTGGTAGAACTCAGCTGAGAATCCATCTGGTCCTGGGCTTTTCTTGGTTGGTAGCTTTTTGATGGTGTCTTCAAGTTCATTGCTTGAAATTGATCTGTTCAAATTTTCTATGTCTTCTTCTTTCAATTTGAGTAGATCATATGTGTCTAGAAATTTGTCAGTGTCTCCAAGATTTTATGTTTTATTAGAGTATGAATTTTCAAAAGAGGTTCTGATTATTGTCTGTATTTCATAGTGTCCATTGTGATATTTCCTTTTTCGTCATGAATTTTAGTAATTTGAGTTTTCTCTTTCCTTTTATTAGCTTGGCTAAAGGTTTATCAATTTTATTGATTTTTTTTCAAAGAACCAACTTTTTGTTTTGTCAGTTTTGGGGGGTTGTTCCTTTTGTTTCAATTTCATTGATTTCAGCTCTGATTTTAATTGTTTCCTGTCTTCTACTGCTTTTGGTGTTAATTTGCTCTTCTTTTTCTAGGGCTTTGAGATGTAGTGTTGGGTTATTTATTTGTTGTTTTTCTATTCTCTTAATGATTGAACTCAATGCAATGAACTTTCCTCTTAGCCTTGCCTTTACAGTGTCCCAGTGATTTTGATATGTTTTATCACTATTCTCATTTACCTCTAAGTATTTTTTAACTCCATCCCTGATTTCTTCTGCTATCCATTTGTCACTCAACAGCATATTATTTAGTCTGCAGGTGTTAGAGTAGCTTCTGTTTTTTAAAAATTTTATCATTGATTTCATTTTATTATAATCTGATTGGATGCAAGGTATTATCTCTAATTTTTTGTTTTTTGCTAAGAGATGCTTTGTGGCTTAAGATATGGTCTATTTTAGAGAAGGATCCATGTACTGCTGAGAAGAAAGTATATTCAGTCATTGATGGATGAGTTATTCTAAATATGTCTATTAAGTCTAAATTATTAATTGTATTTTTTTAGTTTTATAGCTTCTTTATTTAGTTTTTGTTTGGCAGATCTATCCAGTGGTGAGAGATGCATGTTAAAGTCACCCAGGATTGTTGCATTATGGTCAGTTTGCTTCCTGAAATTGAGAAGGGTTTTTTGATCCATTGAGTATGTTTTGTAGTGCATTGTTTGGGGCATAAATATTTTTAATTATTATGTCTTGCTGATGTTTAATTCCCTTAATCAGTATGAAATGTCCTTCTTTTTCTTTTCTGAAACTTGAAATCCACTTTATCTGATATGAGGAGCGAAACCCTGCTTGTTATGAGATCTATGTGAATGATATGTTTTTTCCATCCTTTTACCTTCAGTCTATGAAATGAGTTTCTTGGAGACAGTGTATTGTTGGGTCTTGCTTTTTAATCCAATCTGTCAGTCTATGTCTTTTGATTGATGAGTTTAGGCCACTTACATTCAATGTTATTATCGAGATATGACTTTATTACCTGTTATTTTTATTTACTTCTGGTTTTTAATTTGAGTTAGTTTCTCCATTGATTCTCTGTTCTTTTAGTATATTTCCTCCCTTTCCTGGTTTTCACTTTAATTTTTCATTTCTTCTTCATGAAGTATCTTATTCAGTATGTTTTGTAAGGTAGGCTTTCTGGTTATGAATTCTTTTAACTTTTGTTTATCATGGAAGGATTTTATTTCATCATCAATTCTGAAACTTAATTTTTCTGGGTATAGTATACTTGGCTGGCATCCATTTTCTTTCAGAGCTTCGTATATATTATTCTAAGACCTATCTTTGAGGGTCTGTGTTAAGAGATCAGCTGAAACCTGGATTGGTTTCCCTCTAAATGTTATCAGTCGTTTTTCTCTGGAAATCTTTAAAATTCTATCTCATTCTGTATGTTAGGCATTTTCAGAATAATGTGACTTGGTGTGGGTTTGTTGTAATTTTGTATTTTAGGGTCCTGAAAGCCTCCTGTATTTGATTTTCCATTTTATTCTTTAGGTTTGGGAAATTTTCCAATATGATTTCATTGAAAAGATTGTGCATTCCTTTCATTTCTATGTCTCAGCCTTCATCTATTCAATGAATCTTAAATTTGGTCATTTCAGGTTATCACACATTTCTTGGAAGTTCTGTTCATGGTCTCTTAACATTTTTTTTCTGCAGTTAAGTTTGTTTACAAGATTATATATTTTGTCTTCATTGCCTGAAACTCTCTCTTCCAAAAGATCTAGTCTGTTGGTAATGCTTTCCAATGAATTTTTAATTTGATTTCTTGATTCCTTCATTTCAAGGATTTCTGTTTGTTTTTGATGTGTTTGTTTTCAGAATTTCTATCTTTTGTTGAAGTGATCTTTCACTTTCTGTATTTTCTCTCTAATTTCACTCCTTATGCCATTCTTTGCTTTGTGGATCAGTTTAACTATGTACATTCTAAACTCTTTCTCTGACATTTCTTCCACTGTGGTGTCAATGGATCCTGTTATTGGAGTATTTGGTTTGGTTGGGGTGATTTGTTCTCTTGCTTTTTCATATTGATTATGTGTCTGCCCCTCTAACAATATGGATCTGAGGCAGCAGAGTTCCTACACTGTGGACTCATAGTGTATATCCTGAAGGTTACCAGTACTTCACTGTTTAGGGTGAGACAAATAATAACAAAAATCAATGCAAACAATATACAGCATTAAACCAAATAATTGCTTCAATGACATCTACAATGTTAATTACCACAATAGACAGAAATGGTATGATTAGTTATTGCCTGTAATAAAAACAGCAAGTTTACAAAAGGGTTTACAATTTCAAATGGTGGATAAGGAGAGAACAGGATGTGATGATTATGAGTGAGTAGAAGAGAAGATAGAAGTGAAACATTAAAGGAAGAGTGAAAGAGAGAATACTGGAGATGTGATGTTAGCAGAAGAAAAGAGAGAAAGAGAATAAGAGAAACTGGTAAGATTATATCTATATCTATCTATCTATCTATATATATATAGTAAAAATTTTTTAAAAGTAAAATATAAATATATATAAAAGAATACAAACAAAATTAAAATATACTAATCAAATATCCTAGTTCTCAAAAAATTTATCCATGAAAAATAACTGGCTTCAAAAATTCTAGAATTGAAAAATAAAAAACAAATATGAGTATGTATAAATGTCCATGTACCATTAAGATCACAATTATACAGAGAAAAGAAAAATAAAAGAAAAGAGAGAGAGAGAGAGAGAGAGAGAGAGAGAGAGAGAGAGAGAGAGAGAGAGAAAATCTCAATGAAAAAGAATTGTTTCTGTTGAAGTTCAAAATATTCTCAGCTTCTCAACAGTGTTATGTGGGGTTGTTTGGAGCATGATGCTCCACCCTCTGGATTGCAGGAGTGAGAGAGGTAATCATGTAGGCAGAATTCCTGAATTCCTGGAGGTGGGGTTTAGGCTTAGGTGGGCAGCAGACTCTTTGCTGAATGCCAATTGGTCTGGAGATTTTAAATCAGCACACCTCAGCAATTGGCAGTCCTCACTGAAAGACTGTACCCCAGGGATCTCCTGTGGTTCCATTCATGTGGGAGAGGGGCCAATTTTTATTCCCCTATATCACCTGCGGACCCTATGTTTCCTGGTCTTATTTTCACTCTCTAAACTCAATTTCTCTCACCTCTGCCTTTCCTGGCCAGATGAGTGTGTCCCAGCCTGTCTTGAAAGTAGCCAGATTGGAGAAGGGGTAGAGCCGGGGTGGTGGGGGTGGGGGTGGGGGTTCCACACCCAGTTATCTCCTGTGTGAACCTCTCTTCACATTTGATTTTCTTCTGGTCACTGAAGTACACTCTATGTTGTGCAGTGTGTGTTTACTGGGCCTGTATTTTGGGCCAGAGTTGGGTTTGCCAGGAATTTTGTCCCTCAACTGCTGGACCCTGCACTACAGCTGCAAAATGGTTCCTTCCTTGGTCCTCCACACACTGCCTGGAGAGACGGTGGTGGCTTCTTTCCTGCACAAGGATGTTGTGCAGAGCCCCTTTTAGTTTAGTTAGGCAATGTCCTTGATCTCTAAATGCTCCATACCCAGACACACCTCAGACTTCCTAAAAATTCAGATTCCTTTAATTCCCTAATCTCTCCACTTTGCTAGAGGAAAGACCGCCCTGGCTGGTGCTTCTGGCCCAGCTGTTGCAGTGGTTGTGTTGCTGGGGAATTCTTTCTTATTTTATTATATCTAATCTCCTGAGTCTCCGATCTACTTTGAATGTCAAGGTTTAAATTTCAGTAAAGTCCTCCCCGCACTTGATTTTTTGTTCACCCACTTTGCTGAGAAACTGCCTGTCTGCTTTCTTGATGCCACACCACAAAGTAGCCAGGAAAGTGACATCCTCTATTCTGCCATCTTGATGCCTGTACTCAACCCTTTCCAGGACATTATGTAGGGAAATATTGCCACACTTTCACTTAGTGAGGATACTTTGCGCACTTTAATATCTGCATTATATGCTCTGCCTCTGATATGTTACTGAAGAAATATAAAATGCCTATTTCTGGATTCCTTTATCCCTTATGTGATCCGTCAACCCCTTTCACACCTAGAATCAGGTCAGTCTGATTCCAAAATGGTTTTTGTTATCTATTATTCAAGAACTGAAGCCCAGGCTAGGATGAGAAGTCTGTTTTTATTTATTTTTTTTAGATGGTGAGGTTGGCTTTCTCAAGTCTGAGTGGGGTTGGTTTTAATAAGATAACTACAGCCAATGAACTTGCAAGCCACTAGTTGGTTCATTTATTAATGTGACAGGTGATGAGAAAGAAATGAATGTTTGGAAGAATTACATGCATCTGTGTATTTGATCTCTTTGAAATTAATCTTAGAGTTTCTACATCATGTAATGCTAAACACATATCATTTGTTTTGAACTTAATACAGCACATGGAAATGTTTATAAGAATTAGAGGCACTTCAGAGTCCATCACGGAGATAGGACTATTGACACAATCTGCTTGTGCCTTCCGAAACCTGTATTTAGTCACGACAACTGTATGTTGCTCTCTTAAGAGTCCAGCCACTGAAATCATTATTGTTGTGTCTGAGACGAATGAGATTGTTAATTGTGTTTACAATAAAATATGTGAATAAATAAATAAAATACTTTAATATTTTATTATAATTGTTAGGATTTGCTGGAACAGCATTCATTACACTGGGTATAACTACTAGATTTTATGTCTCATGCCAAGTCCTATTGATTGTTAATGACTGCTTGGAGCTGTGTGAGAAGAATTCTGAGACAGTCTGGTTTCAGTAAGAAAAAGGGTCATGTAGTGAGACCTGTCTGCCTGGCGGGTGGGTGATAGGGTTGTGGCTCAAGAGCCTCATGGTGCCTAACTTTTCCATAGAAGGAAAAAAAAAAACTCACAAAACCAAACACAAGTTTTCAGCTTTATTGGCATATTGAGCAATTGCTTAAAATTTCCAAGACTGTCTTTCTCAGCTCCCCACAATGAACATGCTCCTCTTTCTCCACTTCACATTCTTCTCACGCTTCCCCCTCTTCTCGTTGCCATTCCGTTTTCTCTGGGGTAACATTCTCTATTTGGTTTTTATGCTCTCCCCTCAACCTCCATACACTACACGTATCCCGTGGCTCCCTGAAGCAGATCCCTTGTTCAGGAGTCTAGTGTACTCATTGTCCCTCATGAACATATTGATAATTTTGTCTCAGCCTTTGCTTACAGCTGCCATTCCAGTCTGAATTGCCCACCCTCCTCCTTCCTGTCTACTCAATCTCTATCACACTGCAAGAAGTGGTACAAGTCCTCCATAGATGATGGAGTCTTTCCTGACAACTCTTGGTTGACTCTCCCAAGACCCTACAATTCTTGATTTCCTAGAACCCTTGAATTATCTTTAGAAGACAAAAATCATGATATCTTTACCCAAGCAAAAATAGACAAAATATAGAGAACTGGGTAGGATTGGAGCATGCTCTAGGCTGTGCTTCTAGAAAGAATTGCAAAATGCCACAGAATTCATTCTGGCAAGTATCTCCCTATACCTCCTCAGAAAGAAGAGAAATCAGGAAAAAAACTGTAAGAACACTTTGTCCATTTTAGGCAAAGTCCAGTGATCAGGGTACTACCACAATTCTAACTTGTCTCAAGAATTGCAATACTTCTGCTAGATCATGCTTGAGGAAAAAATGGACACCTGGTTCCCAGCTTTCTGGCATCCAAGAAGCCAGGGAGTGGATTCTGGAACATGCTGCACAAACCCCATGGCTCTTGGTCATGCCTGTTGCCAGAAAACAAAAAACACCCGAAGGTGGCTTCACCCCTGCCTTCCAAATCTTGCACAAGTGGACCTCATTGCCCAAACCTAAACCTCAAAACCCAGCTGAAAGGGCCTTATAAATATAGGTTTTATCTTTCTAACATCTGCCATATAGAAAGGTGCACCAGAAAAAGCATGCAGCGGACATGGGTACCTATTCATGGTATTTGTCATACCTATCACAACTTGTTACCTTTCAAAGTCATAAATCTACTCCAGTCATTTTCCTTTTTAAAACCATTCATGCTGTTAACCTGCAGCATGAAGCCCTAATTCCCTAGCACGGCATAGAAGGCTCTCTGCCGTGCAAGCCAGTGTGGACAATTGCCCCCCAGCTGTCCTGCCCTGCAACATAGGGTTTCTTAGAGAGTGGCAGCCAGGATAACTTTCCTGCCTATAGAGTAGTGGAGTGCTGTTATTTTACCAAGTGATAAAAAATATGGCTTTCTAATAGTGTACTTTCTCCAAGTAGACTCTCTGAATCCTTTCCTCACTTGTATCTGAAGCTTTTGTCCTGGTTCTGCCTAATTTCTAATTTTGATTGTTTCTCCTCAGTGTGATTTTTTTTTTTTGGCAGGGGGAGACCAAGAATTGAACCCAGGGGTGCTTAACCACTGACCCACATCCCCAGCCCTTTTTATTTTTTATTTTGAAACAGGATCTTGCTAAGTTGCTTAGGGTCTCACTAATTTGCTCAGGTTGGTCTTGAACTTGCAATCCTCCTGCCTCAGTCTCCTGAGCCTCTGGGATTAAAAGCCTGCACCAACACACCCAGCTCTCTCTGTTTGGTGTTCTGTATTAGAAGTGAGTTTTAGTTTCAAGAGTTTTTAAGCTGGTTCTGTACCATCTTCCACTAGTGCACCACTGTTCCTTTGCTTTTGGCCACAGACCAGATCCTGCTGAGTCCCTTCTAATTTGGGTCAGCTGTCCTCAAGTTGGGCCTCCACATTCCAGTGGATGCCTATTGACATTTAGGGTTCTCATAGTCCAGGGGCTTTCGTGGCCAAGTTGCCTTTCCCCTCCATCCTCCAGCACAGATGCTAATATCTTGTGAGTCACAAACTATTCGTGGTCTGTGCCTACATATTTGGGTGCTCATGAGGATGCCAGGGTTTCTGCTTTCATTGTAGGTGTTTTCCATGAGCCTTGCTTCTGAAATACCAGTTGCTAGATCATTTTTTTTTCGAATGTGAAAATTAAGGGAAGAATAAAAACAGTTTAACTTTCATCACCATCTTATGTAAAAATATATGAATAAAGAGAAAATCACTTACAACTTTGCATTCACCCCTAGTCATGTTAGAAAAAAGGAACTTGGTAAGTGTTGATGTCATGAAGGGATCCCTCCCACAACCAGTGGGCACCCTCACTAAGTTGGCATTTTGGGCTTGTGTCTTGCTCTACCCACAGGTTCCTAAGTTGGGCAAAACATAGCTCTTCTCCACCTACTACCCTTTTTCTGGGAGAAACAAATGCAACTCTAGTTATCAAAAAAAAAAAAAGAATAAAATAGGGTTTTCAGGTTGTATCATTGAAGACAGTTGTTAGACACCGTCATCAATGATGTAAATTAATTCTAACCGTCTTTGCATTACTCACTCAATACTTAAAGGTCTAGGGTTGGGGAGGATTGGATGCAACTTACTGGTTGAGTCTAGGGTCATTCCTATGATTTATTTGCTAGGAAACAGAAGAGGAAACTAGTGTTTCAGCATTAGCAGTGTATATGCTAATACTAAATAATGGGATATTATGGTTTGGATCCAGATTGTCTCCCAAAAGCTTGTGTGTGGACAGCATGGTCTCCAATGCAGCAAGGTTCAGAGGTAGGGTTTTGGGGCAATGAGTGGATCATGAGGAACCTCCATGATGAATCCATTAATCAAGACGGATTAATCCATCAATAGCTGGATGGACTACTGTAGGACCTAGGTCACTCTTGGCGCACCTTTGAAGGGTTTATCTTCTCCCCAGCTCCACCTCCCTTCCTCTCTCCTTCCCTCCCTCTCTCTTTCTCTAATTCCTGGATGCCACGAATTGTGAAGCTTTCTCTGCCATGCCCTCCCGCCATGATGTTCCCCTTTACCTTGGGCCCAGAGCAACAAAGCAGGCCAACTGGGGTCTGAGACCTCTGAAACCATGAACCAAAATAAATTTTTCCTCCCCTGAGTGGTTCTTGTCAGGTATCTTGGTCACGGAAATGAACAGTTGATGAATACATAGTGATGGTTCCATAATAGAAAGAGGAGTTAGATATTGGAAAGAGGAAGGGAAAAGACAAATTTCTACTGTAATCTATCCTTTTGGCTGACCAAACTCCACATATTCTTTCTTAAATACAAATCAAACAAACAAACAAGGACAGAAGGAAGGAAAAGGGATGACAAGAAAGAAGAAGGAAAAGAAGAAAGGAAGGAATCGAGGAAACCTGAGCACAATGCACTATTCTTCATGCATCACAAACACACATCCTCTTTCACCAAAAGGGGGGCACCCGAGACCCTGTAGTTCTTGCTCCAGCTACAGGTAAGGATTTCTGACAGTGTTGTTTTAATATTAGGCAGTTCATTTTGTGAAGTTCAGCACCACCAAAGCATATTATATAAAAATCATCACAGAAAAGAGAGAGAAAGGGGGAGAAATTTATCACACCACAAGGAAAGAAATACAGAGTCATTTCCATTATTTCCTACAGCTGGTTATGACACTGCAGTTAATTTTTATGACTTCCTTCTCTATTACCCGTTTCATGCTTCCTTGGACTTTGGGTAGCATCTCAATTAGTTGGAATTCTTTCCTGGGTGAGGGGACACCCTTGACCCTAAACTTCACGTGTGAGGGAACCGAGGCGTTGATGATCTGCCTAGTCATCCATGAACTATTACCAGTGCAAATGACTCTAGGAGGTGTCTTAGGAGAGCCCTTGAATTCATTCCTTTCTCTTTCTGACTCTTCCTTCACAGCAGCAACATGGGTTGTTGTTGTTGTGCCTCATGATACTATAGAATCTTTTTTTTTTTTTTTGGCATGTTCTTCTAGAAGTCTGAGAAACCCAAAAACATCCAGGAGGCAATTACAATTCCCAATTCAGTGGAATAATTTGTGTGTTTCCATGAGGTAATGGAATATGATGGTTAAGGGCATGGGTACTGAACTTAAACGCTCTGGGTTCATTTTTCAGGTCCACCACTTACCAGTTCTCTGAGCTCAGTTTCCTAATGTGAAAAATGTGGACAATGAAGTACATAATACTAAATATATACTATATTTGCTATTGTGATGACTAAGTGAATTATTACATGTGTATCATGTAGAACAGTGGCACCTAAGTGTTTGTTGGATATTAACTTTTATCACTAACTGATAAACAAAAGAGCACAGTTATAGGGACAGGAGACAAGCAAAACACCATTAAGAGATTCACAATATTACTGTGAACCATGTACAACACCCTCACTATTCGATGTGTATGCACACATAGTCACATTTTCTGAACCAAGGGTTATGTAAGTGAGAGAAATAACATCGTGTTCATTGCTTATTCAAGGCATACAACTTTTTTTTCCAGTCTAAACATCAGTTTTACATTTTATTTTTTAAATATTTTTATTTTTGGTTATACATGACAGTAGAATGTATTTTGGCAGAATATACATAAAGTATAACTTATTCTATTTAGGTTCCCACTCTGTGGTCATGCGTGATGTGGAGTTACCCTGGTAGTGTAAACAAATACAATGCCAGGAAAGTTAGGTCCAATTAATTCTACCCTATTCCCCTCTCCCCTTCCTTTCTCTTATTTCTCTTTGCCTAGTCCAATGGATTTCTATTATTCCCTTCCCCAATCTCCCTTGTTTTGGGTTAGCATCCACAAATCAGAGAGAACATTTGGCCTTTTATTTTTGGGGATTGGCTTATTTCACTTAGCATGATTTTCTGGTTCCATCCATTTACTGGCAGATGCCATAATTTCCTTCTTCTTTAAAGCTGAGTAATATTCTATTGGGTATATATACCACATTTTCTTTATTCATTCATCCATCGAAGGACACCTAGGTTGTTCCCATAGCTTGGCTATTGTGAGTTGAGCTACTATAAACATGGATGTGGCTGTGTCACTGAAGTATGCTGTTTTTAATTCCTGTGGATATATGCCAAGGAGTGGAATACTAGGTCAAATGGTTCCAATCCAAGTTTTCTAAGAAATCTCTATACTGATTTTCAGAGTGGTTGCACCAATTTGCAGTCCCACCAAAAATGTACGAGTGTACCTTTTTCCCAACATCCTTGCCAACATTTACTGTTACTTGTATTCTTTAAAATTGCAATTCTGATTGGAATGAGATGGAATCTCAATGTAGTTTTAATTTACATTTCTCTAATTGCTAGAGATGTTGAACAGTTTTCATATATGTTTTGACCATTTATATTTCTTCTTCTGTGAAGCATTTGTTCAGTTCTCAAGGCATACAATTTTTACCCTACCCAAAGTACTTCAGTATCACAAGATTATCCCATAACTGTACTTTTTTTTTTTTTAAAAAAAGGTCTGTGTCCCTGTTCTATAAGGTGATTTATTTCTGGATGATGGACATATAATATGTCAATGAGTCCCATGGGTAATGACCCATTGTCTTAAGTATTTTTTGCAAAGTGAATTATTTGGTAAGAAATACTGTTGTGTGGGCTGTCATATGATGTAAAAGCATCTGCTTAGACTTCAGATAAAATGTAACAAAATTATATTAGGAAGGAAAGAAATCTAGAATATCTTTCTCGTCCAAGAAGTAAATCATTACCTGCATGATGGAAAGGTTCAATGGAATTTACCTTCCATCAGAAAGCTAGCACTACCTTTAAATGTATGTGATAATATATTAGGGACTAAGGTCATTAGCTATCGATTATTCAAATTTATGAGGAAAAGTCTCCATTCTTGTCAGCTCTTGCTTACAAGGCTTTATTGTTCTATCTGCAAAATAGTACTACATCTTGTCCACTTTTTCAGAACACAGAATAAGTATTCTGAAGAATAGAATTCAAACACCAACTTAGCTTTGTTCATGAGAATGTTGAGCAATGTCTTAGTCTTCTATTGCTGCAAATAAAAATGGTCATAACTTTG
Organism: Ictidomys tridecemlineatus; assembly: GCF_052094955.1. Lineage (NCBI taxonomy): Eukaryota > Metazoa > Chordata > Mammalia > Rodentia > Sciuridae > Ictidomys > Ictidomys tridecemlineatus. Next base: position 99,469,439 of record NC_135480.1, read on the forward strand.
GTGATAAAACAACCCCATTTATTATCTCACTGTTCTGAAGGTCAGAAGTATGGTGTGGGTCTCTTCTGACTAAAATCAAAGTATTGGCAAGGCTGTGTCTCTTTTGAGAGGCTCTAGGAATAATCTATTTTCTTGTTCTCTCTAGGTATTGACAGAATTCAGTTCATTGAAGATTGGTAGCATTGAGTGTCACTTCCTTGTTGGTTGTCAGCTGAGGGCTGTTTGCAGCATTTCGAGGACACTGCTCCTCTTAACCCGTGGCCCTCTTTGTACAGCTCCAAAGCCAGCAGTCATGGGTTGACTTCCATTCACACTTTAAACCCCTCCTGGTTGCAGGTCCACTTTTAAAAACTCATGTGATAGATTGGGCCCACTGGGACCATACAGGATTATGTATCCATCTCAAGATTCATACACTTAATCACATCTGCAAAATTTATTTTGGAAAGCAACATAACATTACAGGTTCCAGGGACTGGGGCATGGTCGTCTCTGGAGGAGTAGCCACAAGCAATACTGCCATGTCTGAAGAAGGCTGGCTCATTTTCCTACTTATCTGTAGTAGGAAACTTTTAATGATTATCCAGTTTCCTAGTGTGAAAAATTAGGATATGGTACACAATATTATCACACCCATCCTCAAAGTGTGCTCTTTCCAACTCCCTAACCATTTTGCTAAACTACTAGCACCCAGCTAGACTTTTAATCACTTCATCTCTTCTTCTAGAAAGAGTGAAAAAAAATATACAGTGGTCAAAAGAGAGTTGAGAGGTCTCCAAGAAAACCACAGAGGTGTACACTTGTTCCCTAAGCAAAAATTACATCTGTTATCCTCTAGTTGTTGGAAACTGAAAGGAGTGAAAAACGTTTGTCAGATTAATAGCTCCATAGTCAACATCAAGAGCTTCCCGGATTTGTTCTAATGAGGAGACTAGAGAAGAAAAGCACCTGCAGTTAAATTCCCAGATTATTAAGCTCACAATAATCCAATGCCATTTTCAAGGGTAATCTATCTGTGGCAGTAGCTAAATCAAAGAACAAAACTGTCCTGTGAATTGGAATCATTGCCTTTGTATATTTCTTTTCAAGTATTTGATGGGTCTCACTGATTTCTATGATTTTCATAAGGCTGTGGTTTCTATTTTGACTTCTTACTTGTCCCTTCTCACCATTATATCTCTTCTTCTATTGGTAAAGGGGACTAGGAGAAGATTTTTCCTAGGTATATTGATTCCATTAATTGAGACATACTTGGGAGTTCCATTGACCTACCACCATTAAGTGACATAGGTCAAAACTCCAATTGCCACCTATCTTGCATATATCTTCATTTGACTGTTAGATCACAGTGGGACTCTGGGTACCCTAACAGTAGTCTCAGTTTAGAATTGAAATCCAATATACATAAAAGATTTAGATGCTAACCGTTCTCAGAGGGTAAATACCACAGATACCTTAGAATCTAAGTATGCACTTGGGAATTTTTGCAGAATATTTCCTCAAGCATACCCATCTTCCCCTCTTCTAAGAGTTTTTGTGTCTTTGAACTTGGGTCTAGACATTGGGTCTGGGGATAGGACCATCCTAATGTGGTAGCAGCTGAAGTTAGATTACTGCTTATCCAGTTATATACATCAAGTGGGCTTTAATAGATATTACAGGAAAAGTAAAGTTCATAAATATTCCACCTGGTCCATCCATTTCCCTGCTTCCTTAACAGTTAAGTGGTGACACGTGACTAGCTCTGCTCAATGGGCTATGCAAGGAAATAATGTGTCACTTCTGGACTGAAGCCTAGAAGAGCAGGAATGAGATCCCCAAGTGGTCTCTTCCCCTGCCATGGCAACAGTGAGTCAGATCACAAGAATAAAACAGAGGAGGTCTCTAAGTCACTGCATGATCAATAGCCCTAGGGAGTCACTCAGACCAGGACAGTCTTTGTGTAAATGAGAAATAAACTTTTAAGTGCTAAGCCACTGAGACTTGGGATAATTTTATTAGCACAACATAAACCATCCTATCCTGACTAATGCAGTGAGGAACCCATCCTTACAGTCAAAGGATGACCCCGTGAACAATCAGCCACCACCAATGATCTCATGGGTTAGACCATTCTATCTGCCACATCCATACTTCTTCCTCTATGGTAGTCGAGTTCATTCTGCCTCTGCTAAGTTCCCCTGCTTGGCTGTTTTCCATTCTGGAATCCTTCCACAACATTAAGTCAAGGAGCCCATTAATCTGTGGCATTTTCTGTCAAGAAGTCTGGACGACATAGGGAGCCATCAAAGTGTTTTTCAAAGATGTTTCTACTTCCTTTATCAAGGTCTGCCTCAAAGCTTCAGTGGAGGGAGATTTTTTCTGGGCCCTTCGTAGGAAGTGGGTAAGTGCATGGAGTTTCCACAAATTCAAATTCCTTTATATCAAAATGTCTCCAATATTATAATTTTATTTAGTGAGGATCAGCATTGAACACAGGTGTCTATTAACTGCCGTACCCCACATCAATAAGCACATAGAAACTGGGATCTCTGGCAAGTTTATTCGATCCATGTAGTTTGGGCTGATCTAATCTAAAGTTATGTTTCTTCCAATTTGGTGAGAATGCTCTAAATTAATTCTCACACACTTTCCAAGGACTTTTGTAGATATAAATGAACAAAGTCTTGCAATTCTTTTGGGATAAAGTCCTCTCTTCCTTGATTTATTGTTTTCTCCTTGGAGTATAATGAGATCTAATTTAATTACAGATTTAGAGAAAAGAAAGATTGGAATAGAAGTAGGTAAAGGGTAGATCAAAAGGGAAATTGACTTGTTAGTGTAGGATAGCTCCCTCAGACATGGGCAGGGGAAGGTTGTTTCTAAGAGCTTGGGAGAGTCAGTGAAGGGCAGGGGTTCCAGATACCAAAGTCCCCCAAATTCCAGCTACGTATGTTCAATCTAATGTTTCAAAGTATCTTTTTTCTTGAACGGGAGTCCAACCGAAAAGACATCACAAGTTGATTATTTTGACAGATGTCATAATTTGGTAATCTTCATAGGAAAAAATAATCTCTGGTAAACTTGGCTTTTAGTTATCTGAATCCTAAATATATGTACTGAAAAGAGAGAGATTCATTCTGTATGTACAAAATTTGTCCATTATCTTATTTTTTAAAATTTCCCAATGCTAAGGTAAGTAGCTCCCTTACCCTGTAGACCCTGAATTGCCAGCAACAAGAGTCTCCAAGCTTTGCCTAATTGAGCACTTTCTTGCAGATGACGGAAGACTGTAACAACTCAGTGATCTTTTTACTGTGTGCCATGACTAGCATTTTCCCATGGAATAGCCATGGAATATTCTTGCTTTCTGTTTTATCTAAGCTAAATAGTCAATCTTAGGTTTTCTGTATTTTACTGAAGATCTGTTAATTGCAATGTGATTCCTGTCTATCATACAGTTCTGCGTGGTTTTGGTACATATACTCTTTAAATATTTAAACTGCCCAGTGAGAGTGGCACTATGACTATCCACATTTAAAATGGGGAATTGACACAGGGGCTTGTTCTTATAGCTTTAAGTGGCAAAGTTGAAGATTCAAATCCAAGCCGTCTGACTCCCCAAGTCCACGTTTGTAACCACGGTGCTGTGCTTCCTCTTAATATGAAAGTAAATATCAATCAGTTGGTAGGATTTATTTTTAAGTAATGGAATCTATTTTTCACTATCTTAACAAGATGGTGTTTCATCAGAAGGCTTTCAGAATTGGCAGAAGCAGGCTGGAAGAAGGGTCTAAGGTCCTGTAGTGGGGTGGGGAGACAGAAGCACAGTGAACTTTCTGTAGGGGAGTATTCTGCCAGGACATCGCTCTAAGCATCACTGCGGCCATCACCAACTAAGTTCGTGACAGATTCTAACCACTCCGTCATGGTGTTGACACTTGCTCAAATGTGGGTGCCAGGTAGGAGCCTCTCATTTGCTGAGTCTCTTCACCTGCCTGTGCTGTGGCTGCCAAAGAGTAGGGGGAGGGATGGTTGGGTATTTGGGGAGTCAGTCCCTTGTGTGGAGGGAGGTGAAGCCCAGCTTCACACTGAGACTAAATACAATGAGGAATTTCACAAAATAGGTGATTGCAGCCTCTAAAGATCTAAAAGAATTATGACTGTATAACTTCATTTGTGTCCAAATAGGCAAGGAAACGAGGATTAGAGGCTGCTCAGTCTTCCCATCCTCCATATCTCCCCCAACTCCACTCTGTAGTCTATATAGTCGAATGGACTTTAGTCAAGAGAAGTAAATCAACTGCTCCTGCCCCATCCCTGACACACAACAGGCTCAATGCAAATTCTAAGTTCTATCCACTTGATAAAGCTATTGTTTTTCCGATGATTTTGCAAACCAAGGACACACCCTAGATTATTTTAAGTTTGGTGCTATTTCTTACACCCTTTTGTGGTATTGGTTACCCACAATCACAGTGGTCCCTGTCCAAGGCCAAAACCACTGAACTCAGCCCATCTGGCTTTCAGATAAAATCTGATGCATTACAGTTAGAAACTGGCTCTTAAGAAGCTCTGAGCTGTCCAAGAGGTCAAAAGAGGCCAATTGCCTATATTCCTTGCACCCTCTTCCCATCATTCCATGCAGCACTATGAAAGGAAACATCAAGAGAGGAGTAAAGTGAAGCTGTAAGCAAATGAAATAGGAAAATAACTAAGAGACTTTGTGCATTTTTTTCCTACTGTCACTTGGAACAACTTTTGTCCAATACCTGTGATTGCTCGTAGCTCTGGTCCTTAGGAGTAAAATCAGGAAGAGTGTAGAAACTTGACCTGTGAGGAGATGATGTCAACAAGTGTGGACCCAATCTTTAGGCTTGTGCTTCCCCACCCTTTCCATCCTTGCACTTTCCCAATGTTGCCTCGCAGTGTGAGCAATGGACCAAATCCTAAACAGATCCCCCACTTTTGTTGTGGGGTGAGGAGTTATTAACGGTTTTTTGCAATGCTTGGACTCTTCACCCCTGGGTCTCATCTACCTTCCATAAATTCATTGGGATTTCCACAAACTGGGTAATCTCAAAAAACATTGCCTGCCAGGGTAACTGAAACACCACTAGGATCTAGGGACCTCCTGGTGAGGGCATTTGAACTTGAATATGAAACACAGTAAATCATGAATTGGGAGAAAAAAAGGCAGCTACATTTAAGAGAAAAAGTCTTCTTCCCCAGCACTCTATCTCCAGAGCAGAGACCCCCTCTTCTGGAACGTTGCACCATCTCCAGCACGCCTGCTGGCTTGCTCTTTACCCACATATTCTGTAAGAGCCCTACTGGTAAACATCTAGCTGATCCAGTTTCTAGTGCCTGGTTTTAGGTATGAAGATTGGGCAGATGAAACCTACACTAACTTACTAAGTTAAGAGCCAGATAAATTGTAGATAAATGAGTAAAACCTCTGAAGATCCAACATGTACACATGGAACTGACTATAGAGATGGAGAGAAAAAAAAGGAAGCAGAGTAGAATTCTACACATGACTGAGAGATACTACAAGATCTAAAGATACAATCAAAAATCATAAAGAGAACATTAAAAATGTTTTACATCATTATTGTGAGCTTAAAAACAAATCAATGGACCAGTTAATAATAAAATGGCCATGACTGAAGACAAAGTTGAGTACCTGAAAAATAAAAATCAAGGGAACAAACTCCAATCTAGATGAACAAAAAGAAAGGGGTGGAAAATTTGAAAGAAAAATTTGAGATATATGGTAAATAAAACTCTAGTGTCTGAATAAAAGGATTTCCAGTGGAATTTCTTGGTCCTAGGGTTGGTGTGGGTTTAACTAGACAAGAAACACCTAGGTTGTTCTTTGAAGTAATTGTACCATTTTACATTCCCACTAGAAATGTGTGAGAATTCAAGATGTTCCCCATGCTTGTCAACTTTTAATAGCATCAGACTTTTACATATTAGACACTTTGATGGATGGAAAATACCACCCCATTCAGTGTTTACATTTCCCTGATGGTTGATGATATTGAATATTTTTCAAGTGATACTGACCATTGTGTATCCTTTGTGAAGGTTTATCCAAACATTTCATTCATGCTCTAAAATTGAGTTGTTTGTATTCTTGTTATTGAGTTATCAGAATTCATTATATACTCTGCATTAAGTCCTTTGTCAGCTGTATTTATTGCAAATATCTTTTTTCAGCCTGTGACATACTTCAAATTTTCTTTTGGTTTGAGCCAAGAAATCTTTTTTAAAAAATGTTTTTATTAGTGTGTTATAATTATACATTAGAGTGGAGTTCATTTTGACATATTCATAACATAATTTGCTTTATTTCAATTCTCAGTACTTCTCCTTACCCTACCCTCCTCTTTCCTCCTGATCCTCTTCCTCTACTCTACTGATATTTCTTCTATTTATTTTTAATTCAGTGCATCACAGTTATATATAAAAGTGGAATTCATTGTGATGTATTCATACATGCACACAGCATAATTTGATTGATTTCATTCTGCAGTTCCTCCCCTTTGCTATCTCTTCTATCTCCCCCTCAATCCCTTCTACCTCCCCCTCAATCCCTTCCTCTTCTCCTTCCCCCTCAATCCCTTCCTCTTCTCTACTGTTTTCCTATCTATGTTCATAATCCCATTTTTTTATTCTTTATTTCTCTTTAGCTTCCACATGTGAGAGAAAGCATTTGACCCTTGACTTTCTGAGTTTGGTCTATTGCATTTTGCATGATGGTCTCCACTTCCATCCACTTACCAACAAATGATGATCTAAAGATGAGTAAAACTGCATTGCATATATATGTCACGTTTTCTTTATCCATTCATCTGTTGTGGCACACCTAGGTTGGTTCCATAACTGTTAATTGTGAACTACACTACTATAGACATTGGAAAGCAGGTATCATGATAGTATGCTGATTTCAGTGTTTTTGTATAAATATTGAGGAGTAGAATAGCGAAGTCATATGGTGGTTTCATTAATAGTCTTTCGAGAGACCTCCATACTGCTTTTCAAAGTGGTTGTACTAATTTGGAGTACCACTAAAAATGTCCAAGTGTTCTTTCCTTGCTACATCCTTGCCAGTATTTATTAGTTATATTCTTGATGGTTGCCACTCAAACCAGGGTGAGGTGATATCTCTGTGTAGTTCAGCTTTGCATTAGCCTCACTGCTAAGGATGTTGAACATTTTTTCAATATTTGAAGAAATCATGAGGGGAATTTTTCCAAATCTAATGGGAGACATCAACTTGTAGATTTTCTTAGAAGAAGAAAGAAAGAGGCTCAAGAAGAATAAATTTTTAAAAAGTTGTCCACATAGAGGTACTCGATAATCAAAATGCTTGAAAATGAAAGGCAAAGGAAATACTTTTAAAACACATAGGAAAAAAGACATGTTACTTTTAAAGGAGCAACAATAATACTGCTGATTTTCTGACCCATAATAGGAGCCAGAAGATAGTGGAATGACTTCAAGAGTTAAAATAAACAAATAAAACTGCCAAGCAGAAATCATACAGCCTGTCAAAAAGATCATTGAGAATTTTTTTAAATGAGCAAAATAAAGATGTTTTAATATAAAATACTGAAATAATTAATGCTCATCAGGAATATTCTAGAATAAACACTGGCTGAAGGAAACCATGCAGAAGGGAACTCAAGACACTAGGAAGGGATCAAGAGTCTAGGATGGGTAGACAGTTGGGAAATGTGAGTAAACATGAGCCTCTAAAACAGCAGCAATAAAAATGTCTTGTCATACTTAAAACATATGAAAGAAACAGAAGCTAAAAGAGAACAAAGGGGAATCATAGAATTTAATTGTCATAAATTTGTTGCATTGTTTGAGAAATGATATCTTTTAATTTAAACATACTATTACAAATCAAAGATGAGCATGCAATCTTCAGTGTTTAAAAGAATAGAAAATAATTTTTAAATCTTCACATAAAGAACAACAAAAAGGACACATCTAAGACAGCAAAAAAGGGAAAAATTGAAATATAAATAAATGATTAAATAAATATACAATAAATAAATAAAAATATGTGATTACATAAATATAAATAAAAGGGAGAAAGAAAATAAGAACAAAACTAAAAAATATATGGAACAAGTAGAATACAAACAAAATGGTAATACTTCAGTCATTACTTAAATACAACATTTAAATAATAATACTATAAATGAAAATCATCAAATAGTATAATTAAAAGACACAGCTTGTCATAATGAACAAAGAAACCTCAAGTATGTGTTATTTATAAATAATACTCTTCCATTAAGAACCACTGAAAATGAAAATTAAAAAATGGGAAAGAATATTCTATATAAATACTAGCTCAGAGAAAGTCAGAATTAGTGTTCTACTGACTGAGGGTTTTCTAGAGGAACAGAACCAACGGTATATGTACATGCGTATATCCTGCCAGTAAATATGTAGGTGTGATTATAAAAGGGGATTTGTTAGACTGGCTTCCCTGACCAGAAGCTGGAGAGTCCACAATGGCCCACTCAGGCTGAGAGCTGGGGGAACCAATAGCTGCTCAGTTCAAGAAGCTGGAACCTCAGAACAAGAGGAGCCAATGATCAGCCCCAGCCCAGGACTGAAGGCCTGGAAACTCCCCAGGGAGTTGCTGTCAGAGTCTGTTTTGGAAGAGCGAAGGAGCTTTGCTGCTTTGGAAGTCCTCAGGAGACGGCAGGCAACTGAAGCCCTGCTCCTGCTTCCTCGCTCTTCCAATGTTTGGTTCCATCCAGGCTCCCAAACTATTAGACTGTGCTGCTCACATTCAGGGTGGTCTCTGCCTCAGTTTGCTGTCTCCTGTGCCGGTCATTCCTAGAAACACCTTCACAGACACACCCAGAAGCCTCTTCATTGTAGGCCTATTATGAGACACAAGTGGACAATTCAGATTGACCATCACAATGACTATCAGGTAAAGCAGACCTCATGATAAGAAGAACTATGCATGACCAATGTGATTATGCAGCCTGTACACTCAGAAAAATGAGAAATTTTACCCTATCTGATTCAAATGTATGATATGTCAAGATCATTGTACTGTCATGTGTAACTAATTAAAACAAGTTTTTAAAAAAAGATATAAAAGGATTCATTTTGTAGTAACAGAATGTACAATGGAAAAAATACTGCTTAATTTGTGTATACTCAATAATATAGTTTTAAAATATATATATATAGATGGAGTTGATGAAACTAGAAGAGAGGTAGAAGATGGCTGGAGAGTTCCACCCACCTTTCTCAGTAACTCCAAAAAAATTCAAATAGCACAAAATGTCCTAGATGATAGTACAGACACACTACATTGGATATCAGGAGAAGATACATTTTTTTTTCAATTAACTTTGTATATTTAATTAAATAAACTATATCCTGGGACAAATGCAGATATTGTTATCCTCTGACCAAAGGGGTCAATTAGAAATCAATAACATAACAAAACATATAAAATCTTCAAATGCTAGGAATTTTTAAGGAGTAGGTCACATACTTTGATCTCTATTGGATCAAAGAAGAATCACAATGAAAATTTAAAAAATTATAAACTTTCAAGCCTAGATGACTTCACTAGTGAGTTCTATCAATAGTTAAAGAAATATATGGATCCCACAAGCTTTTCCAGAGAACAGAGAAAGAATGAACACTTTTCAACTCATTTTATCAGTAACCTTTACATAAAAGCCTGAAAAAAAACACTGTAAGAAAGAAAAATTATAGAAGAATGTATCTGAAAAGAAATAGTAAATAAATTCCATTAATATATAAAAATAAAAAAATATTCTTTACTATATGTAAGTCATACTTTAATTTCAAAAAAGGGGTCGGCCCATCCACTAATATCTGATGAAATTTTAGTATACTATGGCTAAGGGGGGAAAATACTAAAACCATATACAGAAAAGATGAAATTAACCAAATGAGAATTAGAAACATATTGATATTAGACTTCTCCTCAGCAACAATGAATGTGAGAATACTTTCATGGAACCTCTGAGGGGGAAGAGCTGAATGATTTGAAATCTTGGAACTTCTGAAGGGAAAACTTTTGAATCTAATGTTCTATAACTAGCCAAATCCACTCAAATTTAAAGGCGAAATACAGCCTTTTTGGCTAGGCAATATTACTTGTGCTTAATGAAAATAATTTCTCAACAATTAGCAACATAAAAAATTGCCACCATCTGGTAAAGAAATAATGGGGTTATTCTCAGAAGTGAGAATTCTGACTCAGAGAAGTAAAAAAGAAAGAGAACAGAATCCATTAGATCTTGACATTCTGTTGTATTTCCTACTCTGTGGTTCCAATGATCCTATTTGGTTCTGTTTTTATAATCATAATGTTGTAAGTGTGACCTACCAATTTTAATTGTAGAACCAGTCTATTTCATAAAAGAACAAATGGTGAGTAATCAAGAATGAAGCACAGCGATAGAATAGAATGTCATTGTCATCTATCTTGATAACTAAAAATAATAATTAACAAAACGTGGGAAGTGGAGGAAAAAGAAAAAGCAGGAGAGTGAGTTATTATCCTTATCTTTCATAATGCAGACTCAATAAATGATGTCTACTTTAATCAATTGAGAATGAGATGTTTAAATATATTAGTTAGTCAGAAAAATTAGCCAGTAGAAAGAAAAAAGTATGTAACCAATAAAAGTTGGGAGGTGGCGTGGGAGAAAGGAGATGGATAGTTTAGGAATGATAAAACCTTTATCTTTAGTATTAGGGGATGATCAATCAGTAGTCTTTAAATGTCATAAATCAAACATTTAAAATATACTATTTACTGGGACAATGGTAACCAAGAAAGGAAGAAATGTCATTCTTCCAGAATTTACTGGAAGATCCAGGAGGATCTAAAACAGCCCTAGAGAAAAGCAGGCAGAGAGGGCAGGAGGGAGTTAGTGGTGAGAGTTTGGGTACAGAGCTTCACACCAGCCTCGGACCTGTGGGGACCAATCCTGGAGGTGAGGCTGCAACATCGGAAACCTTACAGAGGTTCAGGGGATCTGTGAGAGACAGAACTGGGGCAGTCCACCACGTGGTAAAGTTTCCAGCCAGCATGGTGGCTAGGCAGACTGGAGGGCTGGCCCAGGCCTGGGAGAAGGCTGGTGGCCTTCTGACTCAGAGAAATAAAGAAGCCAGCGCTGGAGAGCACAGGAAGCCCGAGGGGCAGCACAAGGGATGGTAGCAGAACAGCAGACGGCATGGCAGCTATTGGTGGGCGAGATGTTGATGACCAACCACAGGGAGATGAGACAGTAGAACTGAGGCTGGCTGAGGCCCAGAGGCTCCAGGCCTACTACCATGCCTCAGAGATCCAGAATACAGATGCCACTCTGGAGAGAAGGTCTCCAAAGGAACCAATGCCAGCTGACTGAGCTGACGTTTGACATGCCTAAGCCAACAACCCTGGGGTGAGTTGACCAGCAACTGACAAGATCATGTCTTCTATTGCCAGACAAAATGGGAAACTGAAGTGCAGATTAATTTGAGCTAAAGGGGCTGTGGCTGTGGCTGTGGCTCAGTGGTAGTACACTTGCCTAACATGTGTACAGCACTTGGTCTGAGTCTCAGCACAACCTATGAATGAATGAATGAATGAATGAATGAATGAATAAATAAATAAATAAATAAATTTCTATCAACAATAAAACAAAAAATTAAACTAACTTGGGCTAAAAAAAAAAAGAATCCCCCCCCCCTTTTTTTTTTTTTGCCTAATCCAGTGTAATCCAGATTGTGAAATCTGGGAGCCCAATTTGAAATGATAACTATGATAGGTTAACTGAATGAAATAATACACAGTAGTTAAAAGAATGAAATAGATTTATGGGTACTGTCCCAGAAGGATGTTGACATTCGTTTTGAAAAATTTGTAGAGTAGTATGTATGATATCAATTATCTAAAACACACAATTGTATGCATTTAAACACATAGATGTATACACAATATGTGTATATACATATATATACATATGCACATACATGTAGAGTTAAAAGCTTATATATAATATATACCAAAAGCACATTTATTTGCTAAAAGCATATGAATGTACATATGTGTATGGATGTATACATATGTAATTTTCTTAAACATTCCCTGAGGAGTGCTATTAGGCAGTTTGCAAAAAGTAAAAGCATTTACATTGTAATTATAAATTTTTGTCCTATCAATTTATTCTTTTTACTGCTTGCATGCATTATACATACTTCAAAAAAAATTAGGAAATGCGCATGGAACAGAGTAGGCAATCAACAGAAGAGCACTACTGCTGGGAGAAGGTAGCCCTTACTGTCCTACCATGTGTCAAGTTAGGTCAGGTGACTTCACATAAGTTTTCTCATCTAACACTCTCCTGCTGCTAAGTGCAGGAGCCAACCAGAACCTCATCTTGGCCATTGGCTGAGTCCTCTTTCTACCACCCCGGCTGTGTGGTCCCTTCTTCCCCGCATTCGCCTCTCCCTGCAACACGCACCAGATGCCTGGCGCTGCTCTAACTCTGCTCTGGCAATAAAAGCCACTTTGGCGTTGGCCAACTCCAGGCGGGAGCGCGACAGAGGAGCATGGGAGGACAGAGGTGTGCAGGCGGTGTGCCCAGCGCAATTAGAGGCGGATTAAGACGGAAACAGTGTGGGGCCCGGGCGTGATGTGTTTTTGTCGTCTTGTCTGGGATTAGTAGTAATGTATCTGCTGGCGTGATGGACACATCTGCTTTCGTTTATTCTGAGCCCTGTCAAGCTCGCAGGCTGGATTAAAGCAAAATCACGCTGAGTGAACATTGCTAATTTAGCTACTTTTCCCCGTCTCTTTTTCTTCCTAATTTTCAAATTTTAATGTGGATGCAGTTAAGAAAACAGCTCCTTGCAACATGATGACTTGGAAAAAGAGACACTGATTCTTACATCCTGAACAAGAATGTGGGGCGTGGGAGGTCAGGTGTACTTTTGGATGGGAAGAGAAAGGAGAGAGTGTGTGTATTGTAGAGAAAATGAACATCCAAGAGTAATTCTGGGATGAATAGACCTGGAACTCCCCCCTCCCTTCATTTAAACATCCAACAGCCACCTGGTCCAACAACATAGACAGCTCCCAGTCTTACACAGCCCGTATCTTCCACTCTGAAGGATCAAGCCTTCCCTGTCTTTTGCCCCCAGGCCTGGCAGGGATCCAGGCCTCTCTGCCCACATAAGACAGCCTCTCAAGGCCTGGCCATGCTCAGCCAACCAGTTCCACTGCAAAATGACTTCCTCCAGCCTGGGCTTTTCTTCAGGCTCACCTGCCGTCAAGGGGATCAGGTACAGGTGTACTGTCTCATTTCCAAAGCCAAGCACTGAACAAATTCATGCACCTTATTTCACACCTTATCCTTTCCTTTAGTTGGGTTTCAGGTTAACTCAGTCATTTCTTGCTGCCTACTTAAGCTCTGCCTTTTCATGCTGAGCCCAGCAGAGTCCTAGGCAGCCACCTGAATCCCATCGTAGAGGTTCTGCCTGCCTTTGGTTTCAGCCCAGAGCCTATTTATCAAAGTCATGTCTTCAGGCACTTTTTGTTGGTCTAGGAGGTCTTGGGAGTTCCCCTGTTCCACCCTAGTTGATTCTCCTAGTCAGACAATTTGCTCTTTCCACTGTCAGGTACTTAGCAATTTGTACCAATCCATTCTGCTGGTTCCTCTTCTGTTTCTATATTTTTCTCGACTTTCTTTTTCTCTAAACATATTCAGGGCTGCCACATTTTTGTGAAGCAAGAAGAAACATCACAAAACCACATTTTTTTTTTCCTTTTGAAACCTTATATCTAGACATAGAACTAATAAATAGGGTCTAGGAGTAGAGGCCAGGATGCCCCGGGAGGGAGATCAAGGTATGAACAATCTTTAAGAGTGAAATAAAATGGATCTGAAAGTCCTCAAGGTGTCTTGGGACACAGGGTGACAAGGATTAGGTAGAGCTTAGGAGAATTGGAGGAGACAGCAGAGCTGAGCTCAAAGCACAAGAGGTGCCAGAGGAGGCCAGAGGACAGGACTGCCACTGACCTCCTCTGAGTCAGACAGGCTTTTTTGGGTCCCCAAATTAGTTGTGCTTTTTCTTTTCTTTTTTTCTTTTCCTAAACCTCTCCACAGCTTATATTTCAACAATCTCAGATGCCTGCTTGCTTTCTCCTTGCTCCAATCTAGGAGAGCAGGAACCAGTTAGTGGGGGCAGTCCCTCTGATGACACTCCATCTCCAGCAAAATAAAAGGCACTTGAAAAGGGCTAAATCAAATTCACCTTCAGAACCAGCAGAATCTGGCTAATGCGATTTCAGGCTCCCCTTCTCCTCCCCCAGAGCTCTCCACCTTCTTGCTGATGTCTCAAATTCTTTTAACAAGGGAAAAAGTCTTTCATGCCACAATTAGGGATAAAAGGCATAAAATGCAAACGGCTGGCTGAGCTCCAGTTGGAGAATAATCAATCAATCCTTGGAATATAAATTACTGATATCAGATTCTTTCCTAGTATGGTAGAGGGGGAAGGGTTAAAAGAGCAGGGTGCTATTGAGACCTGAAGGAGATGGGAGTGGAGTGGGGCACCTTGCAGGTATACAACACCTTAAGATTTGGAGTGTGTGTGTGTGTGTGTGTGTGTGTGTGTGTGTGTGTGTATGTGAATATTTTGCATCACTTACTGCTCAAAATTCTGGGAGGCAAGAATTTTTGTTCTCCCTGTTGTGCAGAAGAGGAACCTGAGACTGAGAGATGGCGGGTAACCATTCCCAAGACCAGTGACTGCTAAACCACAGATCTTTAGTTTGCACTTGAACTTGAAGTTCTGACTACAAGCCCAGGGAGTGTTAAAATTTACCCAAACAGCAGAAAGCAATTGGAAACAAAAAGAAATATCCTGTAAACTTTTACAATTCTTCCTCGGCTGAGGCTCGTTTGCCCTCCAGTGGGGGAGGAGACAAGAATCTGTGCGTGGAGTAATTTTAGTATGGAACTGCCAACGCAGGCAGCCTGCTTTGCATGAATTATGAAGACTTAAAAAAAAAAAAAGGAAGTTCATTGTTGACTTTGAAAAAAAAAAGGAGTTTCAGTTTCTGTGAATTTGCTATTTGAACTACTCTTTTATTTTTATTAATTTACCATTCCTCACAAAATCTCATTGACCTTTCCTTCTCAAACTACCTAGGCAGTGCAGGTCTTAAACTATTTCTAATTTGTTTGGAAATTTATGCTTATTTTTCTTTGAAAACATTTTTTTATTGAAGTATAACACTCATATGGAAATATGCACAAAATATGGAACTATATATAGCTCCACAAATTACCATAAAGCAATCACCTGTGAAACCATCCCCCAGGCTGGGAAAAAAAGCATCTCTAGCACCCAAAAGTTCTCTCTTGTCCCTTCCTTATCACTACTCTTTTTCTCCTTCCCAAGGCTTACTTTTATTCAGAGGTTACTGCTATTTTGACTTCCTAAGATTATAGATTAGTATTGCTTAGTTGTGGACTTTATATAATGAATCTCTACTATATATTATTTTGCATGTGGCTTATTTTGATCAATATTACATATATGAGCAACAACCATTACTGTATGCAGCTATAGTTTATTTTAATTGCTGTATTGGGTACCCTTGTAAAAATATACCACAATCCTTTATCTGTTCTACTATTGTCGAAATTTGGAATGCTCCCAGTTTGGGGCTATTATGAGTAATGTTGCTTTGAACACTCTAGTACATGCCTTTTGATATATATGTGTATGTTTCTACTAGGTATATATTTGGAAACCTCTGGGCCATAGGGTATGTATAACTTTAAGTTTAGTAGATAAAATCAAGCTGTTTCCCAAGTAATTGCACCAAAGCAAATTCCCACCAACAAGTGATGGGGCCCTCTGTAGCTGCAGGTCCTCAACGACACTTGTTACCTCCAGTCTTGTTTATTTTAGTGGATGTGTGGTAGCATTTCATTGTAGTTTTAGTTTTCATTTCCTTGATTACTAGTAAGGTTGATCATTTTCATATGTCTACTAGCACCTGAAATAGTCTCTGTTATGAAGTACGGTTCTCAACTAGTTTTCTATTGGATCATCTATCATTTATTGAATTGCAAGGGCTTTTTAAAAATTTTGGATTGAGTACTTTGTCAGACTATATGGACTGCAAATACCCTCTTTGACTCTACTTTTGCTTTATTCTTCTCAGTTGTATCTTTTGATGAGAAGAAGTCTGTAATTTTAGTGTAGTCCCGTTTATTAGTCTTTTCTTTCAAGATCAGTACTTTGTGTCCTTTTAAAGAAATGTTTCCTCCTCCCCAATTCCAGAGCTAGTGCTCCATGTTGCCATATAGAAACTTTATGATGTTGTCTTTCACTTTAAGATATGCAAACCACCTGAAATTAGCCTTTATATATGCTTTCATGCCACAAGGTCAAGTTTTCATGGTGTAAAGGTCAAATTTTATTTTTTTAACTCAGATATTCAAATGTTCCAATACTATTTATAGAAAGGATTGCCCTCTTCCCATTCTTCTCCAGTGTCAAAAAAACAATGAGCTTACATATGTGGTAGTTTTCTTTACTCTTCTCTGTTCCATTGGTCTAACTATCTTTGTTCTACTATCACACTGTCTTAATGATTGTAGGTTAATGATTTGTGCTTCTGCATTTTTGTTCTTCAGGAATGCCTCGGTTTCTTGACGTTTTTTATAAATATATATGAATTTAGAATAATATTTACTTTTAGAATATGAACTTTTGAATAATATTTTCAACTTCAAAAAGAAAAAAAAGGAAGAAAGGAAAACTCACAGACCTTTAGATTGAGATAGAAGTGAATATACAGCTAAATTTGGAAATGGGTTATTTGAAACAGGCATAAATACCTGGGAATAATTTATATTTGCTGATGCTGTTATGAATAGGTTATAATAACCTAAAGAATAATTCATAGGCTATAATAATCTAAAGAATAATTCATATTCTAACTCTGTTAATATTATACAAACATATACTTGATTTTTTATATTGACCTTGTATCCAGCAACCTAGCTAAATTTAAAAAATTCCTATTGTTTGTATATTCTTTTGTATTTTCCATGTATAAAATAATATCATATGCAAATATTGACTGTTTTAGTTCCCTCTTTCTAATGGTTAGAGTTTGCATTTCTTCTTGCACTGGCTGCAGTACATCTCTGAACAGAAGTGCATCCTTGGCTTGTTTCCCTCTTTAGAAGTTGCGAAGAGAAAACTTTCACTATTTCCCATTAAGAATGATTTTTGCTATTTTTTATGACCATTGCTTTTCATAAAATAATTAGCCTGTTTTGCTGAGAGCTTTTATTGTGAGTGAATGTTGGATTTTTTTGTTTTTCCTGTTTCAGTTGAGAGAATCATATTGGTTACTTTCTTTATTCTGTTAGTGTTGTGAATTATATTGTTTTCAAATATTAAACCAACTTTGTATTTTTGTAACGAACTTCTTAGTCTTGATGGTCTTTCTCTCTTTTAAAAAACATATATATTCCTGAATTCCATTTGATGATTCCATGTTTAAGCTTTTTGTATCTAGGTTTGTGGATGAAATTGATTTATATATTTTCCTTCTGATAGAACTTCCATCAGATTTTGATAGTAAGGTTTCCTTTATTTCTACTACTGTACTGAGTCCATTCCTCTTACATGAATTGAAGAATATCTCATCTTTTAAAAGATTTTGGAAAAGTTTTTGTAAAATTGTTGCTATCTCTAACTTAAGTTTAGGAGATTTATTTCAGAAGCCATCTAGGCCTGAGGTATTTGTGGTGAGTGTGTGTGTGTGTGTGTGTGTGTGTGTGTGTGTGTGTGTGTATGAAAACTTTTAACTGTACCTCAGGTTTCTCCAGTAGAGGTAGAATTGTTAAGATGATCTCTTTCTTCTTGTGTCCATTTTTGGTAAGTTGTGTGTTTTTAGGAAAATGTCCATTATATCTACAGTTTCCAAGTTCTGAGTGTGAAGTAATCTAAAACATTTTTGTGTTCTTTTTAATTTGGTAGGATGTGTAGTAATAGCGTTGTTTCATTCCTAGTATCAGACACTTGTTCTTCTATTTGAGCTGAATAAATAGATTTTTTTTTCAGACCCTGGGGCTTAATGATTGTATAAATGCTGGTGTAGTTATTTTCTTTTTCTTTTTTGTAACTTCTGTGTTACATTTCCTAGCACCTATTTCTGACCTCTTACCATCACCTTTAGATACCAACTCCAGATAGGAAAGACAGAGGTAGTCTCCCTGTTACTCCTGTTATCAACAATCTCTTATTTCTGTAACTGTGTTTTAGTTTTAGACTATCATTTATGAATTTTTAACTCTTAGCTGAAGTATAATATTCACACAACATGTTATACAGCTCAGTACATCTTCAGGACACCCCTGTATAACCAGCACACATGTTAGGAAACAAAATATCAGTAGAACTGCAGGAGCCTCCTTAAGCTCCTTCTAGTTACACCTCTGTTTTACTCAGATTTCTTTTTATTGTTGTGACTAAAAGACCTGACAAGAACAAATGTAGAGGAGGAAAAGTTTATTTGGGGCTCATGGTTCCATAGGTCTGGGTCCACAGACAGCCACCTCCATTCCTTAGGGCTCAAGGTGAGGCAGAACATCATGGTGGAAGAGTGTGGCAAAGGGAAGCGGCTCACACGATAATCAGGAAACAGACACCACTGACCAGATACAAAATATATACCCCAAACTCATGTCCCCAATGACCCACTTCCCTCAGCCACACCCCACCTGTCTTCAGTTACCACTCAGTGAATCCCTATCTGGATCAATTCAATGATTGGGTTAAGGCTCTCATAAACCAATTATTTCACCTTTGAGCTTTCTTGCATTGTCTCACACATGAGCTTTTAGGGAACATCTCATGTCCAAACCATGACAACCTTCCACAAGGGCACCCACCATCTAGATCTCAAATGGTGCAGGTTGACTTTGACTTCATGTGGACATCTATCTTTTCTCAAAACAGTGACCCTGAGACTCCTTCTTACTATTGCACATAGTTAGAATGTTCATATTCATTGCTATATAATATTTTTATGTTAATATATAATCATTTAGTTATTCTACTACTGATGGACATTAAGAGAGTCCAGACTTGGCATGATTACAAATTGTTCTATTTTGAAGATATGCATCTGTGTGTGTGCTCATGTGCGCGCATAGGTATACACACACACACACACACACACACACACACACCCCTTAGTGAACATACCTACTCATTTCTCTTGGCTATATTCTTAAAAAATGAAATTTCTAGATCATAGTGTTGGCATATATTCAACGCACAGTGTTTGTTTGTTTTGGAGGGATACTGGGGATTGAACCCATGGGTGCTTTACCACTGAGCCACATCCCCAGCCCATTTTATTTATTTATTTTTTATTTTAAGACAAGGTCTCACTAAATTGCTTAGGGCCTCCCTAAGTTGCTGAGACTGATCTTAAACTTGCCATCCTCCTGCCTTAGCCTCCTAAACCCACTGGGATTACAGGTGTATGCAACCGAACCTGGCACAGTATTTTTACAGTATGACTTACATAGGCTAAAAGTTTTTAAAAAATGATCCTATCAATGCACTGGAGTTCCATTTGTTTTGCATTCATGCCAACACTTGATATTCTCCATTTTTTCACTTTATACTTCAGCTGCTTGTGTAATACCATTGCATTGTAATTTTACATACAATACCATTTTCCTGATGTCTGGTGAATTGAGCATTTTTACACATGTTTATGACTACCTCTATATCTTGCTCTGGGTTTCTTCAAGTATTTTTCCTGCTTTATTCTATTAGATTAGTATATACTTTGGCCATTACAATATAATGTATGTTTAGGAGAGAAGATTTTTTTAAAAAACACACAAAAGAGTGTAAAAAGAGAACAAAACTCACTTATGGTTCCATGAATATTGAGTCACTGAACATTCATAATTCTGCCACATTAACTCTTTTTTATAGTAATTACAGTTGTTAGCAGTTATGTTTATACAGCCCCAAATAATCACACTGGCCCTGTTTTATTTAGGCCGTCTTAAACACACAAACAAATTGGACATGAGGGAAGTCCTTTTTTCTCTCTGTCCTAAAGTGAGTTGAGGCTTTTAGCCCCTTCCTCTAGTTTGGTCATTGGGTTCCCTCTTGCTGGTCACAGGGCCAACCCTACTCCCAATTTCTCTGTCTTCTGAGGCAGGCAGAGCTGGGAATCATTTGGGTCCATATTGCTCCTTCCCTGTTTCCTGAATCAGATACCCAGGTCAACTCCAAGTCCTTATTTCATGAAGCTGAAATTTCACCCAATCTTTTCTTCCCCATTGCAGTTGCCTGGTTTAGCCTCACCTGTTTTCTGGGTTATTTTTATCCTTCTTAACGATTTTCTGCCTCCATTCTTTCCTAGCCCTTCCTTCCACTCCAGTTCTGGCCCTCTTCACACCACTGATGCTGGTGCTGATAATGCCAAGGTCGCGGGTTCGAGCCCCGTATGGGCCACCAAATGCTGCAGTCTGGCTGGGCACAATTCAGGAGCCACTTGTCAAAAGAAACTAACTTTATTTTTAGAACCACACAAGCCAAACAAAACAGCTCCTCAGGAAAAAACCCTCAGAGCCCAACTGCCAACGCCAGCTTCCCACAAGCCTCTCACCCCCATACAAGCTTCTCCACCTCCCACAATCCTCTTGCTCTTGAGGCCGATTGGCTGGGTCGTGTGGGCGGAGCCAAAGAAGTCCCCCAATGAGCAGCTCCATGGTCTGAAAGAGCAGGGAAACAGCCCAATGAGCATCACTGCAGAGGAGCCAATCAGCTAGATGTTGCTGGGGCCGCTGTGAGCCAATCATCAGCTGGCAGCTGGAAGTTTGCTGGCAGCTGGAAGTTTGCTGGGGCCCCTTTGGCTGTGGCTCTCAACAGGCACCTCTCTAAGATGCACAGGTAACCAAGCCCTTTTCCCACATACAGCGTCTCAGGGACTTCCCCATGCCCTCAAGTAAGGCCACTTCTCACATGGTTTGTGTGGGTCCTCTAGTCTGGCCCAGGTCCTCCGGCCTGGCCCTTGTCCTCCAGCCTTGTTACCTACCATTGGGAGACCATAAACTTCTTGCTTCTGAGCCTTTGCTCAATGTCCTTCTGTTGGAAATGCCCTCACCTGGCTTCTTTGCCTGACAAAAATCCTGTGCACATTTTTAAGTCCTGGATCAAGTGTCATCCTGAGCTCCTAGAAAGAAATTAATCTGCTCTCTCCCAAATTGCTGTACAAACCACTTAGCCTGCTGAATTGCTGTCTTTTCTCTATCCCCTGGCTACACAATGCATTTATCAAATCTTTATCTCTTGCATTCTGAGCACTTGACACGGGTCTGGTATATAATAGGTGTTTAATAAACATGGAAGGGATGCCTAGAGAAATTCACAAAAGGTAAAAAGAAAAGGAAATGAACATTTGTTAAATGCCTATTTCAGGCACTTTACCTACGTTATCTCTTTTAAACCTCCCCAAAGTCCTGTAAATTTGGTCTTATTCTGTTCCCATTTTGTGAGTTAGAAAATTAAGGAACAGAGACATTTACAACGAATAAACGGCAGACCCAGGATTTATATCTAAGACTAGAAACAAATGTGGTTATTTACCATTAAACAGACTACCCACAAATTATTGCAATAATGTTAATGACAATCATTAGAATTATTGTAATAATAAAATGGTCACCAGCCCTTGACATTTGAATATCACTTGCCAGTTCAGAAAGCAGCTACTTTCCCATCCAGTTTTGTTCCTCCAGTCTCATCACAAGCATGAACATGAAGGAGGTAGAATTATCTACCAACTCTAACTGATTAAGGAAATGAAGTTTGAGGATTAATGTGCCTCGCCTAAGGTCACAGGCTTAGTGAGCAGCCCCAGCTGTTGCTTAAATCCAGGTCTTCTTGCTCTAAGTCCAGTAAGGGATGGAGGGGAAGACAGGATCCCAAAGGAAGAAGTGCTTTTGAAATAATAAGCTGGCTGCTACCTCTGGCAGCCATCCTGTCCATTCCCCTTGCAGGTCTACTGGAGCCATAGCAGCTTCTAGGAGGTGGAAAGAAATCACAGGCTGAAGGTTTCCACCATTTTGGAGGGTGGGGAATTCTTTGAGTAAGCACCATTGTTTGACTTGGCAGGAAAAAAAATTTTTTTTTTAAATGAAAGGAAGAGAAACCAGAATATAAAAATATTTAAAAGCCCGGAGGAGCCCAGACTAACACAGCAAACAAAAAGCTCTCTTGGGCTGCTGCCCAGTGTGAGGCACCCCAGGTAACCCCCTGTAGGCACTGCCCACCTGGCCTGCCTAGGGAATCTCCAATCTCCAGGAAGAAAGGGATAAAACCACACAAATTCTCTAGGAGCCTCATTATTCAAACAGTTCCAGAAGCCGCAAGAGGACAGCGGTGACTTCGAGAGAAGCACAATCTTATCTCCAGGGTGAAAAGGACCATTTGTTGTTTATGTCCAGGAAAGCAGGGCGGCACAAAGGCAACTGGAGAACGTGCAGGAGAAGGGGCCAGGAGCCAGCAGCTGATCGAAAAAATGCTCTGCAGAAACAATGGCTTCTCCCGGATGAGCTGCAGCCCCTTCTAAAACAAAAGCACTCTCTCAGGATGAAATTGGTCTTTTGTGGTTCTAGCAAGAGGGAAGCCAGATAAAGGCGGCCTGGCCTGACCCTTTCCCCTCTTGCAAAGGAGATGCAGAACTTTGTCAGCAAGTGGGAGAAGTTTGATGTTGCTTCCCAAACCATCATGGGACCTTCAGTGCCCGAGTCCTCCACAGAGGCCACCACTCTCCTTTTGTGCAGGCTCCAGGACATTTTAGGGACTGAGGCTCCTGTCAGTGTTCCTCTGTGACCTGTAGTATGCTCCTTTTTTTCTTCCAGGCCAAACCAAAAGCTCTGTTGGACTGGAGGCCTCTGAGGTTTTCCTGACAGTTTTTGAACTTGGGTTAAAAATAAAAACTGGCCAGTGACTTTGAAGCAGGCCTGAGCCTTGCCCTTGCTTGAACTGCTCTGGCCCTTCTCACCCTGCCAGCAAAAACCTCCAGATTTCAGAGTGCACAGCTCAACAGAGAGCAACCAGGTTGCCAGCCAGCAGCTGCCCCTCCTGCCAGATCACCATGGGTCCCTCCGATGGCCCCATGGGACCTGTGCTGGGCTGGCAATTTAAGCTGACTTTGCAAAGAGTTGCTTTTCTGGCAGCTCCCAAGTTTGTATTTAGAAAGGATTGGGGAGAGATAATTTGGTTGGAAGGGGTTTGGGGGGGATTTTGGTTTGAAAATGTTTGTAGAGCACAGGAGGTGTTTATATTGAAGGGCAGGTTTAATTGATGTGGTCTGTAGGAGACAACTACTGGAGATTGCCAGAGGGTGGAGGCACCAAAGCCTCTCCAAGCCACCCCTCTGTAGTTTCTATTAGTGAACACATGGGTGGCAGGCAAGAGGGACCACACCCAGAAGCAGAGCAGAATTAACTCTACCCACAGCAGTCTGGCAGGAGTAAAAAAAAAAAAAAAAAACCAGACAATTCTCAAGGCTTCCTTCCAGAAAGGCTCGGGTGCTTCCTGCATAAGATGATCCGTGGCACTTAGGCCAGACTTGGAGAAGGCAGAAGGACTAATTTCCTAGAACAGAACATGAGGATCCCTCTCTGCACTGGTGATGAGGAGAGGAAGCCGCAACTGGGTGAGCAGCTCCACACGTCTGGCCTGTGCACAAACAGTGAGATGTTCCAGGAGCAATTGAGCAGTGTTTGTGGGTCATAATAACTGACACATGTCTTGTGATTTGGAGCTATCCAAGCTAACCAAGCAACCAACCAGACCTCACCAACAAGAAAAGGAATTATTGGCTGTGTTAATAAAAGCTATCTCTTAGCAAGAATCTACTATGTGCCCGGCAAAGTGCTCAGAGCCTTATGCCACAGGAATTTTCTAGCAGAGAGGTCTATAGATCCTGCACAGAGGTGTAATGAAGTCTGCATTCTCCAAGGGCTGAAATTCCAGGAACAATTTTGCACATATGCATGAATGAGCTTGTTCCTGGATTAAAAGACCATGACTTTCATCCAGTTCTAATAGACATTTAGGAACTATAAAGTGTTTAAAAACCACCACTTTGAAAGTAGGATTTCGGGTTCTGGCTCCATGCTGTTTTGATACTGGAATCATTCTCCAGTGTGAAAGGCTTAGACACCCCGTGCCTGTCTTCACACTGTACCATGTGAATGCCTTCACTGGACTATAAAATTCTACCATAATGTAGAGGGTTCTTCAAACACTTTCCCCCCTTCATTCACTAGTTTATAGACTCTTTGAAGACAGGTATTATGTCCTTTAAAGAGTTATATTTTTAATTGACAAGTAACAATTTTATATATTTGTTGAGTATAATGTTTCCACGATACACATATACATTGTGGAATGAGCATAACAAAGCAATTAGCATATTCATTGCATCAAAATTTTATCATTTCTTTATTATAAGAATATTTAAAATCTTTTTAGCTATTGAACTATATATGAATCAGTTGCCTTGCTATGCAATCGAACACCAGAACTTATTTCCTCTACCTGCACCTGTGCACCTGCTGACTAACACCTCCCATTTCCTTATCCACACGCTGCTTCCCAGCCCCTGCTAACCAGCCTTCTAGTCTGGGTTTTTATGAGTCAGGCTTTTTGGCATTCCACATATAAGTGAGACGATGTGGTATTTGTATCTATGCCTGGCTTATTTTACTTAACATGATGTCCTCTAGGTTCATCCTTTGTTGTCACCAATGACAGAATTTCCTGTTTTGAAGGCAAAATTTCATTCCATGGTATAGATATGCCCCATTTAAAAAATACAGTCATCTGTTGACGGACACCAGGTTATTTCCATATCTTGGCTATTGTGAATCTGCTACAATTTGAGAAAAGCATATATCTTTATACAGAGGAGTGAAAACAGGCCCCTACCTCACTCCCTTATATAAGGATCAACTCAACACGAATTAAAGACTTAAGCACCACACCTCAAAATTCCATGATATCAGTCTGGGTAGGATCCTTGGGTATGACCTCAAAGGCACAGATGCTGAAAGCAGAAATAAGCAAACAGGATTACATGGAACTTACAAGCTTCCACTTTTTATCTCTGATGTCTTGAGTAAGTTTTACTACTTAGTAGATCTTCAGTAAAATTTTGTTGCAAGAAGAAATGAACTGTAAGGCCTCTTCTAGTGAAACTGATTCTATTTTAAGTATGTGTTTCAGAGCAAGAAAGCGAGGGCCCGTGTGTGTGTGTGTGTGTGTGTGTGTGTGTGTGTGTGTGTGTGTAAGGTGAGGTTCTCTCAGCATGGAAGAGGGAAGATGTGAATGTTGGGAAACTCAGGGCTAGTTTGCAGGAAGGCAGAGGCAGCAGCATTTGGGCACAGAGCCAAGGAAGCCATGTCCTCGCATCCTGGTGGCACTTGGATTTGGCTCTGGACCGGAACATCTCCTGTGAGCCTGTCTCTGCCAGCACCCCTGTGCCTTCACTTTCCATGGCATCTATTAATGATAAAAGTCCCTGTGGTTTATAATTACCAGTTTGACAAGTTCAGGAGTTCTCTGTTAATTATTATAATTAGCTTTCCTCTCAGTGCAGCATCAGGAGTTTAACAACAATATTAACAACGGGAGGACAACGATCAGGAATTGACTACAAAGAATTGACTGGAAAGACTTCCTTCTGCTGTCAGGAAAACTTATTAACGAAGGCAAAACCTGCACAGTGGCTCCCCTCTGTCTGCCTTAACTCAACGATTGCTTCTAAATTTGCCTTGGGGAATTGAAAACAACTGTTGCAGCCTGTACTTGCAAACCCCAAGTTTAAAAGCAACCAGGGAAGAAAGGAGCCACTAAGCTGACAGACATGGGCCTTCCTTGACCAGAAATCAGGCAGAGAGGCATTCGCAAAGGAGGAAACCACTTACCGAAGCCGCCAGCTGTGGCCTCAGCCCGGGTTCTTAAGGACCGCAGGCATGCAAGAGGGGTTGGGAGCACTGAGGCAAGAGAGGCCTGGCTGTCACTGGGAGTGGCCAGCCCACACAGAAACCGTAAAGCTGACTTGAACTTTTTTCCTGCATATCTCTCAATATCATTCAGTCCCATGTTGTTCCCTGAGTCGTGACCCTCAGTGTGTCGTACTTAACACTGCTGGACTTACGTGTCCTTTTCGTCCCTACTCCACTCCACACTCACCTACTTCCAGATTCCCCTTCCTGATGGACAGCTCCGATGATCCTTCACCTCATCTCAGATCCCCTGAGTGGTTCCCCAGTGCTTAACAAATACAGTCCAGAGTTCTCATATTGTCACACAGGTCCACTCAGTATGGGACCAACTTGTCTTTCCAATCTTGCCTTCTGGTCATTCTTTAGCTAATTCACTCAGATGATAAACAGATAAATATGCACTGACCACTGAATACCAGATGTTGCTTCAAATGCTACAGCATCAGGAATCAAGACACAAGATTCCTGCCTTCAAAGGGGTCTCTCTCTCTCTCTTTTTTTTTTGGTGGGGGGTCTACAGGGCATTGAGCCCAGTGGCTCTTTGTCACTGAGTAACATCTCATGTCCTTTTCTTTTCTTTTCTATTCTTTTTAATTTTGAGATTGGGTCTTGCCAAGCTGCTGAGGCTGACCTTGAATTTGTGATTCTCCTGTTTCAGACTCCAGAGTTTCTAGGATTACAGGTGTGCACCAGTGCATCCAGCCAAAGGACTCCAATTCTAATGGAGGAAATCAGAAAATAAACTTATAGGCTAATAAAAAACATCATCAAAGGAGCTGATGAATCCTCTATTGTTATCAGAACCCCAAACAGGCTAGAGGCATAGAGAAGGAGGGCAAAACCTACCCAGGAGGTAATCTGACATAAAAACTGCATGCTGAGAGCTAGTCTCCAGAAAAGCAGGCCAATCAGAAGGAATAGCAGGTGCAAAGCTGCAGGTGGGGATGGCTTGATACAGGTGAGGCACAGGAGGAAGACCAGATGGTGGCCACATGACAAGGGCAAAGAGGTTGATTCTCAATGTTGCTGGAAGCCACTGGAGAGGTCAGTGTGGATTCTTCTCTTTCAGGAATTATGTCCTGCCAAGCTGAGCATCCCAATCCTATGGTCTCCTCTCTGGCAGGACTTTCTGCAGCGAAGCTAAGGCTCTCGATCTTTAGAGGTTCTGCAGGTATGCTCCTTCAGTGTATTTTCCTTTCAATCAGTTCCTAGATTTTTAATAAGCTTATTTGTGCTCGTGGATATTATGAGATAATCTTGGCTGGAATTACCTGGGCTCACTTGGACTTCAGAATTCAGGTTAGCTCAGGGTTGCTCCACATGTCTTCATCTTGGGACCCAGCAGAAGAACAGCTCTTTCAGGAGAAATGCTCTTTTTAGGAACCATAAGTTCACAAGGACAAGCCAAGCCTTTCTAGACCCTAAGTCCCCCAAACCATCTTTCCCAATGTTCCCTCCAGCCAAGCAAGTCATGATACCAAGCTGAAAATCAAGATATACTGTCTCAGTGGGATCACTGCAAGGGAAAAGATAAATTATTCTATTACAGGAGAGTGAGAGTTGGGGCCAAGATCTAGTCTTCCATAGTCTACCATATTTGCATTTTCCAGACCTCTTGACAGTATTGTCTGAAGTGACTCCTTCAGTGGGAATTCTAAGCACCAGTTGGGGCCATCCTAGTCCTCATGAAAGACATTTTATGTCACTCTGAACCTTATCTTGGGTAGCCAGAGATGCACAGAGCAATACCTGCTTGGTAGTGAGAAAAAGGACTGCTCAAGAAAGACAACTAACATTTATTTATCCAGTACCTCTTATGTGCCAGGTATTTTGCTGGCCTTTGGGAAAGTCATATTCAGTTTAGGTTAGACAGGTGCTTTTCTATCTGCTGCTTTCTAACACCCTCCCAAACCACACTCAAATGACCATCAACAGTAAACTCATGAGATCACAGGGAGTGGAGCCATAGGCAACAAAGATGAGAGGTATCAACAAATATTTGGAAAACGAAAAACAGATTGAAGTGTTAATGGTGCAGCTGAAGCCAAAGTGCCTGCTGGAGGGGTGTTTGCCCAGAACAAGGAACAAGGGGCAGACTTTGGAAGCCTTCAAGATCGGGGGGTACCAGGGTCTTCAGTGGCATGCCCTGGGAATGAAGGTGCAAAGAAGAAGACTGGTAGGAAGTCTGTTGAAAGAGAACTTTGATTTCCAGATTTCTCTTCATCCTAAATAGTGAAAAGATTAATCCTCTCCCAACCTGGCAGGAATGTTTGTTTTCTGGAGAAATTAATTGAGCGAGGCCTATGTTCAGTAACATCGGGCCAAGGAGAGGATGAAGACAAGGAGATGCACTGGGAAAAAAGATCTTAGGAGACTGTCTGCATTGGGAATTCTTCTCATTGGAAAGTTGTTCTCTGGAGAAAATTATCACAGAGAAAAGACCTGCAGATCTTGACCTTTGCAGATCCCTGTGGACATGGCTGAGCCCTTCCCACAGGCTGGTCCATGCTGTCAGTTGGTAACCCCTTACATGGCATTCCTAGTCTGGTTTTTGTGCCTTGTCCCAAAGGATCACCAGATATTTTGGAAAAGCATGAAAGCTGTGTCCAGATATCAGGGAGGACATTCCAGAGGAAGGGAAAGCAACACAAGGACCAGGAGAAGATGAGAAAGAAAGACCTCTCTAACATCTGTAAAGCAATAAAGAGATTTGCACTCATGATATAAGAACAGGATGTTATTTATTTATTTTTGTTAAAAGAACAAAGAGAAAACAAGAAAGAGCTCTTGGAAGTTGAAGCTATTGTCATTGTTTGGATAGGAGCCCCTGTGTTAATGCAGGAGGTAAAATGATTCATTATGAGAGCTCTAACCTCATCAGTGGATTAATCCATTTGATGGACTAATAATTTGAATGGATTACTGGGTGGTAACTGTAAGTGGATGAGCCTGGCTGGCAGAAGTCTGTCCCAGGCAGTGTGTCTGGAGGAATGTATATTTTATCACTGGCTCCTTAAACTCTGTTTTCTGACCACAATGAGCTGATCACTTTTCCTCTGCCAAACCCTTCAGCCATGATGTTCTGCCTCACCTCCGGCCCAGAGTAACAGAGTTGGCCGACCATGGTTGAGAACTCTAAAACCATGAGCCCCCAATAAACTTTTCTCCTCTGAATTGTTGTTGTCAAGTATTTTGGTCACAGTGATGAAAAACTGACTAATACAGTTATGGTGGTTGTTATTTATTTTAAATCAATCAATGAAAGATTTGTGAACAAAGGAGAGTGGATCTTCAAAAGAGTGAAAGCAAAAGAAAAAAAATATCTGAAGGGACAGGACAAACACATTTAAAATAAGTTACTGTGTTTTATTGAATCATTCAAATAGTGACGTGAGATAATTTTTTCCTAGTTTAACGAAGAGAAACTAAGGCTCCAGAGAGCTCAAGTAGTCTCTCCAAGATCATGTATGACAGAAAAGCAGAGCTTGGAGTTGAACCCTCATCGATGTGACTTCAAAACCCTGAGAAAAGCAGACTCAGCAGAGCTCTGCTGAGAGGAGGTGGTGGGGGCAGGGGAGCTGAGAAGGCAGGAGGCTTTGGGGGCATCATATTTTCACGTGTGAGTGACTGGCATGTGAGTAACTAGGATGCTCACGTTCCCATCGCCAAAAGCTTTTTGTGATGATATATAAGAAAGACCTCACCTGTGCTGAACTGAGCCTCCAAACAGGGTTCTGTCCTCTCCTCATCTGGAATGGGCCTGAAATCCTAGTAATTCTTTGTACTGGGATTTTATTTGATAAAGTTATACAGATTCAAAACATCATATTGTCTTTTTATCAGGCTTAGGGGGGGCATTTTCATAAGGTGGCAGTGGGATGGAGGAGACTGGTATACATCAGACCATTCATCCCCGGGCATTAAGCCTTGACATGTATTTCAAGTCAGGGGAAAATGTAGTGTCAGAAGAAACATAACCAATAACAACTGGGACTGGCAGAGCTTCTGATTAATGGGCTGCGGCTCAGCTGTTGGTTATGGACAGTGGAGGAGACAAGACCCCTTGCTGACCTGGCTCCTGTTCCAGTTTTCTCTCTCCTCCCTCCCTCCCTCCCTCCCTTCCTTCCTTCCTTCCTTCCTTCCTTCCTTCCTTCCTTCCTGCCCCTTCTCTTTCCCTCCCTCCCTTTCTTCCTTCCTTCCCTGAAGCAGAAGGCAGAGGTCAACCTTGATGGATAGGGTTTAGTTTGGGGACACGACTCAATCCTGTGAAGTCATTGGGTTCCAGACACCGAGCTAGAATCACAAAGACCTGATCCTCCCTCACAGGCAGAGCTGGGGGAGTCCCTGCTTGGCTCCAGAGCAGAGCCTTTTAAAAACTGCCCCCCTTACATCCAGACTGAAGGCAGGATGGATGGAGCACAGGGCTCCACAGGCAAGCTCACTGAGAAAAGCAAGAAGGAAGAGGGAGAGGCTGAGCTTCACGGAGCTGGTTCCTCTCTAAACTCACCAAGATGGAGAGTGGCTCAGCCCTCTGGGAAACAGTGGGTGGAATGGAAAGGTCCTGGTGTGTTGTGTTAACAGACACCCAACAGGGAAGGAAGCAAGTTCTGGCCTAAAGGGTATTTTCATGGGTGGGAGTGGCACTAGATTTTGATAAACATTTGGCAAATCGGGAGTGATCCATTCCTAGTTCTTCCTACTAGTAGCTGGGAACCTTGGGGCTTGAAGATGTCACTGTGTCATCCCCAGCAGTGCCGTCATGTTCTTGGGTCTCAGCTTGTCTGTCAGTGAGCCAGGTGCAGCACCAACTGCTCTGTTCACTTCCAGGGTCACTTTAGGATCAAAGTGCTGTTATACAAAAATGAAAGCTCCAAATATTGCAGAGCATTGTCCCAGTGATGCTGTGGCAACTATTGGATCATGGGGAACCTCTTCTCCACCGATATGACTCTCCACTGGGTGCCTCTTTGTCTCTGATCCACAGAGATGATCAGCACAGAGCTTGCATGGCTTCCTCGATGGCAGGCCTGCCCTCCCCGTCTTCTTTCCTGCCCTGACTGTCGTGCCTCTACTCTTGGTTATAGGGAGCCCCTGCCCAGTTACAACCCCAAAGACAAAGATCTTTTAAAAAAGAAAAAAAAAAAAGAAAGAAAGAAAGAAAGAAAAAATTCTACACCTTTTGCTCAGAAATGGCACAGCCAAAGAGGTCTTAAGACACAGTGATTAACTTTCTCCGAAAGCCAGTGCACCTGGGAATACACAGCGAGACACAATAGGCTGAGCAAATATTAGACAAATATCACTTTTCTGCATTGCCCACTTTGCTGGAGATGAATGGATTGACTTTTCAAACACTGCAAGAGTGAACCAGTCAGCCTGGATTTGAGATTAACGGTGCATGCCTTTCTTTTCTTTTCTATCCCTACCCCCTTTTTATAATTTCTAGAGCAAATGTATACAAAATATTTATCTAAAATAGAGGCACTCAGAAAAGCAAGCTGTATGAATAATTAATGATCTGCAGCCATTGTGTGCCTGATGTGGGTGATTCTGGTCCCTTTCATTTTGTGGCTCAGAGCCCCTGTGAGTCCCATTGGCCTTTTGACCCAGGAACACCTGGGGAAGGCTCTGGTGCTGCTCTGGCACAAAGGTGGTGGTCTTCACAGGTATTGCCTCTCTGGCCAGTGCTGGGGTGGAAGAGGGTGGGCAAGATCCTGGAGACTGCCGATGCCAGAGGGCCTGGAGGTGCCTGCACATCCTCAAGAAAGAGCCAGGTATCTGTCAGTGCACTTAGATTAGATGTGAGGAAGCATTTTAGAGTGGATTCTGTCTGAACTGAAAATAAAGGGGATAAAGAAGGCTGTGGAATTACTCCCCGAGGTGCCCTAGGAAAAAGCAGAGTGAAGTGGGGCGGATCAAGGTGTCGCCCACAAAGGAAGGGAAATCCGTCTGGAAGCAGGGACATGCCCTATGTGATCTTTCATTGTCCCTGCCTGCTCAAACTAGAATCCTAGAGTTCAGCGTCAGATGGCACTTCTGAGGTCTCGGTACTTCATCAGTGGTTGAGGAAACGAAGCCAGAGATGTGAAGGGGTGTCCCACAGGAAGGCGGTGGCGAAGCTGGTCTTGCGTGCATGTCCTGGCTTAGATTGTTCAGCTGCGTCTCTGTCTTTCATGCTTCCTGGACTCAGCTCTGTCTGTCTCCAGCACAGGCTGCCCATGCCCCGACCAGACTAATGCCCCGTCAGGCTCTGCCTGCCGTCCTACTGGGAGCACTGCTGTGACCTGGACCACCCCCACTGAGGCTGTGCATCCCAGCCTGATGTCACTTTCGGTATGTGTAGCCCCTCCTGTACTAAGACGCTGGGGACACCCATGTCTTGGCTCATTGCTCCCAATCCTGGCCCCACTGTCTAAGCAAAGGTCCCGCGTGGCTTTTTAAAAATTATTATTACAAATTTTAACTTGTATTACTTGTACAAATTAATGGGTTTCGTTGTGACATTTCCATACATCCAGCACATCTTTCGGAGGAGTCGCTTGCATTAGCAATGATGTGGGTAGAAGCAGGATTTCCTCATTGCTCCAGGCCCCGTTTGATGGTGGTCACCAGGATCTGACATTCTCATTTTTCCTGCCCGTGGAAGAGGGATTTTTATCTTGTCTCTGGAAGAGGGAATGACAGGAGAGCCACAGCAGCCAGGGCTGGAAGACAGACTGTGGTTTCTCATCATTAGAAAAATTAAAGTATACAGACAGAAATGTGGTTTTGCTTCATAACTGTATCCTGTCAACTAAATATTTCATTTAGACCTAATGCCTGAGCCAAATGAGAATCTCGAGCAAAACTGCACTATTAGAATACACTTAATTATTGATTCAGCCAGGCAAAAAATAAAAAATAAAGAAACCGGGTGGTACTCTAATTCCTCTTATCAAGCATCTCAAGTGCTAATATGCACTTGAACAGCTGCTATTATCCTGGGGAGCCCACAGCCTTCAGCTGCAAAATGTACAACTTCACACCAGCCACATGGAGCCAGACTGAAGGAAATGACGGAAATATCCTCTTTCTTCAGCTCGGTGGAGGGCTGGGCACAGGCCCCGTGGCTGGCACCAAGAGGAGAGCCTCCCCCAGACTACTTTCAACTTCCTTTCTTTCTTTTGTGTGGGGAAAAAAAAAAAAGTCAGGTCATCGTAAATCTAGAAAGTACTGCTCGATTATCACATGGGTTTCTAGCATGGAAATTTTAGGTATTTCCAAAATGTTTTTATTTTGTGCTGTCTTATATTTCTTCACTTTTTAAAAATAATGAAGTAATGATCCTAGCATTATAAGAACTCCAGAGGGTCTCTAAACCAACCTCTCATTTATACAGCCCAAGTTACTAAGGTGGCTGAAGTGACTTGCCTATGGTCACTTGGAATTAGTGGGAGCGACAGAAGTAAAACTCACATTTCATCTAAAAAGTTGTTTTGAGGGGAGGCAAGAAGGTAGAGGAATCTGGGGGGAGGGGAGCATCGGTAACCATGGTGTGTGTGATAGGGAGATGCGGTGTCATTATATAATATGTCTGTAGGAAGACAATATTCAAATGTCAGACTCAAAAATGTATTGAAAATGCAACTTTATTTTATACCTATTTTTTTTGCTATTCATATTATATCATTTCCCCTTTTACATGTTTATTGTTTTCATCACTAAAATTCATATATAGTTCTTCTATCCATTTACCTATTTTACCTATTCTTCATTCCACTCAGCAAACCACTCTATCATTTCATTTTTCTTTTCATCCACCCATCCTCCTATTGTGTTTCCTTCCTTTTTTCCAGTCCTCCATATTTCCATTTCTCATCTCTCTCTTTCCATCCATTCTTCCATATATCCAAGAAACACTCACTGAGGTCCTACTATAGGCAAGATGCTGAAAAGTAAATGTTCTTAAGTAAAATTGTGGGGTGAAAGACAGTCTTTCTACAAGCTCCTGGGGAAAGGGGCTTTTGAGTCATCTAACAGAACCAAATGGTGGATTTTTATGACCGATATGTATTCAGTGATGTGTTTATAACCAAATATATGAAGAAAATATAAGACTTAAGAAAACTTAAGTCTTTTGAAGACAAAAAGGTGCAGAATTTGCAAGTTGAAGAAGTCATCAGAAGCTACCTGTCCCTTTCTTCCTCTCAAGGTAGCCCTTGACCTGAATCCTACCATGTGGTTAAAATGGCCTCTTCAGTGGTCCCACAAATGATGCTGATTCCTGGCTCTTTTCCTCTTGTCAGTTAGCCCCGGGCTAAGGTACCCCATCGCGCTGGAACGAGCTGCTCACCTTGATCCTTTTGTTCTCGCAGATCCTTCAATCTGGATTGTAACTTTCTTGTTTCTGTCTGTACAAATTCTTCTTGGCTTAAATCCTACCCCTTCTAAAAAGATTTACCTAGCTATTTATCCCTTAAAATTTCTTTGCAATTAGAGTCACTGTCAGATCACTTGCGTGTGCACAGTGAGGTTGTATCATTTGTATTAGTCAATCTGCTTTAGTAGATGATGCACATCACTTTGGAATCTCTGTTTTAGTCAGTTTTCATTGCTGTGACCAAAAGACCTAACAAGAACATCTTAGAGAAGGAAAAGTTTATTCTTGCTCATGGTTTCAGAATTTCAGTCGATGGTCAGGTGACCATAGCTCTGGACCTATGGTGAGGGGAACATCATGGGGGAAGGGCAGGGCAGAGGAAAGCTGCTCAGTTCCTGAGAGCCAGGAAGTAGAGAGAGCTCAAGGGCAAGGAGCCAGTCAGGGATAATATAATCCTCCATGGGCACATCCCATGACCCACCTCCTCCAGCCATACCTCACTGGCCTATAGTTACCACCCATTAATTCATTCAAAGTATGAATCCATCAAATGGATTAATCCACTGATTAGGTTTCAGCTCTCCTAATCTAATCTTTTCACCTCTGAATATTCCTGCATTGTGTCCCACATGAGCATTCAGGAGACACTTCATATTCAAACCTTACTACCCTAACAGTACTGGAAACTTCCTGAGGGCAGAGACTGGGCCTAACTGCTGTCTTATACCCTTATATTACTGCTGTCTTAGTACAGCTCCTGCAGACAGAAAGTTCTCTCTTCTGTCTAACCTGATTTCCTCCTCTAAATTTTAAGCCTTGTACTTCCTCAGGAAAGACTGACAGGGAGTCACTTTCCCTCTAGTACTGGTCTTTCCAAAGCAAGAAGTCAATCTCTAAAATCCCTCCAGCCCATTCTTTTTTTTTTTTTTTTCCTTGTAAGTATCTTGCCTTTCTTCTGTCCTCCAAGGTACCATTTACCTTTCATATTGTCCCTTGATTTCCTTCTCAGTGTTCTTCAACACAGAGTCCAGACAGGACATGTTACCTGAAGGGACACTGCCCATACACACCGTCCATGTCTGGTTTGAAGAGTTCTGTGGTTGCTGTGAGACTGGGAGGCCCATTGGCCAGGTCGCTGATGAGCCTTGTCACACAGGCCTGTGCAGGGGGGAGAGGCCTGGAGAGGTCCTAGAGACCTTTCTGTCTTTCAAAAGGCCTGGCATGCAAGGACCCAGCTTCTCTTTGGAAATCCCCACTTCTTGTCACCAGCAGGGCCTGTGATCACTGGCTCTGCCCTGACACTCACTGTGGCTGCCTGGGGGAGCACTGCAGCTTCTTTGTGTACTGATGTAAAAGAAAATGCTCACAGAGACCTAGGGAATGCACAAAGCAACCAGAAGTTGTGTTAAGGAAAACAACTTTAGAGAGTCAGAGGATGGAAAATAGGAAATCGATGGCATGTGAAGACTGGGCAGAGCAGTTAGGACTGGGAACCTGCCTCTTGCCTGTAGCTGGTTGGTTAGTATGAGTGGTGGTGGCCTGGATTTGTGTTCTCTCTTCTCCTGGAAGATGGTATGCTCCTGAACACCCTCATATTTTCAAACTCCATGAAAAGAAACTACAGAAACAGGGTTATGCAAGTGTGGTTGGTTGAGTACAAAAATGGCTGCATAAATTGCCTCCCTATGTCCATGTTACTAAGCCACTCCTCCCAGCACTGGGAAGAGTCTGATTTTCTATCCCCTAGAACTGGTCTGATTTTTTTTTGAAACTTGTTTTAGCAATAAAATGCAGTCAAAATGATAGGTGTCAACTCCAAGCCTAGACCCTGAGAGTTTTTGTATGCTTCTGCTCTCTTTCTTGAGGAAGGCATTACCATCTGGAAATCCTGAGCTAACCTGCAGGATGATGGGAAATATGTGGCCCAGTCACTTGCTGCCACTGCCAACCACCAGCCAGCCCTGGTGGTTGGTGAGACCTCCTCCACCAGCCAGCCCTGCTCTTCCCACCCACTGACTACAAGCACATGAGGGAGCCCAATCAAAACCAGCCAAGCCTGGCCCAAACCAGCAAGACTTGTCAGCTGACTTTGTAGGCTTGTCAGCAATAATACTTGTTTTATGCCATTGGGTTTGGGGGTAGGGTGCAGTGTAGTTCAATGATGCAGAGGTTCAGGAGGTGGAAGAAAGTGGTATTGCTTCTGCTACGGTTTAGATCCCCAAGATCCACATGCTGGAGGCTTGCTCGCCAGCCTAGGGTGCTACTGGGAGGTGGTGGAACCTTTGTGAAGGGGGCCTCAGGGGAGGAAGTGAGGTCATCGGAAGCATGCCTTGAAGGCACCTTCTTGTTTTTCTTTCTTTGCTTCCCACCTCCATAAGTTGAGCAGTTTCCTCTGCCACGTGCTCCTACCATGATGGACCGTGCCATCACCCACTCAGAAACCATAGGCCAACTGATCATGGATCGACATCTCCAAAACTGCAAGCCAAAATAAGCCTTTCCTCCTTCTAAGTTGATTATCTCATATATTTTGACATAGGAACAGAAAAGTGAATAATATAACCTGCTAGAATTCAAGGGTATTAGGATGAATCTGGTTTTTCACTTATTGCACATAGGACTCTCCATAAGCTGAAGTCTTCTTACCTCTTTGGCCACACTTATGGCCACTAATACCCACACCTACCGGCTCCCCATACTTTCTGTACACATATGCACTGTTCTAGCCTGGCTGAGATTCTTGTCCTCTTTAAACTCTTGCTCTGAATTCTGTTTCCCTTTTCTAGAACCTCGTCTCCTTCCTCCTTTCCTTTGGCCCGGCTAATTCCTACTGAATCCTCAGCTTTTCAGCTCAGCTGTCACTTCCACCTACCCTTACTTCATCTCTCCTCTTTAGTTCCCTTAATTTTTGTCCATCACTTACCACATTATATTGACATTTGAATGTCCTTCCAAGTATCAGGCCCTCTAGTTCAAAAAATACCCAGGTCTGGGCCTTCACTCAGAAAAATTAAACCCTGGGCATCCATATATTTTAAAGTACCCAAGTGAGTCTCATGAGGAGTCAGAGGTGAACCACATCAGGTTTAGTCTCTTTGGACAAAGGTGAGTGTAAGATGTCCCCCACCTACACACACCTCTGTAGCCTCCGCTCTCATTGGGCCTCTGCTCTCGTTGGTGCTAACTGCTGCCTGGAGCCCCAGGGTGACTCCTCTTGGTGCCATGTTCTACTGTCACTCTGGTCTCCACAGAAAAGTAGAGTGAAAAACATGTTTCTCCTTGTCCTGTCCAACAACGTCCACAAAACCTCTGACAAGGCTGTTTTCTGTAATATATTTTACAGAAGGGACATAGAGAAATGCAGAGGGTAGCATATGGCAAAGTGTGGGAAATGAACATTGGCTTGTTCTTAAAAGACCTTTGGATATTTCCACCAACATTAGCTTCTCACATTTTGGACTCTTCTGAGTAATGACTTCTCTTCTTCTAATACACTTGGCTTTCCCCAGTTATTTCTGTTCCTGCCTCTTGAATCTTCCCACCAGGGCTACTTATATGGACAAAAATTCTCTCTTTATATCACAGAGCAAGTCCTTGATTCACTCCCCCTCCTGGCAGGCCAGGCCCTGGGGACTGTCTTTTCATCACATATGGCCCCTCCAGGTAAGTTGCTAAATAGAAGACAGCTCTCCAGTTTCAGGAGTTCTGCCTCAAGCTTTAACACAAGTGATTTTTACCCCTGATACCATGATATTTCGCTCCTGATACTCCATAATGTTTGCCTGTTTGCTTGTCTGTCCCCTGAACAGAGAGCAAACAACTTGAGAGCTGCTTCCATGTTATTCATGCCCACCAATGTGTTCTGGGGCTGAACAGAGACACATAGTAGTGCTTAGAAAATGCCTGTTGGACAAAGGATTCATGAATGAAAGAATGCAGAGATCCACTGACCAGTAGGAAGCTGGGGCAAATGTGCCTAAACATGCAGGAAGGACAAACCTTCATGAAGGTGTCCTTGGAGAATGCCAACGGTCAAAAAGCAGGGAAGTCCTGCTTCGTTGTCAAATCTACAGGGACCAAGGTCAGTTTGAAACAAGACAGGCTAAAGTGTCACAAATGGAATTGCTTAGAATGAAGTGAGAGAAGGAGGAGGGGTGACAGTGGGTCAGAATGTCAGACAGGAAGGGGGGCATGGGAGTCCTTGGGCTTTGTGCCACATAGTATGGGACTGGGTCAGGGGTTTAATAAAGCAGAGCTGAAGAGGGAAAGTGGAATCCAGTTTAGACATTTCAGCATCATTTATCTCTCTTAATAAGACCTCAGATGTGTGCATAGTCACCCCCCATGCCGCCAATCATGCATATTTAAGTATAGACCACACACATACACACAATCACACAGGCTTATGTATAGACTGTTTGGATCAGACTTTTAGGAGTAGGTGTAAAAATGTCAGTAGCTTCAAGACTTAGCTGATGGTAAGTCCAACTTTCTTCTTGTAGGGAAGTCCTGTGATGTGGTACTTCAGAGACTGGGCTTGGAGTCAGACCATCTACTCTGCTGCTTCCTCCTCTCAGTAGTTGTGCAACCATAGGATGAGAAAACTGTAGGAGCTCTGATTTCCTCAATTCTACCTAATGCATAGGTTTACTATGCATTAAGGACAAGTGTTCAAATATATTTTTCTTGTGCCTTTGACATTGCTGATGATCTTCAAGGAACATAGATACAAGGTGTTCTAGAGCTGAACAGAGACACATAGTAGTGCTTAGAACTTACTAGAAGCAGTAATTTCATGTACTTAGCATAGTCTTTGGCACTCAAGAAAATAATGCAATTATCAGTGGGAGTATTCAACAGATAATTCCTGACTGGCAACACTGGGTCCAGTGCTTTGCTAGGCTGATGGATGTGAAGAACACCAACATAGTCACAGGTGTTTGCAACTAAAGATGCCCCTCATATATATACATATATGTACTGCCTCAGGCCAGGGGGTGGTGGCAATTGGGGTGCATCCTAAGTGTCCCATCCAGGTGTTTAAAAACTCACTCTTTCAATTGCACTGCTGACCCTGGACTGGGAGAAGAAAAAGACACTGTCTTGCAGGAGGGAGAATCATCTGCAGAACAGTCCATTCGGCCACAGCCCACTCGGCCGCATCCCAGGTTTTCCTAGGAGATTTCCCCACCATCCAAAAACCGATGAGGTCTGACCTTGCAAGATGGGATGAGCTCCCAGCCTGGAGCAGTGTGACTGTAGCTGAGGACAGGCCCATTCATAACCCAGGCACAGACAGACCCGTTAGCGACATTGCTGCGGGCGGGCTATTACTTACAATGTAGTTAGTGTCACTTAACCAGAATGGATGGGCCGCAGCATTTGAGAGAAGAGCCCTAAATCTGATGGAGAGGAAAATAAGTTACAGCCATGGTGGGCTGGTCTAGGGACGCAGGGGGCAGAGACAGGGGTGACTACCAAAGACAGGTCCTCCCTACTCAAAGCAATTGTTTTTCTCTTTTGCTAAAATGTTCAAGATTAAAGCCCCAAGGAAGGAATCTGTGGTGAGATTAAATCATTGCTCAGGGAAAAGTGAACAAGGCTGCAATGAAAATAAGAACTCTGGGAAAAACAGCAACAGGAGTTAAGGACAGTGAGAAGAATGTCCATGGGGAGGCGGCACTGGAAACTGGAACTGGACATTTTTCTAAGGTGTCCATGCAGCTAGTCGAGTTCTGCCATCTTAAGGGTCTTCTCTGCAGTCTTCAAAGTTCAAAACAAGCCTTTCCTAAAAACCATCAAAGCTTTCCTGACCATCAGCTGAAAAAAAAATTTTTTTTTCACACTGTCAAGTTCTAAGACCCACCATGATTTCTTTTCTCTCATGAAGTTCTTTTGCTGATGGGGACCACCCAGAAAGATATGGGTAGATAAATTTTCTAGTCTGCCCTGA
This sequence comes from Ictidomys tridecemlineatus, assembly GCF_052094955.1. Taxonomy (NCBI): domain Eukaryota; kingdom Metazoa; phylum Chordata; class Mammalia; order Rodentia; family Sciuridae; genus Ictidomys; species Ictidomys tridecemlineatus. The sequence continues at coordinate 99,509,889 of NC_135480.1, forward strand.
CCTTGTTTCTACGTTCCTTGGAGATCATCAGCAATGTCAAAGGCACAAGAAAAATATATCTGAACACTTGTCCTTAGAAACATTTTGCAGCCAGATCCCTGATAGGACACTCCAGTGGACCCTAGACCACCAGCCCCCAGCTCAAGTCCTATCTCCCCAGGAAAGTCTTTGGGAGTTCCCAGACCCACAGTGCTCTCTTCTGCACTTGGTGGGGAGTTGATTTGGCTCCAGTCTGAAATCTACAATCTTTGAGCCGTCAAACTTACCCCTACGTCTCTGATTCTTTCTATACAATGTATTCACCATAATATCTACTTCACAAAGTGATTGTGATTATTGAGAAAATATGTGTGAAGTACTGAGCCCCATGCACATTCAATAAAGAGTGTTCCCCTGCACTCTCTCTTTTTCTAGACTTGCAAATCAATAGAGAATTCTGTCCCAGGAATCAAGTGATTAAATTTTTTGTTTCAGCTTCGCTACTAAATAGCAAGCTGAACTTGGATGGGTCATTTTATCTTAACCCCTCATTTTCTTTAACTTATAAAAACGGGATGATAATTTCACAGAATTCTTGTAAGGATCAAGAGAGAAAAAAATGGATGGAAAAGTTTTTTTGCAAGGTGTTAAGATGCAAGATTAAAAGAGGGAGATCTGTTGAGAAGTTTTCCAGCCTAGTCTTCTACCAGGTATTTACCAAGGCTCTAGAACTTGCGGGAATGGAAAAATCACAATGTTTCATTGTTGGCAGCCACAAAAATGTAAAAATTACATTTAAAATTTACTTAACAAATATTGTGGAGTTCCAGTTATTTTCCCAGTCACCATGTTTTCCTGTAATATAGCCGTACACCAGCAAATGTGGTGTCTCCCCTATGAACGTACATTGGGTGTAGATGCAGCCCCCTAGGTCAATAAGCACTGGTACACACACACACACACACACCTCCTCAATTTCAGCTTTCTTCAAAGGTTCCTCATGAGCTAAATGAGTGGGATGAGTGAAGTGTCCTTCTTCTTCATCCATCCCCTAGATATTAAAGAGGCAAAAACAAAAACAAACAAACAAAAAAAAACGTGCACCTGGTTCTGGAGTTACTCTTTTCAAAGAAATAATATAATAGAGCAACACTATCTCCTCTAACAAATAAGTACTCTCCTATCTGGCTGAACACAATAGATATTTGTTTTCTCATTCTCTTAATGGTCACTGCTGGAAGCCCTTCCACATGGTAATTAGGGTCCAGAACTCTTCAATATTGTGTCTCTGTTATTTCTTAGGGATATGGAATCCTCTGCATTCAGCTGGCGAATGGGAAGAGAGAGGCTCTTAAGCTCCAGGACTTGAAAGTGGTGCACACCACTTCTGCTCACATCCCATTGGCAAGAATTCTAGCCATATGGCCTTTCCTAGCTTCAAGAGAGGCTAAGAAATTAGAATCCACAGTTGGGCAGCTCTTTGTATCATCATCTCCAGTAAAGAAGCTAGCTATCTCTGTCATTAAAAGGGTCAAGTTCATGGTAGTAAGAGTAATGTGCATTTGAAGGTGATATGGGTGGTCTTTGGAAGGAAATTGTCATTGGGATACCTTCTTTTTCATTTTAGGGATCTTGTCCCAGCCTTTTTTCCCCACCAAATTTGCAGCCATGAGTTTATCTTTCTCTCCATATTGTGGAGACAGCTGAAACTGAGCAGAGGGAATATCTGAGGCAGCAGAATTTGAGAGCCAAGAGTGAAGTAGGGACTGACCCCCCCCCCCTTTTTTTAAATTCTGGCCTCTAAAATAGGCATGTGGGAAAGAAATGCCTGGTCAGGGAGGAATTAAAGGGCAAGGACTTTAAGAAAGAAGACGAGTAAAGAGATAAATTTAGGAAACTTAGAACATCCAGGTGGAATGCATAGGGTACCACATTTCAGTGTAGTGCTAGGGACTAGGTAACTTAGAAGAATCGATAGTTTTCTAAGTCTTCCCTTTTCTTCTCCACGCCTTCCCTTTTCGCTCTGTGGCCTTGAGCAGATCCTTTACAAAACAGAAAGAAAACAAAATCTATTTAAATATCTATGGGATCTGGTGTCTTTTGAGTAAGAAAAGTAGGATAGATGATATTCAGAATGGTCAGGGGTAGCCTGTTCTTTGGTTTTAGGATAAACATTAGCCAACATCTTCAATTTGAAACAACCATAAGTAAAAAAGAGCCACTAGCAGATAATGTCAGAGCTTGAGAGATATAAACTCAGTTCTCCCAATGCTTATGTCCTCAAAGCAATAATAAGACACATCCTGAAAGGTGTGGGTTTAGAGCTCACTGTGTTCTGACTGTGCTCACTATTATTTCAGATGTGGCACTGGAGAAGAGGAGCACCATTATCTCAATGTGTGTGGACAGTTCAGTGCACAATAGGTTGGGATTATTAACTCTCTTATTCAGGACACTACACTTCTAATAATGTTACATTAGTTTTGTTGAAAGTCATGTACCATGCTATTACATAATGAGCTTACAGTCAACTAATCCCCTATGGCTTTGTTTTATATGAATTTCTGGAAAACCAAGAATTTTCCTTATTGTATTTACAGTTAATTTTGGATCTAAGAATGGGACCTTAAGTATATCTGATGAGTTTAATCTTGTATATTCCCTCCTATTCTTCTAATCTGTCTTTTGAATCCAGATTTGCCACTCAAAGTCATTAGCTATCCCTCCCAGCTGGGTGCCATCTGCAACCTTGATAAGCAAGCTTTCTACCAGGCTTAGACAGACATTAGTGATGGTCAAGTTTCAGCAGACCACTATTTTGCATGGACTATTGTTAAAATGAGCTTGTATCTCTTTGCATGTATTATTCAATGAAAGGAAAATTAGTAGGCCAGTCAATTTATGGATGAGCTCCTGCCTACTGACAAGATGACATAAAATTTTAGAAATGTGTCTATTTTACTTTTGTATTTCTCCTGAAAGGTGGAAGGAAATAGCAGAAGAATGCTTTTTGGTGCTGGTTAATTTTTTTCTTCTTGTTTGGAGTCTAATTGATATCTAATAGGCAACATAATCTGCAGATATTCAGAAAAAACTCATGTTTTCTCTGCAGAACTTCTTTCTTTCAATTGCTCAGTCCATAAAACCTTGGTGTCATCTTAACTCTTATTCTTCTCTTCTGTCTCAAATTCCAACCATCAACAAATATTTTTGGCTCAAACTTTCTTCACTACAAGCGCCACTACCCTGGTCCAAGCCACCATCGTCTCTTGGCTGGATGATTGCCAGAGCCTCTTTCCTCTTCTCCAACTACGTTCTCGTCTCAGTAGCAAATGCAATTCTTTAGGAAACTAAGCCAGATCATGCCACTCCTCTGCCCCAAACCTCCACTAGCCTCCAGTTCACTCAGAATAAAGTCCAAATGACCTGTGATAGTCTATAGCATCCCCTTGGGTCTCACCTCTCCTGATGCTCCCCTTGCTGGCGAATCTCAGACACAAGGCTCATTGCCCCTGGATCATCCAAGACAAGAGCTCACTTCCCACAGGTAAGTTTTTGCTAGGGCTGTCCCTGACCATCCTGGATAGAATCGTACACCTCTCCCCCTCCCCAATCTTTCCCCCTCCTTATTATTCTATTTTATTTTTCCCTTAGCATTTAGTACTACATGGCATAATACATTGAATTCTGGTTTATTGTCTGTCTAGAATATAAACTGCATGAGAGCAAGGACGTTATTCTGCTTACTACTGTACTCCAGTGTCTAGAACATTACCTCACACATAGAAAGCTCCCAGTAAATACTTTTGGAACGAATGAGCAGATGGCACTGGGCTAGACTCCAAATTACCCATCTGGGCTCAGTTTCCCCAATTATCACATATTAGTTCAGTGAATTTCAAACTTATTTTCCCCTAACACTGGAGAATGTTTTTTTAAAGTGAATGTACACTGACACAGATTATCAAATAGATAATTTCAACCAGAAAACCCCCACTTTTAATTACATGAATTAATTATAGTGAGTTTTTCTCGTTGAAATGAGGGTGAAATGAGGGAAAAAAATAAAACAAAGACCCCACCCCCTCATCAATGTCTCTGCTTCAGTTTCCTTACAGAGATAATTTTAAAACCACAAGACCAAACCACTTTCTAACTCGGTCACCATGCCTAGGAGTTACCAGAATTCATTACTAAGAATAACGGTGGTAGATCATCATTTAGGAGATTTTTTTTTTAAAGGGGGAAGCAATCATCTTTTAAACAGCGCGGGAGCTCAGTTCTCACTTCCTCTCTTCCCCCCTCCCCCCAGCACTGAGGGAGTGGGATGGATTAGATGATCTCTGAAGGTCTTGTTTCAGGATGAAGATTATATGATGAAACATGAGCAGCGGGCGCTGTCATAATGGGCCTTCCTGCCTGAGATGGGATAAAGGAGCTGTGGGTTTTAGGAGAAGATGAAACTGAAAATTTTAATGGGACTCAACCCATTGCTGAAATGGAGGAACATCAAGTCTCCCAAATTAAATGTGGATTCAATTAGAAATTTCACTGAAATTTCAAATTACAACCATTTTTCCCCCTAAACGACAGAATTATATGGCGTTGCGGAGGAACTGACAGGTAATTTGGGAAACTAAAGGTTCCTTGGACTCTGTAGTTAATGGAGAGTTTAGCACCAATTCCTGTGTAATTTGCACTTCTGAGAAGCAGAATTATTATAAAGTCAGACATCTCCAGCACTTTCAACTCTTGGATCTGCTGGGCTCTAAGATGACCAGGAATGTAGAAGGACCAAGGTCAGAGGTTGCCATTTCAATATCTGAGGCTGCCCAGCTCCCCCAAACTGGCATTTGAACTGAAGAGTTGAAAATTGGAGGTGACATTCAGAAGTCTCTGAAAATTATAACCCTGACTTCCTCCTTGAAAAGCTTATCTGAATCCTAGCTTATCCTTTGATGAGGTTACTGAAAAAGCACTCTGCTCTGAGCTCTTGAAAGATAACAGTGAGCGCAAGTGAGGCCTGGCTGTATCCCTTGGGGGAAAACAGTGGCAGATGTAACAAGCAGGGGACATTAATTAAAGAGTCTGGGCAACTTTCTGGGGATGAGGGAGTCTGCCCCTTAAACCTCTTCTCCCTGGGCTCCTCCTGGGAGTGGCGCCCTGAGAGATGGGGCCCCCGTTAATAGATGCTCCCTCCCACCACCGCTGCCGCAGGGAGCAGCATTTGTGCCTAGAATGGGGTCACTCAGGAGGGCATGGCCTCCCCTGCTCCTCAGCTGGCTGCTCTGCTGGTCTTTCTGTCCAACAGGGATGGAAGCGAGGTGATGCAGGGCTGGAGAGGCCTCCTTCCCAGGGCATGCCATGTGTCCCAGCAGTCCTGCTGCTCCGGCCCCCATCAGCGCAGAAACAAATACTCCCTCTGCTTTTGAGATGCCACTAGAGTTGTCCCTGACTATTGTCCTCTAGGCTGGCTTCCCCTTTTTCTGAACTCCACACTGCTTAAGGTCTCTTTCCTATTTTGGCCCTTTTCAAAATGGCTTGTTGGTTTCAGAACTTTCCAGCTAGGTGTTAGGGCCCACGAAAGCAGGGACCATGTCGTAGACCTTTACTGCCTCCCAAGCTCCTTGCATGAAAGTCCCAGGCAATACCTTGTTCACGAGGCAAGGGTGCAAGGAGGGTGTTCTTTCTGTAAGTGTGGCCTGGTCAGGAGGATCCCCTGAGCAGTCCTGGTTCCTCTGCTCCTGCTGGCTCTGTGACTACGGACAAGTGAATTTATCTTTGTCACCCTCAGTTTCTTTACCTGTCATGAGAGCTAGAAAAGCCAGGCTTACTTATTTTATAGCATAATTTTAGTGGTTAAAAGGCAAAATAAATATCTTTGGTTATTGGTCAAAATTATCATTTTTTTGGTTTATATATACATAGGATTTAGGTGAGATTTTAAGACAGTTCTGTGGTCCTGTTTTTAAAGATAATATTTATGATTTTTAATATTATTCATTGTTCAATCAGTATGCAATGAGTACTCTCTGTATGCAGAGTATTGTGTTACCTGTAAGGGATAAAAGGATCAATCTCAGCCTGCTCCTGCCCCATGATCTTACACTTCAATGAGAACAATAAGGCTGGCAGACAATTAATAGGTGAAATAAAAGCTTTTTTATGTAAGAAAAATTATTATATTGTAATGTCTATATGTATCTTATTCTAGTTATACTAATTCTGCAAATATGTACCTATATGATTCCCAAAGTGTCAAGCCACAGAAAAAAAATCTGTTTCTGTTCCTTATAAAACAAATTCACTTGATCTATAGGTTGTTTTACTGTATTAAAACAAACAGTTATTTGGGGAAGAAACAAACATCTTTACTCTGTGAGAATCTGAAGGGGAAAGGATGAGTTTTGGAAATTCACTACCAAGTGCACAGGTCTGTGGGCAGCTGGAGTAACACCCTCAGACCCGTTACCAACCTTCAAACAAATCCTCTGGAGGCCAAGAAGCATCTGCAGTGGAAGCAGGGCCAGGCAAGCGGCCAGGGAGGGCTCAGTGCTAAGGAAGGGGTGCGGAAGAGCAGGAGGCACCACAGGGGCTATACGGAAGCAAAGACTTCTTGGAGCCGGGAGTCCAAGTTGAGCAGTAAACAATCATTGACTTTGCAAACAGTGCGTTCTTTCCCAAACCAAAGAGTAATCTTCTTATGTGCACAGTGTGGAAAGGACAGTTGGTCCCAGGATGGTCTTTTCAGCCACGGCCGCACACACAGATAACAGTTATTGTAGTACTGCCATTCTCTAAAATAAATGACAGATAAATACGAATCTGGGTAGCTCACACACGGACGCACTGTCTTCATAAAGTCCTTATGGAATATAAAACTTTAATAACCCTGGTTTTAGGGATGGTAGGAAAAATCTGTAAATAGTGTTTTAAAATGCGCTAAAGTTTATGAAAACTGTACTGTTCATTGATAGTGTATAAAATTTGATGTGTTTATATATAGAGACAGTCTTGTTCTCCCTAAAAATGCCTAGAAAAGTGTCTGGAAATAGCAGGTGTCAACAAATTAATTTTATAAAGCTAAATGTTGTTAAATGGAGAGATCAGCAATGAAATATTCAGTCATTTTATTCTATTAAACACGAATCCATGGGATTGACCATTTGTTTTTCCTTCATCAGAAGCTTAGCTCCATGAGATTGGATTTCATCTGTTTTGCCCATTTATGTATGTTCAGTGCCTAGAACAGTGTTGTTTGGCACAAAGTAGGCTCCTCATAAATATTTATTTAGCGAATGACTGAATGGATAAATTTGTTGACTGAGAGAATTGATTTCAAGTCACTATTAACAACTAAGGCAGCTTCTGTACTAGTTGAACGGAGATGCATATTAGCTATGCAAGGAAAGTTCATTCTTTTATTCATTTATTCTCCATTTATTTAGTTATTTATTCATTCATTCAAAAAACAGCTATTTAGCATTGACAATGTGCAAGTCACTGTGGTGGAAGACACAAAGTCGCATTATGGGAGACACAAAGATGGACAAGAAACATTTTCCTCCATTAGAGAAGGTATAAGTGTGTTTATGTTGTGGAGAAGCCGTGATCAAATGGAACAATTGGATAAGGGCTGAATTAGAAAGATAGCCTCTCAAGCTTCCTTAATTCTGAGATTCCAGGATATCATGATTAAAGTGCTGATTTCAGATAATTTCTATGCTACATACAGCCTGATGTTATTGAGACTTCAAAGTGAAATACTTTCAGTTGCAGGGGCTTTATAAGAATGCATATTTTGATTAAATTGGTATTTGGAAACAAGTTGATCAACAGACTGTGCTGGATTCTAAGTGGCCCCATGTCACTTTGTCAGATAATGCACCCTCTGTTCCTTCCACAGAGTGGTCCAGTGGAAAGCCCAGATCCAGGCTGGACCCAGCTGGTGGCCATTCTGAAGAGCAAGTCACCACATTGTGTACCTTCCCTGGGCTGAATCACCATGTTCCTACTGTTAACACAGAAAGGGGGTGTTAATAAGAATAAACTTTAGGAGGACGACAGATACAACCCCAAAGTACACAGAAATTAGCTTCAGGTAGAATCAACCCTTCCATGATACGGGCCTTAGTTTCCAATAGGTTTTCTCAGACATCAGCTCATTGACTCTTTTAAGGTAACTATTTTTTCTCTACCCATTTAAGGCCACAGAGCCTTAAAGTGAGAATGTCTTTTGTCCAAGTTAACACAATCAACCAGTGGTAGAAACTGAGATATGTTTTTTCCTCAGTACCACAAAGCATCCCACGCTGCATGCTATGACTCTACGGGAGGACAAAAGTCCTTTCTTGGCACAGCAAGAGGCTCTCTCTGCCAGAAGGTGGGGATATTGAATAGTGTAGTCTTCATCCCCTAAGACCAGGCAATATCTCTCTGCATCTCTGGTGTGGCATGACCCTCTGGGCCCCGCAGTCCAGTCAGCTGGCAACTGTAGGAGAGGCGCCCCATCCTTTATGCTTGTCAAATTCCTGAATGTATTAAGGTGTCAAGAGAAGACAACACCAGGGAGATTTTGGACCATATCCAAGACCCGAGATGACTGGGTTGGCAGAGAAACTCTCTGCCTCAGTTTTCTAGGGGAACTAACAAGTGTACTTCTGCCCCGAATCATGAAAGGTGAGCTAGTTTGAGATCATTATGTCTATTGATGCCATTTATCTTTTCAAGCCACCACCAATAAAGGGTCACTTCAAAGGACATTGGGGCCATGTATGTGGAGGCTTTTGCAGCAGAATCAGAAACCCTGGATTCAAGTCCTACTTCTATCCTTCACAGCATATGTGGTTTGGAGCAGGATACCAGAAAGTACCTATAAAATGGAGGGAAAAAAATGATCTACCTCCACTAGACCACAAGCTTTATAAGAAGATCAAATAAAATACCATTTATGAAAATTCCTTGGAAATGCACATATAATGCACAAACATGAGTATTTTCCCTGAGTCTGAAGGATGTGATGAGTCATCCTCAACCAATCCTCCACCCTTCAGGGTCTGGTGTCCCCACCCCAGCCACTGACAGAAGATGGTCAGTCACTAGCTAGTTACTGCTGAGAGCAGAAGTTCTAGGTTTACCAATACTGGCTCATAACCCAAGGAGTGGAGCTAGGATTCATAGATGCAAATTACAGAGCAAAAGAATTTGGCTTCACAATCATCACTATAATAACAACCAACATGTATCGAGTGTTTGCTTTGTGCCTCTACTAAGTTCTTTGCCTATATGAACTTATTAAATATGTTAAGCAAGGTCATGATCCTCATTCAATAAATATTTATTGAGTTTATCCAATGTGTTGAACTCTAAAATAGGAATCAAATCACAGAGATGAAAAGACAGAGTTCCGTTTCTCAAAAAGCTCCTGGTCTTTTGGAGGGGCAAATATAAGAATACAATATATTAAAAGATTGAATGGGGCTATGCATCTAAAAAGCTAGGGGGATGGAGGACGCAGGTTTGCCAGGCAAAGTCAAAAGGAGAGAGCCTGGGAGCCAAGGCTTGAAGGATGTATTTGCAACCAAAGCTAGATTTGCCCATCTGTGCTACGTGGCAGAAAGAGTACCCCTCAAATTATCAGTGGGAAAATAAATATTGCTCTGTATCATGTGGGCTAAATTAGCTGCTCCAGGGGCCAGATAATGACACAAATATGATTGTGCGAAGCGAGATATTATAACGTATTTCATAAGCTGCAGTGATATTTTTTCAGCTCATGAAAAACAAGATAATGCCCATAAAAATAAGATATTATGGCAAAATCGGTATTAATTACCAGGAGCCAAAGTGCACTGCTTGAGGCTATAAAACTTTTAATATTCCAGAAGAAAGCAGTTCAAGTAACAGGC